>NC_089492.1:180064105-180733227 GCF_036850765.1 Saccopteryx bilineata
ACACACAAAAATACTATTAATTCCCTTCTGTTCTTTTCCTTATAGGTCTGGCAAAAGTCACTCTATTTTTAATACAGCTTTTTCTCTTCTTTCTATCCTTCAGGAAGTTAGAAAGTAAGTTTGGTCTTGGTACAGCGGTTTAAAAATATTGCAAGCATTTAAAAATATTTGGCTTCGGCCCTGGCCGGTTGGCTCAGCGGTAGAGCGTCGGCCTAGCGTGCGGAGGACCCGGGTTCGATTCCCGGCCAGGGCACATAGGAGAAGCGCCCATTTGCTTCTCCACCCCTCCGCCGCGCCTTCCTCTCTGTCTCTCTCTTCCCCTCCCGCAGCCAAGGCTCCATTGGAGCAAAGATGGCCCGGGCGCTGGGGATGGCTCTGTGGCCTCTGCCCCAGGCGCTAGAGTGGCTCTGGTCGCAACATGGCAACACCCAGGAGGGTCGCAACATGGCGACGCCCAGGATGGGCAGAGCGTCGCCCCCTGGTGGGCGTGCCGGGTGGATCCCGGTCGGGCGCATGCGGGAGTCTGTCTGACTGTCTCTCCCTGTTTCCAGCTTCAGAAAAATGCAAAAAAAAAAAAAAAAAAAAAAATATTTGGCTTCATTTTTGGTAACTAATAAAAGTACACAGTGTTTTAGCCCTAGATGTTGATCAAACATTTTGAGGATATTTAAAGGAAAGTATTTATGTTCAAGGATGAGAAATATTTGGTCTTAACAGGAACACTTCAAAGGTCTTAAAGGAAGGTTATTTTCAGAGTATCCTTATCTGTTCCAAAAGGATTGAATAAATTAGCCCATTCTTTAACTTTCCACTAGTTATTTTTATTTCAGCTATTTCCTTAGGTATAATATTTAGTTTATCTTTAAGTTTAACTTTATTACTAATTTATTGTACTAAAGTAAGTAAGACACTGAAACCATAGCTTTCCCAGGTGTTTACTAAAAGCATGGGAATTTGGACCTTGGTCACTGAATCTTGGGTTGTAGTAATGGGCAGGTACTTATTAGAGTAAAAGGAAACACCCAGATCTATTTCCTTTAGACCAAGTGGCAGGATTTAGTGAATGTTGCCAAAAAACCCATATCAAGTGGGTGGGTTGAGGCCAGAGGGGTATCTCATCCCCCTGCAGGGCAGTATTATAGCATACCTTTACTTTTGGCTAGAGCACCGCTTCTGACTCAGACCTCTGAGCACCAGTGGCATGTCCCTAGAAGACCTGAAGTTGGGCTTAGAGCCTTGTTTGTTTCCTTTCAAGTTTATGTTCTAGACTGATTAGTGAAATCTCAAAGTCCATACGGCTGGAACTCAATCTTTCATCTTGTGAACACAGACTACACCTGAAACCAAAATGAACAGCCTACTCTGGAATAAATGCTTTGATTTCAAAAGCCTCAGTATTTTTAAACATTTCCCCAAGAGTCTTTGATGGCAGAAAGATTGGATGGGAGACCTGCTTCAATACTTTGCTGATTTTCTCCAGTAGAATTTCCACAGAAGTTAAGACAAGATGCTTTTCTTTTGCTTGTTGGAAACAATGTCCATTTCCCTGGGTCTGGAATATAATGGAGAAGGGGGAGGATGTTCCTCCATTGATAATCTTAGAATATCTAAAAATAAAAAGACAAATTAAGCGCTAAAGGTCCGGGGCATTTAGTTTCAGGGTATGATACTCAGGTAACAATTCTAAACTGAACTTGTCTTATCCCAATACACCAATAAAATGAATGAAAAATAAAAGCCCCGGGTCTATATTAGTCACAAAGCAAAAAAATAATCTCAGTCACTGTCAAGTGCTGCTCATAATTTGGCAATGAATGTGACTGGGTTTTTCTGAGAAATAGGAATAGTTTGATGGATAGACTCCTGGAGTCAAGAGCCACAAGAAGAAAACTTCCATTCAGCCAAACGGCTCTGTACTGCTTTCATCCAAAACACTGTTTCTCTTCTCATCTCCATGTATTAACTCTTACTATCCCAGCACTTGAATGCTTTCACTTAAAACCTTGGGCTGTTGATGCCTTCCTCATGTTTCATTGTCCACTCAAAGCCAACTCCTTTATGAGTCCCTTC
The DNA here is from genome assembly GCF_036850765.1 of Saccopteryx bilineata. Taxonomy (NCBI): domain Eukaryota; kingdom Metazoa; phylum Chordata; class Mammalia; order Chiroptera; family Emballonuridae; genus Saccopteryx; species Saccopteryx bilineata. Next base: position 180,066,176 of record NC_089492.1, read on the forward strand.
CAGGCTTACGTTACTTCTCTTTCTTTTTGGCTTTTGTATCTCAGGGTACTTCGATGTTTCTTTGCACTGATATTATTAGTAAGCTTGTTTTATCCATTCTATTAGATTGTAAACTCCTGGAGAAAATAAATGTGTCTATATGTATATCTTATTAATACATGTTAACAGTAATGTATATTATTATTATTATTATTATAGCTATTTGAATCTCCCTTGCCTGTTATAGTCTCTGACCATAATGGATGTCAAGATGTAAGTGGATATTAATTCAATAAACAAAGCACCAATGCCTGGCATGGGGAAAGACCCAACTATAGAAATGTTCATTCCGTTTTCCTCTAAGAATGCAATTTCTTGGACATCACTCATGTAATCAAGATGTCAACAGCTTCATTGTGCCCTGCCTTCCAGAGATCTGATAAACTTGACTAAATCTAATTCTATGGCCTGAGATAGCCCTTTCCTGAAATGCTTTGGTTGCACAGAAATGCAAACCAAAGTAAATAAAATCAAAACATTTTCCAGTTGCTAAATTTTAGATGTAATTTTTTATTGATTTCAATATGTTTCCCTCTCCATTGCTATGATAAGGTTAACCCTCTTATTCTTATTTGGAAAATTTAGGCTGTATATTTTTTATATTTCCAAATGTTTTCTTCATCTCTACTGTCCGCATGGATATCTTTTCTAAAAGACATTTGTTTGACCATGTGCTTCACGATGACAAGATTTTCTTGAATGAATAAATGAATAAGTAAATATTTGTTCCCCAAGCATGAATCAGCTATCATTTTAGAAATTTCAATTCAATTCATCACCTCAAATCAGTTGTAATTTTTATAGTCCAGTAGAAGAATAAGAAGCTGATGGAGTGACAGCTCAGGGGTCAGGGTTGGTAGGAGACGTTGTGCTAGAGGAGTGCTCTGGGTCACTATTACTAGCCAAACATATACACTTTGAGCTGCAGGGAAGATAGGACAGCCATCAAGCTGAAATGTTTAATTCAAATCAAAGACTTGTTCTTATCAATTTTCAATTTAAAGAACTTAAACTTCTTCACAGTTGATATGGTAGAGAGGTGAAAGGGGGAGACTGATCTTTTAGAAAGGACAGTTCAATACTAAAATGGAAAAACCACCAAATAAACCAGTCTTTTCACTGATACAGGAACTTGTAGTCATAGTCTCACCAGGCATATCTTCCCTACCCAGTGACATTCCTGTCTCCTGTAGGTTCAAGACCAGGCCACTTCACTAATGTGAGGTTAGCATAAACTCAACCAAGTATAATTAAAATTCCACAGGAAAGCTAGGCCTCATTAACAGATAGCCACTAGAAGAGACAGGGTTGGGAGAAAGCTGTATTCAGTGGTGTCTTGTAACTGGACAAGAGTCTGAAGATGATGCACCCAGTCAAATGACCCTGAATACCCATAAATCTCTCACTTAACAATGTATGTCTTTGTTTCTTCACATGTAACAGTATTTCTGACTGCATGCGAAAAGGGCTGTCTGGAGACTGGTGCAATGTAAAGCACTATGACAGCATGAGAGGAAAAAACAAAATTCCTTAGAACCAGCAATATCACAAGCCCATGAATCTGATGCTTTATGTTGTGCCTAACCATTTCAGCAAATGGTTATAATTAGTTATAATTCTGACTGCCAATCACCATCATCACAGAGAGTAAACACTCCATTTGAAACCCTAGAGAAACTGGATAGCCCTTTAAGGGTGAAGGGGGTTATGCTAGTTTGAGTATATATCTCGAAATTGGCAGCAAGTCAGTGGATTCTTTGGGGGGCTAATGCTCTCCTACCTTCTCCCTTTTTGCTTCTTTATAGGTTGCATAATTTCCTTCAGGTCAAATGACCTGCCCTCAGTTCAACTCATGACTTTCAGGGCTTGTCTTATATTTTCTATGGTTGAGGGGAATCTCTGAGAATCTTTACACAGCACTGGTATTTCTGTAATTGTCCTAGTCTAGGCTTCGAATCACCAAACGTGTCTCAAGAGACCTTCACCTTTGCATGATTCCAACTCTTCAAGGTAATTCTCATGTGATTGATTCATTTGACACTATCTGACATCCACATGGCACTCTTTTTACTCTGTTATCTTGAGTATTACTGATAGAGGGTTTGTTGCAAACATCTAACATGTCCAAAATTCTCCCATTGCATTTTCCTAGCCATTCTCATTTTGATTAATTTGAAAGAGATGCCTCAAACTTACTGTCTGTTGCTTTTGGCTCTATTTCTATTTCTGTCTTTTATAAAGACACTAATATTTTCCTTGGACAACTCTGGTTGCTTTCATCAAAAGAAGTCTGAACGATTTCCTTGTAAATGGAAGAAGTATGCCAAGCTTCCATCTGGGTACTCTGGGCCCCAAGGTAGTTAATTACTAGCAGAGTGGCTCAGTGAAATGTATTGTTCTCATGTTTCAAAGAAGCATGTTGGGTGGTAGACACTTCCTTGAGAGGGAAGATTAAATGCTCTGAGATCCCTGAGGCCAGCACTGCTTCTGTCATCACTATAGAAAGAGAGCTTCTAACCACAAAAGACCACTGATACCTAACCAGAGTTCCAGACACAAAAGTGGGAAAACCTGGCAAAAGCATACACTTTCCAATTGCAAGTAATTAAAATCATCTTTAGGCAATTCATTTTGAAATCATCAAAATTGGTACTTGGCATCTACCTGTTAATTTTTCTCACTAACCTCAAATCACATCAGCTGTCAAGCTCTCATCCATTCTACCAAACACAGCACACGGAAGACTCAAGGAGGTTTTTGTGCCCTCCCCTTCCTCACTCTATGTGCCCATGGGGATAGCTCCACTAGTTCCACTCCCAGTAGGCTGTTCTGGGAAAGAGGCTGGACCAGTAGGAATCACTTTAATGATTTGGCCCCCTGAAGGTCATTTATTTTATTTCTTTATAAAACATCTTATATTAATAATAGTTTGTTTTAAACTTATAGCAACTTAACTCCAAATATATACAATGTTCTGGATTTATAGATTTGTACAAAATTCCCTCCATTTTATAGTTTCAATGTCACAATTTATATCTTTTTTTACATTGTATAATAAGATATTGTATTTACAGTTATTTTTAACATTTTTTTCTTTTATCCTTCAGACTAGAGTTATAAGTGATTTACACCCCCAACCTTTGCAACATTAGAATGTTCCAAATTTAATTATATATTTACTTTTACTAATGAGTTTTATACCTTGATGTTTTCCTGTTACTAATTAGTATCTTTTGTTTCTGCTTGAAGAATTCTCTTTAACAATTCTTGTAAGTCTGGTCAGCTTTTGCTTATGGAAAACTATCTTTCCTACAATTCTGAAGGACAACTTTGTGGGACAGAGTATTCTTGGTTGGCAGAATTTTTTTCTTTAAGCACTTTGAACATGTCATGCCACTCCCTTTTGATTTGCAAAGTTGCTCCTGAAAAAAATCTGCTGATGGTTGTATTGGAGTTCCTTTGTATGTAACAAGTTCCTTATTTCTTGCTGCTTTTAAGATTCTCTCATTGTCTTTAACTTTTTACAATTTAATTATAATAAATCTTAATATGGGTCTTCTAGATTCACCTTATTTGGAATTCCCTAGATTTATAGATCTGGATGTCTATTTCTTTCCCCAGGTTAGAAAAGATTTCAGCTATTATTTCTTTCAATAAGTATTCTCTTTCTCTCTTTTTTCTCCTTCTTGTAGGACCCCTATAATGCTTATTAATCTTAACTGATTCATTTTTTACTTTCCATAATTTCAGTTACCACAGTCAATTACAGTGTGAAAATATTAAGTGGAACATTCCAGGACTAAACAATTCAATGAACAATTTATAAATTTAAAATATGTGTCATTCTGAATAATGTGATGAACTCTAGTGTCATGCCACTCCATCTTGCCAGAATAGGAATTATCCCTTTGTCCAGTGTACCATGCTGTACACACTACCCACCTGTTAGTCACTCAGTAGCCACTTTGGTTATCAGATTGATTGTTGTGATATCACAGTGCTTGTGTTTGAGTAATCTTTACTTAAGAATGGTGCCAATATGCAAAAGTAATGATGCTGGCAATTTCAATATGCCAAAGGGAAGCTGTAAAGTATTTCCTTTAAGTGAAAAGGTGAAAATACTTGATTTAATAGAAAAATAAAAATAAATCATATAGTGCAGTTGGTAAAATCTGGAGTCAGATGCGCTACCATTGCACCATGAGGTCCTTAAAATCTGATAAAAGCAAATCTCTCTATGAAATTGTGAAGATAGAAAAAAAAATTTGTGATAGTTTTGCTGTTGTACCTCAAACTGCAAAAGTTATGTCCACAATATTTAACAAGTGCTTAGTTAATATGATAAAAAGGCATTAAATTTGTGGGTGGGCCTGACCAGGTGGTGGTGCAATGGATAGAGCATCGAACTGGGATGCAGAGGACCCAGGTTCAAGACCCCGAGGTCACCAGCTTGAGCGTGGGCTCAAGCTTGAGCAAAAAGCCCACCAGCTTGGACCCAAGATCACTGGCTCGAGCAAGGGGTTACTCGGTCTGCTGAAGGCCCCTGGTCAAGGCACATATGAGAAAGCAATCAATGAACAACTAAGGTGTCGCAATGAAAAACTGATGATTAATGCTTCTTATCTCTCTTTGTTCCTGTCTGTCCCTCTCTATCCCTCTCTCTGACTCTCTTTCTGTCTCTATATAAAAAAAAATTGTGGGTGGAAGACATGAACAGAAAACATTTTCCCATTGATGGCAGTGTGTTGCAACAGAAAGCACTGAACTTATATGAAGACTTTAGAAAGGGATACCCTGAAATGTATGACCACATTCACAAAACTTTTACTATAGTATATTGTTATGTGTTCTATTTTATTAGTAGTTATCATTCACAATCTATTACTGTACCTGATGCATAAATTAAACTTTTTTATAGGTATGTATAGAAAAATCATAATATATACAGTATTTGATACTATTTGCCACTTCAGGTATCCACTGGGGATCTTGGAATGTGGTCTTTTGGATAAGGGGAAACTATGCATGTTGGTCTGCTTGAGTTCCTTAAATTTTTTTTTTTTGAGTTCCTTAAATTTTGTTCACTCTTTTTTATTCTTTTTCCTTTTTGCCCCTCAGTTGGATGAATTCCACTGCCCTGTCTTTGAGTTTGCTAATCCTTGCTTCTTTGTGGTCTAGTTTGATATTCAACCACTCTATTGAATTTTCTAGTTCAATTATATTCCTAAGATCTCTGATTTCTGTTTGGTATTTTAAAATATTTGCTTTTTATTGTGGTTTTCACTTTGTTCATGCATTGTTCTTCTGGCTTCAGTGAACATCTTTATGGCCATTATTTTGAAATCTCTATCAGATAAATCACTTATCTCTGTTTCATATAGGTCTGTTTCTGGAGTTTTATTTTGTTTGTTTAGGAATATATTCCTTTATTTCTTCATTTTAAAAAACTCTTTGTGCTGGTTTCTGTACATTAGATAAAACAACCACTTCTCCTAATCTTGACAAGGTGGTTTCACATAAGAGATGAACCTTATCAACTAAACTCTTAGTTGTATCTCAAGCCTTTGTGATTGTTGAAGTTGCATTCTTTGTTCTTGGTGCCTACCAGTAGTTGAGAGTGTGTGAAGACCTATCAGCATCTCAAAGGGGAGGATTTCAGTCAGATGCAGATTCATTGAAACCCAGACCTTCAGACAGCAGCTGTAAAAGTATATAGTTAGTACTCATTTAAGGAGAAACTGAAAGATTAGTGTTTTTGCTTGTTTTCCTTGGGCCTGTCCCAAGTGTACAGCCATGGGAAAGAAGGGTGCTCCTGAACTGCATTTTTGTTTGCTAAAGTCCTGTAGGACTCATGAATGCAAGTTCTATCCTTTGGGCAGCAAGCACTAAAGTTGTGGCACCAGACATTTGTACAAGCTCTTTCTAGGGAGATACTATTGACTTGGACTTGGAAAGGACTAAAGGGAGAGGGCAGAGGAGGTGTCCAAAGGCCCTGCTGGTTCCCAGGGAGGATTTTGATTAAGTAGTTATAGCTTAGTGAGTTTCCTTATAGACCAGATAACAGCCTGCTTTATTGGCCACTGGTTCTAAAACCCAATACAGAAAGGAGTCAATTCTAGAGTGTCCACCAGAGTGTCTAATTGGTTCTGGGAAGGACCATGGTATCAGATGGCTCAGAACTAACTAATCTTTTTGTCAGTGTTTCACAAAGAAGAAAAACATTTAAACCCAGGGCATACCAAAAGTAGTTTCAGAGTTAGCAGCAAACTTAGTTAACACTGATGGATGTGTACATGCAAAATGGACTGAGACCCTTACCGAGAGGCAAAGTCTAAGTCATAGAAGACATAATTATTTTAAAGTAGTGCACAGAAAAAAATCTTTTTTTTTCTTATTTTTTTTTCTTTCTCTCAAATGTCTCAGATGGGAATTTTTTTTTTAACAATCACTAATAATTTTTATTTTTCAATTGCAGTTAACATATAATATTATATTAGTTCCAGTTCCAACATAGTGATTAAACATTTATATACTTTAAGAAGTGATCACCCTGCTAAAACTGGTAACTGTCTGACACCATACATAGCTATGACAGTATTATTGACTCTATTCCTTGTATTATACTTTACATTTCCATGACTATTTTGTAACTACCCATTTGTACTCCTTAACCCCTTTCCCCTTTTTACTCATCCCTTCAACACCCCCCCCCCACTTCTGGCAACTATCAGTTTGTTCTCTCTATTAGTTTGTTTCTGTTTTCTTTGTTCATTTACTTTGTTTTTTAGATTCCACATCTAAATAAAATCATATGGTATTTTTCTTTAGCAGTCTAATTTATTTCACTCAGCACAAATACCTTCTAGCTTTATCCATGTTGTTGCAAATGGCAAGATTTCATTCTTTTTTATGGCTGAGTCATATTGTCAGATGGGAAGTTTTCGATTTGTTCCAAAAATATTAAAAGGAGGTGTTCCTTTTTTTCCCCTGAGGAAATAAAATCCTGAGATTTAAATTTGCATCTTTGGACTCACTTGGTTTTGCTTAATTATATCAATAATGGACCAGGACTAAGATATAAAGAATGATGCAGTAGGATTCTATAACCATTAAAAGGTTGGATCCCAATATATTAATGTAAAATGGCCTAATGCCATTTTACACCAGGAAGCATAGTGATGATATTGATGGCTGCCTCTCTGGAGCAGGTGTTGAACATGCATCTTCAAATAGTAGTTGCTACTAAAGTAAATGACGACTTTAACTTAAATCAAGAATATTCTTGGAACAACCTCTTTTCCAGTTTGCCGTCCTCATTCCTTAACTTGCTTTATGTGTGTAAGGCTGGAAACAATCCCATTTCTGAGGATCGTTTGTTTCCCCAAGGGATCGGATATATGCCAGTTCAGTATGGTATGGAAAAGCCATAATAGGACTGGGCCTTTACTAGCACTTTAATAATACATTTTTTCCCAGTTCAGTTCAGTGACTTCTAGGTGGTGGTAAAGATTCCAACCAGTTTTTATAACCAGAATGAAGAGCTTGTCCTCAAATTGCTCTATAGCATCTTAAAGAATTAACTGGCAGGACTCAGATGAAGTAGATTTTTGTGTGTGTGTGTGGTTTCAGTATCACCATTTTCCCCCTGATTCTCACTAAAAGGTGTATTGTTGCATGTGTCAAGGAGATCTGAAAGCTAAGCATGCAATGGAGAGCAAGGCGTAGAAAATGCTTATTTCTGTTTAGATCTCACTTGAAGATTTAGGGTAACACATTTCAAATCCAAGTTTTAATCTGTTAATGGTGAAAAACCATAATTTCCTGTTTTTAATGAAAAGATATTTGGTCATCAACTCCAATTAACTGGGCATCAGTTTGATGAGTGAAGGAAAAAAGTATATGGTAGATTTCTTTCAGAATATGCTGTTTTAAAGAAAGAAAGAAATAAAGAAAGAAAGAGCCTGACCAGGTGGTGGCGCAGTGGATAGAGCACCGGACTGGGATGCGGAAGGACCCAGGTTCGAGACCCCGAGCTCGCCAGCTTGAGCGCGGGCTCATCTGGCTTGAGCAAAGAGCTCACCAGCTTGGACCCAAGGTCGCTGGCTCCAGCAGTGGGTTACTCGGTCTGCTGAAGGCCCGCGGTCAAGGCACATGTGAGAAAGCAATCAATGAACAACTAAGAAGTCGCAACGCGCAACGAGAAACTGATGATTGATGCTTCTCATCTCTCTCCGTTTCTGTCTGTCTGTCCCTGTCTATCTCTGCCTCTGTAAAAAAAAAAAAAAAAGAAACAACTATGAATTGATAAAAAAAAAAAAAAAAAAAGAAAGAGAGAGAGAGAAATGCTTAAGAAGCATTTCTCAAGCTCAAAAAAATGTTTTGCAGAGAACAGGTGACATTTGTAGTGCACAAAAACTGTGTCCCAATTTGTACTTCAACTTCAGTTTAGGAAAGAAGTACACGTGATAAGCCTGTCTTTCTGGAGCTCAGCTTGTCCCAGGCATCAGTTTCCAGCACAAGCTCTAATACATTGCCAATAGCTCCAGGTTATTTTTCACATTCATCTCTTACTTGGTGGTATGAGTAACTGGACTCTGAATAGCATGTTTTACTGTGTCTTAAGCTATCTACTGGGAAGGGCCTGGCCCAGGGCTTTTGGTAAAGACTCTAGTTCACCTCAGGAATTAGGACAATGAACACCCTACACTGACTCCCAAACTTTACCTGCTATTCTTTTTTTTTTTAAATAAATAAATTTTTATTTTAGTGGGGTGACATCAATAAATCAGGGTACATATATTCAAAGAAAACATGTCCAGGTTATCTTGTCATTTAGTTCTGTTGCATACCCATCACCCAAAGAGAGATTGTCCTCTGTCACCTTCTATCTAGTTTTCTTTGTGCCCCTCCCCCTTCCCTTCTCCCTTCTTCTCTCCCCCCACGCCCCGTAACCACCACACTCTTGTCCATGTCTCTTAGTCTCGTTTTTATGTCCCACCAATGTATGGAATCCTGCAGTTCTTGTTTTTTTTTTTCTGATTTACTTATTTCACTCCATATAATGTTATCAAGATTCTACCATTTTGTTGTAAGTGATCTGATGTCATCATTTCTTCTAGCTGAATAGTATACCATGGTGTATATGTGCCTCATCTTCTTTATCTAGTCTTCTATTTTTTTTACAGTGATTAAAGCCTTTAAGCAAACTCTTGGCCAATACAGCAAGAATCCATAAAAGAGTAGTGTCCTTAACATGTTCACCAAGTCCAAGTTGGCCCCATCACCATGCCAAATCCCTGAAAAATGCAACCCAACCACAGTTCAGTATGTTAGGAGCTGTCACAGGGAGCAGGAGTCCAGAAAAAGTCCACATCCAGGAAAAGTCCTCATGGCACTGGAATTGTTGTCACCATTCTATACTTTGCAGCTCATGTCCAAGTCCCAATGACCGCTGCTTCTAGGTGGTAATGATTCAGGTAGACTGGAAAAGCCATTTGCAGCATGTGTGGATATGGAGCTTCTGTTCTCCTCTGCCTGGAGAGTTGAGACCAGGTTGCTTTTTCCTGGACCTCTGTGACTGTGGCATGTTAAAGAGAACCTTGGGATACACTAAGCTGGGTGTCAAAGGTAGATTCATAATAGAAGTTGGCAAAAGGGGGAAAGAGAGCTCTAAATTAGGAGTAGGTCCCAGCCTGAAATATGAGTGGGACATTGAGGTAGGAGGAATAAAGGAAACCCTATATATTAAACAAAGCAGCAGAAAATAGGACTATCAACACCCACAACAGAGATCTTTGAGGGAAGAATAGAAAACCTGACTATTCAGGCAAAACATAGTTAAGTGGCCCTTGTGCAAATGAGATCAGTTTACCTGCTTCTTGGAAGAAATACCCTAGGCTCGTCCACAGTGTCGTAGATGGGGCCAACAGCCCTGAGCACCTTCAGCCTTCAGTGGCAAACCCCAGCTTTCTGGGCAAGGTTAGGTCATAGGTGGCTGGAGCAGGGCTGGAAGAGACTGAACCCTCTCTTAGAGGAGCGAGGGGGAAGCCTACCTTCCAGTGTCCCTGTTTCCTCACAGCAGAGGCAAGTAAGTCTGGCAGGCTTTAGCTCAATGACCTTCCTTTCCATTATTGAAGCAGGACCCAGATGGCATCCTATGAGACCCCTTTGGGGCGTTGGAGCCTTTAAGGGTGTATTCTAAAAGCTGGTAGTTCCTCTGATCTCTATTGGGCTTTTTCTGCCTCTAGGTATCTTAAAAGCCATGCTCAGAAGATCTCGCTGAGAGGTTTGAGGATCCCCATCCGCCTATATAAATCTTTTCCATATATCTGGAGCTATTTGGAAAAATACAAACCAATGTTATTAGCTGGATCTAATAAAGAAGGTAGTAGTTTGCAGGCAAAAAAGATTTGGTGTCTCCTGTTCATCAGCATTCAAAAGAAATGTAATTTTTTTTAAAAGTAAAAAGCATGATATGGTAGACCCGTAGGAGTTCCAGGATATGACTATCCCCTTTTAACTTTTTTTTAATTGACCTTAAAATATTTGCTGGTACACTTTAATAATACCTTAACTTTAAAGATTGTAAGCATGACAAAATACAGTAAATGCTTTTGCTCCATATTGAGGAGCATTTTCAGTTTAGCCAGTTTAGGAAATCCAATAATGGAACAATGCATACAGACAATGAGCTATAACATGCTTAGCAGCCTCTCCTGTTCTGACAGAGGTTATTATAAATCCAGAATATGTATCCACTGAAATGTGGACATACGACTGTTTGCTAAATGAAGGTATATGAGTGACATCCATCTGCCAAAGTTGTCCTGGTAGGGGTCCTTGAGGGTTAACTCCAAATGAAGGGGAAGTATAGGACCCCTTGGACAGGATTTCCCAATCTGCTGTGCTGCTTCCCGAGAAAGTTGAAACTGTTTACACAGGGCTGCAGCATACTGGTGATGAATAGTATGAGACTGAATTGCTCGATCTGTCATCGTTGCTCCAAATAATTTTCTTTTGGGTAGCTTGATCACAAGGGCATTCCTAGGCCCTGGCCGGTTGGCTCAGTGGTAGAACATTGGCCTGGTGTGCAGGATTCCCGGGTTCGATTCCCAGTCAGAGCACACAGAAGAAGCGCCCAGCTACTTCTCCACCCCTCTCCCTCTCCTTCCCCTCTGTCTCTCTTTTCCTCTCCCGCAGTCAAGGCTCCACTGGAGCAAAGCCACCCCGGGGCACTAAGGATGGCCCCATGGCCTCTGCCTCAGGTGCTAGAATGGCTCTGGTTGCAACAGGGCAACACCCCAGATGGGCAGAGCATTCCCCCCTGGTAGGCATGCCAGGTGGATCCCGGTCAGGTGCATGCAGGAGTCTGTCTGACTGCCTCCCCATTTCCATCTTCAGAAAAATACAAAAAAATAAATAAATAAAAGAAAAAATACAACAAAAATAAAAGAAAAGAGAGAGAAAAAAAGAAAAGAAAAAAAAAGGGCTAAAGCTCCAGGGAGCATGGAGTGAGCTTGAGTATGTCCTATGAAACATGGAGCTCTATGTTGACATATAAGTCTTTGAAGAAGGAGGAACTGCTGAAATAGTTCATCAGCATTTGTCCCTAAGACAGCAGCCTTTATAGTGGAAACACCATAAGTAAATATTTGCTGTCTGTCTATAGATTACCTGCTATTCTTATCTGTTGACTTAATTAGACCAAAGAAGTATGTATTCCTTTCAGCCAATTTCATGATAAAAACAAAAATGCTATAGTCAAATGTACGCAATCGCAAGCTGTAGCTGCTAAGAGTGGCCAAGATGAGTAAGTCATTGCACAGATGTTTTTCTGAGCACCTGCCATGTGCAAAGCACTCTGCTGGGGTCTGCTGGCTAGGCTACTGCTTTCCGTTTATAGATGGAACAGCCATCCCAGCTTTAGCTCTTCCCAGAAACAATCTCATACTTCCATAATTTCAGTTCTCTAACTGTATCTACTTGCTCTTTGGGGGGCCAGTCATACTTGTTTCTCACTTTAATATAGACCTATTTGATGTAGTTTACTTTTCCATTTAGTTTTAATCCTGAATTCTGTGTGTTGGATTTATTGTTTATGCATGTGTGTGTATGTGTGTGTGTGTGTGTGTGTGTGTGTGAGAGAGAAAGAGAGAGAGAGAGAGAGAGAGAGAGAGACTTTCAGATAATGTTTTTCCCCTCTCTAACTCTGTACCCTTGCAGGAAGACACTTAGCACCCTAATCCTTAAATTTTGGTGTGGGCCAGGCACCAATATGATGAGCTGTATTACAAGTCTGAAGAAGAAAAGGAAGGATTTAGGGAAATTAACGTTTACTGAATGCCTACTAAACACTTCTTCCCCTGTTGTTCATTTGTTGTCACAGCAAAGAAGAGGGTTGCAATAAAAAGAGCATGAACTTTGAACCTGGCCGACTAGACCTGGACTCCTGTAAGCTACCTAGTTACCTATTGACCTTGGGTGAGTTATTTATGGACAGAAGATTCTTCAGCTGCAAAATGGAATCCTTACAACAATCCTTTCATGTTGTTACATGAAAACATTGAGAACTCAATTTTGTTCTTATTTTCTTTTTTGGATGTGGAAAAGTAAGGAATATGTTATAGACTCAATATGTATTTTTATAAAAGCTATACACAGCTCTAATGAGACTACAGAAACTAAGTTGTATATTACAACCACTTCGGTAAAACTGAAAATAAATTTAGGTTAATTCTCTTCTATGTTTGCCTGAGGGGTACAACTGCATATATCCTCAGGATGAAATGACATTTTCAAAGATGTTTCTCTGGGTCCCTTGGAAGCAATAATTAATTTTTCTTAGAGAAAATCGGGTATAGATATTCTGTGTCAATCTACAAGATTTTGATGTTGCCATTTATTTATATAAAAGATTCATTTGCCTAGGAAAATCAGTTGAAATCTTTTAGATCTCTTTCTCTTTTTCTTTTTTGTATTTTGTATTTTAAGTGGGGAGGCCGAGAGGCATGAGCCTGACTGGGATCCACTCAGCATGCCCACCAGGGGGTGATGCTCTGCCTATCTGGGGTGTTTTTCTGTTGCAGAGGGAGCCATTCTAGCGCCTGAGGCAGAGGCCAGGAAGCCATCCTCAGCATCTGGGCCAACTTTGCTCCAATGGAGCCTTGGCTGCAGGAGGGGAAGAGAGAAATAATGAGAGGGGGATTGGTTTAAAAGCAGATGATTGGGAATTGAACTCGGGACTTCCACATGCCAGGCCGACACTTTACCGCTGAGCCAACCCACCATGGCCTTCAGACCTCTTTCTTAAATTGTTTTGAAAATGGTAATAATATATCAATCAGAGTTACTTTTCTTCTCATTCATGTAATTTTGAAAGTCTCCAAAAAGGTAGACATAAGGTATGACATGAGAAATGGCGTGGGGGTAAATGGCTGGTGCAGAGAACATGTACGCTTGGCAGTTCACCTGTCTCAACTTCTGTGTCTGTCTCTCTGCTCTTACACATTCTAATCATTTCTTGTTTTCCTTCATTTAAAAAATTCTATAAATATAGGGAGTGCCTATCCTGTAGTTCTGTCTCCCCAACATTTTCCCCTGACAAAATCTATTAATTATTTTATTTCGGCTCTGCTGTACTTAGAAAAGCTATGGCCCACTAATTCAGCTTACTGATTCAGAAACAGTTATACTCTGTTACCCCTTGGGGGTAGGATAAGGAAGGAAAGTTTGAGATCTAATATAATGGATGTAGGCTGCATATGCTATCTCATTTTTTCTAACAACAACCATATAAGGTATATATTTCAATTTCTTTACTTACAGCTGAGAAACTTGATGCCTTGAGAAGTAAAGGTGCCTGAAACAGGAAAGGTCATAAATGGCAGAGATAGCATTTGATGCAAGGTTTTTAAGATTCCAGAGCACGTACACTGTTTGCCTCTGCACTAGCTGAGGGGTTTGCATTGTGCCTGGAGTCAAGTTCTTAATCACAGAGGTCATGGAACCACTGTCTTCAGAGAGCCCACTTCCCTGAGCTACCAGATCCTTGAAGAAACCCTTTCTTTCTGGTTATGTCTCATTCTAACTCAAAAGGTGCTCCCCCTTTATAGAAAGAAGTAACATAACGAGGAGACTCCTTGGCCTGCTATTGTTTTCCTTTGACCAAGAATCTTTAACTCAAGTGCATCCTAGTGGGGAGGGAGAGTAGAGGCCCTAGGTGCTGAGGAAGATGGTGGGGAGGAGCAGAGGCTCCTGTGAGGCAGCCCGGGAGCCCCAGGCTGGGCCCCTTGGAGAGAACTTAGTTCAGCCTGCTTCCAAGCAGGCAAGGCAAAAAGTGCTGTGGAGAAGTTCCTCTTCCACTGCTTCTTTAGGCTCTCTATGGCCAGACCTTGCTTGCAGAGGAAGAAAAAAACAACTCCCTAGAGTTTAGAGAACTGAATTTTTTTTTTTAACTAAATGAACTGTCCTAATTTTTTTTAGGTCAGTGTTCTATCAGGTGATTGTCAGAGAGTGTGGACCATGGATCTGGACAAAATCCCCAGCTGGGAGACAGCTCAACATTCTCTTCTGAACAAGTGAACAAGCCAGTCCATTGCCTGTGTGTGTGTGTGTGTGTGTGTGTGTGTGTGACAGAGACAGAGAGAGACAGATAGGGACAGACAGACAGTAAGGGAGAGAAATGAGAAGCATTAATTCTTTGTTGTGACACCTTAGTTGTTCATTGATTGCTTTCTCATATGTGCCTTGACAGGGGGCTACAGCAGACCAAGTGACCCCTTGCTCAAGCCAGCGACCTTGTGTCCAAGCTGGTGAGCCTTGCTCAAACCAGATGAGCCCACACTTAAGCTGGCGACCCTTGGGGTTTCAAACCTGGGTCCTCCGTGTCCTAGTCTGATGCTTTATCCACTGCGCCACTGCCTGGTCAGGTGCCAGTCTATTGCTTTTTAATGAAACAATTTAGGGACTGAGGAGCTGGGTGAGACATGAAGGGAAAAGAGTACAGGGGCATGGTGTTTTCAAGGAGCTTATTGTGCTGTTTTAGAATCAACACTGTAGATTGTTTGTGTTAAGATTTTGTGAAGTGACCTAAATGGACTCATGGGGCAATATACTGAATAATTCAACTTTTCATATCTTTTTTTTCCTCTCCTTGTGCCTGGGTGGGTGGAATGGTGAAAATGAGTAAATATAGGTATTGTAAAAGACCAAATACTGTTGTAATGAAGAGTATACCTTGTATAGACAAATGTTGATTGTTCTGAAACTCAAGATCTGGGTGTTTATAGTTAACATTCTGGAAAATAAATAGGTTGTGTTCTGGAATTTACTGCTACCCTTTTAACCCTCTAAACAAATTAGGGAGTGACCTGCTGGACTGGCAGCATCTGTAGGAAGAAAGTTAAATACCTCCCAATACCACAGACAGTCACCTTTCAAAAGGAGAGCTTATTCAGTCTAATGTGTCATCTTTGAGTTCCAGCTCAAGATCTCGATTTCACCTCATCCACGTTAAAAAGGGGGAACAAGTGGTGGTGGTGTGGGATGGGGTGGGGCTGATGGAGCAAAGTGTTAAATGATATTAAGAGGATACAGACAGCAAAATCTAGACTAGAAAAATTCCAGTTTATCCAGACTGTGAAGAAACGACCAAGTTCCTTTAAGAAAGTAAGTTGGCACATGAGAGAGAGGTAGAATAGAACTTTAAAAATTACAGACTTAAGCCTGACCAGGCGGTGGCGCAGTGGATAGAGCCTCGGACTGGGATGCAGACGACCCAGGTTCGAGACCCCGAGGTCGCCAGCTTGAGCGTGGGCTCATCTGGTTTGACCAAAAGCTCACTAGCTTGGACCCAAAGTCCCTGGCAAGGGGTTACTCGGTCTGCTGAAGGCCTGCGGTCAAGGCACGTAAGAGAAAGCAATCAATGAACAACTAAGGTGTTGCAACGTGCAATGAAAAACTAATGATTGATGCTTCTCATCTCTCTCTGTTTCTGTCTGTCTGTCCCTGTTTATCCCTCTCTCTGACTCACTCTCTGTCTCTGTAAAAAAAGTTAAAAAAAATTACAGACTTAAGAGACATCTCAACCAATTGCAATGCATAGATCTTATTTTGATCCAGACGAAAACAAGTTATTAAAAAAAGGAGTAAATAATACAAAGAAAAATATTTTTGAGGCAATGGGAAAATTTGAACACTGGCTAAATATTTGAACATATTAGGGAATTACTATTGATTTGTTAGATGTGATAACAGAATAGTGGTATGTTTTAATAAAGAGCCCTAATCTTTTAGAGATATATATGAAATATTTCTAGGTGAGATTAAAGTCTTGGATTTGTTTCAGAATAATAGGAAGGTGGTATTCAGGGCATGGGTGGAAGTGTATGTCCAACAAGATTGGCCTTAAAAAGCAGCTAATTACTAATTACTGAGGTTGAAGGTTCATTATACTATTTTCTCTACTTTTGTATACCTTTGAAATAACCCATAATCAAATGTGAAAGGGAAAACCTGTTAGATCATGCTGGGATCTGTAGAACACCGGAGTTACCCTCTCTAAAAGCTTGACAGCTGTGGGCAAGTGGTATACCCAGATTGAGAGAATGGACCCCTTTTAAAATCATTTTTGTGTTATTCAAACAAACTTAGCTGTCTTGCCCCAAAATCAAACCACAAATTGTCTTTTTTTCATTCCATTCATGGTAGGAAGGAACTGAAAGGAATATGAGTGCAAGTGAAAGGGAACTAAACTATGCAGAGCTTTCTGTTGCCGAGGTTAAGACATCAGGCTAACTGAGACACACAACCCCCGGGGCAGCCTGCTACACCCCAGACCTCACAGCTGTCTCAACAACTTCACTGTTTATGACATCCAGGCCCTGGTGATGTTTGTGTTTTTTGACTTGTGCATCTTGGCATGTCACAAAACAAGATAATTTTGCTTCCTGGTTAAAATAACTCTTTTGCAATGGATTTTTGTTGCAGATTTCCTGAATAACCACCACACCTATTTAAGGGTACATAGCTTTCTAGAATACAGCAAAAATGCCCTTCAAGTCTTTGGAATGTATCTGAGGAATTGGTAGTGATTCCTCTTTATAGGAGGAAGATTCAGTTACATCTTCTGGGTGGTGACTCCAAGCTGCTTTTAAAAGAACAAAATGGCTTTATCTCTGCATCAGACAAGAAGAGTTGCAGGGCAATTAAAGCTAAGGCTCTTGGGGGATACCTACTCATAGGCTAGTGTTGACGGTTGAAACAAACTGTTTTCTGAGACAGACTGTGGAAAACAGGGGCCAATGATAGACAGGAATCTGACGGATGTGTCATGACAGGATGCCACCACAGCCCGACCAGAGAGCAGCCTCTCATTGCCTCACAAGAGTGGCCGAAGAAACCTCACGGTGTTGCTGCTGCTTGATCCACAAAGTCCCTAAAATAAAAAAGATAAACAAATAAAGGAGAGACAGAAAAAAGCAAAGCAAAGCAAGGCAAGGCAGGGAAGAAAAAGGAAAGAAAAGAAAAAAGAAAAATGAAAAGAAAAGAGGGCTGCTGCCCAGCAAGTGCTCGTTAGGAAAGGTGAGATGTCTGTCCTCCTGGGATTCTGCATCTGTGTCCTTTTCTTCCAAAGCACTCCCTATTTCACTCTGCCTACCACTCTTCACCAAAACAAGTCTAAATATACTTCTAAGTGAAAAAAACAAACAGCCCCTTCAGCTGACACTAGTGGGTAGTTTGAAAAACCTGATACCAAACACAAGAGTTTAATTCTACATTTTTTTTAGTTTTATTGAACTATAATGGATACATAACACTGCAATGTTTATTATCCTTTAAGATGGATAACTTGATAATAGGATATATGTATATATTGCAAAATGATCACCACAATAAATTAAGTTCACATCCATCACATCACATAGTAGCAAATTTTTTTCTTGTGATGAGAAAATCTACGCTCTTGGCAACTTTCAAATATACAAGACAGTATTGTTAACTATAGTCATCATGCTGTACATTATATTTCCAGGGCTTATTTATCTTAGAACTGGAAGTTTGTACCTTTCAAACTCTTTCAACCATATCCCACACCTGCCTCTGACAACCACTCTGTTTTCTGTCTCTATAAGTTCAGAGTTTTAAAATTCCATGGATCAGTGATACCATGCAGCATTTGCCTTTCTCTGTCTGGCTTATTTAACTCAGCATAATGTGCTCAAGATCCATCCATGCTGTCACAAATGACAAGATTTAATCTTTTTATGGCTGAATAATATTCCATTGTGTTATGCATGTATTTTCTATCCATTTGTTCATTGACAGACACCTAGTTTTTTTTCCATTTATTGGCTATTATGAAAAACGCTGCAATAGACATGGACTGCAGATATCTCTTTGAGGTCCTGTTTTCATTTGTTTCAGACACATACCCAGAAGTGAGATTGCTGAGGCATACGCTAGTTCTAGTTTTAATTTTTTGAGGAACCTCCATACTGTTTTCCTTAGGGGCTGCACTAATTTACAATTCCACCAATACTGAACAAGGGTTCTCTTTTCTCCACATCCTCACCAACACTTGTATATTTCTTGTCTTTGTGATAATAGCTGTTCTAACAGGTGTCAGACGACATCTCATTGTGGTTTTGATTTGCATTTCCCTGATGATTAGTCATGTCAAGAATCTTGTCATATACCTGTTGGCCCAACTCTACATTTTCTGGCATCTTTTGGCCTCGCATTACATTTTAAACTCCTTTAACTATTAAAAAATACAGTTTTAATTTTAGAATAGTTTTTGATTTATTAAAAAATTATAAAGTGGAGAGTCTCCATAGTGTCTCTACACCTATTTCCCTGTATTTTGAACATCTTACATTTAACTTTTTTTTTTAATAGAGAGAGAGAGGAATAGATAGGGACAGACAGACAGGAACAGAGAGAGATGAGAAGCATCAATCATTAGTTTTTTGTTGCGACACCTTAGTTGTTCATTGATTGCTTTCTCATATGTGCCTTGACACATATGGGGCTACAGTTGACTGAGTAACCCCTTGCTCGAGCCAGTGACCTTGGGTCCAAGCTGGTGAGCTTTGCTCAAACCAGATGAGCCTGCGCTCAAGCTGGTGACTTCAGGGTCTTGAACCGCATCCTAGTCCGACACTCTATCCACTGCGCCACTGCCTGATCAGGCAATCTTACATTTATATGGCTCATTTGTCATAATTAATGAACCAATATTATTATTATTAACTAAAGCCCATAGTTTACTTATATTTCCTCAGTAACCCATCCAGGTTACATATTATGTTTCGTCTTCATTCCTCCTTAGGCATCTCTCGACTGTGACAGCTTCTCAGAGTTTCCATGTTTCTGGTGACCTTGTCAGCTTTGAAGAGTACTGGTCAGGAATTTTATAGAATGTCCTTCAGTTAGGTTTCAACTGATATTTTACTTATGATAAGACTTAGGTTATGTGTTTCTGGGAGGAAGCGTTTTAAACTTTTCACCTTAACTTCTGAACATCAGATGGTTGCTCCTCACTTTGGACACATGTTGCCCTGTACCCTACACATTTATTACTATTTGCCTTCCAGAATATTTTGCTATTTACTCTGCTAAAGAAAAAAATCATTTTTAGTAATTGGGGGTGTGTTTGGCAATAGCTGCTGAAAGGAAAGGTGTATATGCAACTGCTAATTATAGTTGTGCAGAAAAAGTTAAAAAATTAAACATTAGTAATAGGTTATTTTAGTCACAAACATGAATGGTATATAAAATCTCCCTTCAAATAGGGGATTTGGATATTTTCTGAAATACCTTGTGCCCTTTTCCATTTTTAAGTTTTTATTTATTTATTTATTTATTCATTTTAGAGTGACAAGGTGGGGGGGGGACAGGAAGCATCAACTTTCATATGTGCCTTTAGCAGGCAAGCCCAGGGTTTCAAACTAGTGACCTCAGCATTCTAGATTGATGCCCTATCCACTGCACCACCACAGGTCAGGCCCCTTTTCCATTGTGTGTGTGTGTGTGTGTGTGTGTGTGACAGAGACAGAGAGAAAGACAGAGAGAAAGACAGATAGGGGCAGACAGACAGGAAGGGTGAGAGATGGGAAGCATCAACTCTTCATTGTGGCTCCTTAGTTATTTATTGATTGCTTTCTCATATGTGCCTTGACCAGGGGGCTATAGCAGAGCAAGTAACACTTTGCTTAAGACAGCGAACTTGAGCTCAAGTCAGTGACCTTGGGCTTCAAGCCATTGACCTTTGGGCTCAAGCCAGTGACCATGAGGTCATGTCCATGATATCATGCTCAAGGCAGTGAACCTGCGCTCAAGCTGGTGAGCCTGCACTCAAGCTGGATGAGCCCACGCTCAAGCCAGTGACCTTGAGTTTTGAACCTAGGCCCTCCACATCCCAGTCCAATGTTCTATCCACTGCACCACCACCTAGTCAGGCTCCCTTTTTCCATTTTAGCTGCTATAAGAATCAAGTTCATCTTTAGCACTGTTTCCTGGTACTGTTTTGAACCCTTGCAGAATTGAGATTTGGAAAGACTACACTGAAAAGTAAACTAGATTGCATTAAAAAACTCTAGATCAATATCACTTATGAATATTATTGCAAAAATCTTAAATAAAATATTAAAACACATAATACAACAGCTCACTAAAAGTAACATATTTCAAATAAGGGGGATCCTACAAAAGCAAGTGCAATTCATTACTAGAAGATTTAATAATATAATTCTTCATATTAAGGGTGCTAAAGAGAATGATCATATAATAATCTCAACAGAAGTATGTAGGTCATTTGATAAGTTTGATAAAGTAACTTTTGTTCATGTTAAATTAAGCACTCAATAAAATATGAATTGGAAACTACTTCCTTTATATGATTGCATGTGTGTGTGTGTGTGTTTGCATTTCAGTTCAAAAGACATCTTAGTTAATGTCCTAACACTAGAAACTTTTCAATAAGTGAAGAAAAAGACAAGGATGCCCATTATCTTTACCACTATTTAACACTAGGCTAAAGGTATTAGCCAATACAATTAGACAAGAAAAACTAATCAGAAGAAAAAAAATTGGAAAGCAAGAGGCTAACCTCTGTCTGCAGGAAACATGATTTTATATATACACAATTTCCAATGAACCAATGAAAAACTACTTTAAATAATAAAAATGTGATAGATGATAAAATTAATATAAAAATCAATAACCTTCTTATATACTAACTAAAATGAGACAGAAAATATAATTGTAGGGAAGATACTGTTATTGACAGCAAAAAAACCCCCAAAATCAAGACCCTGGGATGAACCTAAACATTCAGAAGTTATATGAGGTCAAGTGTAAAACACCACTGAAGATATAAGAGAAGACTCAAAAAAAAAAAAAAAAGACTCAACATTATAAATGTGCCAGTTCTTTCTAAATTAATTTATAAATTTAACATAATCCCTCCCAAATTTAACTTCAGGACTTTTTCTTAGAACAAAAAATAATAATAAAATAAAAAAAGAAATTCAAAAGAAATAAAAAGAGATATGTTTTGAGAGGTTTATCTGTTTTCTTCCAGTAGGTGGCACTGTATTACAAGTCTTAGCTTTGTGAAATTCCTGGGCTGACCTCCACTGAGATGTTGCTGTCTCAATGATACAGGTGGAGCTGTGATGATGATGATGAGTGGGGAGTGTTGTGAGGGCTTTATGGCTTTAGTAAAGGCAATCTCAGGCCTCTGGGTCCTCCTCCTCATGTCTTAGCAGACCAGAGCACTTCTGTTCTTCAGGGGAGAGAGTAGCTCTGGAGAGCTAGCTGTGGAGTAAGTCTGCCAATCTGTACTCTGTGAGGTGAAGGAGGCTGGGGGGGGCTACACTTTGTTTTTCTGTCTCAGCACCAAGTGTGGGCTGTCAACAGAGTGTGGGAACACTGATCATGACCCCTCATTCTGCCATGGCTTTGGTAGTATCTCCTCCACTGCCCCTCAGTCTCACCACTCCTCCTGGCAGAAGAAGACCTAGTCACTCCAGGATTCTTCCCTCTCTGGAGCCCTGACTGACAAAACCCAGACAGTCTGGGCTTTCTTCTTCTCCAGAGGTGACCATGAGTGTATCTTATTTTATGCTCCCCTTCTCAACCCTTCTCACCTTTAGTTGATTTCATGTCTGGGTCTTTCAAGCAAGCCTGAAAGCCCAGCTGGCATTCCTTCACTGAGTTATAGTCATTCAACTTGTTGAAATTTTGATGGGAGAGACTCAGGGTATCTCTCATGCCGCCATTACTCTGACATCATCTTCCTATTGCCAGGATATATGTTTAGGTGAAAAAACCAATGTAGAATAAAATACATTTACTCTTTAGCTAAGAAATGGAAAGTACACGTGCGCATGCATATGTGCACACATATATACATATTTTGCTTATATTTGATAACAAAAAAGAAATGGAAGGCTAAATATTAAAATGTCAATTTTTATTAGGAAAGGGTAGATTGTCAGAAGCTATATTTCTGTGAATAAATAATTTTTTATTTATCTGACTTTGGAACCATGTAAGTATTCTACATCATTATAAAATTTGAAATTAGTGAATAATTTCTATAGAAAATAATAATGCTTAAAGGTTGAAAATAAAAGAACAACAATAAACCTGAATGCATAGTCAGATGGTAGAAAAATCACACAGTGAAATTATTTCTAGTGATTTTACATACAAGGGGTTGACAACATGTCCTTAACAGAAAAAAAGATCTTTCAAAACAAACAAAACTATCAGACTGTTTTCAATATCATATTGTTGGGAGTAGTGTTGGTATGATTATTCTGAAGCTGTTGTGAAAGTTTTCTGAGATAAAGCAAATGCATAATTATTTTATATTTGGATTCTAACATTTCTGCTGTTTTGAGACCCAAGATTCTCCATGTAGGAATCTGGAGGTCCAGAAGAAGATCAAAGAGGTTAGGCCAGAATTTGAATAGGAAGTGTCAGCGTAAACTCATAATATATTTCATCTTAATACAAATATGTATATTTTCTAATTTTGTTCACCAAAATAACTTAGAGATAATGACCAACTAGTGACAATGAGCACTCCCAGATTAGATTTCTAACACGATTTTCCACTTAGAGGGCCCTTTGGAAAAATGACTGATTCTCAGAATGGAGCAAGGAATGTATGAAGAACTGGAAACATCTTGTCATACCAGGTGGCAAAGAAGGTATCAAGGAGTCATTATCAACTGATTGAGGAGCTAACAGGCCAATTTAACCATCAAAAAGGACAATAACTGCAATGGGTTGAAACATATCCAATATCTTAAATCTGTAAGTTTATAATGATAACAAACAAACAAACAAACAAACAACCTGATTAATCTAATCACTATTGGAAGATAACAGGAAACACGCATTGTTTTGTAAACTAGTTAAGCATTTATTCTGTCATTCCTAAAGAACTGTACAACTGATGGCCAAATAGTAGACATGAGAAATTTTCTCTTCTTAGAAATAGTCTAGCTATAAATGCAAAGGAATCGTTATATAATAATTTCACAACACCCAATGAATTTGTGAAATTGAGCATTGAATAGCAAGGTTGCTAATATTACAGAAAGAGACAACCAGATGTTATCTGCCTCCTGGTGGGAGAGCACCCTTCCTCCCAACCAAGAAGTTGTCTTGTCCTAAGAAAATAATCAGAATCTGAACTATCCTCGAGACCGAACCACCAATTTATAAAAGACAGAAAATGCAAGAATATATTAACACAACTGGATACAATGAAAAAGCTGCAGTGTGGGAAATTCTACAGGAAAAATGACCTAGTTTCTTCAGCAAATAAATTATAAGAGACAGAGATTGGAGGAGAGAACAGAGAAAGAGAACACCTTTAAAGATGAAAAGATATTTAAAAGGTGTATCAATGCAATAGCAATGTGTAGACTTTACACAAATTCTGGTTCAAACAAAAACTAAGATATTATTTTTATAATAAGATGTTTGGGAATTTAAACACTGGATATTGGCTAATAATAGTAAATGATTGGTATATTTAAGTATGATAATGATATTGTGGTTGTTTTTTAAAATTCTCATGTTAAGAAGATACTGAAATATTTATAGATAAATAATATGATGGGGAAAGTGAATGTAAGTATAGACTCCATATCATCTGTAACTATATCATAAATAAAACAAGATGAGCCTTGTGTTGATCATTGTTGAAGCTGGTTGATGGATACATGAGCTTATTTTACTAGTTTTCCTACTATTGTATATGTCTGAAATTTTCCACAATAAAAAGTTAGAACAAGGTTTAAAGCAAACAAGGCAAAATAAATGATTTTGGTGGGTATATATATATATATATATTCATTGTACTATTTTCTATTCATAAAAAGATTTGTTCACAATTAAAAACAAAGCTATTTGTAAAATAAACTACAATGAGAATAGAAGTGGGGATACTTAAACTGAGGGAGGGCTCTAGCTACATAGAATCATTTTTGTGTGTGTGACAGCAGAGGCAGATTTAACTGCGGATGCAGTAGTTGTGTGCCCTGGGACTCAACTTTTGAAAGGCCCTGCAAAACCCCAACTTTACACTTTTTTCTAATGACACCAAGTTTGGTTTCCTATGTGCAATTTTAATATTCATAGTACATAGTATTTTTTATTTATTTAAAAATATGGTTAACATGTATTTTTATTTTCCCTGTGTCTCTTTTTTTCAAGGGGCATAATATTTTTTTCTGTGCTCAGGGCCTCAACTGACCTTAATCTGCCTCTAACAGAGAGAGAGACAGAGAGAGGGACAGATAGGAACAGACAGACAGGAAGAGAGAGAGATGAAAAGCATCAATTCTTAGTTGCGGCTCCTTAGTTGTTCATTGATTGCTTTCTCATATGCGCCTTGATCTGGGGGCTGCAGCAGAGCAAGTTACCCCTTGCTCAAACCAGTAACCTTAGGCTTCAAGCCAGTGACCTTTGGGCTCAAGCCAGTGACCATGGGGTCATGTTTATGATCCCACGCTAAAGCCAGTGACCCTACACTCAAGCAGGTAAGCCTGCACTCAAGCCAAATAAGCCTGTACTCAAGCCAGCAACCTCGGGATTTTGAACCTGGGTCCTCTGCATCCCAGTATGACATTCTGTCTACTGTGTCACCACCCAGTTAGGCTGTAAAATGTTATTTCTTGAAGAAAAAGATAAAAAACCTGAGGTGAATAAACAAAACACTAAAATCTGCACCTGGTGGTGGGCATACGGGTATCTGCTAATTATTTTCTATGCCTTTTGTTTGTTAAAATTTTCTATAATTTAATTAATTAATTAATTTTAAAGTGTCTGTGTAGTGCCAAGGTCAAATTTTCCCTCTGGGGAAGTGGATTGGAGCCAGTCACAGAGATCACAAATAGATTTCACCCTTGGAGATTTTGTATCAGTGAGAAGTGAATAGAAAGGACGGCCTGGTCAGGGAGAAGGGGGCACTCCCACATCCCAATTCCACTACTTATTTTCCTGTAATCTGCAGCTCTCTGGGAATGCTAAACCTTCCAAGTGATCAATAAACAAATAAACACAGCAAAGAGAAACCTCAGTGTGGGGGTGGGGGTCAGATATTTTCTCTACTTCCTCAATAGGTACCTAAGGCACTTCCCTCCACATACGTACACTGATGGTCAGCACCTGGAACCTTGACCTAGAAACTACATTCTCAGAGCTGGCGTCTTGCCTCTGGTCAGGCAAGTTCCAGCACTGTGAGGTTCATCCAATTTTTCATTGGCTAAAGTTCTTAAATAGTTTACTTAAACATTTCCCAATCATTTGGCTGACTCCAGAAATTACCTCAAAGTCAGATCTGGGAAACTTGGCAGAAAAGTGTGTTTTGAGGATATGCAAAGAATATAGTTAAAACGTTTTGCTCCAAGTGGTAAGACGGAGTGTACTTATCATTTTGACAAACAAAATTTGAGATAAACCTTTGGGATTGTTGAGGGGTGGAGATGAGGATAATTTATTTTGGAAACTGAAAGGGCAATCTGTTAATGTCAGTGGCCACCCAGGGAGGCCAGAGTACCAGAGTCCAGGTTCTTGTTACAACCTGAGAAAGGATTTGAGAACATGACAGAAAGATTTAACAACCCTGGCTGGTTGGCTCAGCGGTAGAGTGTTGGCCTGGTGTGTGGAAGTCCCAGTTTGATTCCTGGTCAGGGCACACAGGAGAAGCGACCATCTGCTTCTCCACACCCTCCCTCTGCTCCTTCCGCAGCCATGGCTCTAATGGTTGGAGCAAGTTGGCTCCAGATGCTGAGGATGGCTCCATCACCTCACCTCAGGTGCTAAAATAGCTTTGTTGCCAGGCAATGGAGCAGTGGCCCAAACTGGCATAGCATCACCTAGTAGGAGGCTTGCTGGATGGATCATGGTCAAGGCGCATGGTCTGTCTCTGCCTCCCTGCCTCTCAATTAAAAAAAAAGAAAGAAAGATTTAAAAAAATACAGTAAATTTATTAAAGTGATAGCACACATTCCAGAAGTGAGAGTGTGTGACCTCAAAGAACAAGATGCCCCAATGGAGTCCGGGTGGAAGGGTTTTGTTAAATGGGGGTAGGGGGTAGTGGTAAAAGGGGTGTAGGGGTGGTCCTTAGCTTCTCACACTGGTGGGGAGACTGCAGACAGGGATAATCCTTGTCCCTCCTCTCCAGATAGTGATTTCTTTTTTGGTCCTTCTGGGACTATCATGGTGATTTTGTAATTCAAATTTGTTATAAAGATATTCAGTTTATTATTTTTTTCTGTTATCTTTAAACTTTTTTATTGAATTTATTGGGGTGACACTGGTTAATAAAATTATATAGTTTCAGGTGTACAATTCTGTAACACATCATCTGTACATTGTACTGTGTGCTCATCACCCCAAGTCAAGTCTTCTTCCATCATCATCTGTCCCCCCGAACCCTCTACTTCCCCCACCCCTTTCCCTCTTGTATCCCCATGCTATTATCTGTGTTTATGAGTCTTTTCTTTGCTTAATCCCACCACCTTTTTTTTTTTTTTTTAGCAAAGGAGAGAGAGAGACAGGGACAGACAGACAGGAAAAGAGAGAGATTAGAAGCATCAACTCAGAATTGTGACACCTTAGTTGTTCATTGATAGCTTTCTCATATGTTCCTTGACCAGGGGGCTCCAGCTGAGCCAGTGACCCCTTGTTGAAGACAATGACTTTGTGGTCAAGCCAGCAACCTTTAGGCTCAAACCAGCAACCACAGGGTCATGTCTATGATCCCACACTCAAGCTGGCAACCCTGTGCTCAAGCTGGTTAGCCTGCGCTCAAGCCAGGGACCTCAGGGTTTCCAACCTGAGTCCTCAGCATTCCAGGCCGATGCTCTTTCCACTGTGCCGCCACTGGGCTAGGCTCCCTTCACCTTTTTTACCAGCCCTCAGCTCCTCTGACAGCTTTCAGTCTATTCTCTATATCCATGAGTTTGTTTCTATTTTGTTTGCTAGTTTTCTCATTAGATTCCACATATGAGTAAAATCATATGGTACTCATCTTTCTCTGACTGGCTTATTTCCTTTAACATAATACTCTCCAGGTTTATCGATGCTGTCACAAAAGGTAAAGTTTCCTTCTTCTTTATGGCTGAGTAGTATTCCATTGTGTAAATGTACCACAGTTTTTTATTCATGCATCTACTGATGGACACTTGGGCTACTGTAAATAACACTGCAATGAACAAAAGGGTGCATATATTCTTTTAAATTAGTGTTTTGAGTTTTTTTGGATATATTCCCAGAAGTGGAATTGCTGAGTCTCAATGAAAATTTATTAGAAATATAATCTAATGGCCCTGTTGGTCACTATTTAGTCAGTATGACTGCTGAATCTGGTTGAGACCTGTTTCACTTGTCTCAATTACAGAAAATTGGGGAAAGGGAAGTGGGGAAATAGGAGGTCAGTGAAGGTCACATCTGCGATGTTCCACAAGACGGCAAAGGGGAGGGGTAGAGCTTGCGGCCTTTGTTACTTGCTCTAGCTTTTCTGTCTCGTTGTGCTTTCAGGCTTTGCCAAACTAGCCTGGTGTAAGTAGAACAGATTCTGCATGAATTCTGGAGTGTGGACCCTAAGGCCATTAAAATTGTGGCATTGCTTTGAATCAAGGTGGGTGGTGGTGGTACAGGCATCAGATACTTTCATCTCAGTTGGCTTGATTCTATCTCTCTTTGGAAAGCCAAGTATCATGAATTTATTTGGGGAAAAAGGAAAAGAAGGCATATTGCTGACTACCTTCTTCTGTAAATACTCTTTAATATTAAATACTTTTGAAATAAACATTTTCAAAAAAGACCAGTTAAAAGGCTGAATTTCTAAACAGAAAAAAACATTGTTGCCTGACCTGTGGTGGCGCAGTGGATAAAGCATCAACCTGGAAATGCTGAGGTCGCTGGTTTGAAACCTTTGGCTTGCCTGGTCAAGGCACATATGGGAGTTGAAGCTCCCTGCTCCTCCCCCCTTCTCTCTCTCTCTCTCCTCTAAAATAAATAAATAAATAAAAAAATTAAAAAAAAAAAATTGTTGTAAAATCAGACAAAGTAAATTTATTAAGCATTCATTCATTCATTTATTAAACATCTACTGTGTCCCTACTAGTGCTGCCAGGTTCTGAGGTTACCCAAAGGACACAATGGCCTCTTACAAGGAGAGGCACTGAGTAAAGATGTACTAAGTTTTACTTCCATTAAATTAAATTAAAAGTCAGTTGTTACTTAACATTTATATAATTACAGGCAGTCATTATTTGGATTGTTTTGCAAAGGCCAAATCTGACTCAGTGAGCCTTTGATTTATGGAGACAAGGTGGCAGCAGCAGCAACATGAAACATCTCCCAGAACAAAGCTCACCAAAGAAACAATTACACAGGAGGTTTAGCTCAGGAAAAGTGACAGGGAAATAGCTCAGGGTACAAAGCTCTTCATCTTGGTTTCCAAAGTGCAGTGGTTTAACATTTTAAAAGACCGCTCTGGGGAGCACTTTCCCCTGTAAGTTTCTTTCACACTTTTATACTCAGGAGGTACAATAGAGCCAGGGACATCTTCTACTCTAAAATGGGATTTTCCTGACTTTACTTAGAGATTAGATTAAAATAGCATTTTACTTCTCATCAAGCCTGAAGACAGGATTACACTTGAGTCTGGTTCTTCCATTTTAAAACATGAATTGTCAACCAGAAGATGAGACTTTTAACCAAGCAACCTCATTGTTATGGGAACTGGCCTCTTATGTTCATAAAGTTCCCCACTAAAATGAGCACCAGAGGTCTGTAAATATCCAGACTGTCACCTCTTTCCCTTGCACTGATAAATGTTTTAGTGGTTGTTTTTTCTGGTCAGATCCAGCTGCCTCGAGAGATTTTAATATTTATTTTTTTACTTATTCCTCCCCTGAGTTTCCTGAACTTTTCACTCTTTAAAAGAAAGACTAAATTAGACCAAATTAAAACCCTTAGATACCTCTCTGTGTTATAGAACAGAAAGAGTTCATCCATCTCATACTAGCAGGGCCAAACCCTAAACATAATTGCAGTGGAGAAATAGTGGCTATTTCATTATGAATGGCATCATCCAGGAGAACTGGCCACTCTCTCTCTCTCTCTCTCTTTCTATATATATAAAGGAGGTTTACAGTTGTAACTGCACAAAACATAGTTAATTCTTGTATTATTATTTATTAATTACAGGCAGTTCTTGGGTTACAAAATAGGTTCTGTAGTTTTGTTCTTAAATTGAATTTGTGTGTAAGTTAGAACAGGTACATTTACCTATACCTGCAACTTAGGGAGATGCTTGTCTTAACATAGTGTTTATTTTTACCTTTCTGTGCATACAAATACTTAAACATTTTCAAACCTACAGAACCTATCTCGTTCATAACCTGAAGACTGCATGTATTGAGTTTCCATATGAACAACTGTAAACTTACTTTTTGCCATCCATATATATGTATATATGTGTGTGTGTGTGTGTATGTGTATACATGTGTGTATGTGTGTGTGTGTTAAGAGATTGATAGCAAAAGAGAGAGAGAGAGAGGGATGATTTTTAGAGTTAGGATTAA
Source organism: Saccopteryx bilineata (assembly GCF_036850765.1). Lineage (NCBI taxonomy): Eukaryota > Metazoa > Chordata > Mammalia > Chiroptera > Emballonuridae > Saccopteryx > Saccopteryx bilineata. The sequence goes on from NC_089492.1 coordinate 180,096,337, forward strand.
AACTAAACGTAATCAAAGTCCTAAGTACCCTGTTTCAATTCCTCCCTTTCTATTGATCATTTTTCAGTCTTGAGGGAGAAGGGTTGATACCTGCTCTAGCTGCTTCCTGTTGAGAAGGGAGGGTATTTGGGGGTTAGAGGAATGAAACTGTTTTACATGTAATTGGAAATATTCTTGAGTCCCAGGCTGAGAGTCCTCAGCTTGAATCATCATCAGGTGGATAGTTTTAGCTGCACTCAGACACAACTGTCAAGGGAGTAACACTCGATTTGTATCCCAACACCAAAAAGAAGCAAGACTAATATGGGCATTCCCCAGTGGCTTGGAATGCCTCCCCGTAGGAAAAGTTGTCACCCCGGTCTGTGGCTGTATTCCTGTGGGTTAACAGATCAGCCTCATAAGCAACATTCTTGTCAGATTAGAGCACATGTTTTCCTGGGTGTGTGGGGGAAAGGAGCCCCAACTTATCTTTGCTTATTGCTCCATCTATCATTTCCAGTCTGAGATGTTGAATAGGTGTATAATCTAAGGTATTCCTTCTGCACTAGTCTGCAGTAGTTCATATTACCAGCAGTCAGACCGGTTATGTATTTCTGCATAAGTTGCAGCCCACGACAGGATGGCATTAGCTGTAACAAGTAGAAATTGCAACAAGAGAAAGTTAAAGATTAGGAAACAAACAATTTTCTTCTCCGTCAGGTGTTTTGGAATGAGAATAACCCCATTTATTGCTAATCCATCTGCCTTTCTGGTGAGTAGAAGAACCCTAAATCTCTAAGTCTTCTAAAAAATATTCAGGCTGGGCTACCATTAAGTCAATGTCACGAATAAGAGCTGCTACCAAGAATACTGGGGTTTTAGTTTAGGACACCAGTTTGACAACTTGACCTGCTTTATTATTGACTTGGGAGATAAAGTCAACAGTCTTCTGATGACCTGGGCAGTGTATGATGCTGGAGACCTCCTATCTTCTAAGAATGTTTAATTTCTTTTCTTTCAGATGTAAAAAGTTCTCTTTCTTTCCAAATAGCTCTGTGGATATATACTACCATAAATACATATTTGGAATCCATGTAGATATTGACTCTCTTACCTTTTCCTAGGTGTAGGGCTCAGGTTAGGGCCAACAATTCAGCCTTCTGTCAGACTGAAGTACCTGTCGGTGGGGCCTCAGCTTCCAAGGTGTCTTGGAGAGTCACCGCGCATAACCTGCTTTCCAGTTTCCAGTGTTCATGAGCTGCTTCCGTTGGTGAACAGCTCAGTATTGGGATTCTTTAACAGTAAGCCCACCAGGTCTGGTCAGCTATAGGAGACTTGTTCAGTTATTTGAATACAGTTGTGTTTGGGTCTGGTGCAGAGGAAAGCAGGGTGGCTTGTTTAGAGTAGAGATAGTCTTGAGAATGACATTAAGATTGACTAAAGAATGGCCTAGTATTTTTCCAGTCAACCAGAGGTCAGCCAGTATCTTCCCTTTTGTTCTGTGAGGGCAACACAGTGTGGGGTATATACTGTGAGAGGTGGTCCCAGGGGGAACTTCTCGGCTTTCGGCAGGTCACAGGTAGCAGCCATGGTCCTCAGACAAACTGGCCATCCACGAGCACAGTATCCAGCTGTTTTGAGAAGCTAGTCATTGGCCTTTTAGTATTTTCTAGGTTCTGGGTCAAGACCCCCCAGTCCTATTTCTTGTCTTTCAAGTACAGTACAAACAAATCAAATGGCTTTTTTTTTTTTTTTTTTTTGGTATTTTTCTGAAGCTGGAAACGGGGAGAGACAGTCAGACTCCTGCATGCGCCCGACCGGGATCCACCCGGCACGCCCACCAGGGGCGAAGCTCTGCCCACCAGGGGGCGATGCTCTGCCCCTCCAGGGCGTCGCTCTGCCTCGACCAGAGCCACTCTAGCGCCTGGGGCAGAGTCCAAGGAGCCATCCCCAGCGCCTGGGCCATCTTTGCTCCAATGGAGCCTTGGCTGTGGGAGGGGAAGAGAGAGACAGAGAGGAAGGAGGGGGTGGGGGTGGAGAAGCAAATGGGCGCTTCTCCTATGTGCCCTGGCCAGGAATCAAACCCGGGTCCCCCGCACGCCAGGCTGATGCTCTACCGCTGAGCCAACCGGCCAGGGCCTCAAAATGGCTTTTTTAAGTCTGGAAGGCCTTTGGTATCCCTCAGTTCAAAACAAAGCAAAGGCTCTGGATCTGTTCCTTTCAGTGCCTCATATAATAGTTTCACAATCAAGCCAAAGTTTTAAATCCAGATCCCACAAAAGCCAGCCATTCCTAGGAATCCCATGAGCTTGCAGCAAGGAGTGTGCATTGCCATCCTAGCTGGGGCTTTTCTCCTCTCTGGGAGCAAGTTTCTATGTCCTTGAGATAATTCAAATCCCAACTATTTCTCAGAGGATTTAGATATTTAGGCTTTCTTTTGGGAAACTTTATATCTCCATTCAGCCAGGAAGTTCAGGTTAGAATGGTATTTTTGTCAGAAGCTTCTTTGCTGAAACTGGTGATGAGAATGTTAACATATTGGATCAGTGCCCCATTATCCAGCCCGAGTTCCCTTAGAGCTGTAGCTAAAGCCTCTCCAAACAGAATGGGGGGAGTTTTGAATACCTGGAGAATAGTCCTGTGGTCTGTTGTTTAACTTGAGAGACTGGGCCCTCCCATTCGAATGCAAACAGTTCCTGAGACTAAGGCTGAGAGGAATGCAAAAGAAGGCAACTTTTAAATCTAGCATAGTAAACCAACAGAATTTCCCTGACAGCAAAGGATTAGGGACTACCAGGTGGACGTTTTTTTCACTATCTGGTTAATGGCCCCCAAGTCCTAGGCAAACTGGTATGAATTACTGCCCCATTTCTGCACCAGTAAGATAGGAGTATTGGTAGAGAATGACAAGGTCCCATAAGCTTGTGTTCTAAGAATGCTGCCACCAGTGGTTGGATTCCCCTGCTGTTTTAGATGGGAGGTGGTTGCTCCTGCCCAAGATTGTATTTGGATTGGAGTAGTGGTTTCTGCCTTTTCAGGTCTGCCCTTTGCCCATACTTTCAGAGTTACTTTTAGACTCCTGATAAAGATCTTTGCCAGAATGTCTTTCTCAGCTAAGGTCAGTAAAGCTGGGGGCATGACACAGCTTTGCCCAGAGGCCCCTCAATGTTCAAACAACAAGGGGAAAAGGTTATTTTGGCATTCAGTTTAGTAAATAAGTCCAGTCCTAAAAGTGGCACTAGCTATTTAGGCATATTATATTTCCAATTAAAAAGGTCCAACATCATAAAGGGAGTGTACATCCAAACCATCCCTGCTGGTTGTCCATGGACATGGAGTCTTCCTACTGGCACTGGTCTTAATGGAAATTGTCCTGCGTAGATTGGAGGACACTCCTGACCAAATTTAGTACCCTTTTGGGAATGGGATGGGGAGGCCGTTCCCAGGTCTGGTACAGCCCCTCTCCCACTAGAGGTTGTGGAGACGAGCTGCATGCTGATCCTTGCATAACGTGATACAGTGGTGGTAACCGCAGGGGCATTATACTAGAATAACAACGAATCATCTCATTCTCAGGAGCCTCTGGCAGAACTGGCCTAACTGGTTTATCTGTTTGTATCATTATTTTACACTTCCTTTGAACAGACCTATTCTGATATAAAAGCATGAGTGCTTCTATGTAGGAGATTTAATCTCATTTTCTCTCTCTTATAAAATAACTCAAGTTGCATGATAGTAGTATAATTTAAGGACCCATTTTTCTGGACAATATTTGCTTGACCCTAAATTGTATTGCAGTCATGTTACCTGGCAAATGAGTCTTCTCTTTCTCTTCGTTGGTCCATGGTTGAACAAAGCTCTGTTTTGTCAGATGCACCCAGGGGGCTGCATTGGGTGACCATTTAGACAGAAGGTTCCCCATGACAGTATCTTTTTTCACAATTACTTTCCACAGACCTTCTGCCACTTTCTTAGTTTTCCTTCATTCTATCCCTTCCTATCCATTCAATGTTTACCAAACTTTTAAAAAAATTGTTTAAGACAAAATTACTATTCTTGATTCTTTCAAAAACTGTATTTTCAAACCTTGTATCTCTTTAAAGTCTAGTCCAGGACAAGTCACACAACAGACAAGAGAACAGAGTTGAGTGGCACAAACTTCCTGCTGTGCCATGGACCTGAGTATTGAACAAATGTAAGGCCCACCAAGTATGGTCAACATGAGGCAGACAGCATCACTGAGTTAGGCTGGGTGGAGCTTCTGCTGCCCACTCCTTCAAGATCTGCATGGGACCCCCTTCCCATGAGACAAGACACAAATTCAACAAATAACAGATACAGTTTTAATAATCAATCCTGGCTGCTAATTGTAACCTCTCAGGGTCCTTCTTCATACAACCTATAGGGGAAGCGCCAAACCAATGTATATGAGTCCTCCAAGGCCCAAACAAAAGCATTAAGGGGAAAGCGGGTGCCCCTGGGCTGTCTAACTTACCAGTAGTCAGCCAATTAGTCAATTTCTCTCACTGCAAAATGAAAGCGTGGTAGATCCCCCATACCTAGTCAGCAGTCAGCACTGCAGGCCCGTCTCTGGAACAATTAGTTCAGGCAACTGCTCAGACAGAACCTGGAGAGTCCACCACCAGCTTGCTGAACTCCAGGCAGAAAGCCCAATCAGCCAAGTCTCTTCATTGTCACCAGTTTTCTTATAGAACAGAAAGAGTTCATCCAACCCATGCTAGCAGAGCCAAACACCAAACACCTAGAATTGCAGTGGAGAAATATTGTCTATTTTATCTTGAATGGTGCCACCCAGGAAAACGGGAAGCTGATGATCAAAAGCCAGAACTCCTCAATGGTTGTAGGCCAGTGGTCCCCAACCTTTTTTCGGCCACGGACCAGTTTAATGTCAGAAATATTTTCATGGACCAGCCTTTAGGGTGGGACGGATAAATGTGCCACGTGACCGAGACAAGCGTCAAGAGTGAGTCTTAGACGGATGTAAAAGAGGGAATCTGGTCATTTTTAAAAAACAAAACATCCTTCAGACTTAAATATAAATAAAACGGAAATAATGTAAGTTATTTATTCTTTCTCTGCGGACCGGTACCAAATGGCCCACGGACCGGTACCGGTCCACAGCCCAGGGGTTGGGGACTACTGTTGTAGGCTATGGCTTATACAGGGCAAAGTCACAAGGTTAGGAGTTTGGTGTTATGCTGGGAGCTGATTGGTCAGAGGTGAGGTAGGGATAATGAATCATTCTTCAGGTCTTCAGGACAACTCTCTGGTCTTTTCTGGTGTCTCTCTGCCTGATCTCATAGAAAAGTAACCCAGGGTTGTTCTACCTTAGGGCTCAGGAACTGAAGAATAATTTAAGTCAAGATGTTATATTTAGCCTACCAGAGGTCCAGACAGTCAAGTCTGGTCAGGTCCAGGCTACTGTCTTCTGCTGCCTCAGGTGTTGTTGATTATCCAGGGGAAAGGAGAGAGAGAGAGAGAGAGAGAGGGACAGGGTGAGAGAGAGAGAGAGAGAGAGAGAGAGAGAGAGAGAGAAACAGAGATGATTTCTAGAGCTAAGATTTAAAACTAAATTTAATTAAAGTCCTAAGAATCCTCAGTTTCATCTGATTTTTATTGGCAACCCAAACCCAATCCAAGTTATGTGCCCAGTTACTGTCTATCTTATCAACTGGTCTCAGTCATGTTCTCTAATTCATGGAGATACTAAGATTGCACTGACTCCTCTTCAAAGAAGTTATACAATAAAACGATCTGATAGACAAACTCATTAAAAAAGAGTATTGACCACTTAGATTTCTGATGTTAAAAAAAGATTCTAACTGTTGGAAAGTCATATAGTAGCTAGAGGGATTTCTTACATACCAGTATGTTCTCTATAATACAGGCTCTAATATAACATTTTCTAATGTTATCATCATTAAACATTGTAAAGTTCTAATAATATTTTATTAAATAATTAATCTACCGTATTTTTTGCTCCATAAGATGCACCTGACCATAAGACACACCTAGGTTTTTAAGGAGGAAAATAAGAAAAAAAATATTCTAAATCAAATGGTGTGTTAAAATACTTAATAAAATAACATGTTTCGCTCCATAAGATGCACAGGCATTTTCCCCTCCACTTTTTTGGGGAAAAAAAGTGCATCTTATGGAGAAAAAAATATGGTAATTATTTTGATACAATAATATTATAAAGCTCTAATAATTTTCACAATGTGTTACAATTTCAGGGCTACAGAGAATCTCATTGATTATCCAGCCTTCTTATTTTTCTATCATGAAAAGTGAGAACCAGAGAACTAAAGAGACTTTCTCAATATGACATCCCTAGACTCCAGTCTTTCTATTCCTTGCTGTAAGATGCTTTTATTAGAGAATAAAAGAAGAAAATAGCTAAAGAATGTTTAAAAATAAGAAGTCTTCTTTAAAAATAAAGGCTTAGTTCAAATGGCAAATCTTCAGAGAGGCCATCCCTCAGCAGTTTCTTACTCAACCTTATTTATCTAAAATATTGAGCTCTCCCAGAGTTTATAGATCTATTACATTATAATGTCTTCTGCACTAGAATATAAACTCTAGGAGAGCAGTAGTCCTCTCTGCTTTGTTCACTGATATAGCCTGAGCCCCAGAAGAGTGCTTTCCCCCCGGTTATAACCAATATGTGACTATAAAATGAATGAATGAGCAAATGAATGAAATGAAATCTGGCTCTACCAGAGTTGAGAACTGAGGACTAATGATAAACAAGAGTTAGATATAAAAAGGCTATATATTACTATATATACTGAGTGGACATTTTGAGAATTTCTATACAAATTCCATCGTCTTTCCTGCTCTTCAAAGGTTAAGAAGGTCGTGGATGTTACAATCTCCTTAACATCCCTGCACCTTTACTCATTAGAGTCAAACTCTTAACATTTAACTAATTAACTTATTTATATACTCTATATATTTTATGATAATATCTTAGATATTAAAATGGAAGATGGCAGAGGTATCAGCTGGCAAAAGATGAATCAATGGACTAGAACGAGATAATCCACGTTATAAATATTCAGCTCTTGACTGTCCTGACTTGTTTGAATATAGGTATTGAACTCTCAAGATGCTGCTAACATTAAATGTCCTTTTCCATGTGTTTCAAAACAGCCAAACTCATGCATGTTGCCTATCTTCTAGTAGTGAATGTAGAAATTCAATTTTATTTAATTCAAAATAATTTAAGTTATTGAACATCTACTTGACACATTAATATGCTAGACATTTAAGGAGAGATATATGGGACAGGCCGAGTTCTGATAAATGTTGGCCTGTTTGACACATGGCCTGCATGAGGCCTGTGGCAGATAATTTTTATCCTGCAGTTGTGAGGCAGGAGAGATAGGGGAGGAACCTTTCCTGTTGAATTAATAAAGAGATCATAAAACCTCAGTTAATAAATGACAAAGATGTTGAATCTGAAAAAGAGATCAATAGGAATAAAGAGACTTGCAATTACCTGATGATAATCAAGAGAAAAAACAAAACAAAGCAAAACATTAAGGTAATAAAGAAGTATTTTTTTAGAAGGTGCAGGTTTATTTTTTTTTAACATTGATTCTTTTTTTAAACTGAATCTATTAGGGGGAGACTGGTTAACATTTTTGTACAGGTTTCAGGGACCAATTCTACAGTACATCTCTGTACACCATGTTGTGTGCTCACCCCAAGTCAAGTCTCCATCCATCACCATTTATCCCCCCTATATGCTCCTCCACCTGCCCCCCACCCTCCCGTCACCACTCTGTGTCTGTGTCCCTGAGCATTTTCTTTTCTGACCTTTTTTGCTCAATCCCTCTGCCCTCTCACTCAGTCCCCACCCCTCAACAGCTGGCAGCCTGCTCTCTATATATGAGTCTGACTCTATTTTGCTTTTCAGTTCACTTTGTTTATTAGAGTTTACATATGAGTGAAATCATATGATATTTGTCTTTCTCTGACTGGCTTATTTCATTCAGCATAATAATGTCTATGTCCATCCATGCTGTCACAAAAGATAAGATTTCCTTTTTAATGGTGTATAGTATTCCACTGTGTAAATGTACCACAGCTTTTAATCCACTTGTCCACTGATGGACACTTGGGCTGTTTCTAGATACTAGCTATTATATAATGCTGTGATGAACATAGGGGTGCATATATTTTTTCAAATGAGTGTTTCAAGTCTTAGGATATATTCCCAAAAGTGGGATCACTGTCACCCCCTGAGTATGTCATAACCTCTACTCCCTGGCCAAGGCTGTTGACTCCTTAGCAGGGCCTAATCTCTGCAGGGTGGGGCAAGAGAGAGTTCTGAGGGTGGAGCAATTGCTTTCCCGTAGGATGGAACCAGAGGAAAATGATCCACCTAAAAAGACGGTGACTGCGGTATTGGATAATCACCACAGGGGTCCTGGTAGCTATCCCCACTGTGTCTCTCCCCAGAGCTGCAAAATCCCAGACTCTCCTCATGCATCTCTAGTCTGCTAAGCCCTCCCTCTGCTGGAGGACAGGATAAGTGGCCATAAATGATATTTTTGTGTTGGCCCTTTAAAAGCATGCCTGAATCTCTGTGGACTCCTGTCTCTTTCTGGCAGACAGAAACCTTACTGCTTTTCACAGGTGAATGCTATGTGGGTACCTCTTCCCATCTCTGGTGCTCCAAGCTGTGGGGTCAATGCTGGACATGGCCCTTCCTCCTTCCCAGATGCCAGATGGCTGTCTGACCAGTAGCCATAGGAAGGAACACAGTCTGGTTCCGGGAAGTTCTCATGGAGTGTACTGAGAAGAAGGTCAGATAATCCCATACACAGCCAGAGTATTTTCTGCTGTTCTTAGTATTGCCTTCTCTTCCTTCCTCTGGTGTATAAGAAAGTGGGAGCCCTGGCCGGTTGGCTCAAGAGTAGAGTGTTGGCCTGGCGTGCAGGAGTCCCAGGTTCAATTCCCGGTCAGGGTACACAGGAGAAGTGCCCATGTGCTTCTCCACCCCTCCCCCTCTACTTCCTCTCTATCTCTCTTTTCCCCTCCCACAGCCAAGCCTCCATTGGAGCAAAGTTGGCCCAGGCACTGAGGACGGCTCTATGGCCTCCACCTCAGGTGCTAGAATGGCTCTGGCTGCAACGGAACAATGCCCCAGATGGGCAGAGCATAGCCCCCTGATGGGCATGCTGGGTGGATCCTGGTCGGGCTCATGTGGGAGTCTGACTGCCTCCTCGCTTCTAACTTCGGAAAAATACAAAAAAAAAAAGATTTTTAAAAAAGTGGCAGAGGGGTAGCTGCTTAGGGACAGTTTTTGCTTGTCCCACAGGCTGCCACCGGGTTTTCCTCTGTAACATGAGTAACAAATGGCTATGTCTTCTGCATGTGGTCCTCCTGGTGGTTTTTCTGGAATATCCAATTACCAGGTTGACATTCCAAGCTTGGAACTCCTGTGTTGCAACTGGCGTAGTTGAAATGATATTCCAGAAAGTGCACTGTTGCTACTGATATGCTGTTTGGGGGATGACTATGGGCAATTCTGGGGAAGTGCTGGGGGGGCAGTCCAGGGGGAGTCACAGTGGGAATCCTGAGGTAGTTGTGGCACCACGTGGTATGGGGTGGCAAGCCTCTTGAACTCATGGGGTCTTTGCAGAACCGGATGGATGCCCCCAACATGCCCGTGGGTATGCTACAGACCTTGCAAAAGGTCAGTGAAGTGTGTCTCTTAGCCCAGTACGCTAGAAGGAAAGATCTGTGTCGCCGCAGCTGTTGGCTGGCTGCTCCTTCAAGCAACTCCAGTGGAGGCTCATGCTGTGCAGCTGGAGGGGGAGTTGAAGTCAGAACAGGACAGGAGGTTAATGCAGGCAGACACCCAGGATACCCTTGGGTGTCAATTAGAGCAGACTAGTGAATAGTTGTACGCTTTGGCATGCTGCTTTGCATGGGTCTGGGGAAGCACCTCAATGAGGGCATGCACTGGTGGTCAGGCAGTCTGATCGGGACCTGGCCGAGTGGGTGTGTGACTCTGATTCAGGGGAGGAACTAGTGTTAGGAGAGAACGGTCTACTAGCAGGCAGGCTGTGGTAACACAGAAGCTGAAACACAGCAGGAAAGGCCAGAGGGGCGGGGCCCTGCTAATCCACCATCACAATGGAGTGTTTGCCTCCCATTTCTTGGCCATGCACACCAGCAAGACTTGTGCAGCCAGCAGTGAAGTTCCACCAGAAGGGGACAGGATCCATAGTGGGGTGGTTGTTGCACCTATGGGATACCAGAGAAGTTGGTATTCTTTTATCTGGGGATGAACTGACTCGTATGGCCTATTACAACTCATCCCTCCCTACGGCAAAGAAGCCACAGAGCTGCCCTGCTCCAAGCTGAGAATGCCTATCTCCTACACTGGCTAATGGCAGCATGACTGAATGCTTGTTGCCTCAGTGAGGGACAACTGCCCACAGCTCTCTCACGTTGAGGCTCTATGCCTGAGCTGCGACATTTTTCCATGAGGTAGGTATGACGCCTGCCATTTATAATGACCAATCACAGGGACCTGATGTGGGAACGTTCACAGCCAGGATGGAGGATAAGATTGTTCAGACAGCTCCAGCAGCCTATTATGGCACCTTGATACCAGTCCTCTCTGCTCTCGTGGGTGAGCCCACACAGGGGGTGGCATAGGCCATTGCTGACTTAGGAGAGATTGAGATAATGAGAGAGAATAAGGGCATTGGGCAAGTGGCAGGGCAAGATAGGGAGCAGACAGGAGGAGAAAAGGAAAAGGATATTGGGAAGCATAAGCACCAGGTAAGGGGCCTGTTAACCCTTTGAGTAGTCTGAACGTTCATGTACGTCCTCGTGCGTCCTGACCATCCAGAGTACAATTGTACATGTCTTTAAACTTTGAGCTGTAGAATATAAAAAGGGGTGAATGCATCTCAAGACATACTACAATCATGTTAACTCAAAGATGGCGTGACAAAAGAGAGGTCAACATGCTAACTACAATTCATGAGGACTTGATGGCTGAAACTGGCAAAAGTGATTACACTACTGGGCAAAGCATTACCAAGCCACTAAGTGTGGTTAGATATAATGAGAATATGGTTTTGATTGACAAAGCTGATATGCAAATAAGTTTCACAGGAAATGTAAGAAAAACCATAAAATGGTATGTAACACTTTTTTCCCATGAAATTGGCATTGCTGTTTTGAACTCATACACTGTGAATCAGATGAAGACTGGAAGAAGACCACAGCTATTGACTTCAGACTGAAGCTCACTGGTCAGCTTTTGGAGGAGTTTGTGAAAGAGAGGAAATTACCCAGAGGAGGCCGACCATCTCCATAGGAGACAGCCTTCATCTTTCAGGGCGTCACTTCCCAAAGCCAGTCCCCGCAACAGCCTCACAGCATAAGCCACAACAAAAATGCTTCGTATGTCAGCAGGCTACAAGAAGGGGCGTAACCAGAGGCACATACGGTGATGAGCATTGAATGTAACAAACCACTTTGCTGCATCCATGTTTTGAGGAATACCACAGTTTTAAAAAATTTTAAACGTAAGGAATAAATAAAAATACCTATAAATTGTCCTAAAAATATCATTATATACTAGTACATATTTCAGATTCTGCTAATAACAATACTTCTTTATTTACAGATGGGAGGTATGTGAGATTTGCATGAGATAACAAAAATTTTTATTTTAAAAATATGTAAGGCAACATTAAAAAAGGTAAATGTATATTCTTTTTCCATAAGTTGGTTATCAAACAAACATGATTTTAAGTTAATAAAACTCTAACTGTAACTAATTCCATTTTGAAAAAAATAAAAACATCCAGGGGACAGTGAGCATGAAAAAAACCCACTACTTAAAGGGTTAAGAGTAACCTTCAAGCAATTGTGGGTGGACCTTATTAAGGCTGGATCAGGTAAAAATAAGACTGATAAGCACCCTAACTGTGTTCTGGTCACTCTGTGGCAGCAACTGAAACCTACTCAGTGGTTCCAGACTTGGAATGGACTCCAGACCCCACTGCAGAGAAGCAACCATTGGTGCCACCCCTCGCAGGGGTCCCCAAACTTTTTACACAGAGGGCCAGTTCACTGTCCCTCAGACTGTTGGAGGGCCGCCACATACAGTGCTCCTCTCACTGACCACCAATGAAAGAGGTGCCCCTTCCGGAAGTGCGGCGGGGGTGGTGGTGGTGGATAAATGGCCTCAGGGGGCCTCATGTGGCCTGCGGGCTGTAGTTTGGGGATGCCTGCACCTCCTTCTCTCTGCTCTGGGGGTGGAGCTCCCTGGCTCCACACCTGGCTCATCCTGACAATGACCTGTGGGGCACTCTGTTTTGCTAAGAAATAGGCCAAGGGTTGCAAGAACCCAGACCTTGCTGGGGTTGGAGGCCTCATGTAGAACTAATAATTTATTGGTTTCCCAAGAATGGTCAGTGGATGCTAGGCCTGGTAGATACTGGGGCAGAATGTACCCTTATTTATGACAATTCAGATAAGTTTCAAGGACTCTTGTCAGCCACTGATGGTTATGGAGGAAAGTCCATTTGGGTGCAGAGGGTGTCTTTGATCCTCACTCTAGGGTGTCTACCTCCCCACCTCCATACTGGTTTTATGTCCCCCACCCCTGAATATATACTTGGAGTAGATGTTCTGTTTGATCTGCAGTTGTGGAGAATTTTGCTTTCGGGTTTGAGTTGTGAAGGCCATTCTCCGTGGTGATGCTAAGCAATGCCCCATCCCTTCTCAGTGAGGCTTCCTGCCCCACACCAGATTGTGACCACCAAGCAGTACGATCTGCCCAGAGACCATAAAGAAATGCGAAACACTTATCTTGGAGTTGGCCAAGTGAAAATCTTTGGCTTGCTCACAGCACCTGTAATTCACCTGTCTGGCCAGTTCAGAAACCTGATGAGACCTGGCACATGACCATTGACTATCAGATATTAAACAAAGTGATCCTGCTCCTGTTTACTGCCCCAACATTGCAACCTTAATGGACTCCCTCCCTTCTGAGCTGGCTACATATCATTATGTACCTGACTTAGGAGATGCCTTTTTCTCCATTGATGTCCATGAGGCTAGTCAGAACCAATTTGCCTTAGATGGGAAGGCTGGCAATGAACCTTTACCGTCTGCTCCAAGTCTACCTACATAGTATCATGCAGTGGTGGAATTCAAATAATTTAACAGCTGGTTCTCTGCCCCAATGACCATTTTAAATATTAAAAAATGATGTATCAAAAGGTAGTTTATTATTTCATGTATTCAATACTTAAATAAGAACAATAAAAGAGGCACACAAAACTAGAATATGTTATAAGAAAGAGTTTTAAAATATTAATGAAAAGTATTAAATAATACCTGACAAAAAACAATAAAACTGTTACTTAAGATATTTCCAATGACAGCTTGTCACCCTGGTTGTTTGGCACTTTTCTCTTTACATTGTATGTTTGTTTACTAATCTAACAAACGCAAGGGAATTAATTTGTAGTATTTCATCAAAAATATGATGAGTTTTATGAAATGAGTAAATAAATATTACAAGCATAGTTTGCCAAATTTTTTCACCTATGGACAGAATGAACATTACTACAGGTACTTAGAATATACTGTTGCACAGATGAATGTTAAAAAAGACTAAGGAGGCCTGACCTGTGGTGGCGCAGTGGATAAAGCATTGACCTGGAAATGCTGAAGTCACCGGTTCGAAACCCTGGGCTTGCCTGGTCAAGGCACATATGGGAGTTGATGCTTCCAGCTCCTCCCCCCTTCTCTCTCTCGGTCTCTCTCTTCTCTCTCTCTCTCTCCTCTCTAAAAATGAATAAATAAAATTAAAAAAAAAAAAGACTAAGGAATGTAAATTTGTGATTTTCACATTAGGTGGCTGCTCAGGCGCCCACCTTAGAGAGAATCCTGATTACAAGTGCCATTTTAACAACCAGTTTGCTGAACTCAACAAAAAATTAGGTATCGGTTTTGCTGAACCAGTGCGAACTGGCTGAGTCCCACCACTGGTCCCATCATGTGTCACAAGCTAGTGGTGGAAGACATGGCAGCCTGGGCCCGGCCCAGCACTATGTACTTGTATCACTAAATAGATGACCTTATGCTAATCTCTCTCAGACCTATAGCAGGCAGCATCCACTTCTTGATTCACCTGCAAGACTGAGGATGTTCAATCAATGCCAACAAATCCAGGGTCCTGGCTATTCTGTCAAGTTCTCGGGGGTTGTCTGGTCAAGTAAGACAAGAGTTATACCTACCATGATAATTGATAAGAAAACCCTTTATCCAGGGATAGGGCAATAGAATACTTCCTTTGCCAGCACCCTCAGATATAGCCCTGGGGAAATCTACCCTTACCTGGTCATGGAAGGTCCAGGTAGAGTCCCATTGGTGTTCACTGGTGACTCTCTGGGGGTAGGGTATAGCATAGAGTCTTATATTCTATCCCTTCATTTTGGCCTCATGGCCATTACCCTGAATTGCACCAACCTTTCTACAACTTTGATTCTAAGGGTACCCATATGGTCTCCGTATGGAAAATATGGCCTTCACACCTTGCCATGCATGTGCAAGACATGGAGCCTGACCATGCCTGGCACCAGCATGCAGGCCTTCCTCCAACAACTTCATAGTCCTGATATGTGACTGGATAGTCCCTTGTGTCTTGCCAGTTGGACAGGATCTGCCTTTTCTTGTACTCTTGAAACATTTATCCTAGCACCCATAGTCTGATCACTGGTAGCACTTTCCTACACTGGGTCCACCTGATGGCAACGGCGAGCAACCAGGCAGCTTGCAGGGTCTGCACTGAATTCCCAGCATATACATCCACTGGCCTTCCCTGGCAAATTGCTCCAGCCAATGAATCAGATTGAACTATGCTGAGGGTGGAACACAGCACAGCCATCTTATAATATCACCCAGGCTCATGTGTTCTCTCTGGTCAGGGAGGAGGTCAACAAACCTTGCCCATGACTGGGATATTCAGTCTGGGATGGGGTGGGTTGGCTCACTTCCCTCCAAGTACAACTCTGTGAACCTGTGACTCTATGTATAAAGCATCAAAATGGGACAGGAAATTCCACTGCCAGACCTATGGGCTGGTTGCCCCCTTTCTTCTGCCACAACATCTCAGTCCTCACTGCAGAGGACCAAGGGGGAAAAACAGAATGCCTCTTTGTATGCCAGGGCCTTTGTTGCTCCCTGGGGAACTCTCTGGATTTATGGCACCCATGGGTGGCCATACTCATCATATAATTGGATATAATTGGACAGGACGATGCACCTGGGGTTCCCTATATATCCTTGGGCATGTCCTAAAACCCCTGCCCTACTTGTCCCTTAATTGGGACTCTTTTCAAGCACAGCATAGGGTGCAGAGAACAGAATTAGGGTTCCATCCACTACCTTTTTCATACCCCTGCTGGCACTATGCTGACTTACCAGTCAATCATCACCTTGGTTAAGCACACTGTCCTAGCTCTTATCCAGTCCAATAGAGCCATCACCCTTCTTAATGATGAAGTAACCCAAATATGAAAGGTGGTTTTGCAATGTCATATGGTCTTGATTTGTTTACCACTGTCCAAGGAAGCACTTGTGCCATACTCTAAACAGAGTATTGTATATATATCCCTGACAGTGCACATAACATCACTGAGGCGTTATGCATTATGTCCACCAAGGTGTCCCATGTTACCTCCATGGAGGATGATCGTTTGATTTCCTGGTGATCCTCTCTGGTTTAGATATAAGACTCCTCTTCATTTAGTATTGAGTTGGTTTTTCAGGATGATTGTTCTTAAATTTAACTGTAACTCCAGTTTGGTTCTGGGAGGAGGTAAGTGTAATAGCCATGTACCCTGCCACCATCTTGGATCTCTCTTAACATCGAGTCTTAAACATAACTCTCAGTGCACAACCTTAATTTTATGTAAGATCAAGAAAAGAGAGAAAGGAAGAATATAGAGTTTTTAGATGTGATAAATGCCAAAGAAAGATAAACCTTTAGACAGATGAAGGCAACAAAAAGCCATCAGCAGGCCTCACTGAGAATAGACTCAGCAAGAGACTTCACATATGAGAAGCTGAAAATGAATGTTCAGCATCCAGCAAGCCAGAACCTAGAAAAAGAGGAGAAAATGGAAATTTATCATAAAATCAGAACAATAAAATAAAAAACAAGACATTCTTGCCTGACCAGGTGGTGGTGCAGTGGATATAGCATCGGACTGGGATGCAGAGGACCCAGGTTCGAAACCCCAAGGTCGCCAGCTTGAGCTTGGGCTCATTAGGTTGAGCATGGGTTCATCAGGCTTTAGCACAGGCTCATCAGCTTAAGTGGAGGGTCGTTGGCTTGAGCGTGGGATTATAGATGTGACCCCATGGTCACTAGCTTGAGCCTAAAGCTCACTGGTTTGAAGCCCAGGGTTGCTGGCTTGAGCAAGGTGTCACTCATTCTGCTGTAGCCCCCAGTCAAGGCACATATGAGAAAGCAACCACTGAACAACTAAGGAGCCACAACGAAGAATTGATGCTTCTCATTTCTCTCCCTTCCTGTCTGTCCCTCTCTCTGACTCTCTCTCTCTGTCACAACAAAAAACAAAACAAACAAACAAAAAAAACCCCAAGACAATCTGACAGGTTTAAAGGCATTGTTGGCTTAAATTTCTATCATTTTTTTATTGGTTCAATTAGGTACAAGTGGCTCCTTAAGTAGTCCACCTATAATCAAGAGACAATTTCTGCAACAAAACAAACACAAGGTATCTTGGCCTTAGTATAACAGACACCTGGGTGTGTTTGTTATTGGCCTACAGGAGGATGCCTGACCCATTTCTAACAGCATGGGACCAGTGTATTAATCATGATGCTTTTGGTAATAGGTAATAGGAAAAACAAATAAACCAGCTTCAACAATAGGGAAAAAAATGTATTACCTCCCATACCAGAAAGTTGAGGAGGTGGTAGGAGTGGACCGGATCAGTGAACTCAGCTGCCCAGTGCTGGCAGTATGACCTTGATTCCTTCTGCCCATCTGGTCTGCTGTCCTCCACATGCATGCTAGCTCCTCTTACTCACAAGATCCCAGTACCAGCTCCAGGATCACATCTTCACACAGTGCTAAGAGCCAGAATAGGAAAGAGCACAAGATTGTCTTGAGACCCCTTTTTAAACAGAAACAGAATCTGAACTGAACCTTTCAGACCCTCACATCTTAGATTGACAAGAATCTCAACAAATGTCATTCTTAAACCAACCAGTAACAAGTGGAATCAAGTTATCAATTGGCTTAGCTTAATCAAGATGTATCTCCAAGAAGCTAGGAGGGTCCAGCCTTCCCTAAGTCAGATAAGTGCCTGTATAGAATCAGGGTTTTGTTAGCAAGGAAGCGGGTTTGGGAGAAGGGGTGTGGGGTGAACAGCAGTGGTGTCTGCTATAAGCTCTCATTCTTAATTTATACACAATAATATTCACTTTTTGTGTTGTACAGGTCTATGAGTGTTGTGTAACATAATTAAGATATAGAAAAGTGGATTATGAAAGTGAGTGGATGGATTCATGATCAACCAGCATGGATTTACTATTGTGGTATAAACAAGCAAGAGAGACTCATGGTTCTTATACATTGCATCCTTTGTCCTTTACACACTTCCAGGAGGACAGCCAAGCAATGTCTAAGACCAGTTCTGGGAGGAAAGAACAGTGTGTTATCGGGGCTTGAAGATAAAAAGACTCCTACTCTGGAGCTATGACCAATCTTGTCCTGGTGACTGTTTATGATTCCCAGGTAGCCAGGTGAAAGGCCACCTCTTATTGCTACCCTTTATTGACCTGATTGTTTCCTGTGTTCCCTAAGACTCACCAACCTTGCTTCATTTTGCCTATGCTTCTTGTCAATTCCCAGCTAGTTAGCTGAGGTAGTGTGACCCTGAGTCAGGATTCAGGACCTGTTTTCAGCCTAAAGACAGAGGCTGAGTCTGCAGAGTGCCTTAATCCAGGGAGGACAGGAGTGCTTCCAGACTGTGTGGTGCTAACATAGGTTTGCCTCTGATTAAAAAATATTATGGCAGGACTGATGGACTATTGTAGGAGACAGGTGTGGCCTCTGGAATGAGGTTGAACACAATCAATAATATAGTTAATGAAATAATGACTATAATAAGAGTAGCAAACACAGTAGCTAACATTTACAAACCCGAAGACTGTCTGGTGAGAGCAGCTTTTCAGCCCCCTTCAACAATACTTGCAGTGTTTAAAGGCCCATGAATGAGCCCAACTGTGCCTGAAACCGCAGTCATCTAACCCAGGGTGCTTTCTTCCAGCGAGCTGGCGCCAGTGCTTGCCTTTAATTGCCCGGGGCCAGCACTGGCCTGGTTAGTGCCTTTGTGCAAAGCAGAAAAAGTCTCCCCTTCCTCCTGATCCTTATTTCCATCTATTAGAAAACCATTGTGAATATGCAGTAAAATTGTAATAGTAAACATACGATTCCTTGGGTCGTGAACTCTGAACAGTGTCTTTAGGTCGCAGTCAGTACTGCTGTAAACAGTAGTCTCAGGACTACAGGATGAGAAAAGTCCCTATTGTCTCAGGAGTGAAGCAGGCCTGGATGAGTAGTTGGAAGGTGTCCGATGGTATGTTATGGTACTTATTTTTTTGGCACTTATGGAGTGTTACTACCTTATAGGTGTGTTGCTAAGTGCTATACAAGAAATATCTCATTTAATGTCCTAAAGAAAACTGTGGACAGGTATTATTTTTATCTTTATTTACAGACGAGGAAATCGAATTTTAGGGGGTTTCTATCACTTGCCCTAATTCACATGGTTATTAAGTGACAGAGCTTCCCTCGCGTCTTGATTGGGCTAGTGCTAAAGTTACCACTCTGCTTCTAAATACATGTGCACATGTGTGAGCATGGATATAATTTTTAAAATTCTGTTGGAATTTATTTTGGTAATTATAATGGATATGCATATTACCATAAATATCTTTAATATATTTTTGTTGGGTTTCTCTGAAAAAGAGAAGTGAGCCTTGTGATAGTTAAAGTACTACAGAAGTTGATGATGTAACTACAATAAAAATTGCAAATATTAAGGGAAAAAATCTCTCTTTTTAGATGAAATTACTGAAGCCAATATAAGTAACTGATTTACCAATAGAGGTGACACAGTGCTTCTGTGTCGCTTGCTTCTGTGGGGGACAGGTGTGCTTTTGCTCAATTAGATGATTAGTCCTCCAATTTGGAAGCATGTTGGCAAAGATTCAAGCCTGAGAGGCTGATCTTTTTCAGTGATAATCCTTAAGATCTCATGAGAGACAACGCAGCGGCTTCCTCTCAAACCCATGCCAGAGAAACTTAGTGGCCAAAGACCAGGTCTCTCTTTCTTTTGGCATCTGTAGTCACAGGAGCATTGCTTTTGGCCCAGCAAAATACTTGCTAAGTCCTGCTATTTCACTGTCTTCTCTGAGAAAGCTGTTGAAGGGAATGAGGAGTGAGAAATTTTACCCAACAGCTGCTTATTTGGTTGTCTCCCAGAAAGAATTCTTAATTTAACTGATTTCCTCTTCCTAACTAGATTTAGCCATTAGAGTTTCCTATAAGAGTTTAACCTAGAGTTTCCCTATGAGAGTCTCTCCCTGGATTGTGTCTGCCTGCCTCACAGCACCACAGCTGAATAATTGCCATGAAATTCACATCTTGTCAAAGCAGAAGAGATATGTACAGCCAGATCCAGGTGGCTGGCTCGTCAATACGGTTGGATTCAAGAAGTATGTGCAAAGCACTTCCCCAGCTACTCTCAGGTGATGGAAAGGTGAGCCGGACAGTCTTGGTGGGACCTCTAGACTCTCATGAGTCATTCAACAAATAACGAGGACCTACTCTTTGCTAGGCACTGTTCTAGGCATGGGGGATACAGCAATAAACAAAATAGACAAAACCCCTGTACTTTCTGGTGGGGGAGACAGACAACAAAGAAATAAATAAGACAATGTATAATATGGTAGATAATGATAAGTGTTATGCAGGAATTATTGTAATCTAGGAATATGTATTAAAAACAAGCAATGAAAAGCAACCAATGAACAACTAAAGTGATGCAATTTAGAAGTTGATGTTTCTCATTTCTCTCCCTTCCTATCTGTCTTTCTGTCTGTTCTCTCACTAAAACAAACAAACAAACAAACAAATAACACCCTATGATGTTAGGTGTTGGTGCAAAGACCTATGAGATGATGATGGAGGAAGAAATCCAATTTGACTGAGGAGGGAAGACTCTTGGAAGAATGTGTGCAAGTTGTGAGATTTAAGCTGGACCCTGATGAAAGTTTAGGCCAGATGAATGCAGCCACAGTGTAGGAAGGGAGGGAAAGAAGTCTCCTCTCATGAGACATTTCAGCAAAGGTCCAGGAGTGATGAGCAGAGATAGAAAGCACACTCAGGGGAGCTGAATAGCTTACCCCAGCCTCAACAGTGGGTGAGATGATAGGTGGAACAAAAATCTGGTCTGGAAAGGTATGTAGAGGCCAAGTGATGAGGATTTTGACTAAGGAGTATGGGTTGAGCTCTGCATGCAATGGGGAGTTGTTGAGTGTTTTATGTGGAAAGTGCTCTGAGCAGATGTTTGTAGATGGCAGTGTGTCAGCTGGATGCCTTGTCCAGGTGCAAGGAGATACCTGGGTTGGTGCTGGTCTTGGTGGCTGGAACCTAGTGGAACTGAGTCAAGAAGAGTCTTTGGTTTCCCTTATGAAACAGGTGTCATTGTCCTATTATTCAGATAATTTCAGGATAAAAAAAATGTAATCTTTCCCACACTCAGTAGATTGAGGCGCTGAGAGGTTCACAGCTTCATCCTTTTATAGTTGTAGTTAAGCAACTTGGGAGCTGGAAACTTGAGACTTATCAATGACTCTCAATGATTTCTTGAAGCAAACCTCATTGAAGGCTTATGCAGGTATACCTTGGAGATATTGTGGGGTCAGTCCCAGATCACTTCAATAAAGTGCGTATTACAAATACAGCGAGTCATAAGCTTTTTGTTAGTGGAGCGTTTAGCCTTCAATTTGTTAAAAAAAAAAAAAAAAAAAAAAAAGGACATCTGTCATCTGTAAAGTGCAGTAAAGTACAATAAAATGAGGTATGCCTATATAAAGAGGTGTGGCGTGTGTCTTTTCTTGACAAATTATATCTGGATAATCAGATAAGTTTTGGAAAGGAATGAGTTCCACTGTATTCACTCTCCTGATGTTGAGTTCACCCTCATCATTCACAAGTATTACAGAGCCCTAAAGAGATGAGAAGAAACAAATACTTCAATTTTACAAGTTTATTTCACTATTATTCCCCAGTTGACTCCCTTGCTAACAGCCAACAAAGATATTTGATTTACTTGAGTTTAAAGACAAAAAGAAAACCATTTCTATTCCCTTGTTCTTTCCTCTTCCATATTCTCCTGCCCTATACTTATTAGGCTCATTTCTGTCTCCTCTCTTTGTTGGTGTTTAAGAGATGCTTGCATAGGGGTTTTAGACATTTTGCCAAATGATGTGTATAACGTGACTCTTTCCCCATCTTTCCTCAACATCTTGAGTGAAGTATCCATTTCTCAGAGATGCTGTGTGGAGTTGGCTGTATTATTTTGGCCCATTTCCTGGTGGGGGCGGACCTGGAACAGGACTGCCCTTTGGGGGGTACACTGAACTGGCTACAGAGACAGATGTGATGCATGTACATTCTCGCTTCAATTGGAAGGCCAGCCCAGCCCAAGCTTTTGTTCTCTCCCCAGGGATTAGTAGTGGAAATTTGAAGCCAGTTGAGGAGGGCTGGCAAGGAAATGGGTATTAACAATGATACTTTGAAAGTACAAAGGCTTGCCAAGACTTAGGTCGTTTAGTTGTTTTCCAGGATCATTTCAAGTCAGTCAACACAACAGCACTAGAAACCCCAGAATCCTAATCCCATTTGGCTCTACCTGTATGCCTTCTCATTGTTTGTTTAAGGGTTTTCTATGCATGTGTGTTTTCTGCAAACACATGGCAATTAAAAATATATATTGTAAAATGTGTCATGGGGTGGAACTGGGCTGCTCCAAAAGGGAACTGTAAGAACCATAAACAGGGAGGGTCATTGCAATCAGCAGTTGTGCCCTCAACTCGAGGGCACTGGTGGGTTGAATGAGCTGCTATTCACACTTTAAAAAAAAACAAAACAAACAAAAAAACCCACACCAAGTTTATTTGCTTTTCTGTCCCTTCAGATGTTCTGCATGAAACCATCTGAGGCCATGAGTGATTCTGAAGCAGCACTCGGTGGGGCTTAAGAGCTCCAATAGCCTGCATTTGTAAATTGATTCTAGTACCACCAATTCCAACATGGGTGTTGGGCAGGGGGAGCTTCCAATCAACACCAAGCAATTCTCAGACACCCTGCTGGTGTGCTCCTGGTGTCCAAGAATTCAGCTCATTTCTGACACCATTTACCCAGAAAAAGCATCAGATTCCACAGGTTAAGGGTTCAGTCCTACAAGACTGCCCTGCCCCACCCCCAACTTCAGAGGCCAGGCCGAGCCCATGCTGTTACTTATGTTTCTGACTGACCAGCTATAAAGCAAAAGTTCCCATAAACCCTTCCTTGGGTTCAATTCATTTGCTAAAGTGGCTCACAGAACTCTGAGAAACGCTTTACATACTAGATTACTGGTGTATTATAAAAGGATATGACTCAGGGACAGCCAGGTGGAAGGCATGCCCAGGGCAGTGGGGGAAAGGTCGTGGAGCTTCCCTGTTCTCTTAGATCAGGGGTCAGGAACCTATGGCTCACGAGCCAGATGTGGCTCTTTTGATGGTTGCATCTGGCTCGCAGACAAATCTTTAATAAAAAAATAATAACTTTAAAAATATAAAACATTCTCGCCCTGGCCGGTTGGCTCAGTAGTAGAGCATCGGCCTGGCGTGCAGAAGTCCCGGGTTCGATTTCCGGCCAGGGCACACAGGAGAAGCGCCCATCTGCTTCTCCACCCCTCCCCCTCTCCTTCCTCTCTGTCTGTCTCTTTCCCTCCCGCAGCCGAGGCTCCATTGGAGCAAAGATGGCCCGGGCGCTGGGGATGGCTCCTTGGCCTCTGCCCCAGGCGCTAGAGTGGCTCTGGTCGCGGCAGAGCGACGCCCCGGAGGGGCAGAGCATCGTCCCCTGGTGGGCAGAGCGTCGGCCCCTGGTGGGCGTGCCGGGTGGATCCCGGTTGGGTGCATGCGGGAGTCTGTCTGTCTCTCCCCATTTCCAGCTTCAGGGAAAAAAAAAAAAAAAAAAAAAAAAATATATATATATATATATATATATATAAATAAAATATTATCATGTATTACAATCCATTAATTTCTTACCGCTCATGTTCATGGTTGTGGGTGGCTGGAGCCAATCACAGCTGTTCTCCAGGACAACATCAAATTTTTATTGGATAATGCTTAACGCACACGGGTCATTGTATGGCTCTCACGGAATTACATTTAAAAATATGTGGCGTTCATGGCTCTCTCAGCCAGAAAGGTTCCGCCCCTTGTCTTAGGGGCCACTCTCCCAGCACATCATCTGTTCACAGACCCAGAACCTCTTTGAACTTCCTCCTTTGAGGATTTTATGGGAGCTTAATTACATAAACATGATTGATGAACTATTAGTGATTAATTCAACCTCCAGCTTCTCTTTTCCTCTCTGGAGGTTGGGGGATGGAGCTGAGAGTTCTGACACTCTCATTACATGGCTGGTTTTCCAGGCCCCAGCCCTCTCTCTCTCCCTTTCCCATCTCTCTCTCCAAAATCAATAAATTAAAAAAAAATTTTTTTAAAGAAAAAATTCCAAGAGTTTTAGGAGCTCTGTGCCAGAAACAGGGACGAAGACCAAATATGTTTTTTTTTTGTTTTTTTTTTGTTTTTTGTATTTTTCTTAAGTGAGAAGCAGGGAGGCAGAGAGACAGACTCCTGCATGCGCTCGACCAGGATCCACCCTGCATGCCCACTAGAGGGCAATGTTCTGCCCATCTGGGGCCATTGCTCCATTGCTACTGGAGCCATTCTAGCACCTGAGGCAGAGGCCATGGAGCCATCCCCAGTGCCCGGACCAAGTTTGCTCCAATGGAGCCTTGGCTGCAGGAGGGGAAGAGAGAGATAGAGAGAAAAGAGAAGGTGAAGGGTGGGAAGCAGATAGGCACTTCTCCTGTGTGCCCTGGCCGGGAATCAAACCCAAGACTTCCACACGCCGGGCCAATGCACTACCACTGAGCCAACCAGCCAGAGCTCCAAATATGTATTTTTTATTACAAATCACAATGTGACAATTTGACTCCTGGTTCTCCCTCTTCCTAGCTCTGTGAGCTTGAGAAGTCATTTCATCTTTCTGTGCTTCAGGTCCTCATCTACGAATGAGGCCATGAAAAGGATCTTTGTCATTGGCCTGTGCTGAGGATAAAATGGGTTAATTCCTATAAAGCCATAAGAACAGCCTAGTATCTAGCGCTAGACCTTTTTTAACACTGGTGCTAAGGGACCTAACCAAGATTCTTAAATACTGTTATAAAACAAAATTCAACTGAGAAGATTTGAAGATCTAATTGGCTTTATTCAATGACTCATAAATTGGTCAGCAACCCATCTAGCAAATAGAAAGGAGCTCTGACGAGTTGTACAAAATAGAAACCATTTTTTTGGCAGAAGGGGAGGAAAAAAAGTTTCTAGTAAAGAGTGGATTATTTCAGGCAAGATCATCTTTGTTTGGGCAAGGGTGGGGTTCTATCAGGCAGATTACCTCACTAGTGCTGACCAGATAATTCCAGATTGAGTAAAGGTCACATTCCTGGGAGAGGCTGAAACTATAATTGAGTCTTAGTTTGCTGATGAGGGACTTAGCATAAGTGACTCCATTTTGGTACCAGTGTTAGTTTTTTAACAGTACTGTGTGTAAATTTAGGTTAAAAGACAGAGTAAAGGGAAGCATGGCTTCTTTTCAAAAGGAAAAAGAGCTTTCAAATATAGGGGGTGATATGAAGAGAGGAAAAGCTTTCTAGCACCAATTGCTGAAATAGGGGTAAAGTTCATGGCTCCCATGGACTAGAGTGTTGGAGTATACCTTACACTTTCTCCATTTCCACGATAATTGGTTCATTTGTGTAAGTAACACCTGCTTTTTGTAGAGTTTATAGAATAACTTAAACCCAGAATAGTCATGGTTGTACATTTTTAGGGACTTGGGCTTGAATAAATAACTTCAGTGACATTTCAGAAAGGACTGCCTGACTCTAAGGGTGTCCTACATAGCCCCCACCTATGAGCAATAAACTATGTGAGTAGGGTGGCCTTTGGAAAGGCCTAGAAATGGGAGCTTTGTCTCTTTCTTTCCTCCAACTCTTTCACACAAATACTCTCCTGGCCTGTAGCAGCAGCAGCCTCTGGTTTTGAACATAAGAACATTTGTTACATGTAATCATTTTATAAGGTTGCTTATTTCCATTATAAATAATCATGAAATTGGGGGTGAAGGAGAAAGGTAACCACATTTTAAGCTACAAGAAGGCAATGATTTATTTTTGGTGTCTTTATTAAGAAGCCTAGTCTCAGTCAGATAATTTGCAGCAAAGTTTTACTCTGGAGCAAGTTTCCTCAACCATGTTAAATCCATGGGGGGAAATCCTCCTAGGATTTAGAACTGAAAAATAGCGTTAATAACAGAAACACTAATGTAAAGAGCAGGGAAAGAAGGCGTATTCTAACCATTTAGGAAAAAAAATGGGTAAGATGTTACTAATAAGCTCTGCTATATTTTTATCATACTATTTTCTTCATCTGAAGGAATATTGAGATGAGATTTTTAATTCTGAATGATTATCTGACAGCTCCCATTTCTAGGGCAAATTATTAGCAAGGGTTTTATTTTGCTATTAACTTTACTCAAAACTTAGAGGACACAGGTTTGCTAGAACCTAAAGGAAGACATAAAATCTACAGACAAGAATGCCATACAGGCCTGACCTGAGGTGACACTGTGGATAAAGCGTCGACCTGGAGCGCTGAGGTTGCCAGTTCAAAACCTCTGGCTTTGTCTGATCAAGGCACATATGGGAGTTGATGCTTCCTGCTCCTCCCTCCTTCTCTCTCTCTCTCTGTCTCCCTTTCTCTCTCCTCTCTCTAAAATTAATTTTTTTAAAAATGCCATGAACAGCTACTTCTAGATTCCCTTTCATAACCTGTGTGGACATGGACTTTCTTCTCCAGTGGGGCTGGGGACAAGGTTGGCAGGGCCCATAGCACCGTCCTGGGTATGGTCCCAACCTACATCCCATCTTTATCTCTCACCAGCCCACTGCAGCCCATCTTGCCGCATACCCTACATTCCAGCCATGCCAAACTGTCCACTGGTCCCAAATATGCCACATTTTAAACACTCCTGCCACTCACCTTTGCTATCTGTAAGCTGTGGCTCATTTTTTCTTTTTTTTTTTTTATATATTATTGCTTTATTTTCCTTTTTAAAACTGTATCATTAAAGCCATCCAACATCCATAATTTCTAGGTCTCCTTAAACATTTTATTCTATCTAAGCTAGGAGTAAAATATGGAACGATTCACAAATTTGCACGCCATCTTTGAGCAGGGGCCATGCTAATCTTCTTCTCTGTATCGTTCCGATTTTAGAATAAGTGCTGCCAAAGCAGGCATAACTCATCTCTTAAGACTTATCTCCAATATGACTTTATTCCAGAATTCTTTCCAACTCCAAGCAGTTAGTGGCATCTTCTGCTGCTGCTCTATGGCAGCCGGTACCTAGCTAGTTCATTGTGAAGTTTAGTCAAGAGTGGTATTAGTTTATAGCGCCAGCTCGCCCTGATCCCGAGAAGGCAGAGACCAAGCTTGCCTATCTGTTCCCTCTAGCCCAGGGTTTCTCAACAGCAGCAATGACATCTTGGGCTGGAAAAGATGGTTGCGCTTGGGTCCGTCTTATGCATTGTAGGGTGTTTAACATCATCCCAGGCCTCCACCTTCAAGTGTGAGTTAAAAATTGTCTTCAGACATTGCCCAGTGCCTCCCGGGAGAGAAAGTTGCTCCTGGTGGAAAACCACAACTGTAGCTCTAACACAGAACCTGATACATAGTAGGTGCTTAAATAAACATTTGCCCAATTAATGAATAAAAAACTGAGTGAATTAACATATGAGAAAAGATCTTGCTGTTGCTTTTACACTCATCAGATCAAACCTAAAACCTTTATGCCAGCAGTCAAGTCTCTCTGAGCGGGCTCTACTTTCCTTCTCTCGTCCCTCTCACATACTGCACCCCTTGCCCGTGAGCTTGTCCACATCAGCATGCTTTTTCTTCTCCTGGATCCAAACTCTGTCGTTACTTCAAGACAAAGAACAACTTCTCTGCTTCTGA
The DNA here is from genome assembly GCF_036850765.1 of Saccopteryx bilineata. Classification (NCBI taxonomy): domain Eukaryota; kingdom Metazoa; phylum Chordata; class Mammalia; order Chiroptera; family Emballonuridae; genus Saccopteryx; species Saccopteryx bilineata. Next base: position 180,123,787 of record NC_089492.1, read on the forward strand.
AGGCCTTCCTAGCTCGCCTAATCCAGTCATCTCCTTGCTTCACATTCTCTAGTATTTATGAACAGGGTTTATGATGGAAAATTACAAGAGTATGTATATACATGCATGCTATATATGTATTATCTGTAATGTATGTCCATACACACCTATGTATACCCATATGCATCTAGTTTTTGGACTGAAACTATATTTTTGTTACACAGACTTGTACAGGAATTTTCTTCTCAACTAGAAGAGTCACTCTTGATAGAAGGTCGGCTCACACCACTGATGTCTTCCTTCCCCTTACATCAGCCCCACTTGATGAACAGCAGATGGGCTTTTGCATGAATTTTTTTCCTTGAGTAACTGGCAGATGTGTTAAATCTGTATAATTTGTGTGGTCCTGACCGTTTTACTTTTTTAAAGGCATAAGGCTCTTTAGTATATTTCAGCTTTTAACCCCATTTCCAGATTTTGCAAATCTGAATAAAATTTGCAGTTACAGGATTTCTGTGAGAAAGCACTAAATATCAGCTACGAGAAAGACAAATAGGGCTGCATTTGGTCTTAAGTTCTGACTGTGCTCCAGCTCCATCTAGGCTTCCTTGTGTAATAGTTGTAAAACTAAATTAACAGTTGTAGCCTGTGGGTGACTCCGAGATCCCTGAACACCCAGCACCCACGCCCCTCCTTCCTCAGGCACACCTGCAGTGACCTGGTCATGCACTGTCTCTCGTGCTCGTGTTTGAAAATTTGCCTAATTTCTGTTCTGCAGGGTATTTCTTTCTCAAGTCTTTCTTGGAAAAGTTCATTATTTCACGCAAGGGTTGCTGTCACCATGGTGTTCTGATCCACCACATTCAATGGCAGAGGTCAGAGACAGCTCCAGGACTTACCTGTATTTGCATTTGTGCTCCCAACTGTGACAACATGGTGATATACTGGGATGGGTAGGGTGGGGGAAAACATTCCTAGTTTCAGCACTTATTTTTATAACCAGTAATAAAAAGATGAAAGAAGGCTTATGTTCAATCTCATAAATTGTGCCTTTTGGCAGAATGGCCTCTGAGGCTTCAGCCTCCCTGGAGTTGCAAGGGTTTGGGTTCTCCATTCAGTCCTGTCCGCTGTACATCGTGCCCCACTCTCTCCACAGCGCTCACCCATGCTCACCCATGCCCTCCCACTAAAAATACAGGATGGAAACACTTCTCTTGACCCTGCCTCCTCCTACAGTACAATCTTGATTTGCTCCATCTCATCACTATACACATGTTGGCTACCACTGATTCTTTGACAGCCTTGTCTCACATTTTCGCTCAGCCCTTACAATCCCCTCACTTCTCATAATGCACCCACTTTTAAAACCTAGGACATCCTAATATTGCCATGTCCAATGGCCCTTCCTCAATACTCCAGCTCTCTGACTCTGATGTAGTCTTTGTTGTAGCTGATCTGCCCATTTGAAGTTGTCTCCTGATTTTTTTTATCCGTTTGCCCTTTTTCAGACTCTGATGATTTCACTGTCCACTTCAGATGTAGGTCATTTTAGGGTTCCATCTTCAGCTTTATTCTCCTACCCCTTTATGCTTTCCCTTAGCTGATTTCTTATATTGTCATGTCTTCAAACATCAATTAGATGTACCAGCTACCAAATGCTTCTCTTTACCTTGATCATCCTCTGGAGCTTCCAACCCATGCTTTTTGACTGACTCCAGGTTTGCTGGTTACCAAGCATCTCAAATGCATCATGGCCAAAACCAAATTCATTTCACTTCTTATTCCCATGGCTTCCTCCTCTCTGTTTCTCCCTTTGTTAGACTCTTTATTCCAAGCTAGAAAGATTTTCATATAATTTGTCTCACTACTGATGTTACTTCTGCAGTCTTTTGATCTGTCTCATTCTTTACATGTCTGTGTTACCAAAATTGAGCATGCTGTGTTCTCCTCCTGCTCTTGCTTATCCTTTCCTCTGTGGAAGAAATTCTTTGTGCAAGAACCAGATCTGATTTCTACTCTTCTGTTCCCAAAGTTCCTTGCTCTGAAGACAGTGGAGGATCAAGTCCAAATTAAACCTGAAATTCAAAGTCCTCCATTACTGTAACTCTAATCATGTTCTTCAGAGCCTAATTTCTTACTTCACTGACAGAGGGGGGGGGGGGGGGTCCAGCACCACCAAATTGGCCCTATGTGTGCCATACACTTTCTTTCTCCATGTGGTAAATTCCCACAAGTGTCAGGGCTCAGCTCAGAGTTCCTTTGTGAAGCACCCTTATCCTTGGCCTGTAAGCAGAATTAATCACTCTCTCTGTACCTCCATAGTACTTTCCTTATAGTTCTATTACACTCCTGTGTAATAGGGTGTTTTTCATATTAGTAACTGAGCTTAAGGAATCCAGGGTCTAGTGGGTGAACATTATCTTACTCATTTGTTGGCTAGCCATCCATCTGGCTAGCATTTTGAAATTTATACTCTAGATCTCCCTAATGCTGATATTCTATGATTTTGAATTTTACTTAACTCCTCCATACAGAGAAAACAGTGTGTTACATGCTAAGTACATGGCATTGGCATCATGTATCATTCACGTCTTGACCACTTTTCAATTTCTAGTGCTCAATAACTTAGTAGGTGCTCAATAAAGGTGTTGAATGAACAAATGAGTTAATTCCTAGAAATTAATGGAAGAATGACTGACTTAGCCATAGGAAAGGTAGAGAATAAATCCCTGTCTCTCAATTTTTAGAAACCATTATTTCCTTGAAAATAACTGTACTTGTACTGAACTTTTGTTTTTTTTCTATTTTTCTGAAGCTGGAAACGGGGAGACAGTTAGACAGACTCCCGCATGCGCCGGACCGGGATCCACCTGGGGAACCACCCGGCACGCCCACCAGGGGCGAAGCTCTGCCCACCAGGAGGTGATGCTCTGACCCTCCCGGACGTCGCTCTGCTGCAACCAGAGCCACTCTAGCGCCTGGGGCAGAGGCCAAGGAGCCATCCCCAGCGCCTGGGCCATCTTTGCTCCAATGGAGCCTTGGCTGCTGGAGGGGAAGAGAGAGACAGAGATGAAGGAGGGGGTGGGGGGTGGAGAAGTAAATGAGCGCTTCTCCTATGTGCCCTGGCCGGGAATCGAACCCGGGTCCCCCACACGCCAGGCCGACCCTCTACCACTGAGCCAACCGGCCAGGGCCTGTACTGAACTTTTGTAGTAACTAAAATCACTTCCTTCAACTGCTACAGATAATTATCAGTTACATAAATTTTATAGTGTTTTGTACTCCACAAAGCATTTCCACAAAGCAGTTAGGTCCTAGAAGCAGCACACTAGACATCCTATAGAATACAGTGCAACTAACCAGCAGCAGTATCTGGGTTTAAATTGTTAACTTTCAACCTCACCATTTCCTTCTTTCTCCAGTACTGCCCAGTTTGTTCCCCACTTTTATTTTTCACCTGCTGATACATATTACTCCATTTTCATTTACACTCCAATCCTATAACCAGAAAACAGAAGACTGAATAACTAGATGACTGTTCTCCTTGATTAGGACCAATACCTTAGACATATTCAAATATTCCATATAGGGCCAATATAGATACCAACTATATTATCAGTGCTCTTCTTTTAAATAAATAAATTTTTCTTTTTGTCCCCCTTCTTTTTCAAGTGAGAGAAGGGGAGATAGAGACAAACTCCCACATGTGCTCCAACCGGGATACACCCGGCAACCCCCATCTGGGGCCATGCTCACAGCCGAGCTAGTCTTAGCACCTGAGGTGGAGGCTCCTAGGAGCCATCCTCAGCACCTGGGGGCGATGTGCTTGAACCATTCGAGCCATGGCTGTGGGAGAGGAAAAGAGAGAGAGAGAGAGAGAGAGAGAGAGAGGAAGGGAGGGAGGGAGGGAGGGAGGGTGAGTGGTGGAAAAGCAGATGGTCGCTTCTCCTGTGTGCCTTGACCAAGAACTGAACCTGGGACTTCCACTTGCTGGGCTGATATTCTACCACTGAGCCAACAGGCCAAGGCCCTTTTAAATAAACTGGCTTAAATAACAATGACTATGATGATACAAACACCCATAATTGCTTTAAAGTTTTTATTATCCTGAATATAAAAGACAGAAGTCCTCTTAGGATATAACAGAGTTCTTTATGTGGAAACATTATTTTTTTACAAGTGAAAAAATAAATACCTTTTGGAATAAAGGCTTATATGCTAATATGTGCCATAAAAAAGTAGAGTTTTAATATCTGACAAAATGTCTGTGCAAAGAAACAAATGCATAAACACACTACTGCTGCATTAAGGCAATATGAAAAGTATACTCAGAAATCTCAGTAAAGTGACAGTGTAGCTTTCTAGCTTTAATGTAGCTAGTATTGCACTCAATACAGTCATCCAGGTTTCCCGACATCCTAGAAAACCCACAAGCTGAACAACGTCCAAAATGCCCAAGAGGGAGTGGAAAACATGGTTAAGAATATAGAAACAAAACACCTGAAACCCCTAAGACATATAGAGAGGACAACCAAAGTGATATGTAAGCATTTACAAAAAAAGCATACAATATCTAAATACCTATAATAAGGCTGTAAAAGGCTTGATGCCTCAAGCAAAAGTGGCCCTACTGGGTGATGCTGGGGCAGAGTGCTTGGGAGAACCACCCTTGTTTGTACACCACAGCGCCTCCTTTTGGTGGGGAGGGCATTCTTTCCAAAGGAACATGCTGCCTTTTCAATCTTAAAATAAAATATTCCACCAACTCAAGAGACCCAAGGAGTGCTGACTACTCCACTGAAATCTTTTAACCAAACTGGTAGCATTTATAATCAAAAGGCTTGGGGATGAGGAGTGGGGTGGGAGACAGGACAGGAAGCCGCCCACACTGAGTTCTGTTGCCTACTAGCCAGGCTGGTGAAAACCTGACAACTTTGTTGCTCCCTTTTAAACAGTCACAGAACTGATTTTTAAATTGGTTTGCCCTCCAATCATCCCAAACAAGTTATAAAAACAGAAATGACATTAAAACAATGACTATTTCTTTAAGAAAAATTTTCTTATTAAAAATGTTCAGAGCTCTGTTATCTGTACTGAAAAACAAAAGAAAACAATCAACCAGTTAAATTCTTACGACCCATTCTTACAGCACTGCCCACAGGCAGGAAACTCACCTTGGGCACATTAAGATTTACAATATCATGTCCTAACAGGGACCCACTTTTTGGCTCTGTTGCCACCTAACGACCTCAGAGATTTTTACTTATTCGGGTCCCGAGATGGTCCTGGTCCCCACCACTGGAGGTGCTGATGGCATGTTTTGGTGGTGAGGAGTGTTGTATTCTTTTATTTTTTTTTAAACATTGCATGGCAGATGGGGGTTGAAGTATTTATCTTCTCCACGGTCTATCACTTTCCCAGTTTATAACAGTGCAGTTCATAGCAACGTGGCCTGTCCAGCAAGTGCACAGCCCATCAGATGATAGCTAGGTTGAGAAGACTGGTGTGGGTTGGGAGATAGACGTGCTGGACGTGTTCCACGCGTGACCGGCAGACAGGACACGACTGCAAATGAGAAGCCAATAGCGCTGTTAGGACACCTCCATCCTGAGTTTTCAGGGTTCACCTAGGGCACCTGGTACACCTTCTGTTTATTAAGTAAGTTGTGGTCACAATTATTTCTAACTCTCAACTGGTAGAGATACTTGTTTTCTAACCAGTTTGAAAGTTTATACTTTACAAGGGATTAGAAACAAACATTGTGAAAAAGCATAGACTGAAAGAAATTGATCAGGTTTTTCACCAGTCTCTAAACTAGGCACAATGAGTGAAGTGATTCTCAAAGACTACTTGCTATGCAGTGAGGCTGTGGTCCCCAGAGGGACAGACGATGACCCTCCGTGCAGAGACCACGCAGGCTGGCTCGGCTGGCTGACATGGGCCAGTGAGTGTGGCTCTGCTCCTAGTCACAGGCTTCTGTCTCCATGGCCCTGCCTGAGCCACAAAGGGAGTCCCAGGCAAAGGGCAGAAACAGACAAGGCCATGCCCACTCCTGGGGAAAGAACTTCTCATACCAGCATCACCTCATCTCAGGGAAGACACACACATTTTGTTGGCTCATTCTGTAGCTCTAAAAACAGCTCTGAAATTAGCATTTTCTGAAGGACTAGATGTTATTTATGGCTAGTTTTACATAAAACTATAGTGAAATTTAGCAAACAGTTTGGGAAAATGAAAATGAATTGAAAAAATTAAGGTACAAAAGAGAAAAAAATGCTATACACATAAGTTGCTTCTATTTTTTTGTATTAATATTAAAATTAATTTGAATTGCTAACAGCCACTCCAGGGGGCCCCTAGAGGCAAATATTGTAATAACAGGAAATTAATCACAAATAATCACAGAGTAAACAATCTACCCGTGGATAACTGAGAGTTAACTAAAACCCAAAATCTAGATATTCTTTTCCAAATATTTTAAATAAAGACCATCCTCTTTCCTGTGTCAGCAAATGAGAGGCACCCTGAGCTGGACGAGGAAGTCCTGCCCAGCCCTGGGAAGGCCGGGGACCCCCGTTCTCGGCCCAACCACTAACGAGATGCACTGCCTTGTGAATCTGAGCCTCGCTTCCAGCACTTGAAAGAAGTCTAGGGTAATTACACTGTTGAGAATAGTACCCAAATCCAAAATGTCTGGAAAGGGCAATACCTTTCCAGTAACCAAATACAAAGACCCTCCACCGCTGCAGGTAGACATCCCTGGTTGTGCGCCAGGGGCAGCGCCCGACACGCGGCGGGCCCTCACTGAAGGGGGGCCGAGGTGGCCAGGGACAGCCCTCACCTGCAGCTGGGCGGCGCAGCACTGGCAGCACACGGTGTGGCCACAGGGGCAGAAAGCCGAGTTGATCTCGCCCTCGCAGCACACCATGCACAGCATGGCCTCCTTCAGCTTGCGCAGCTTCTCCTGCAGTGCCCGGGTCTGCTGGCAGCTGAGGCCCTCGCAGCCACTGCAGTTCAGGCTGCCCTTCGAGGACTTCAGAGGAGAGCTCGGGGGGCTCTGGTCGCCTCTGGAGACCAGGTCCACGACGCCGGCATTGTACAGAGCCCTCCGGGCATGGTCGTACACCTCTTTTGATGTTCTTCTAATATCGAAGACGTACTTCTTGCCAAGGTTAATGTTTTCATTCAGAAACAGAGATGCCAAGTGGCCCTTCAAGTCTCGGCTGTACTGCATCATGACGGCGTTGGTCACCGTGTCGCACCTGGGGAGATTGAATGGCCCCCTTAATACTTACAGCCTTGCACCCCCAAGATCCAGCCCATCAGTGCTGCTAGGAGCAAGAACTCCGTGCTGGCAGACAGTCAGCATTCTCCTGTGCGTGCTGGGAAGTAGACCCTTCCATTCTGTGTGTGAAAGATCCCAGGGGCTCCCTGAGAAAGCGCTGGAAATGTTGGGGATGGTGAGTGTGCCCCTCCACCTGTGGGGACGTGGCTACCGTACAAAGAAGCTGGTGGTAAGAAAAAGGACATTCTTCTTCTTCTTCTTCTTTTTTTTTTTTTACAGGGACAGAGAGAGAGGGATAGATAGGGACAGACAGACAGGAATGGAGAGAGATGAGAAGCATCAATCATTAGTTCTTCATTGTTCACTGATTGCTTTCTCATATGTGCCTTGACCGTGGGCCTTCAGCAGACCGAGTAACCCCTTGCTCGAGCCAGCGACCTTGAGTCCAAGCTGGTGAGCTTTTGCTCAAACCAGATGAGCCGTGCTCAAGCTGGTGACTTCGGGTCTCGAACTTGGGTCCTCCGCATCCCAGTCTGACGCTCTATCCACTGCACCACTGCCCGGTCAGGCAGGACATTCTTCTTTGACGTCTAGGTTTTACATTAAAAATTTCTACAATTTTCCCCCTCTGTTCCAATGTGTGTGTCTGTGCTAGCATAAGAAGTTTCAGATTGCCTGACAATTACATTTCTTAGCTTTAATCTTCTAAATATTTGTGTGTAACTACAACTCTAAATCACCCTCTGAAATGAATATCAAAATTGTTATTAAAAAATCCTTGTGACATAGCAAGGATTCAGGATAGCAGCTTTCCCAGAAAGGGCAGACGACTGGGGTCCTCCTGCTGGGAGAGGGGAAGGGGCCCCCTCAGGGCAGGGAGCGGGGGGGGGCAGTGGGGAGTGGGTTGGAGACACATGGACACACACACACACACACTTTCTATGGAAAAAACAGCACACATTGTTAAGGACTCCACTGCGACAGTGGAAATGAAGTGTTCCAAAGCAGCTGATGGCTTACGTTGGTGCAAAATTTATGGACACAACAACCCCAGAAACTGCAGGAGCCTCCCTGTCACCTGAAAACCTTTGAGCTGTGGACAACGCCAAGGTTAATAGCGGTACGTGCCTGTAGAAAGCATGCGTCTCCGTGATTGCGCGATAGAGCCCACTGGCCGCTCTGGTGCTGATCATCTTAAACAAGAGCACGATGCTGTTCCCAGACTCCTTGGTGACAGTCAGGTACACGTTCTTTCCTGACTGTGTGGCCATCTGCACTACGGGGTAAGCTATCCTGAAAGACAGAAAGGGAAGAGTGAGCGAGCCCAGAGAGATGTCATTGTGTGTGCCCCTTTGTAGGATTCTCATGTGCTCATGACCAGCAATAAACTCAGATGCTCATTCAAGCACTTTGTTTCCTAGGCATGAAGGCACACTGAAGCAATTGTGGTGGAGTGTGTGTGTGTGTGTGTGTGCACGCATGTGTGCGTGTATAGGTGAAAAGTGTGTGTAGGTAAAAATGACATTTTTATAGCAGTGAACGACTTATTGGAACAAATATTAAGCCTGGCACTCTGGAGACCAGGTCCACGACGCCGGCATTGTACAGAGCCCTCCGGGCATGGTCGTACACCTCTTTTGATGTACGACTCATCAATACACTGACTCAAGTGTATTGATGCACATCAATACACTTGAGTCAGTATTTTAAAAATTAGTAAGTTATCGCCTGACCAAGTGGTGGCGCAATGAACAGAGCATTGGACTGGGATGCAGAGGACCCAGATTCGAAACCCTGAGGTTGCTGGCTTGAGCAAGGTTCACCAGCTTGAGTCCAAGGTCGCTGGCTGGAGCAAAGGGTCACTCGCTCTGCTATTGCACCCCCTCTACTCCCCCACCCCGGTCAAGGCATATAAAAGAATGCAATCAATGAACAACTAAGGAGGCTAAGGAGCCACAATGAAGAATTGATGCTTCTCCTCTCTCTCCCTCCTTTCTGCCTGTCCCTATCCGTCTATCTGTCTCTGTCACACACACACACAGAAATTAACTAGTAATCAAAGCCTGAATAAATGACTGCACGTGCAAAGTGAAACACTATACTCCTAAAGGGTGGCTGTTCAGGAAATCCCACTCCATTTGCTATTTTCACAATCCGATCCACAAAAGTATATACGTGGGTCTAAAAAAAATTTAAGACTTGGGTTACCTATTAATTGGACTAAAGTCATCTTTACAAATTGAGATTCCTTCAGGTCCAACCCCAATAAGTAGCTTCTGCCCTTCACTGTCCCTCACAGAATGCCACTCGATCCCATAGTTTTCCATCGCCGACACAATCTGCAAGACTTGGTATTCAGCCGAGGCCTGGCTGGTCCCCTCCAGCTCCTTATGCTTTGCAACAATTCTGTATGGCACCAAAAAGGCAGAGAAGTATACAGAGAGATTAACTTATGCAGCTTCTAGAGATAAATCTGTTATCATTTTCACTAGTGAAGTCTACTGACACTTTCATGAATCACAGTAACTTAAAGTGATATGTTACTAATGTTTCCTTTACTTAGCAAACACTGTAAAATACTTCTAGGACACTATTCAAGGTCTTGACTAGTAAATATTCAGTAGAAAAACTATTAGGAATGCTGGATGAGGATGAATTGGAAGAATTATGAAAATCTCTAAAAATACATGTAAGAAATTTATATGTAGGAACTTCTCATGTATTTGCCTACATTTACTTAATAGGTCTCATTAAAACACAGCATTATAAGAGATAGATTAGCTCATCTGCAACCGAAAAAACTGCAGGTCACTGGGTTCATTTTCTCTATTGTGGAGGATATCCTATCATCTAGTCCTTAAAGATCTCTACCTCCTGGTGCATACACCCTTGGAAATGTTCTTCACTGGCATGTGGGCTGGAGTAGTGATTTGCTTCTGATGAGCAGTATATGACAGAAGTGATGGGATGTCACTCGCTTCTGAAATTAAGTTAAAGACTGACTTCCATCTTGGCACTCTCTCGTGATCTGACTTGGACTGCCTGTTCTAGGTGAAGCCAGTGACCACATAATGAAAAAGCCCCACAGGGCGGCCCACATAGTGAGGGAACAGGCCTGCCAACAAGCCACACGGGTTAGCCTGGAAGTGGGCCCCGCCCTCAGCTGAGCCCTTGGTTGAGGTTAAACTCTACCAACAGCTTGACAGCAGCCTCATGAGATCCTGGGCCTGAGAACCCAGCAAGCCAGGACCCGATTTCTGACCACAGAACTGAGAGATAATGTCTGCTGTTTTAAGCCACTAATTTTCAGTGTGACTTGTCACTGAGACATATATGTTAGGCATCTTGGTTTAAACCTCACTAAGGTAAAAAACATTCCAGTACACAATAGCTTTTTGATTTTAGGAGATTTGCATTCTTAAAAGGTCAGAGATTTTTAAAATTCCTGTTGTACAGCATTTCGTAGAAGGGCATTTATTTGTGTGGATTATGTGCTGTGTTTATAGGTTTCTCCAAAAAAAGAAAAAAAAAGGCCAAGAATCTTTTGAAAATAACTGGCTAAATTGAGCAATGGCCTAGTCTTAACTTCACAAATTATCTATATCTACCATAGCTTCATTTTCTTCTGGAAAGTCTTATAAATTCGCTAGATCTACGGGTATAAACACAAGCTTTAATTGCAGTCTCACCTGTTCAAGGCTGCACTGGAGAGCTCCTTAGCACACAGCTCCTCGTAGCTGTACTTGGCCGTGTTCTGATTGTAGTCTCCAAACTTGGTCTGGGCCAGGAGGGCGCTGAGTTCCACGGCCTGCTCTGGTGAACACTGGAGGTGGCCAGCCAGGAGGGCCTCCTTGATATGCAAAAAAAAGATGTGCCTGCAAACCAACGCAAGAATATGGTTATGCCCGGAACTAACTTCATATCAAACTCAACCTGGCTGGCATTTTCACAGTCCCTCTAAGTAAGGAAAACAGCATTTAAAAAGCCACCCTTAAAATGCTTATATTCAAGAACCGTTCTTATCACTAATACTGAGGCAAACTAAGTGTAAGGACTAAATTTCTCCGGAATACAAAGTGTAAACCAAACAGAAACAAATCCAAGATAGTTTAGTAACATTAAAGTTACAAAATGTGAAATAATTACATCCAAGTTTCTGCATTATAATTTTTAAAGAGAAATGATGGTAATCAGAAAAAACTGTATCTTGACATGAAGTTGATAATCTTAAAACCCTCACCTTTTTTCAAACGACCCCTAAATCTCTACTGTTAGCTCAAACTTCTCTCCTAGGAATTGGATTCAAATGTCCACATGTCTGACGACTTCTCCATGGAGACATTTCCCAGCATCCCAATCTTAGCTCATTCAAAATCACACTCTGCCCTGGCCAGCTGGCTCAGTGGGTAGTGTTGGCCCAGTGTGTGGAAGTCCCAGGTTTGATTCCCAGTCAGGGCACACAGGAGAAGCGCCATCTGCTTCTCCACCCCTCCCCCTCTCCTTCCTCTCTCTTTCTTCCCCTCCCGCAGCCAAGGCTCCACTGGAGCAAAGTTGGCCCGGGCGCTGAGGATGGCTCTGTGGCCTCTGCCTCAGATGCTAGAATGGCTCTGGATGCAGAGCGACGCCCCGGATGGGCAGAGCATCGCCCCCTGGTGGGCATGCTGGGTGGATCCCGGTTGGGCGCATGCGGGAGTCTGACTGCCTCCCCGTTTCCAACTTCAGAAAAATACAAAAAAACCCACTTACTGTCTTTCTTCCCAAACCTGCTTTTTTCTCCCAGGGGAAACCAGTCTTTTTGTTATTTTCCCCAAGAAACTCACTTTTGACTATTAATCTAATTTCCACCTACTTTCTATTTCTGAAAACTCTTTAAATCCAGCTTTATTCTTCTTATTTTTACCTCTCTGCCCTACTTGCATCTCTAATCTGTCAGAGAATTTACAGTATCCTCTAAGCTGACCTCCCTTCTAGACTTTGTGCTGATCCCCTTTCTAAGCTGCTGGCTTCTGGTATGTACCTGCCATTTCTCTGCTCAAAATCTTCCAAGGGCCTGACCAGGTGGTGGCGCAGTGGATAGAGTGTTGGACTGGGATGTGGAGGACCCAGGTTTGAGACCCTGAGGTCACCAGCTTGAGCGCGGGCTCATCTGGTTTGAGCAAAGCTCACCAGCTTGAGCCCAAGGTCGCCGGCTCGAGCAAGAGGTTACTCGGTCTGCTGAAGACCCACGGTCAAGGCACATATGAGAAAACAATCAATGAACAACTAAGGTGTCACAACGAAAAACTAATGATTGATACTTCTCATCTTTCTCTGTTCCTGTCTGTCCCTATCTATCCCTCTCTCTGACTCTCGCTCTGTCTCCGTTAAAAAAAAAAAACTTTCAAGGGATCCAATGTTTTTGAAAAAAATCACACTGTCAGCATGAAACCAGGCTTCTCTACCCACTAGCCCCAACTTTCTAGCTTTATCTTCTGTCATCCCCTCCAGCCACTATGCCCTAGGAAGGGAACAATTCCTCTCTGGAAAAGCCAACCACATTCACTGCTGTGGCTGGCCTGCTGCCTCCTGTCCTGAAGACCATTCCTTTGTCCCCTCATTTAGCTGCCCTTTCATCTTTATGACATGCAAACCATCCCTCTATTATGGCATTTTACATATTCCAACTCCTTTAAATGACACTAATATCTGAGAACTCTGTAAGTGTAAGTGAAGCTGCATACTGTGACTACTTTATATTCATTTCCACCGTAGTTTCACTCCATCTGACTTATCCTAATTGTACACAACAGTATATTCTACATTTACTAAAAAGCTATGCCATACTCAGAAACTCAAGGGAACTTCAGGTTTTGTTTCCTGCCGATCCATATTGCCCACGATTCTCAAGAAAGCATATAAATGTCCACAGACAGACTAGCCTCGGTTATAAAATTTGTCTCTGGCAAATGTATAGGTATAACCTTCCTTTGATGATTTGGTATAGCCTTTTAAACATACCTAAATGCCACAACATTCTTCCCATTAATTAATGAGTGACAACCACTGGGGCAAAGCTTTAGATGCTGGTCTGAACAGAGCCCTTCAGGTCAGCTTCCCACTTCAGCTGGATACCCTATTCCAGTCCTCAACACTGTTTTCTTAAGATACACGTCTGTATGACACCCCAGGTGGAGGGGACAACATGAGCGGTGTAAGAAAATGCAGAAGAAAGTGAAGCCAAAATACAAGGGGGGGGGGCTCTATTTAGTCTTGTCATTGTGACATGAGTCATTAATCTTCCTTTAAGAACTGTTTAAATTTAATGTTTCGTGCCTTCTATAACGACAGATAAATGTTTAAAATGATCAGACTCTGCCAAATACTAGTTTTTTTCCCCTTTATTCAAAATCCCTATGAGGAGCCTGACCAGGCGGTGGCGCAGTGGATAGAGCATTGGACTGGGATGCGGAAGGACCCAGGTTCGAGACCCTGATGTTGCCAGCTTGAGCATGGGCTCACCTGGTGTGAGCAAATAAAGCTCACCAGCTTGGACTGAAGGTCGCTGACTCAAGCAAGGGGTTCCTCGGTCTGCTGAAGGCCCACGGTCAAGGCACATATGAGAAAGCAATCAATGAACAACTAAGGTGTTGCAACAAAAAACTGACGATTGATGCTTCTCATCTCTTTCCGTTCCTGACTGTCTGTCCCTGTCTATCCTTCTCTCTGACTCTCGCTCTGTCTCTGAAATAAATAAAAATTAAAAAAAATCCCTATGAGGAAATCACAGTAAGAATGCATAATAGCAATGAAAGAAGATAAGCAAGGCTTTTATTAACCCAAACATCTGCTAGTCTAAAAGTATTTCTGACATACAGCTAAACTGAGAAGGGGCTCCCCTACTGAGGCGAAGAAATAACCACAAAAATAACTTATTTTAAAATGGCAATCTGAGGGCCAAGGCCTAGCATTCCCACAAAATGTTGGTGTTACTACACTGCTTCAGCCTTTTAAAGGTTTTTTTAGATGATCAGTAAATGTCACCTTGGTTAATGTACCTGTTTCTGTATTCGTCAGGGGACATGTTAGTAGGAAATGAAATCTGAATATATGCTTGTATTAAAGAAGAAATTATGTGCTGAAACACTGTAAGGGTATCACTACAAGCTAACTCTTAACTTAATTACTGCTTATATGAAAGTATCTTCTAAGTTATTTACCAAGTATCAAGTTAAAGACCAGTCTCTGCTTTATTTGAAAGTATAGCTTGCAAAAGTTTCAAAATCAATCCAATTTCTTTCTCCAAACTATCCATGCCTGGTTCTGAAGAGACAGCTGCCAAAACTGAGGGCAAAGCAGCAGTAACAAAATATTAACAGGCGGCCAGCAGCCCAAGAGTAATACTGATCATTTCCCGGCATGGGGGTAAGAATTAAAGAAAGGGGGTGGAGGACAATTGGCCTGTTCCACATACTCCACGTTAGGCTGGAATGCAGTCATCATCCTGTAAGCAGAAGAGCTCTCCTCCTTACTGCTGAGGTAAGTTTTCTGATAGGGCCTTTCCTGCATTTTCCAGTGTCATAGCTACAAAACAACCTTTTCATTTCAAGTCAACAAATACTTCCTGTGCATTCTGTCTATGCCAAGCCCTATGCTGGGGTTAGAGGGTGGACAAGTCTGACTGTTCCTTTTTAGATGAACTTACAGCGTTCTAGTGTGAAGGAACACATCCTATCAAAATAACTCGGGCCACAAATTGGCTTTTGGACAACCACTTTGCTCTCCAGAACAGCACAATGGAGCGGTGACAGCAAAGGTCACCAGCTGTGCTGAGCAATCAACAGACTCTATTTAATGTGCTCTTTCCAAGACAGAGGATGGCAGAGTGCAGACACACATTCCAACAAGGAATCCAGTGACGGCTCCACAGTTAGGGATGGTCCTGGATCAAGTATTTTCTCCTATTATTTTCTCTCAAACCATCTGGCCTATAGCTGTCTGGTACCTAGGTTTTCCCCTCTCCCTTTTTTGTAAAGTGGGTGAAAGATTACCAATAATAGCAAAAAACAAGCAGATGTGGTCAAAGAGATCATGCCAGCGGTAAATTGTTTTTATTTTTTAAACAAAAGACCAAAAGTGCTTGACACATCTAATTCAATTTAGGCTACACACTAGAATCATAAACAGAATAAAAGCTTTTGTAAAAAACGATTTTATTTTTCCTTTTTCTTCTTTTCCGAGTGAGAGGAGGGGAGATAAAGAGACTTCCACATTCACCCTGACCAAGATCCACTCAGCAACCCCCATCTAAGGCCAATGCTTGCAACAGGCTATTTTTAGTGCTTGGGGCAGAGGCTTGACAGAGCCATTCTCAGCCCCAGAGTCAATGTGCTCGAACCAATTGAGCCATGGCTGCTGGAGGAAAAGAGAGATGGGAAAGGTGGAGGGGTGGAGAAACAGATGCTTGTTCCTCCTGTGTGCCCTGACTGGAATCAAACCTGGGACTTCTATACACGCTAGGCCAAAGCTCAACCACTGAGCCAACTGCCCAGGGCCAAAACAATTTTCTTTGTCTTAGGCAAATATCTGTGATATGTCCAAAAGACAAACTCAAAAGTACATTTTTTAAACATTCTCCTGGTTATACCTCAAAATTCATGATTCTTCAAGTTTTACCCTGTTACTAAGAAAATGGCTATTTTCAACACATGGATTAACTTTTGGGGGCCAAAGTGAAACATTCTAGCTAACTCACACCTTTGCATCATGGGTACAAATAAAATCATACTGTAGCATCATGGAAGACTAAAAAAATTAAGTGAACATAAGGATATGCCAAATTTTAATTAAAAATAAAAGAATCACATGTTCTTCATATATTTTTATTTCAAAGTACTTCAAATTTCCTCTATTCTAAAAATTAATTTCTTTCCATAGCTTTAAGGAATTAAGTCACTTATCTTTTATGAATTCTAATCAGCAAACTTTTCTCTAAACAGTGGCTTGACTCATAAAGAAATCTAAAAATCAGAGTAGAACCAGTCAGGAGTTATCTATCTGCTCCTCAAGGATGGATGGTTACTCTCAATTAATGTCCTCCAGTTATCTTTCCAGTTATATCATTTTAAAAATCATTTTGTAACACAAATATAAAATAACTATATCCATATGTACTATTAAACTCAAAATTTAAGTAACCTAAAACATCTTTAAAAAGCTAAGTAGCTATTTTTAAAAACTCTCTAGTCCCAATAAATGAACAGTATTTCTCCCCCAGAAGACCTAACTGAACGTGGCCTCATCCTTGAGCAGTGACTGGTCTGTCTTCTACCTAGTCAGACCCCCGTTGAAATCATGAGTATGCTTGCCTCAGCCCAGTGAGTCACTCAACCAAATCAGTTTATTTTAAACCAAAGACTGCCAAGTTATATTTTTAAACTATTAAATCAAAACAGAACTGCAGTAAGTTTTTGTTTTGTATCTTCAATTCCAGGGAAACAAATAATTTCAAGATGGCTCACTGGCCTAAACATAAAATAACCATAATAATCATAATGCTTTTACAGTGAAACAGAGGAGAGTGTGTTTGTGATGTGGGGACAGACAAAGGTTTCTCAGGACACAGTCAGTGAAAAGTGTAAAAGAAAAAAATGGATAAATTAGACTTGACCAAAATTGAAAACTTCTACTCATCAAGAAAACAGGGAAACTACTGGATAAAATACAGTATTTTCAAAACACCTGACAAACTACTGGTATATGTTAAGAATTTGTAAAGCTAAAAAATAAAGGCAGCAACTCAATAAAAATGGGTAAATGACTTGAATATATACTTCACAAAAGAGGGTGTACAAAAGGCCAATAAGCACATGAAAAACTGTTTATATTATTAACGAAGAGAGACGTACAAATTAAAACTGCAGGCTGGCAGGTATGTGGAGGAATGGACTCTCATACATTCTTGGTGAAAGTGCAGAATGGCACAAAGGCTTTGGAAAAAGGTCTGGCAGTTACTTATAAAACTAAGCAATTGCCTCCTCTCTGACCTAGCTATTGCAGTCATAGCTATTTACTC
Source organism: Saccopteryx bilineata (assembly GCF_036850765.1). Lineage (NCBI taxonomy): Eukaryota > Metazoa > Chordata > Mammalia > Chiroptera > Emballonuridae > Saccopteryx > Saccopteryx bilineata. The sequence goes on from NC_089492.1 coordinate 180,141,102, forward strand.
AAGAGAAATGAAAACACATGTCTTCAAAAAGACTTGTACTTGAATGTTCATAACATTTTTATTCATAATAGCTGGAAAACAGGTCTTCATCAATAAGAGTATAGATAAACAAATATTAGCACATTCACACCATGGAATACTATCAAGCAATAAACAGGAACAACCCACTGATAATATACACCAGGGATCAGGAACCTTTTTGGCTGAGCAAGCCATGAACGCCACATATTTTAAAATGTAATTCCGTGAGAGCCAACACGTGTACGTTACGCATTATTCAATAAAAATTTGGTGTTGTCCCGGAGGACAGCTGTGATTGGCTCCAGCCACCGACAACCATGAACATGAGCAGGAGGTAATGGATTGTAATACATGAGAATGTTTTATATTTTTAACGTTATTTTTTTTATTACAGATTTGTCTGCAAGGCAAATGCAGCCATCAAAAGAGCCACACCTGGCTTGTGAGCCATAGGTTCCCAACCCCTGATATACACAATGTGATAGATCTCAAAAAATTTATGATGAACAAAAGAAGGCAGATATAAAAGTGTAGGCATTGCATGATTCCATCTACATGAAGCAGGACAGGCATAAGCAATCGATGCTGGAAAAGCATACAAACCTGGCTATGTGGGTAGGGAGGGAGGTGGGGGTACCGACTGCAGAAGGCATGAGGAGAGTGATGGGAACGTTCTAAACTTTTGATAAGAATTTTGTTTAAACAGGCACATCCATTTGTCAAAAACCCATTGTTGGGCAGATAAAATATATTATGCTCACTTTGTTAAAGATGGCGCTGCCCATGTGGAAGCCATTGCCCAGGTGATGTTAATGTGTGTTGGGGGTGGGCTGTGGGTTGGCAAGATCCTTGTAGCCTGGGGCTTAGTTTTAGGACTAAGCCTTTCCCACCCTTTTTGATGTGGGGTAGTGTAATCCCATCATGTCCCTGATAAGTGACTTTGTATTAGAGACTTCCCTATTTTGTATATTGGATTAAAGGTTTTGATTTCTACACTATAAAATGGGGGCAGAACGGGAGCTTTCTCTCTTGGTTCCTGAGATTAGCATTAGAGAGAGGAGAGCAGAGAAAGGCCATGTGGAGGAGGCCAGGTGAAGCAGCCAAGATGGCGGAGTATTGAGTGAGAAGCCAGTTTGTGCAGAGTTTGTGCAGGGAGAAGGAAGGAGATGGGGAACAGAGGTGAATAAGGCTGGTGAGCTAGAAACCTTTGATTCTAGGAAACTCGGATAAGCCAGTAGCTTTGTGAGCACTGAATGAGTGGGTTTTGGAGCCCAGTGTGTGTTTTTACTTGCCCGCCAGGTGCAAGTTAGGATTAAAGATGATGGCCCACCAGTATTTGGCTCTGTTGTTTCTTTACCGACTGTCCGAATCCAATGCGAACCTGCATGGCCCTGGCTACTGGCTTTACACCCATTAAATGGTATAATTAGAATTTATGCATGTCATCATATGTAAATTTTATATTAAAAAAAAAGAATGGTGGGCAAATATTGAGTTCTAGTAAATGATATTCAGACTAAAGCATTTAGTAGAAAGTATAATTATACTCAATTTATTTTGAAAAGTATCAGAAAGATTTCTGATAAAAAAAAGAGGTAGAGGGATCAATAAATGGATAAAAAGGTGATAAGGCAAGTAAATTGTTGGTAGTAAAATCTAAATGGGAGTACTGGATGCTCACTGTAAAAATCTTCAATTTATTTTGTATGTTTGAAAATTATCTTAAGAAGGGAGTGAGAAAAAAAATTCTAGCGAAAATTGCTTAGGGTCTAGATTCAGAATTCAAATGAATGGCTCTACCTAAAATGAACCATCAAACCTACACTTCACAGAAGGTTTGCAATTGAGAAACCCATCACAACCAAATGATTACCAAGTCAGGTCTCCATTCAGGTTTAAGGAAATCCTTCTCAAAGCCTAAAACTGCAAAATGGGAATCACTAATAAATCTGCTCCTCCTCAGGCTCCAAGAAATTAAGATATGGAGGTGGGACAGAGGAGAACATTCCCAACTTCAAAAGCAATTACCACCCACACCAGAAGAATAACGATAACTTGGAAGCATAAAATCTGCACTTCTAAAGAATGACTACTCAACACAGATACCTGCCCCTTGGCAAACAACAATCCAGGCACTCCTGTAGTTTAAAAGTGTTAATATGGCCTGACCTGTGGTGGGGCAGTGTATAAAGCATCAACCTGGAATGAGGTCACTGGTTCAAAACCCTGACTTGCCCGTCAAGGCAAAAATGGGAGTTGATGCTTCCTGCTCCTCCCCCCCACCACTTCTATCTCTCTCTCTAAAAAATGAATAAGTAAAAAGAAAGTGTTAACCACGACATCTTTCTTAACAATCTAGATTAGTGGGGAGTGCTAGTGGCATGGGCAAAGCTCCAGGCTGCAGTGATATGTAACTAAAAACAAATGCACCTAGTCCCCTGCAGCAATGCACCTCTGATTACCCCGAGTCTGCGGCCAAGTGCCATCTAAATCTTCACATTTCTTTCATAAACTACAAGGTCAAGATGAAACGTTCATTTCGCTTATATAAAAATCAGTTCCCCAATGTTTTTGAAGATTTCATACAAATATATAAGTATCAGAAATTCATAAAAGGACTGAAGGTGCCCAGATAGGAGATCTGTGGCTAAAGGAAACATTATATTATACAAATACCCTATATTCTGAGCAGAAAGACAAACAGAGAATGAGAGTTCAGAAATTGAATTAATCCTTTCTTAGGCAACATTCTACAAGTCTGTTTTTACCCTTTTTACTTTCCTGGAGCCAATTTTGGTTTTGGGCACAAACAAAACAAAACAATAAACAAACGGCCTAGATCAGGGGTCCCCAAACTTTTTACACAGGGGGCCAGTTCACTGTCCCTCAGACTGTTGGAGGGCCGGACTATAAAAAAAACTATGAACAAATCCCTGTGCACACTGCACATATCTTATTTTAAAGTAAAAAAACAAAACGGTAACAAATGCAATATTTAAAATAAAGAACAAGTAAATTTAAATCAACAAACTGATCAGTATTTCAATGGGAACTATGGGCCTGCTTTTGGCTAATGAGATGGTCAATGTGCTTCTCTCACTGACCACCAATGAAAGAGGTGCCCCTTCTGGAAGTGTGGCGAGGGCCGGATAAATGGCCTCAGGGGGCCGCATTTGGCCTGCAGGCCATAGTTTGGGGACCCCTGGCCTAGAGGGTGGGATGAAGAGGGCAAAAGAAGCAGAGGAATGCTAAGCACTGAGCAAATTCCTAACAGAGAATAATAGCTACAGAACCCGTTTCAATGATGACATTTCCTTTAGATAGTCTCAAGCTCTTCAGTTTATAGAAGCAAACTGGCAAAACAGTTCAATCCCTGTAAAAAAATGTATATCATCAGTATCAGCTAACCCAATTTTTATTTATTTCCAAGTTCTTAATCATTGACTCAACAAATATTTCTGTACCAGGTACTTGTTAAATTCTGAGGATATAGTGTGGATCAGTTCCCCATTTCATGGGGTTTAGATTACTAGAGCGGCTGAGAATAAACAAATTGTCACATCAGTACACGCAGCATTATACACTCATCAAATGCTAAGGACAGTTACACGATGTCTTGAGAGTTTAGCCTCCAGGGCAGACCAAGAGAAGGCTTTCCTAAGGTGTGGTGACTGAGCTGAGGTCTGAAGGAAGGCAGGATTTACCGTATTTCCCCATGTAGAAAACACAATTTTTTTCCAAAAAATTAGGGTTCTAAAAACTGGGTGCGTCTGATACAGTGGTTGTGGCAATTTCAAATGCTGCAGATGGAACTGAGGATGAGGCAATAAACGAAGACAGTGATTCATCATCAGACACGGATGAGGACAAGCTAATACATGGGAGTTCTGACAGTGATGAGGAGTTGTATGAATTTTTGATGAATAAAATTTGAGCAACTATGTAATACATTTTCCCCCCCAAATTTCAGGCTCCAAAATGAAGGTGCGTCTTATACATGGGGAAATATGGCAACCAGGGATAAGTCACTCATCACTGCTTACATCATTGAAATTTTGATGAAATTCACTGTTCAGGATCACAGCATTTCCATGAACATTTAATTTAGTTCAGGATTCACCAAGTCCTTATACTGGGGTTGTTTTTCTGGAAAGAGAATTCTCGTGTTAATCTTCACATAAGCAGGAGTGCCACTAGCAAAGACCTCAGAACTCTTCTAAAATGTGGCAATCTCTGGTTTTGAAAACGTTGACAAAATCTGGTCTGAACTGCTGTGAATATGCAACAGCTTTTGAAAGGCAAGTATTTCGAATGTTACAATCTCAGACCTACTTCCAGAATACATTAGTTTCACTTTTAGTTTGAATCTTTTGAATCCATAGCATAGCAAACATCAGCTGGAAATACCCACTGCCTCCATCTCTGAAATGTGCCCACTGAGTCTAAGCAAGATTCTCTGGTTACTTTCCAGACCTCCATTCAAGAGCAAACAGAATAATCTGGGTAAAGTACCAAATCTGAAATTAGGCCAAATTAGAGACCAATTAACTCGGCACAATAATCTAAGCAGGCACTTATGTTTTCTCCGTCTTCAGAGAAATGTATTGAGGAAAATCACACAGAGAGTAAGAGGAAGCAAAGGGGAAAAAAATCTAGTGCTAGGAGAGAGTCTAGAGACAATCTTTTTTTTTTTTTTTAATGACAGAGATCGAGTCAGAGAGAGGGACGGATAGGGACAGACAGGAAGGGAGACAGATGAGAAGCATCAATTTTTTGTTGTGGCTCCTTAGTCTCCTTGGTTGTTTATTGATTGCTTTCTCATGTGCCTTGATGGGGTGGGGGGCGCTACAGCAGAGTGAGTGACCCCTTGTTCAAGCCAGCAACCTTGGGTTCAGGCTGGTGAGCTGTGCTCAAACCAGTGACCTCGGGGTTTCGGACCTGGGTCCTCTGCGTCCCAGTACGACACTCTATCCATTGTGTCACCGCCTGGTCAGGCTAGAGAGACAATCTTGTCCCAGGCTTTCACTTCAGATAAAGAGTTGACTCAGTCTTGGAAGTCGTACTACACTGGCAGTTGGAGGCAGAGATGGACCTAGAATACAGGGCTTCTGTCTCGACCTCGACCCCAGTACCCTCGCTATTACAACTAGACTTTCCTGCCCATCACTCTCACAGCAGCCTCCCTAATCGTTTGCAGACTAACATATTAATGTACCCCCACTTAGGCCAGCTCTACTGTGAGCAGACTACTTTAATTGTCCACAGAAGACAACTCAGCCAGAATATTTCAGCACCACTTAATAGCCCAGACACTTTCACTATACTAAATGTACCCTGATTACTTGACTTAGAGACAGTAAACAATCACCTCTCATAACTAGACTAGTTCATCTAATTTATTTTTGTGTCATTTTACATAAATACTTTATAATGAATAAACATCAAAAAGTTTATCAACCAGTTTTATCTTGGTAATATAACATCAGGGGAAATAAGTATTTTTGTTCTATAGTATCATGCACAAAAAAATAATGCTAATTATGATTAAACTGGACCCAGTACAACTTCTGATCCTAATTAAAAAGTACAAAGGCTAATTACAAATCACTTTATCTAGTGATAAAGGCAGAATGCTATATAAACTTGAGGTGGCATTTTTCTGAAAATTCTGTGTTTCGGACAACCTCACCAAAACAACTAAAATTCACCAATATTTTAAAAGTAAATCAAAAGATTAGACCACACTAATTTTTCAATAAGATTTCAAAAAGATCTAAAATCAATTAAAATTACTGAATCTAACCAGGTATGTGCTTCATTGAGTGCTATTAGGCATGAATCTCAAGAGTCCAAGTCAACTGAGTCAATAAATTAGAAAATTTGATTCCAATTCTAATTCACAAAATGTCTCCATTTCTTGCATGAATAAAATAGATTTGATAATAGTTATCTCAATTATTAGAAAGCACAGGTAAAGACCATCTTATAGTAAATATTAGCCTGACCAGGTGGTGGCGCAGTGGATAGAGTGTCAGACTGAGACACAGAGGACCCAGGTTCGAAACCCTGAGGTTGCCAGCTTGAGCATGGGCTCCTCTGGTTTGAGCAAGGCTCATCAGCTTGAGCCCAAGGTCTCTGGCTTGAGCAAGGGGTCACTCGGTCTGCTATAGCCCTCCCCCCCTCAAGGCACATATGAGAAAGCAATCAATGAACAACTAAGGTGCTGCAACAAAGAACTGATACTTCTCTCTCCCTTCCTATCTGTCTGTCCCTATCTGTCTCTGTCTCTTACAAAAAAAAATCTCTCTAAGCATTCGTTATACAAATGTACTATATATTATAATTATAGCCATTGTGTAAATAATGTATTCACTCCTCTAAACTTCTGCAATTTAAAAAATAAGTTTGTGTCATCAAAATAGATTTGCATCTGGAGGCCCTGAAATGATTACAAGATCATGATACAAGTACACAATGAAAATAACAATTTGTTGTGTTACATATTTTTTTTTAAAGTAAAAAAGTTTTCACAAATCAGCTTTAAGCAAAACAACAAAAACCCAAACCATTCTGATTCACATAGGGCAGCTAAAACATCCTTAAAAATGCAATTTCTTGAATATTTTTCTAAGGCATTTTTAGGAGCAGTAAGAATATACCAGTTACTTCCGGCCCTGGCCTGTTGGCTCAGCGGTGGAGCGTTGGGGGACCTGGGTTCGATTCCCGGCCAGGGCACATAGGAGAGGCGCCCATTTGCTTCTCCACCCCCCCTCCTTCCTCTCTGTCTCTCTCTTGCCCTCCCGCAGCCAGGGCTCCATTGGAGCGGGGATGGCCCGGGCACTGGGGATGGCTCCTTGGCCTCTGCCCCAGGCGCTGGAGTGGTTGCTCCCCGGAGGGGCAGAGCATCGCCCCTGGTGGGCGTGCCGGGTGGATCCCGGTCAGGCGCATGCGGGAGTCTGTCTGACTGCCCCGTTTCCAGCTTCGGAAAAATACAAAAAAAAAAAATAATAATAATTAAAAGAATATACCAGTTACTTCCAAAACAAAACTGTACATTTCTCTTACTCTAAAGCTCCATAACAAAGCAAAGCAGAGATTTCAATTTTTTTTTTTTTACAGAGACAGAGTCAGAGAGAGGGATAGATAGGGACAGACAGACAGGAATGGAGAGATGAGAAGCATCAATCATCAGTTTTTCATTGCAACACCTTAGTTGTTCATTGACTGCCTTCTCATATGTGCCTTGACTGTGGGCCTTTAGCAGACTGAGTAACCCCTTGCTCGAGCCAGCGACCTTGAGCTCAAGCGGGTGAGCTTTGTTCAAACCAGATGAGCTCGCGCTCAAGCTGGCGACCTCGGGGTCTCGAACCTGGGTCCTCCGCATCCCAGTCTGACGCTTTATCCACTGTGCCACCGCCTGGTCAGGCGAGATTTCAAATTTAAATGAACAGTATTTCGAAATACATTTCTATCAATTCTTGAGTAAACAAAAATAACTCAATTCTTGAGTAAACAAAAACTCTTATGGTACCCTGTTTACTCATCATTACTCAAAATTTTCACTCACATTTTTCATATGCATGGCCAATTTTCAAGCCAAAGAAAGGGTTATGAAAAACATTAGAACTTAGACCCAAAGTTTGCTGTATTTAGAATTAGTTGTTTTCCTTTTTTTTTTTTTTTTTTTTTTGACATGTCACTGTATGTCTCTTTAATAAGAGGAAACACTGGTTTCCTAGTTTGGCTCATCCTTCTGAAAAGAATTATAGCCAGTCCAGGGAAGAAAACATTTTCAGTTTGAAAGAGGAAAACCACATGTTCCAGTTGTCTACCAGGATTATTGATTTTCTAGAAGTAAACAATCTAAACTCAACAGTCACATGTAATAATGTATCAGTGGGTTAGAGCTCAGTCACACTGTCCTTGAAGAAACCGCCTTACTAAGTTTTCAAGAAATTTCAAAACTTTTAAAATTTAGCATTAAGTCAGAGTTCTTTGCTACACATTGCAACCTGACACCAGGTTGAAGAAGTTGACCAAGTTTTAGTAATCCAAAAGGAACTGTTTCCTGCTTTCTGTTAGAACAGTATAAAATGACCTATAGTAACACAGCTGAGGCAGAGGTTACTCTCGGGCAATAGATGCTGCTATCAGGAAGTCAATTGGGTTCTCTCTCTCCCTCAACACCTCTCTTCCTCCCTCTTTCACTCTCTCTCAGTTGTGGCATTAATCTCAAGTGTTCATCTTCATCTCAATAAAAGGGCTGTGCTATGGAAAACTAAGTTAGGAACCAAGTAACTCTGTATCAAACACATTTGCCTGTGAACCAACATCTCTGGGAAGGTGTAATGGCCCTTTCTAAACTGAACCAAAGGTTTACTTGACATTGGTTTATTTCAGCATCATTTTACCTAGTCTGCTCCTGTAAGATGAGATGAGGCTCCACGAAGAACTTGACTTTCAGTTTAAGCCGGTAAGGGGCTAACCCATCCATCTGCTGGGAGATCCGGTTTCTCAGATTTAGCCATAAACTTTCACCTTTGCTACCCGTAAACTGCAGTCCAAAATAATCAACTTCTATAATTCCCAATCGTCTGCACACCTAAAACAAAAATGAATGCAGCACGGATGAGCAAATGGTCCACGTAGTCAAAGTAAACCCAAGGACTCCACCTGAGTCTAATATTTCTGCCTACTTTTCATCAAGTTCAAAGTGTTACCATTTCTGTTGTAAACCGGGAGAACAAAGTGCTATGGTTCCAGTGATACTAAACCACTAGACGAAGTATTGAGGCCTGTCCTTCCTTTAATTCCTAAAACATGTCCAATGGCAATAAAGAAAAAAGGAGTCCTCAAAAGTAACCTTCCAAAAAAACTGAGGAGGGTAATCTCAGGGTATTTCCCTTCTCATTCCAATCACCAGAATTCCCTCCACGAGCACAATCAACACAGCTGATACAGCAGCTTAGTATCTGGACAATTTTAACCATCTGGACTGAAAAAAAAAAAAAGAAAAAAAATCGAGGAAACACACCACAAGTGTCTGCTAAGCTTTACAAGAGGTTTTCCAAACATCTCAGAGCTAGGGAGTTTGAGGGCCCAGGGTTTCACTTGAGATTAAGTCTGCCAAATCAGTACCCACCACTGTTTAGGACCATTCCTCACTTTTAAGGAAACACCGCGTGCTTGAAGACAACAGAGGAGTAGCAAATGACCAAAAACCTACTGTTCTCTCATCCCCCGCAAATCCGGAGATGCAGGTGAATGGTCCATTTGAGAAGCAGCAAGAGACAAGGGCCCGGCTGGTCTGCCAAGGAACCTGGGACCTGAGACCGCCTCCGGACAACTCATCCTGAGACGCAGGTGTCATCGCCAGGCTCCGCGGTGACCGGACAGGCTGCATCATGCACACACCTGCGGCAGGTGTGCTGCGCCTTCTTCTTCTCAGAAAGTGCCATGCTGGGGGCTGGGAGCCAGCTGCCGCAGGCCCCCCCCCCCCCCCCCCCCCGCCACGCGCTCCCGGCGCGCCGGGATAGAGGCCGCGCGCCCCACGCCCGCGAGGAGGAGGGGGCGCCGGCCCGGTGCCTACGGCGCGCTGCCCGGGGCTGGGCTCCCCGGTCGCCGCTGCAGCTCCGTCCGACCCCCGGCAAGCGGCGCGCCCCGGCGCCTCCGCGAGGCCCCTCTGCCTTGGGGGACGGGCCGGGTCCCCGCTTGGCCCCTCAGCCTCACCTGGTTGAGGCAGTCCTCGCCGTTGGCTTTCGCTTCCACCTCCACCTCCATCAGCACCGCGTCCGGCCTCGTCACATAGCACAGCATGGCTGGGGCCGCCGCCGCCGCTACAGACGCCTCCTCTTTGGTGTGAGCGGGCTGCCGCCTCGCCGCCAATCAAACCCAGTTCCGAGCTCGGCGACGCTGGCCCTTGGGAGGCTGCCGCCCTACAAACCCCCGCCCTGCGGCCGCCGCGCCCTCTCGTTACCCTTCGCCAGCCAGCCCGCCTGGCAGCTCTCTGAGCAACAGAAAAAGCGCCGCACTCTAGCAGCCCGACTGCCGGCGCCGCAACAGGGACTCCTCTGATATAGCAGCCTCGCCCCCTCCGGCTGGGGTCCCCGCCAATCACGGAGGCTCAGCCCCACCCCCGCCACCCCCCAGCCAATAGTGGCGCTCTCTCAGCCGCGGCCCCACCTCTCAGCGCCGGCTGAGTTCCAGGGGCCTCCTGGGGAGGTGGCAGCTTTCAGGCGCCTGGAACTGCGGGGGAGAGGGAGGCCCGAACACACACCCGCTGCCTCTGCCCGCTGGGTGACGCTGCTCCGGGCGAGCGGCAGCCTGGGGCTCCGAGGCGGGGATCCCTTTCCGTTGGGCTTGAATTTAGAGTGATTGAACGCCTCCAAGCTGCCGCTATTCTTCAGAGACCTTGGGTCTCTCCAAAAACGGGTTTCGGGCGGTGAAAGCAAAAAGGAAAGGGAGCAACCCAAAGCCTAAGGAAAACTGTTTTTTTCCTGGGATTTGTTACAGTAGGTTGTTGGAAGGCGGAATGGTTGTTCCCCATTTCAGACCTCGTCATTGAAAAATCAATTTGGGTACAAAAGTTTTTGCTATTGACCAGTGAGCCACGGAGCTAAATCTAGTGCTTCCACGTGAATCCTCTCCAGCGTATCCTATTTACCTGTTGGGTTGAATCAAAACACCTAAGGCCCTCTCTCAGGTTGCCCATTCTAGCTCCTGTCTTATCTCAGCCATTAACGTTAATTGAGCACTGCTGTGGTGCCCGCCCTTCTCAGGCAACCAGATATTATCCCCATCTTAAAGGTGAGGGAGTCAACTCAGAACCTAACAGGTAGTGTAACCTCAGTAGTAGCTATTCATAATTAAAGGTCTACAACTCTTCACTCATTTACTATTTGTTCCTCTCTGCCAACACATTGCTTAGCTTGGCTCATCAGTTTCTTGAAAGAAAGAGAGCAGAGGTGGGCTTCAGCCTTGGACCCTTTGAAAACTTAATCCATCTTCTGTTTATTGTTAAGTGTTCTTAACAATAACACGGATACCACAATATCTCCTCTGCTTTCCTTCCCCGCCCCCACATTGCTGTGAAGAGCAACAGAGATAATGTTAATAAAATCATATGAATAACCCTGTTTATGTAAGAAGATGTGTAATACCTCTGTCACTGTCTGCTGATAGTGTCTGTTCTTACCCCCTTTCCCTATTCCCAAAGATCTCAAAGCATTTACTTCTGAAAAGTCAGAAAGATTTTACCCCTGTCTTTCACCAAAGCCAACTATGGGTTAAATTGTAAATAGTCAATGTCCTGATCTCCAGTGTTATAGACAGACATGTGCCATCTCCCTTTCTTAGTGTCTGATGGATACACCTCACAATATTGTGCTGCTGAAGTAGCCCCATCATATATCAACTCCTGTTCCCCATTTCTTTAATTCCAGTTTACTGACCTGGGAAATTTATCTGAGAGATAACATTTGGATGACTGCTATCTATGCTTCACCACCAGAAATTTTAGAACAGAGAGGTGAGGCAAGGTGCATTGGTTCATATTTTTATTTATTGAGAGACTAGGATGGCTAAACCAAAGCTAACCAAAAGCTAGCTAACTTAAGCAAAAAGGAAGTTAGTTCACAAGTATGGGGAAATTACAGAGTCACTGGGGACTATGTACAAAAATGAATAGAAAGGGAGAATTTTTGGTTGGCCCAGAGCAAAAATATACAAAACAATCAAAAACCAAAACCAAATACTTGTTTTGTGAAGAAACTACTTTAAAATAAATTATAGTTTTGGTTTTGGGTTTGGCAGGCATGTTTCTAATTCAAGCCCAGACTATGCTCCTCCGATAAAAAGGGTGGTAAAAATTCCAATTGTTTTTGGAATGAAGAATTATCAAATAAGACTGAGAAGGCTTGTTGTTGTTGTTGTTTTGGTTTGTTTTTAAAACAAAACAAAGCCAAACTAAAAAAGGAAAATTGGCTTTGGGGAACGGGGAGAAATCCTGATAAATGGGAAGGGAAAAAGGATACTAACTTTTAGCATATATGGTTAGCTAAGGAATGAGAAGGCTGAGCTAGCTGGTGACTGGGTGAGAATGCACAGTGTGCTTTAAGACCTGGTTAGGAACTAGAAAGCCGTCAGTAGACTTACTTCCCAGAGGAGCCCACCATCTGGTAACGCTACCAAACGTCTGGAGCCAGTTTCAAGCCCCAGCTGGGCCAAATCCAAAACAGGAGACTCTAACACCTCAGCCTGTGGTGGTAACTGCACTGCATCCGGATATGACTGAAGCAGTTCTGAATTAGCCAGAGAGGTGCTACATTATATTTGTGTCTTTCTTTTGCTCTCAGCCATTGCCTTTTAAAAATAACATTACAATTAACCAGCGAAATACAAAGATCAGCTGCATGAAGGTGGATCTTTAAAAATAGAAATTATAACTTAAGAGTCGGCTGAGCCAGTGGAGTGCTGGCTGTTCAAACACACCATGGTGGTTCTGTCTCGAATGCTAGAGCTTAAGACTGAGCACTAAGTGGTATTTGCAGAACATGATGTGATGCTAATCTGACTGAGAAGTTTCTCTTCTGGTTGAGCACCAGGTCTGATCTGGAAGGCTAGGTAACTATCCTCGCTCATTTCTCTCTCAGCACTGCACTCATGACTGCAGGAACTCTGTGCTGGATCAAAGGAAAAGCCCTTCTCTGCACCTGCTTCTCAGTGTTCATTTATAAAAGCATGAAGGGAAGAACACTTGGTGACTGCCCCAAAACCATCTTGTTTACTTTCTCACATTATTCAAGCTAATTATTCACATAAACAATGTTTCATTTTGCACAAGTATGTAGAATGTGTCAAGTGAGCTGCTATCTCTCACTTGAAATATTGACTTGTAAAATTCAAAGTACTGTAGTTTAATTTGACCCTGGTGGCAGACAGTTAAAATGATTTTTTTTAAATCTCTGGGGATAGTTCATATTCACGGTAGACTACTTGGAAAAGTGAAAAATATCAGGGAAAATGTACCTGTAATTTTATCAGATGTTTCTACTTCATATTGATGTTTTACTTTTGTACTTTGCATGCCAGTGTGCTCTAAATTTTTATTGTGATATAAACAAATACAGCACATGAACTTCTGGAGACATATCAAGACAACAAGAGACTGTTGGGGTGGGGAGTTCCAAATCTATACCTAGTGTTATAAATGTTAGGAAATTTATAAACAGAAAAACAATCAACACAAAAAATCCAACTAGTACTGTTTCTCAGCTATCTTATAATTTTTTTTTCTGAAATACCACCTTTCCTCTGCTTTTATTCTCACTATCCATATGCCCTAAAATGTCAGATTTTGTGATATGCTTACTTCTTTGGCAGATATTATTTAGTTGAGAGATGCTCAGAGCTGGGAAATCGTTTCCAACTTGACATGTTTTGTTTAACAACAAAAATATTTTAATATTTGGATACCTGTCTTTTACTTATAAAGATGATCAATAATTAGGTCTGTATTGTTACAATTGCTTTGCAAATCTGGTGATATGTCGTTGCTGATTCACCCACAACAAGGTTTGCTATCATTCTGATCTTGAATGAGGTTGGATGGATGCTGGGGCCCCAATCTTCCCTAGGTTCAGACTTACAAACCTGTCCTAACTGGTAGGTGTTCTAACCAGTTGATCTGTAAAGACACCTCCCCTACCCCTCACACTATGTCTGAGCTTGCCTTTACAAAGTAAGGTGGGGACAACAGGATGTATTGCGTGGGTAGGTGTGACACAGAACTTAGTGCGGATGAACATTTCTCAAATCAGTGGAACATTAGAGTATCAACTTTCCAGGGAGAAAGTGAATAACTTTTAGAAATGCTTTAGAAATACCCAAAGTACATGAAATGAGCTACATGTGTTGGAAAAACCACAAACATCATAAACACGATAGAACAAGATAAAACTATGAGTGCTTCAATATGAGGCAACTTCTCGTGAAGCTTTACTCAATCTCTGCCCAGGTCATGTATTGTTGCTGACATCTGTAGAGTTTAGTTCACTAGATATGAAAGCATTACCCCTCCTTCAGTTATTCCATATTTTGTACTTGCAGTGTTCTTGGAGATTGTGATTATTTAAAAGTGACGTTAACAACAAAGGTCTACTTTCTTCCTGGCCATCTCTCTGGCTGTAAACACCCAGCACTCTATCAATTGCCTTCTCCTTCCTCTTCTCTCCCCTGGTTTAGAATTCCTGGGGAAGTTTAGGCAGGAAGCCATCTGCATGCCAGTGTAAGGGGAGGCGGCCTGGTCTCTCCCTGCTTGCTAGGATGGATCTGGATGTGTTTCCCACCATGTCCAAAATACACATTTCAGCTCCCAGAGCCCAGGAAGACAGCAGGGATTAGGTGGGGGGTGTGGGCATCCCCAGACTGACACAAGCAGGACAGCCTGTTCTTCTTTGGGTCCAGACTTCCAGAAAAAGAGAAATCCAAGCACGTGGTCCTCAGTGGTTGGTGTGAATCTGGTGTCCACCAAAAGGCCAGCACGGGCACTGGGAAGCCAGAGAGCAAACCAGGTCTTGCACTGACCTACCTAGTGTTTGTATAGCTGCCCTTGGTTACTCCTTAATCATTTGCAAACTCTTGCCCAAACAGCCCAGTCATGTCTTAGCTTTGGACAGATTTTGGTGAGAATGACCTTAGGACCTCACTTTGGTCTGAGCTCAAAAGTAAGTAGCCCTACCCCATCCCCAGCCCCAGGGCCAGTGTAGAGACAATAATAGTAATTAAAAGGAATAATTCTGGAGAAAGGTGAGAAGTTCAGCTGCCTACACTACATGGAATGTTTACATCTTGTTTCTCATCTTGGAATATCTGCTTTTTAATTATATTCATTATCTTAACCTGCTCAAGCTGTGATAACAAAATACCATAGACTGGGTGTCTTAAGTGACAGAAATTTATTCTCTCCAGCTCTAGGGGCTAGCAATCCCAAGAGCAAGGTGTCAGTATGGTCAGTTTTTTGTGAGATCTCTCTTCCTTGCTTGCAGAGATGGCAACTGTCACCCTGGGTCCTCACATGGTAAGAGAGAGAAAAGAAGCAAGTTCTCTAATGACTCTTCTTATAAGGGCATTAATTCCATCATGAGGGCTCCACCTTCAAGACTCATCTAAATTTAATTGCCTTCAAAGGTCCCACCTCCAAATACCATCACATTGAAGGTTAGGGCTTTGACATATGAATTTTGAGGGTCACACTCAATCCATAGTATTCAAGAAAGCAATAGTTTCACATATTCCAACTCACATTGCACATGTTAATATATTTTCTATATAATGGCTAAGTTCAAATAAATGTCTATTATTGTTGACCCAGGGAAGGAAATATTAATAACTCATCAGTTGAGGCTTAATTCACATTTTCTTTGAGCAATAGAATAGTAACTTATTAGCCAAAGGCAAAATCTTACAGAATATGCAAGTGTTAACTCAGGTGAGGGACTGCTTTGGAATTCACTATTGTGAATTTTTTATTTTTTTCTCTTTTCTCTCACCTCTCTCTCTCTCTTTTTTAGATTCCATGTATAAGCAAAACCATATGGTATTGTCCTTATCCTTTTGACTTATGTCACTGAGCATTATACCCTTAAGGTCCATCCATGTTGTCACAATTGGCATGATTTTTTCTTTTTCATGGCTGAGTAATATTCTATTTCATATATATACACCATATCTTCTATATCCATTTATTCATTAATGAACACCTACATTGTCCCCATATCTTGGCTATTGTAAATAATTCTGCAATAAACATAGGGGTGCATGTATCTTTTTAAATTAGTATTTTGGTTTTCTTGGGATAAATACTTCAAAAGTGTAATAGCTGGATCATGAAGTAGTTTAATTTCTAATTTTTTGAGATCTCTCCACACAGTTTTCCATAGTGGCATTCATTATTGGGAAATTTGAACATAGTCTTTTATTTGTCCATATTGAAAGAAATAAAAAAGTAAAGATAAACAAACCAGAAACCAAAATACTTACAACTAATTGCTTTGTCAGTGCAAAGTTCACAAATTTGCTTATTGCAATTATTTGGTCTTTAGCATTTACTCATCCATTTATTTAACAAATGAATGACATGCCAGGCAAGTATTAGGCATAGTTGATAGAGCAAAAGACAAAACTGCCTCATGAGACCTACATTTCAGGAAGGGAAGCTGACCATAAACAAGGTAAGAAAGTAAACTGTAAATGCTGATTAAATAAAATAAAATAAAGCAAGGCAGGGAGAGGTACAGTATGTATGGGCATAGGAGGTGAGTATAATTTATAATTTTAGATAATTGGCAGTGGAAAGCTCATGGCAGAAGTCACAGAGACAAGGTACAGGGACAGACAGATAGATGGCATGCTATGAATGACTATCTGTGGGAAAGTCTTCTTGGGAAAGGAAATTGTCACCCTGAAAGCCTGTGAAGGTGCCTTATGGCTGCCTCGCAAGGGAAGGCGGGGAATGAACTTCTAAGTAAGGGGGACTTAAGCAGAGGAGTAACATTGAACCAGAATCTTATCCATTGTTAAAAATCACTGTGTTTATTTTCCACAGGTTTTTTCAGATAAAGTTCAGTGTAATTAAACATGTGAATAATTGACAAATTGTCTCTTAGAAATCCTTACATTTGAACCTACCTTTTCTTTCAAAATACTAGAAGTTAAAATTTATTATTTTTCCCCCATCAAACTAAAAACTTTCTTTTTAATCCCTTCTCAGAATCTGTCCACCAATGATAAACACAGAGAAGACAATGTTCAAATGCTAAATCACTTTATCTTGGGTTCTAACTGATTTAGATAGAAATATTTATAATATAAAGTTCTAATTAGCTTCATTGTAATATATTACAGCAAATATATACTTATGAAAATAAGATTACATTTGGGTTGATATCATTGTTCTTGTCATGACTAAAAGGTATTTTGATTTATCATAGACAGATTGCCCAAGACAAGAGTTAGATTTCAGGATTGTAATATGTGCTTTTCTAGCTCTGATTTAGTCAATAAGAGTCATTCTCAGATTGTAGTTTTTAACTAGCTTCAAACATATATGTGTATGTGTGTGTATTTATACATATGTATAACTTATACATATGTATATGTATATTTAAAAATTCCATCTACCTTTGGAAATGTTTGCTTGAAAAACAGCAAGTTTAAGATTGTACTTGAATGCAAGGTATAAAATGAGATAATACAGGCAAAAACATTTTAAAAAGAAAAAGGGATATTCAAATGTACAGTGGTAAAATCATGTTATTCCTTTAAATCACTCACCTGTGCTATGTGCATTTGTTATGCATATGATGTCCTATTGTGGTAAATTAGTCCTCTTTGGGGACAGTTCTTTTGGTGGATGAGAGGGGAGTTGCTGCTCCCAGTGATATTTCTATACTAATATCAGTTAGATCATCCCTTATTATAAATATAAGATTGTGTTTTGCCATTACAATTTTAGTGTATGCCATGAAAAAAAATGCATATTATCAGCAATTAAAACTATTTACATATTTACAGTGGTGTCTTGCAATATTTACATAATGTCGGTAAGACTAGGTTAAATATTTTTAAGGTTTAAAATTCATCTTTTTTTTTCTTTTTTTTTAACAGAGACATAGAGAGTAAGAGAGAGGGATAGACAGGGACAGAGAGACAGGAACGAAGAGATGAGAAGCATCAATCATTAGTTTTTCGTTGAGCTTTACGACACCTTAGTTGTTCATTGATTGCTTTCTCATATGTGCCTTGACCGTGGGCCTTCAGCAGACCGAGTAACCCCTTGCTTGAGCCAGCGACCTTGGGTCCAAGCTAGTGAGCTTTGCTCAAACCAGATGAGCTCGCGCTCAAGCTGGCGACCTCGGGGTCTCGAACCTGGGTCCTCCGCATCCCACTCTAACGCTCTATCCACTGCGCCACCGCCTGGTCAGGCTAAAATTCATCTTTTTAATTTCAATTTTATTTACATAATTTAGACTTTGATGAAAGAACAGTACAAAGAATATCCATAAAGTTCTATACCTCAAATATTAACATTTGACCACAATTAATTTCTTTGTATGCATATAATCTTTTCCTGAACTATTTGAGAGTAAATTGCAATATTGATGCTACCTTTAATCACAAATACTTCAAGATAAGTATGAACCCAAGTAAACATACAAATATCCAAAAATAGGGATATTACTGAAACCAGAAGTCCTTAGTAAACTCTGATTAAATTTGGCTTTAAATCCTAGCTCTAGAAATCATCTCTCTCTGTCTCTCTCCACTCTCTCAAACCCTGCCTTTCCCTTAATAATCAGCAACCCCCCAGGCAGCAGAAGACAGTAGCCTGGATCTGACTAATGATCAGAATGTCTGGACCTCTGGCAGATAAAATCTGACCTAAGTTATGTTTCAGTTCCTGAGTCCTAAAGTAGAACAATCTCCTGGCTATTTTCCCATGAAATCGGACAGAGGGACACTGGAACAGACCTCAGAACTGTTCTCAGAACCTGAAGAAGTGATTTATTATCTCACCTCCAACCAATCAACTCCCAGCATGACACTGAACCCCTAAGCTTCCCATGGTGTGCTGTGATTTTTGTCCTGGATAGTCTGTAACCTACATGCCATTGGGGGGGTCAGGCTTTTGAGCACTAGCTTCCCGTTCTCCTGGATGGCACCATTCGTAATCAAATAGCCAATACTTTCCCACTGAAATTCTCAGTGTTTAGTGTTTGGTTTTCCTAGTGCCAGGTGGACAAACTCTTTCTCTTCTGTAATATTACCTTATACGTACAATTATCATAATCAGGGAACTATAATATTGATACAATTTTGTGTGTGTGTGTGGGGGGGAGGTGCAATCATTTAAGATGGGGTCTCTGCTTTAAAGAGTGTACATGAAGGCACACAGGAAGCAGCTCCAAGGAATGTGGGGACTTAAATTATGCAGCACAGACTCTGATCGCTGAAAAGATCTGGGTCCAGGAAGACAGTGTGGCAGTGTGGGCTGGTACGACCAGGGAGGGAAGACTTGGATTTGGTCCAGTCTCCTCGTGTTGTTGATGTAGCAACAGGCCCAGAGTCCTGAATGCTCGCCGTGGCCCACAGCACCTGTGGGTCCCAGGATTCTAGATGCTGGGGTTCTGCTAAGGCCCATTTCTAGGAGGGCCCATGGAGCTTCCTGCGGTAAAGTTAGTCTTTGCCACTGCCGCAGGCGCCACTGACCACTCCTGTCTCTGATTAAAGCAATCTTATTATCTAATATCCAGACCTTACTCAGTTCACCAATTGTTCCATTAATGTCTTTGATAGCAAAAGAAGAACCTCTGGATTATGTGTTGCATTTAGTTGAGTTGTCACTCTCTAGCCTCCTTTGATCTGGAATAATTTCTCAGTCTTTCTTTGTCTTTTATGACATTGATATTTTAAAGAGTTTAGATCTTGTAGAATACCCTTCAATTTGAGAACAATCATTTTAAAGGTAAAAGCAAAGATAGCATAATGTCATCCACACCTTCCAAAGAAGCATAAAAGTTTTATTAAAAGCCGGATCTTCACCATGATATCCCTCATACACTTTTGCTTATTTCTAATTTGATTGTCATATAAGAGGCTTTCAGACCTGGAATCTTATGTGGAGGTAATGAGAAAAGGTTAAGACATGTGCCTTTCATTGCTGTGACATTTTTCTCCCATCAAATTCAATTAATGGGTTGAAAGTCAACTTCTTAGGGGTTGGCTATTCCTCACTGGTCTAACTTTTATGCTGCAGGCTTTACAAAGCTATGCAAACCCTCACTGGATGACATCATCAAATGAAATCAATCTATGGAAAGTGTTTCCTGCTCACCATTCCTTCCCTCATCTGCTGGTACTACTCAGTTCCTCTGGCCTGCTTACAGATTTCCATCACCTCCCTATCTTCCCTAGCAATGAAACTCTTGTCAGTTGATGGTATCGCTTGTTGCCTCGTGCCTTTCAGCTCTTCTGTGTGTGCTCCTGTATTCAGCTCTCCTTCCCCCCATTGAGGGAAGGAGATGTGCTGTCACATTGACCTAAGTAGCAGAAATATTGCAGCATCAAGTGGCATATAGTAGGCAAGTCCTGTGTAGGTGGTTTTAATACCTGAGCCCAATCAAACCGAGCTTACCTTCAAAACACTCCCAGCCTTTGTCTCTGTATTTCCCTCAAGAGAAAAGAAAGATTCTCCTGCTGCCCTCTGAGAAGGAGCAGCACCTGAAGGGTCAGCCACAGCCAGCAAAAATCATGTAAGAAGAGTTCAGAGAGCAGACAGAATTGCTGATGGAGCCAGCAGAGCCTTTGAGATCATACCATGGCTCCTTCTCTTCCTCCCTACTTCACTGCCAATTAAAGTTCAAGAACCAGCAGAGTAATGTCACCAGAATGTAAAATGCACACCAAATTTATGCACGAAAATACCTAGGAGGAAATACACCAAAACACTGGCTGTGATTGTTTTGGTTGGCAGAAAATTATAGAAAGAAATATTAAAGAAGAGATACTCAATTTTCTTTATTTTAGAACTTTGTTTTAATGAGTGACCATTGCTTTTATTATCTATAAAACTAATACTTCAAAATAGTCAAGTGTTGTAGTTCCTTCAAATATTATTGAGGTATTTTAAACTAACCAAAGAAATGAGACTTCAATATGAACCTCTACTATGAATAGACTGAATCGCCATTAGTTGGACTTCAAAGGATAAATGTCAATGTTATTCTACCCACTTTGTCAATTCAAGGTTCTGATGAACTATTCAGGTTATTTCCCCCAAATAATACTTAGCAGGTATTGATACTTAAGAGAAGTAGATTACTAGAAAAATAGTAGGAAATTCTGGTAGTCTCTAAATTCTATTAAACCCACATTTTTTATTTTTTAAAAATACCATACAGTCTTATTACCTGCAAATCCTTTAAACCTTGTTAATATAACAAGAACAAATATTAAAGGAGAACCTTTTCAAGGTTTTTCCTTAAAAGGAACACCAATATGTAGTTTCAGATACAAAGAAAGGGACAAATTTGACTTGAGGAACAAGCTGTATCACGCCAAAGAGATTTTCATACAGAAAGCTATGTCTGTGTATATACATACACCAAGCATATATTTTAATAAGACAATGTCTGAGATATTTCTAGAGAGAAATAAAATCTTGCTTTCTCTAAAAACTTATGAGGGGAGTTAAACATTTGTTACCAGCCTCCAATATTTCCTATTCCTTACCTGTAAGATCATTTTGCTCTAAGTTCTCATTTAAAGTCTTGCATTCCACATAGAGTGGAAATGTGGTCAGTAAGATCACCAACCTTCAATTTGAGACAAGGCTAGAAAAGTATACTCATGTGGATTTTAATGCTGACTTTGTGTCATATCAGAGTTACAACTCAAGGCTCAATTTTCAAAACTGTAAAATGGAGTAATACCTCTCTATACACTGGATTGTCATAAAGTTTAAATGAGATGAATAAAAACACTACCAAAGTATAAAGCAGATGTATTTTCCTTAATGGACAATGGAGGATAGACTTAATTTTCTGTTTCTTAAAGTTCAGAGGATTAAAGTACATTAACAAAATGACAATAAAATAATGTAAAATTATAAAAACATTTTATGCACCATCTGAGGTGGATTAAGGTCGGTTGAGGCCCTGGGTGCAAAAAAAAGTGAGAGACAGAGAAAGTAAACACCATCTGAGGTGGATTAAAGTCACTTGAGGCCCTGGGTGCAGAAAAAAGAGAGAGACAGGGAAAGTAAAAATACATGTTAACCATATTTTTAAATAAGTAAAAAACATTATGTGCTATTAATGTTAAAATTGCACATATGAAACCAAACTTGGTGTCATTAAAAAAAAGTGTAAAGTTGGGGTTTTGCAGGGCCCTTCAGCAGTTGGGGCGTAGGGCGGGTGTGCCCGGTGTGTCTGCCATTAAATCCGCCTCCGTGCACCATGCAATGATATAATTCATGTATTTTCTTTTAAGAGTCATACAGAATATGGGTCCTTTCTGCTGACTTTCCATGAGACTACCATAGCAACATCACAGGAAGCTCCACTGTCTCCCTTCCTGGTTAGCAAAGGAAAACACTATATAACACTGTACAAGATATGAATAAGATTTGTTTCAATGTTTGAAGTAAATTACCAAAAAAAAATTTTTTTTACTTTAAAGCAAATACAAACAGTCCTAATTTCCTTTCCCATATTGTTGGATTTCATTTAAAAATATTATGTAAATGATATTTGCATCTATGTTCCTGGGGATATTGACTATAGTTCTCTTCCCTTGTAATATCTTTGTTGGTTTTGGTATCAGAGTCATGCTGGGCTCAAAGATGAGGTGAGAAGTGTTCCCTTCTCTTGTGTGTTCTGGAAGAGTTTCTGCAGAATTGGTGTTAATTCTTTCCTAAATGTTTGGTAGATATTACCAGTGGAGCTCTAATTTCTTTCCTAACAAAGACCAAAATCCCAAGTCTACCTAGAGAGGGGTGAGCGCACAGACCCTCCTTCTTTCCAGGAGTGGGGCTACCCCAGGGCAAAGCGAATCTCTCTAGACATCAGGGGTTGCAGTGAGCCGCTTCCCAATGGTGAGCAGTTAAAACCACAATCTTCCTTTTCTCTCCCAGTTCTCCTCCCTGAAATTCTAAATTGGAATTTGGAGAAAACAGAATTTTAAATGAATAGAATTTTAGATTATTAAAATGTTTCTACTTAACTGAAAAATGTACAACTTTTCAATAAATTTATGCCCAATGTACAGTTTACCAGCCAATTCCTGTAATTAAGGACCCGAGTCCCCCTGCTTTGCCACTTCCTACATAATTGTGTGGAAATTACTTGCCTCTCTTAGCCTAAGCTTCCTAATCCTTCAGGAGTTTGCTTGCTTATTTGGTTTTGGTGAGGACTAAATGAAATTATATAAGATCTTTGGTGTCCAGCAAGCCTACAGTAATTATTGGCTATTGTTACATTTTGGGCTTCCGTTCCTCAAATTGCAAAAGGAGGTAGTTAGATTATACACAAAATTATTTTCAAAATTTCTTACTCTACCTATGAAAGAACATGCCTCTAATATGTTTATCTTTAGCAGAACTTACTTGGAAAATGATTAGAATAATTTTTGTCAAGTATAAATATTCTGAAGTTTCGTTATCAAAATTCCACTTACTAATTATATTTTATTTTGTGTTTAATTCTACTGATTTCAAATTTATATTTTTTCTTTTCTTTTCTTTTTTATTGAATATGTGGCAAAATATTTAACCTGGGTTGCATTTTTGTTGTTTTTGTTGAACTCGATTTATCACTTTATTGAACTGGGTGCATTGTCCTAAATAACCTCTGCTTTGGGCTCTTGGAAAGTAGGTCTGTCAACACTGTCCTCCATGATGACTGCAATTTATTCAGCAGAGTTATGGCTACTAACATAATCCAAACAGGTGGTGGTAGCTGAACAGCAGAAAAGCACTACCTTCTCAATCACAGATAGACAATATAACTCAATCTAGGTGGGTGTAGATCAAGTGTGGAATATAGTTCTGAATCGGTGTTACCTCTATGTCTCATTTTGCTTTACTATATTACTACTAAAATATCACTAAACTATTATGCTGACAGTTTCTTTATTACTATGCTTAGATAGACTTTTAACTTTAAAATAAAAAATAGGACCTGTTAACCAAACAGGCATATGCTGAATGGTTTATTTAAGCTACCGGTGCTGATTTTAGAGTAAATACAGAGTTTTAAAATTATATAATATTTTTAAAATTTTCAGGTCCTGAAATTTTCTCCTCTGATTTTATCCTTTTATTTCAGTAAAAAGATATCATTCCTTTTTCAATCTTCACATGCTTGATTGTGACTTAAATTGTGCATTGCACAGATTTTCTGGAGTGTGAGCTGGCATATAATCTAAAGTAATACAGATTCTAGGAAGCTAAGTGTCTCATCTTTGTGATCTTTATAAGCGGTTAAAAAGAATCTACTTTCCCCTTTCTTCATAAAAAAGAATCTAATAGCATGTCTTTTCCTCCTCATTTAGGGGTTATTTTCCAGGTCACCAGTCTGACTTTTCAGTAGTTAATAGTCTTCAAAATTCTTTATTTAAATAGAATTATCACTGGTTGTTATTTTTGGCCTATAATTTTATGATCTGATTTCCTCCACCTTCAGCCAAAGCTTTCAAAAAATTTTCTCCTCTGGTCTTGAAAGTAGGAAATAGGATGTCATTTGGGCTAATGTAATCGAGTTCTTCTTTAAAAATACATTCATCAGGTTAAATTGGTCCTTTCTGGACTATTTGACAATTAGTGGTAGTACATTAAATACTTTTGAGTAAATAAATATTCAAGTTATATAGTATATATATATTAGCAACCTTAGGAATAGATTTATATTAATGGAATCATTAAAAAATATGTATCTTTTATTTTAGAATAATCTACAAATTGTCACCCAGTTTCTCCTAATGTTAACATCTTGCATGACTGTGGGGCATAGCTGTCAAAACTATGAAACTGACATTGGTGCATTACTATTAATGAAACTACACATATTTTTTTATTTCACTAGTGTTTTTTTCTTCTCTTCCAGTAACCCCTCAGGGACAATACATCACATTTAGTTGTCATGTATCCTTAGTCTCTCTGATCTGTGACAGTGTCTCAGACTCTCCTCATTTTTCATGACCTTGACAATTTTGCATAGTACAAATTGAGTATTTTTGTAGAATGTCACTCAATTTGAGTTTGTCTGATGCACAGAAGTGAAATGTCATTCTCAGTGCATCATATCAAGGAAAACAAAATAACAACATGACTGTGGCCAGCCTTGATCCCTTGGTTAAGGTAATGTATAACAGGTTAATGAAATTACTTTTAATTAAAAAAATAAAAGTATTAATGCAGCTTCTGGATATAGCAAAGATAGATACTATGAACATGAACCTGACACATAGAAAATATTAAATTTTAATTACAATTGCATGAAATATTCAAATAATGACACATTTATCCCAGGGGTAATTCTTTCTCTCCTTTAAATGAATTATTAAATGTATTACTTATTTTAACATATTTGGGCGGCAGCAGCATGGAAATGTATATTAAAATTATTCTAAATTTTTCTAGTCAGATTAATGTAAAAACTTCAAACATAAACTATGTACAAATAAAAAATATTAAATCATCTTTGCAATAGTGTTGAAGAAACATATCAACAATTCCAAAAACTATAGCTGGTAATTTTAGTTGTAATCATGTGGTATACATAATTATCTTCTACTTTTCTAATTACAGTATCTAAAAATACTTTTGATGTTGCATCATAACCAAAATGGCATACATTCTGAAATGACATCTATATATAGCAGTAGAATATTGAAAATTTAGTCCAGCATGGTAATTTTATTTTCTGATTCAACTTGTCTAAGTTTGTGAATATTCAACCTCAAACTTTTAAACATTTTGTCTTAAGCACTTCACTTTCCTCAATAGCCCAAATTCTCAATTTTGTCAGCAATCAACTAAAATATTTGAAAGTTGTCGCTGTAGGGTTTTTTTCTGAAATAATTTTAGAAATGCAGAAGGGCACAAGAAGAGCTGCTCATACAGGAATTACTCTGCATGCTCTTCATCCAAACTCCTCAACTGTTAACATATTACCATATTTGCTTTCTTATTCTCTCTCCAGTGTAATATTTTTCTACACTATTTGACAGTAAATTGCAGGCATAATTCTCCCTTATCCTTAAACACTTCAGTATGTATTTTTTTGTCTTTTTTTTATTGATTTTAATTTATTTTGTTTACATAGATTCTAGTGCATACCCCCTCCCCCATATTCCCCTCAACATTTCCCTTGCCCCACTCCGTATCACGTCCTCCCCCCTTCCCTTCTTGTTTATCCCTTCCTATCATCCCATTTCCCTCTGTTTTCTTTCCTCTGGTCCCTTTGATCTCTCCTCTATCTCAATTCTGTTCCTCAATTCACATTGTTCATTGGATTCCTCAAATGAGTGTGGTCATATAATATTTTTCTTTTTCTGTCTGTCTTATTTCACTAAATATAATAATTTCCAGGTCCATCCATGTTGTCGCAAAAGGTAAGATTTCCTTCTTTTTCATGGCCCCATAGTATTAATACCATTGTATATAAGTACCACTGTTTTTTGTGTGTGTGTGTTTTTTTTATGTTTAAAAGACATTTTTATTATTTTTTGTGTGAATTTTCGTATGCTTATATCTTTTGCTCATTTTTTTTATTAAATTTAATGCAGTGACATTGATAAATCAGGGTACATATGTTGAGAGAAAATATCTCTAGATTATTTTGACATTTGATTGTGCTGTATACCCCTCCCGCAAAGTTAAATTGTCTTCTGTCACCTTCTATCTGGTTTTCTTTGTGCCCCTTCCCTCCCCTAACCCCTCTCTCCTTCTTCACCCCATCCCCCCTCTCCCAACCCCCCACCCCTGTTGCCATCACATTCTTGTTCATGTCTCTGAGTCTCATTTTTATGTCCCTTCTATGTATGGATTCATCTTAGTTTTTTTTCTGATTTACTTATTTCACTCCGTATAATGTTGTCAAGGTCCATCCATGTTATTGTAAATGATCCGATGTCATCATTTCTTATGGCTGAGTAGTATTCCATAGTATATATGTACCAAAGTTTTTTAATCCACTCGTCTTCTGACGGACACTTGGGCTGTTTCCAGATCTTTGCTATTGTGAACAATGCTGCCACAAACATGCGGGTGCATTTCTCCTTTTCGAGCCGTTCTATGGTGTCCTTGGGGTATATTCCTAAAAGTGGGATAGCTGGGTCAAAAGGCAGTTCGATTTTCAGTTTTTTGAGGAATCTCCATACTGTTTTCCACAGTGGCTGCACCAGTCTGCATTCCCACCAGCAGTGCAGGAGGGTTCCCTTTTCTCCACATCCTCGCCAGCACTTATTCTGTGTTGTTTTGTTGATGAGCGCCATTCTGACTGGTGTGAGGTGATATCTCATTGTGGTTTTAATTTGCATTTCTCTTATGATTAGTGATGTTGAGCATTTTTTCATACGCCTATTGGCCATCTGTATGTCCTCGTTGGAGAAGTGTCTATTCATTCCTTTTGCCCATTTTTTGATTGGATTGTTTATCTTCCTGGTGTTGAGATTTACAAGTTCTTTATAAATTTTTGTTATTAACCCCTTATCAGACATATAGTCGAATATGTTCTCCCATTGTGTGGTTTGTCTTTTTATTCTGTTCATATTACCTTTAGCTGTGCAAAAGCTTTTTAGTTTGATATAGTCCCATTTGTTTATCCTGTCTTTTGTTTCACTTGCCCATGGAGATGAATCAGCAAATATATTGCTGCGATAGATGTCGGAGAGCTTACTGCCTATGTTTTCTTCTAAGATGCTATGGTTTCACGACTTGCATTTAAGTCTGTTATTCATTTTGAGTTTATTTTTGTGAATGGTGTAAGTTGGTTATCTAGTTTAATTTTTTTTGCAGGTAACTGACCAATTTTCCCAACACCATTTGTTGAAGAGGCTGTCTTTACTTCATTGTATGTTCTTACCTCCTTTGTCAACTATCAGTTCTCCATAATAATGTGGGTTTATTTCTGGGTTCTCTGTTCTGTTCCATTGATCTATATGCTTGTTCTTATGCCAGTATCAAGCTGTTTTGAGTACAATAGCCTTGTAGTATAACTTGATATCAGGAAGTGTGATACCTCCCACTTTATTCTTCCTTTTCAAGATTGCTGAGGTTATTCATATTCTTTTTTGGTTCCATATAAATTTTTGGAATATGTGTTCTATATCTTTGAAGTATGTCATTGGTATTTTAATTGGTATTGCATTGAATTTATAAATTGCTTTGGGTAATATAGACATTGTAATGATGTTTATTCTTCCTATCCATGAACATGATATATGCTTCTACTTGTTTGTATCTTCCTTGATTTCCTTTATCCATGTTTTATAATTTTCTGAGTACAAGTCTTTAACTTCTTTGGTTAAATTTACTCCTAGGTACTTTATTTATTTATTTTTTTGTTGCAATAGTGAAGGGGATTGTTTTTCTTAATTTCTCTTTCAGACAGTTTATTGTTGGTATATAAAAATACCACTGATTTCTGAATATTGATTTTATATCCTGTCACCTTGCTGAATTCATTTATCAGGTCCAGTAGTTTTTCGACTGAGACTTTAGGGTTTTCTATGTACAGTATCATATCATCAGCAAATAATGATCATTTTACTTCTTCTTTTCCAATTTGGATGCCTTTTATTTCATCTTCATGCCTGATTGCTGTAGCTAGGACTTCCAGGACCATGCTGAATAAGAGTGATGAAAGGGGACACCCCTGCCTTGTTCCTGATCTTAAGGGGATTGCTTTTAATTTTTGCCCATTGAGTATGATGTTGGCTGTGGATTTGTCATAGATGGCCTTTATCATGTTGAAGTATGTTCCCTGTACTCCCACTTTGCTGAGAGTTTTGATCATGAATGGGTGCTAGATTTTATCAATTGCTTTTTCTGCATCTATTGAAACTATCATGTGGTTTTTCTCCTTCCTTTTGTTTATGTGATGAATCACATTGATTGATTTGCGAATATTTTACCAGCCTTGCCTCCCCAGAATAAATCCCACTTGATCATGGTTTATGATTTTTTTCATATATTGCTGGATCCGATTTGCTAAGATTTTGTTGAGGATTTTAGCATCTAGATTCATCAGGGATATTGGCCTATAATTTTTTTTTTGTGTGTGTTGTCTTTGCCTAGTTTTGGAATCAGAATTATGCTCACCTCATAAAAGGAGCTTGGAAGTCTTTCTTCCTCTTGAATTTTTTGGTTCAGTATGTATTTCTTAAGACAAGATATCCTTTTATTAATCAGTGTATAATGTGTTAAAATCAGGAAATGAACACTGATTCTTTTGTTATCTAATCAGCACACCTTATTTGAACTTTGCCAGCTGTCTCTGTAATGTGCTTTAAAACAAAAATAATATAAAATAAAGGAAGAAAAACATTTGATCTACCATCCACTCTGGGATCACATATTGCCAGATCTCTTCAGCTTCCCTCAATCTGGAATAGCTCCTCAGTCTGTTTTTGTCTTTTGTAATCTTGATATTTTTGATAAGTACAAGCTAGCCACTTTGTATAATGTGTCTCATTTGGATGTGTGTGATATTTTCTCAGATTAGATTGAGATTATGCATGTTGAGCAGGAATACCACTAAAATAATATTTTGTCCTCAATGCATGATAAACAGAGGCAGAATATCAGTTTGTTCCATTATGAGTGATGCTAATATTGGTCACTTGGTCTAGGTGGTATCTACCAGCTTCCTTCTGTAATGCTATCATTTCCCCTTTTCTGATCAATAAGTACCTTGTGTAGAAATATTATAAGATTATGTAGATATTCTATTCCTCACCAAACTCTCACCCAGTAGTTTTTAGCATCCATTTACAGTTTTTGCATGAATCAATCATTACTATAAATTTAACCAAATACTTATTTTTCTCATTCATCATTTTCTTTTCATTTATTTATTGATGTCTTACTATCTAAAAGAGATTGGCTTTTTCAATTATTCATTCATTTTTTCAATTTATTTACTTTTAACAATTTTATTCAATTGTACATAATTTGTTATTTACTTTGATGTTAAAATTGTCCCAGATTTGGCTAGTGAGAACCTTTCAAGCATTTTGATATGGTCCCATTCTTATGCAAACAAGCTCAACTCTGGCTCCTGCACATTGTGGCCTCATGGCTGATGTAATTGTTAACAATATTAAAATGTTAAAAACTAAAGGAAAAAGAAAAAAATCTCATGAAAAACACAATGTGAAAATGTAAAAACAAAGTGATAAAACACTTCAGAGTTCTGCATTTTTGGAAGAGCGACTATCTTTATAAAATATTATTGTGGAAGTTCTTCTGTGCAAATATTGATTCAAGAAGTCAAGAAAAGTTGTAAAGTAAATTTCTAGATGTAAGACTTGAAAATAAATGCTGGACAAGTTTTCTAGGCTATAGCACAATTAGACATTCCTAGTGTTTTAGCACTGAATCTGATCTTAGAAGACCCAGACATGATTTTTCATTGTGCAGATAGGGAAAACAGGCCCAGAGATTTAAAGCCTTCACCTAAGATCACACAGCTAATTTTGGCGCAGTAGAAGAACCCACAGCTCCTTGTTCTACAATTGCCTCCGGAATATCGTGCTATTTCCTTCAGTCTCCATGGGAAGGAATTCAGGTATTAATTACCTCCTATATTTACAATAGCATAGTAGAGGAGGTTCTGAATTAACACAGCTTTAATCAGAAAGTGAGCTTTTACCTCTTAAAGTGAAGTGGGTCAGGATTCCTCTGCAATGCTATTTTTAGATTATATTCAAGAGTAAACAGCCAGGGACTTGCAGTGGAAACTGGTATTCTCCAAATGTCCATGGAAACTCTGAAAACTTTTTTTTTGAAAAATACTTTATTTATTGATTTTACAGAAAGATGATGGGGAGGGGTGAAATGAGAAGTTCCAACTCATAGTTGCTGTACTTTAGTTGTTCATTGATTGCTTATTGTATGTGCCTTGACCAGAGAGCTCAAGGCTTTGAACTGGCAACCTAAGCACTCTAAGTTGAGGCTCTGTTTCCTGTGCTACCACAGGCCAGATAACTTTGATATTAACACTGTGTTTGGCCCAAGAATTCTGGGACTTTTTAGGTATGTATTTTTCTCAAACAAATTTTGCTTTATAGCAGACTTCCTTCCTTTGGTTGGCAGACTACACTGAGTTAGCTGAAGTTGGTGAACCTCACATAGCCATATGGCCCATGCAGTTTAGATATAGGGCAGCAGTTTGAATATAGTTGCGAATGTTATATTAAACCTAAAGGGTGGTTTTGGTGTACGGCAATATAGTCTTAAAATACTGGTGGGTTGCTTGTGCCTGGCTATTCTTAATGACTGATGACTCTTTAAAAATAGAACCTGGTGGGCCCTGGCCAGTTGGCTCAGTGGTAGAGCGTCGGCCTGGCGTGCGGAAGTCCCAGGTTCGATTCCCGGCCAGGGCACACAGGAGAAGCGCCCATCTGCTTCTCCACCCCTCCCCCTCTCCTTCCTCTCTGTCTCTCTCTTCCCCTCCCGCAGCCGAGGCTCCATTGGAGCAAAGATGGCCCGGGCACTGGGGATGGCTCCATGGCCTCTGCCTCAGGCGCTAGACTGGCTCTGGTCGCAACAGAGCAACGCCCGTATGGGCAGAGCATCGCCCCCTGGTGGGCGTGACGGGTGGATCCCGGTTGGGCGCATGCGGGAGTCTGTCTGACTGCCTCCCCGTTTCCAGCTTCAGAAAAATACAAAAAAAAAAAAAAAAAAAAGAATCTGGTGGTCCTCTCTCTCTGGAGCAGACTAACGTGACAGAGAGGTCAGTCACCCAGTCTTAGACCCTGGAGGCACCAGCTGAAAACAGTTGCAGTAGTGCTGCATGTCCCCTGAGATGAGCCTGCAGCCCCTGAGTGTATTTCCCTCCCTGCCCCTTTGCATACTCAGAGCTCCTATGGGGTCATGAGAAACAGAACCTCTGTCACACTCCTTGCTAGCAATTTAATGAGAGGTAGCATTCAAATGTGCGTGTGTTTCTCTTGTATCTGGTGGGTATAAGCTGCTCTCTGAACATAACTTTAGCATCTTAGCAGGTGAACATATTTCTGGCTCTCTGTCCAATAAGAGAAATTTTGCAGTTAATTACACAAAAACAGTCTGTTTAATATGTAAACCTCTAGTTTCATGTTAGGATCATTCCCACTCATCTTCCTACTCCTGTCAAACCAGACTTTCCAACAAATAACTATCATAATGCAATACTTGATAGTCATCTAGGCACAGCAGCAAGATTGAAAGTAACATAAAGTTTAGCTTCTTCAAGTTGAGTGAGAATGAATCAACTTTCAAGCCACAATAAGAGTATGCTTTTACTGGATTTCCTTACCAGGACCAAAAGGATTTAACAGCAGAATTCTTTCTATCATTGTTAGTGCACCCAAAACCAATGCCTCTCAACTTACTTAAGGAAATGAACATTTACAGAGGCTGTAAATAGTGCCTGGAAGAAAGAGGAAAGTTTCTTTTCAGCTATTATTGGATCAATCAATGTTTTCAATTTGCCAATGATAAAACTCAGTCCTTGCTGGAGAAGACCGTCACACACATCATCTGGTACGACAATTCCAAAACTTTTAGTTGGGACTCCGGCATCCTCTGGTTGTGATAGGACCACAGTGTGATCAGACCTTTGGTGCATGCTCCAGAGTTCCAGGGCAGAAAGTAAGGAGAAACAATGACCCTCAGAAAAATGCCATTCCCTAGGTAACGAATTTACCACGTGCTTCCTCAGATATCTGGCAGAGGATCTGTGGGAATAGAGGCCAGAGAGATGACCATCTAGTCTGCTATTTTTTCTTTACAATATGGAAAATAAAAATAGAAAAACACATTATGTTTCTGTGATCTGTATACTGAACCACAACAAGTTGTGACTGACGATATTATTTGGCATTTTATGTCTGCCAAAGAAAGATATTCTTCCACTCTTCCCAGCACTACAATAGAAAACATCCTTTGGTAAATCAAATTAATGGGAATAAATCATCCTTATGTATCACATGTTAGTTTGAAGTCAATAATGAATTAAGAAGTTATCTAAAACCTCACCTTCACATGCTTTCTCCTAATTAGCTATCAACAAAATAACTTCTTCAGAAACTTCTCCATTCCCAGGTTTTACATGCTTATCTAAAAATCCTTCTTCTTTCTTTACATGCTAAATTTTAGTCAATTATACCTTAGGACAGAGCCATAAATTTCAGTAATATGTTAAACTAAAAAAAGAAGCAATTCAGTTTTAAAGACAACAGTTCCCCTTTCCTAATTTAGAAAAACATTTTAAAAAGTGGAGATAGTTCATGTTTTCGGATGTTTTATTTGTTTTTATAAAAGCCATGGCTTAATTTTTTATTTTTTGTTAAGTTTTGCCATATAGAGAAAATAGTAGCCTGGCTTCCATTATAACTAATAGACTAGGTAGTCTTTCTTTGAACATTTTATTTTGGCATAACTCATAAACAATATATCTAATGATATAAAGAAAGCTAAAATTGTTATACAGTATTTTTTTTTTGTATTTTTCCGAAGTTAGAAGCAGGGAGGCAGTCAGACTCCTGCGTGCGCCCGACCAACCGGCATGCCCACCTGGGGGCGATGCTTGGCCCATCTGGGGCGTTGTTCTGTTGCAGCCAGAGCCATTCTAGTGCCTGAGGTGGAGGCTGCAGAGCCGTCCTCAGTGCCTAGGCCAGCTTTGCTCCAGTGGAGTCTTGGCTGCGGGAGGGGAAGAGAGAGACAGAGAGGAAGGAGAGGGGGAGGGATGCAGAAGCAGGTGGGTGCTTCTCCTGTGTGCCCTGACTGGGAATCGAGCCCAGGACTTCCACACGCTGGGCCAATGCTCTACTGCTGAGCCTACCAGCCAGGGCTTGTTATACAGTATTTTTAATTGATATAAAAATTACCTTGTTTGATCTAATCCACATTGGTACCTACCTTTATGTGTCAGCCAAATTGGTATTATCTTAAAGATTTCTGAAGGTTAGAGGAAACTAAGTTAAAAACCTACTTGGAAAAAAAAAAAACCTACTTGGAATATACTTGGGACATGTTATGAGCTCAATGTTTGTGTCACTCTAAAATTTATATTTTTAAATCTTAACCCCCAAATTAATGGTATTAAGAGATGAGGTCTTTTGGACATGTTGAGCTCATGAGGGTGGTGCCCCCATGAATAGGATTAGTGCCCTATAGAGGCCCCAGAAAACTTCCTTGTCCTTTCTAGCATATAAGGATGCAGTGAAAAAATGTCTATGAACAGAGATGTGGGCACTCCTTACCACACACTGAATCTGTCAGCACCTTGACCTTGGACTTTCCTGCCTCCAGAATTGAGAGAAATACATTTTGGTTGTTTATAAGCCACTTTGTCTGTGGTATTTTTATTATAGCAGCTTGAATGGACTAAGACAGTACAACAACATCAAAATTTAACGTCATAATTAACAAGTCTCCACCAAAGCGTTGGCTCTGACTTTTTTTCAGACTATTATGTACTGCAGCCTACCAGATTTCACATACCTGTTGGTCTTTTGTTGGACTTTGTCTCACTTTGGAAACAAGGTTGACCTGTACTGTATTGCCTATCAGCTTTAATCCTCTAAAGGCTGACTTCACACTTATACTTCAAATCAGATATTGTTGTTCAGCTGAGCTGAAAGATTAATATTGATTATGAATGTTTTCAATGTGGCCAAAGTGTTTTTGATGTGAATATGGCCTTACTTGAGGGTTCAAAGCAATTTAAAATAACCCAATAAAATCAGTATGGGAAATTGAAGTGTATTGCTGCTTTTAAAGAATTCTGTGTTGTGTGCTTTTAATTTTTTTCTTATAAATACAAAAAACAAAACAAAAAACTTGAATGATTATATTTAAAAAGCCAATAATACAGACACCATGGTCTACTTTCCTTTGTTTATCTGTAAGACAAATCATTTTATCAACAATTAAAATAGTGCCCAGAATGAATTTGGGAAAGTGCGCTCCCTTATTTTCATAGAAGGTAAGACAGCAAAGAATTGATCTAATCCACATTGGTACCTACTCTTATGCATCAGCCTAATTGATATTATCTTAAAGATCTCTGAGTGTTACCACAGGCATTTGGGTCATTGCTGATCTTGATAAAATTTAAATAGCTCCTACAGATAGATACCTGGTCTTTATCCCAAGATCTTGCAACGTGCTTGTGATTTAAAATTAAAATTTTTTCTCAGCAATTCTGTTATTTTAAATAATTTAAAAAAATGTTTAAAATTTTGCATGCAAATAGTTTGGTATTTTTAAAGAATGTCATTCATTCCAAATGTTATTTTTATGACAGACACAGAAGAATTTAGCAGACCAAGAAGAAAATAATTGAGGTGTGGCAGTGTAGACCAATGTTTGGGTGTTGACAAGCATAACTGAGAGGTGTTATCCATTCTGATATAAAGCTAGAATGTCAACTCAGAGAGTTGAGCAGGTTTTAAAAAAGACACCCCATGATAATTCCTCAAACCTTTCCCCACAGAGCTGGAAGAAGAAAGCCTATTTAGTTGCAACAATTTTTTATGTGCCATATCACTAGTGATCAGGGCAGGAAGAATTTCAACATGTTCTTTTGTTTTTATGCTGACAGTCAAAACAGAGGGTCAAGGGAAGGAGATGTAGAAATGGTAGACAATACTAGGTCCTTCTCTTCAAAACTTATCAGTAAAAAGAGGGCAATAAACTGTCATTCAAGACCCTGGCAGGTACTGCTCTGCTTTCAGGGGAACTGGCCCAAGTGCTGCTGAGCATAGGTTAATTGATCTCAGTTTCTCTATGGGGAATATTCTATCATTTGTGCTATGCTTTTGCTAAGGCAAAGGGTAGAAGGTATTCCAGGGCACTGATGGAAATTGAACACTAAACAGAAACAATGGCTGTTTTTTGCCATCCTATCTTATGGTTTGAATAGTGTCCTCCAAAAGATACTTTAAAGTCCTAATCCCCAGAACCTGTGAACGTGACCATATTTAGGGAAAAGGTCTTTGCGGATGTAATCAGGTTGAGTTCATACTGGATTGGGGTGGGCCTTAATTCAATAGCTATATCTTTAAAGAAAAGAGAAAACAGAGATACAGACACACACAGAGGAGAATGCCCTGTGAAGATGGAGACAGAGGCTTGGAGTGCTGCACTTACAAAGGATGCCAAAGATTGCCAGCAGCCACCAGAAGGTAGGAGAGAAGCATGAGACAGATTTCCTCTCAGCATATCTAGTAGGAACCAAACCTGCCCATAACTCAGTTTCAGACTTCTAGCATCCAGAGTTGTGAGAAAGTAAATTCTTGTTGCTCTAAGCCACCGGTTTGTGGTTATAGCAGGCACAGGAAATGTATACCCCATGATGTACAGCAAGGGAGCAACCATGTTCAGCTTTCTCCCTTCTCTTCCACAGAACAGCAGTCAGAAGAAATGGAGCAGCAATGTCTCTTTTCTGCTTAAATAAGGTGACCAACTTTTTTACAATGAAAAGGAGGACAAAAATAAATTGAAGAAAACAATATTGTAAATAAAAGAAACATTTTATTTATTGTAACAACACACTATAATATGATAAATGCATAATAAAAACATTTGTAGTATTTTATATTGTAATTATGCTTACATGCTTATTAATTTTTAATAATAATTGTAAAAAAAGTACTCATTTAGATACAAATACGTCACATCACACACAATGGATCGACTCTACTTCGATCAAATACGGACATTTACAGATTAGACTTCCAGTATCAAAAAGGAGGACATGTAGGAGGACACTTTTTGAGGGAGGACGGAACTTACAAAAGAAGGACTCTCCTCCCTAAAGGAGGACAATTGGCCACCTTAGCTTAAAGCCTGCAGCGTGAGGCTGAAATCTGTGTGGGCACGAATCACCACCACAGCAGTAGTAGGGCCATCTTTCATCAAGTGCTTGCTGCCTGCCTGGCTTTGACTGAAGGGCTCCACCTGTTAAGGCAACAACTCTGTTAGGCTGCCCAGATCTCACAAAAGAGGGAACTGGGGCTCAGATGAAGTGACTAGTCCAGGTCGCAGAGCTTGCTCATGGAGAAGCTGGGATAGGAACCTCAATTCTGCACCTTCAAGTAAGATGCTATCTTCTGAGCAATTGTATTTGAATATTTGATGGCTCCTCACACACAGGCACAAGGAGGTGGTTTCTGAGGGTAACAAGTGGCAACATTTTTCTTGCCTGCCTGGAATTTAACCCAATGATCCTTAAAAGTTATTTGCCTTCACTCTCTCTCTTTCTCTCTCTCTCTTCTTTAAAAAAAAAATACAATTGCAGAGAAAATGAAAAGGTAATAAAGGAAACTAGTTGTTAAATTGGGAAGAGAGCAGTAGTGACATTTCACATTTCTTTACTGTGACATTTTAAATGACACATTAAATTTTCTGTGAAACATGAATGATTTAGCTGTAACACTTAAAACTAATGAGCCAAGCGACTATCTAGTCAGTGAAGGTGCATAGGACAAGAAAGTCTAAAACCACATTGCACATTTTGGGAGACTGACTTTGCAATAGTCAGATGGTCTTGTGCCTCTCACAAAGCGCCTAATCTGTCATGAAAGACGAATCACCGTGACCCACAATAAAAAGTAGGCTTTTGACTCACAGGATAGCCAAATGAAGCCAAGAAGTAAGAGCCATATATATAAATATAAACTTGTATAAAAGCATCTAACCCCAAACAGTGAGAAGCAGATTTCTTTTTTTTTTCTGTATTTTTCTGAAGCCGGAAACGGGGAGAGACAGACAGACTCCTGCATGCGCCCGACCGGGATCCACCGGGCAAGCCCACCAGGGGGCGATGCTCTGCCCCTCCAGGGCGTCGCTCTGCCGCGACCAGAGCCACTCTAGCGCCTGGGGCAGAGGCCGAGGAGCCATCCCCAGCGCCCGGGCCATCTTTGCTCTAGTGGAGCCTTGGCTGCAGGAGGGGAAGAGAGAGACAGAGAGGAAGGAGAGGGGTAGGGGTGGAGAAGCAGATGGGCGCTTCTCCTGTGTGCCCTGGCCGGGAATCGAACCCAGGACTTCTGCACGCCAGGCCGACGCTCTACTACTGAGCCAACCGGCCAGGGCCAGAAGCAGCAGATTTTACCTCTGGGTTTTCATGCATATTCATGTAGTACTCCCTGCACATTCAACGGAGCAGGGACTGATGTCTTATGCACAAGTCACAGATGTGCCTCTGTTTGTGCCTGAACTGTCCGTAACCAAAACAAAGCTGTAGTATACATTGAAGCTCAGAATTGTGCGACATCCTTGAGCTCTTCTAAGTAGTATGTCTTTGGGCTGGCCACAGTCCCAGGCTAAACACAGTCTATGGAAGGAAATAAGTGGTTTGCCAGTAGTCATTCTGAGTATCACCTGGAGTAGTCATGTGACAGAGTGAAATGGTGTCAAATCCATTTTCTCCTCTTCTTAAATTTACTGCTGAACTACATTTCCCAGCCTCCCTTGCATTTAGGTGGGTCCATGTGACTAAATGTTAGTGTAAGGGATGTGAGTAAAAGTGATATGTGTGGTTCTGGACCACAGGTTTTAGGAAGTGGGTATTTACCACCCATATTGTTTCCTTTTTGCCAGATGTAGCTAGATTAGAAGGAAGCCCTAGAGCAGGGGTCCCCAAACTACGGCCCGCGGGCCGCATGTGGCACCCTGAGGCCATTTATCTGGCCCCCCGCCGCACTTCCGGAAGGGGCACCTCTTTCATTGGTGGTCAGTGAGAGGAGCATAGTTCCCATTGAAATACGGGTCAGTTTGTTGATTTAAATTTACTTGTTCTTTATTTTAAATATTGTATTTGTTCCCGTTTTGTTTTTTTTACTTTAAAATAAGATATGTGCATTGTGCACAGGGATTTGTTCATAGTTTTTTTTTTTATAGTCTGGCCCTCCAACGGTCTGAGGGACAGTGAACTGGCCCCCTGTGTAAAAAGTTTGGGGACCCCTGCCCTAGAGGATAGTGAACTGAAATATGGAAGGGGCCTGGGTCCCTGAGTCACCAGGCAAAGATAAATCATTCATCAACCAGGACTACTCACCTTTATATGGTTAAGTGGGAAGTGAGCAGGGAACATACCACAGTTGGTTTAAGCCACTGAGATTTTGGGACTAGTTAGACTTTATTTTGATCATAATCGAGCTACTCAAAATGTAGTCTACAAACTGCTGCTTAGTCATGAACAAATTATTACTACCTAACAAGAAGAGAAGTGGAGAAATTTGAGAGTGGACATTACGAGGCTTTGATAACAACTTGACACAGCCATTACATCTAAATATATGATGAGTGGATTCATCTCTTTTTGTGACAAAGACAGAGACAGAGAGAGGAACAGGTAGGGACAGACACACAGGAAGGGAGAGAGATGAGAAGCATCAGTTCTTTGTTGCGGCACCTTAGTTGTTCATTGATGGCTTTCCCATATGTGCCTTTGACTGGGGCATGGGAGGAGGTGGCTACTGCAGACCGAGTGACCCCTTGCTCAAGCCAGAGACCTTGGGCTTAAGTTGGTAAGCCTTTTTCAAACCAAATGAGCCCATGTTCAAGCTGGCAACCTTGGGGTTTTGAATCTGGGTCCTCTGCGTCCCAGTCCAATGCTCTATTTACTGTGCCACCGCCTGGATTCATCTCACTGAGCAGAGTATAACCAGTGTGAGTACTGATGAAATTGCATGATAAGTTGCCGAAGGCTCAAGCAACATACTATTCCTCTGTGCAGAGTGGGATCACAAATTGTTTTTCACGTATTAGAAATAAAAAATAAAACTAAACTCATTTTTTACTACAATGGTTTGAGAAACTTTAGCCTACCACAATGAGTACAGGCCACCAACTGAAACTCTGGCTGCCCCCCCCCCCCTACCTTTCTGCTTCGCTAACTGCATTAGTCATCTATTGTTAAAAAGAAAGCCTACTAATTCTACTACTAAATATTTATTGCTCATATATTTTCCCCTCTCACTTCCCCAGTCTTAGCTTAGGCCTCAACCTCTTGCATAGGGATTATTACTTCTCTCTTTCTTCCTCTCCTAATGCAGCCCCAGGCTGGCATCAGACTGATCTCCTTAAATGAAAATCTGACCAGAGCATGCCGTGCTTGAAAATCTTCTATAACCTTCATTCCTTCTACAATAACTTTGATTTAAGATTGGGTATTAATTAAAATTTTAGCCTTATCAACTCTCTCTCCTTTGCAAACTTTGCTCAAGTGATAGTTGAAATTTCATAAATTTGCCATGCTGAATCATATCTGTGCACGTGCTTGTCTCTGCCTAACATCTCTTCTTTCCTTCCTTCTAAAACCCAGTGGAAAATAATTATCATCCTTTAAAATCACCTGAAATACCTAGAGTAATTTCAAGGTAATTTCTCCCAAGTAGAGTTAAGCAGTCTTTTCTCTATACTACTCTTACATCTTGTATATCGTTCCACCATTTCACTTGTCATCTAGTACTGTTTAATCATTTTTTTTTATCTTACCCTACTAAGCATTATAACTATGGTGCTGTACTTGGGGTCTGGCCCACAGAAGGCAATCTGTAAATGTTGAATGAATAAGTGAATAAATTCTCTAATAAAAAATTTGCCATATTAAGCAACTGCCCTTTGTCCTCAGTCTTGCTATTTAAGTCTTTTCAAATCAGCTTTCTTTCAATTTGTACTGTAAAAGCAACAATACCGATGGGTGTTGTTAGCTTAAAAGATGAAACGGTAACAGTAGTTGGATTCATGCTCTGGATTTATGAACACATCGAGTAAGCTTTTAAGGTCTTTTAAAGATCTCATCTCGTAAGGCACAGTTGAATGGAGACAAGGCAGTTTTTTCCCCAGAATCCCTGGAGTCAGTCTCCTGGCCAGGGTGGCTGTGTTGGTGAGTCAGTGAGTCAGTGGCAGCTACACTTCTGCCCTGAAAGGACTTGAAATAGAAGTGATCATTGATGATAAGAGCAGGTGCTCTCCAGGAGTTGCAAGACAACTGTTGAATGAGAATTGAAACCTTTTGGGCTGAGCTTCAAAGTCCTTTGAAATGTAGTTTCCATGTTTATCACCACATCTGAAGGACCTCAGGCCACTTGTGGCCTGTTTTCCTGCAACTGATCATATCTACTAGTTGAGATGGGAAGCTGCCTGAATTCTCTTTTGTGACTCCAAGGTGGAAACTTAATTTACAGTTGTTCTGGCAATGTTTCCTTAAAGAGGGTAGCAGTCACCTACCCTCTACCTGGATTCAATTTAAATGTGTGACCTATTCCTCTGTCTGCTGCCAGGAGCTTATAGCTCCTGCTTGTCAGTAAGTCCCATAAACAAAGGTAATTTTTCTTGTAACTTTACACCTTTGAATCTGATGGGATACTAAGAAATGCCTCTATAAACATCTTGGAATTTGATAGATTCTTACATTCTTTTTATATTTTTAGGACCATGCAACACTTAAAGATAGTTAAAATTATATTAGATTGAACTGTTGTGTTTACATTTACTAATTTCCATTTATTTCATTGACACAATAAATAAATCAACAATACCAATTTGCTTAAATAACAACACTAAACAGGAATACATACTGGAGCATTACAAATGTTTTAGGGTCTCAAACAGTTAAATAACAACAATTTTACATGGTACAATCCAATACATTTACTCTACAAGGTGAAATATTCTGAATGGTATGGTTAAGGTCTGTTTTTCTGTTTGTTTGTTTGAGAGAAGCAGGAAGAGAAAGAAACAGGGACATTGAGATGCTCCTGTATGTGCCCTGACCAGGGAATGGAACTGGCAACCTCTGGAATCCTGGACAATGCTCCAACCAACCGAGTTATTTGGCCAGGGCTTAATTTTTATTGATTTTTTTTTTTAAGACAGACAGACAGAGGAAGGGAGAGAGAGGGGAAGAGTAAGGAAAGCATCTGTTTGTTGTTCCACTTAGTCGTGCATTCTTTGGTTGTTTCCCATGTGTGTCCTGACTGGGTATCAAACCGGCAACCTTGTCATTTCTGAATGATGCTCTTAACTGACTGAACTAACTGGCCAGGGACAAAGTCTGTTTTTTGTTTGCTAGTTAGTTAGTTAGTTTTTTTACCTTAGAATTCAAATGAGAGAGTATACTTTTGCCCAGAATCAAAGTAAATGCAACATTCTTCAGTGCCATCCACACCCTGACCCTCTAGACGCCGGATTGAATTGTGAAGTGTATAGCAATGATCTCTCCCGCGGGCCAGACTCCTTGTCCAGACTGGCACTACTCGCACCTCCTGTGGAACACCTCACCTTACCTCCCCTAGACACACAGACCTTTGACCAACCTTAGACTGACTTGCTGTGTTATCATGTTGTATAGTAATTTAATTTGCAAGTTCCACAGAGACACCAAGGCAGGGTACAGAGGAAAATTTAGACAGTTTTATTATTTAGCTGGCAACATGCATGGGGCATCATCAAACCCAAATCATGCAGCCCAGAATTTAGCTCTCAGGATTGTTTTATAGACATAATTACATACTGGTTGGGGAGAAAAGGAGGGGAACATGGTACAAAAGTCATTTACTAACAAGCTTATTGAACTTTTGCTGTCTTGTTACAACGTATATCTATAGGATCTGTCAAAAGGAAAAAACATTCCTACACACTAAGACCATAAGATAACACAATAGTGATGAATGTTTTACATACCTGACAAAGACATTCCTAAACCTTCTAGGATTTACAACCTATCCCTGTCTCCACAATAGAGGAAAATGTTTAGTTTAGGATAAGGAGAGAAGCTAAATGAAGTTACTTTTGCTAAGAGTGTTGAAGTTAGCTTATTAGGAATTCTAAAGCTAGTTCCTGCTTGCTTAGTTTACAAGTTTTGCACATACAAAGAACTTCAAAATGATGATTATTAGAAAGCATATAAAATGTTACAGAATATAGGTTTTTCATGCAAAGGGTGGTGGTAGTGGTGGTGGGCGGGGGGGGGGGGGGCTCGTGATCCCTTTGTCTAGAGGTATAGGTCACACTCATGATTCCAGAATAGGAGGAAGAGTCAGGATTAGTGCAGGAATTTTTAATTAAGGTACGTAAACATTGTTTCCTAAAGGCTTTTAAGAAAAGAGAAGAGGAAGTGTTTTCAGATAGGTTCTACCTTCTTTGCTCTGTCTAGTAAGTGGTGTCAGTCCTTCCAGAGAACTACAGGAAACATAGTTAAACTATGACTAGCTGATTTTTGCCCCTGCAATCTCTTCTTCTTGTTTTTTCTTCCTCAGATAGAAGGGATAAGGGGACCTGACCCTTCCTTTTAAAATACTAATGTTAACAATTTTTGCAATTCCTTGGTACCTTATCACAATCAAAACCCACAAGACAAGACTATCTGTAGTTTTCCATTCATAGCAGACACTCCCATACCTGCCTTGTTGAGTGGCATTGCCATGTTTTAATAAAATTGATTGAGGCACAAATTTAAAATATCTTTGAAGGAATAAATTATTTCTCTATAGAACTAAGTTCTGGTCTCGGTTTTATCCAGCCATGTAAAGTGAATAATTATGATACTAATTGCTGTACAATTGTTTCTGTTTGCCCAAAATATCTGGCCAGAGTTTGCTGGCATCCATAAGTTGCCCAGCAGTGGAAGCCTC
Organism: Saccopteryx bilineata; assembly: GCF_036850765.1. Classification (NCBI taxonomy): domain Eukaryota; kingdom Metazoa; phylum Chordata; class Mammalia; order Chiroptera; family Emballonuridae; genus Saccopteryx; species Saccopteryx bilineata. The sequence continues at coordinate 180,184,530 of NC_089492.1, forward strand.
TGCCCACCAAGTAGACATAGAAGTCCATTGAAATGGCCACAGAATGTTGTGCTAACTCCACACAGGCCTCTCTGTGCCAGGTCCTTGGTCATTCTTCTGGTTCCCACCACAGCTTCACACCTTGACCATGGCCTGTCGTTTGGCTCTCAGTGCCTGCCCTGCAGATCTGTTATGGTGATCATGTTATCTGTTTATGGCATTGCCTCTCAGGTCACAAAAAACCTTGTATCCCACCTATTGACCCAGTGGACTCAGAACTGACCTCTGCCAGTTTCCAGTATACCAGGATCAGATATGGTTAGAAAGTTGTGACACATTTGTGACATTTTTTTCAATCAGATATTTTCACTATTGGCTTGCTTATTAGTTTATTTTGCAAGTATAGAATAAGGCTCAGGGTCTATATCAATGGGTATGACAGAAATGCAATATAATCAGTAGTTTAGAAACAACAACCATGCAAAGATAACAGCAGCAAACCCTTCCCTTCCTCAATTATATGTGATTGAATAGAACCTTAAAGCAGAGATCTGATTTATTCCACAGGGATCACACACACGCATACGTACACACATCCAGTTGGTTTTGTTTATTTATTTAGTTTTGGAGAGAACTTTAAATAAAGAAAAACTTTATTTTAACAGTCTACCCTTGCCCCTGGAACTTCCTATTTCGTATTTTAGAAAATTTGCCATTTCCAACAATAAGTACAAAGGAAACTGATACTAAATTCCAAATCACATTCTAGGTATGGTAATTTTGTCTTTATCATCATCGAGTTATTATGTTAAAAAGACACACTGTTTGTAATGTATCTTCTACCAAAGACCTAAGTTTAGAGCAATTTATAGACATAATCTCATTTAGTTTTATAACAGTCTACAAGATAAGACTGAAACAGATGCTATTTCTTTTTGAGATATTTAAGAAACAGATATTGAAGTAATCAAAAAACACTATATTGCATACATATTGGAAACAAGAATCTCTTTTGACTCCAGACTTCTTAGTTTATATTGGTTAATCAAGATGGTAAGTGGCTGAACGTCAAACTATCACCGCAGCCAACTTAAATTACAAAAATCCAGAGTAAGTAAAGGGGCCGTGGGTAATATGCTTTGTGCCGCAAACACTTGTGCTCAGTTTGAGAATATCACCATATTATGTTACATACAAGGATATATAGAAAAAACTACATTAACATTAAAAAGTAATGCCTTATTTCATTGGAGGGAGGTCTATTAGTTACAACTGTAAAGATGCTGCTTTCTCCCTTTTCTGTTTCATAATGGCTTTGTATTTTGCAAGTACTCACTGGGCATCTAATACATACTTTCACTGTGACTCAGGCTGTGCCTGAATGCAGAGCTGATGCTAGGCATGATGGCAGTACAGCAGAGGAGGTGTGCACTCCCTCCAGGTTTGCAGGTTAACTAGATGATAGAGAATCCTGGTGGTGGACTTCTCCACTAGCACACACAGGTCTTATCTGCATACAGAGTAAGCTCTGACTGTAGCTGATCCACTGTGTTCACTGTGCCCTATAGCCATAGAGCTTGGTAGTTATAGGCACTGATTCTGGTAAGCTGCCTGGATTCAAATTTTAGCTTCACTTCTTGCCAGATGTGGGGCTTTGAGCAAGTTACTTAACCTCAGTGTTATCATTTACAAAATGGGGATAATACTACCTACCCCAGAAAATGAATATGAGTTATTAAGTGAAAAGTGATTAGAATAAGACCAAGTACATAGCAAGTGCTATGTAAGTGCTGGCCATATATTATTGCTGCTATTATTTATAATTTGGGACAAAGAGTAGTTTCACTGGCAAGTGAGTTACTCTTTCAAGGACCCAATGCAAAGACAGTCTGGAGCAAACCTATTGTTGAGAGATACAAAGCAAAATTGCAGAGAAAACACTAAAGGTCTGTGGTAAACCAAGTAACAAAAATAACAGAAATGGGCCCTGGCCGGGTGGCTCAGTGGTAGAGTGTCGGCCTGGCGTGCAGGGGTCCCGGGTTCGATTCCCGGCCAGGGCACACAGGAGAAGCGCCCATCTGCTTCTCCACCCCTCCCCCTCTCCTTCCTCTCTGTCTCTCTCTTCCCCTCCCGCAGCCGAGGCTCCATTGGAGCAAAGATGGCCCGGGCGCTGGGGATGGCTCCTTGGCCTCTGCCCCAGGCGCTAGAGTGGCTCTGGTCGAGGCAGAGCGACGCCCTGGAGGGGCAGAGCATTGCCCCCTGGTGGGCAGAGCGTCGCTCCCTGGTGGGCTTGCCGGGTGGATCCCGGTCGGGCGCATGCGGGAGTCTGTCTGACTGTCTCTCCCTGTTTCTAGCTTCAGAAAAATACAACAACAACAACAAAAAACAAAAACAGAAATGTATCACTATGGGGCAAAGGTAAGAGCCACCATCATGAAAGGATGTCTTCAGACTGAAAGAGGAAGAAGGCAATTCCATATAATATAACAGAATTTATTCTAAGTGATTTACTTACTGGAAGATTGGGCTGGTGCAGACAGGCAGCCCAACAGTTTTACATAAATTATTCTCCTTTACGTGACCCCCTGTCACTGTATTATAGTATAACTCAGGTGCTAATGATTGACAAGACAAAGGGAAAAAAAAATGAAGTAGTGTCAGGGGCCATATATCCCGGTGGTCTTGTGGAAGATTATTGCTTATAATTGATACTATTACCAGTTTGTTATTTATTTTAGTTGTTATAGCATTCCAGCTGTTGCTAACTAAAATATTTATGGCTACATTTTAAGGAACACAGACAATCATCAACTAGAGAGTTTTGATATGCTTGCTGAGGACAGTGAAGTTGGTCAAAAGTCACAACGTAAAAACTAAGAATGAAATGAAATCCAGGACATAAGGATGGAGCTGGTTTTGTTTACCTCTACATCTATACAAAGAATTTCCTGAGTTTCTCAAGGCAATGAAAATTAGAAACAAGTTCTTCAAAAAAAATGAATATCTCAACTAAAGCTCACTGGGGCTTCCTCACATTCCTTAAGTAGAAGAGAGAGTTCTGGTAGAAAAGTTACATTTATAGATAGTAGTGTTTTGCCGTGAAAAAGCATTTAAATAGCTGAATTATCTCAAATAAGTCATTTAATAATGCTATGTTTCTTTTTCCTCGTGAACTCAATAGGATATTTCTACATACTTGAAGTGTATTGCAGCCTATAGGAAGGGCTCGGGAATACACTGCTCACAAAAATGAGGGGATATTTCAAAATGAATATGAAGTGATAAAATGTCCTCTAAATTTTGTGAGCAGTATATTTTACATAAAACGCACTTGATATAAGATGCATGCATGAATGCAAAATTCATCTGTATTCATATTTGAAAGACAAACAACTTTATGATGGGTTCTACATTTATTTTATTTCATTTTGTTTTAACATACACTTATGAAATAAATATAAATTATAAAATGGTGAAAAAATAAAGATGAACATGACATCTGTGTTTTTAAGGAATTCACAGTAAAAAAGAAAGGCTATAAAACCTGCAATACATTAGCCCACGTGTGCTAACCACAAGCAAAGTGCATGAGCGGTAGAGAAAGGGTTTCTGTCATGCAAGGCCTACTTCTGTTTAATTCTTCTTTTGGCAAAGTGTGGAGGGCAGGTTGGGACTGAAAGAACAGGGCACAGACAAGTTCTATTAAGTGAGTGCTTACTGGGAATGCTAGAAATGCTCTCATTTGAACCCCACCAACTCAGTGATCACTGCTTATCACTACCTACATTTTACAGTGGAGAAAGTGGCAGTAAAACTATTGGTTCTGCCTGTGTAGCTAGCACTGGGCAGAACCAGTTTCTGCTCATTTGTGCTCCATCCCAGAGCCCTTGACATTCTCCACACTGTACCACACTGTCACATCATTGGAGGGTGTTGGGTAAACAAATGTTTTTTAATTTTGTTGCTTGTATTGAGGCAGCGCCATGTGTGTACAGTCTATGGAAGTCTGAACCCTCAGGGGGGCAGATTGCAAGTTGTGGACTGCCTGCCTCCATGGGGAGGGGTGATTGTTTTGCTGGAGAAGGGTACCCCCCCTCATCTGTTTTGCTGGGCAGAAGAGTGCAGGAAGAACAGAGAGAGAGAGAGAGAGAGAGAGTGAGAGAGAGAGAGAAAGAGAGAGAGTGCTGAGGGGCTGGGGGAGCCCGGGTTTGGGCCCGCCTTTTCTGGCTGGGGAGTGCTGTTGCCTTGTAGGGATCTGTGAGTCCAGGAGAATGCAGAGAATGAATTGGGGCTTTGGGAGCCCCAAGTGAGAGGGAAGCGGTCCTCCCTGCCTGTTTGCTTGGCCACCTTTAGGAGACTTTAGTAAACAGAATGGCCCACAGTCCTCTGGCTCCACAGTTCTTTTACTGTCTGCCCAAATCCAATGGGAACCTGCGTGATGACAACCTCTGCCAGCACCCTTACAGGGAGTATGATCCTTCCCAGCTGGGCCGAGTCAGCTGGACAGCCTAGATCCAGTGGTGGGATTTAGTCAGTTCACACCAGTTTGGCAGAACCAATCTCTAATTATTTGTTGAGTCAACAAACTGATTGTTAAAATGGAACTTGTAATCAGGGTTCTCTCTAAAGTAGGTGCCTGGGCAGCTGCCCAATGTGGAAATCACAAATGTACATTTCTTACTCCTTTTTGACATTCATCTGTGCAACAGCGTGTTCTAAGCGCCCATAGTAATGTTCATTCCATCCATAGGAGAAGAAAATTGCAAGTAAGGACAACAATCAAGAAGCAATATGGAAATACCTTAAATAACAGTTTTATTGTTTTTGTCAGGTATTATTGAATATGTTTTTATTAATATTTTAAAACTCTTTTTTGGTGTGTGTGTGTGTGACAGAGACAGAGACAGAGAGAGGGACAGATAGGGACAGACAGACAGGAAGGGAGAGAGATGAGAAGCATTAATTCTTCATTGCGGCACCTTAGTTGTTCATTGATTGCTTTCTCATATGTGCCTTGACCAGGGGGCTACAGCAGACAGAGTGACCCCTTACTCAAGCCAATGACATTGGGTTCAAGCTGGTGAGCCTTGCTCAAACCAGATGAGCCTGCGCTCAAGCTGGAGACCTCGGGGTTTTGAACCTGGGTCCTCCGCATCCCAGTTTGACACTATATCCACTGTGCCACCGCCTGGTCAGGCCAGTAAATTTTTTTTTTTTATACTTAAAACAGTCATTAGAGCAGAGAACCAGTTGTTAAGTCATTTGAATCCCACCACTGCCTAGATCCAACACATTTGAGCTAAATAATAACACTATCACTCGATCAATAATTCAGAAAAAGAAATTTGGTGGGGAAGTAGAAGGGGACCATCAAAGGCTGAGAACTGACCATTGTGTCCCAATGAATATTTATTTGTACTCAATATTTTCTTAAACACATGTGAGCAAATAGGTAAAACCCACCTACACAATTTTGGCAATATAAAATTCTTGGTAAAACATAGATAGGATGTCTGAATTGTGCAAGTGTTAAAGTGATGCCTTAGTATTTTTGTCTTTATTCTTAAAAATTATGCTTGAGTTAAACACAATATTTACATATTTTTAATAGAAAAAGAAGAAATCAATGAATTAGTGTGGGCAGGTTTTTCTGCCAAAAAACAGTCATTCTAAACAGAAGGAGAGACTTTCTATTTTGTGGGTCAGACATACTTGTAATACCAGGATGGTGAAATGTCATTCTTAAGCCTATTCTCAATTGCTATATATATATATATATATATTTAAAATTACATTCATTTCTTGTTTTTTTTTTTTTTTTTCCTTTCATTTTTCTGAAGCTGGAAACAGGGAGAGACAGTCAGACAGACTCCCGCATGCGCCCGACCGGGATCCACCCGGCACGCCCACCAGGGGCTACGCTCTGCCCACCAGGGGGCGATGCTCTGCCCATCCTGGGCGTCGCCATGTTGTGACCAGAGCCACTCTAGCGCCTGAGGCAGAGGCCACAGAGCCATCCCCAGCGCCCGGGCCATCTTTGCTCCAATGGAGCCTTGGCTGCGGGAGGGGAAGAGAGAGACAGAGAGGAAGGAGAGGGGGAGGGGTGGAGAAGCAAATGGGCGCTTCTCCTGTGTGCCCTGGCCGGGAATCGAACCTGGGTCCTCCGCACGCTAGGCCGACGCTCTACCGCTGAGCCAACCGGCCAGGGCCCATTTCTTGTTTTAATGCACAAAGCAGTTAAGAAAGTCAGCCATCCTAATACAGATTCTAATGTAAATGAAGAGTTTTAATAAAGAAATCAGTGTATCAGCAGAATAGATATTTATTTGTAATAAAAATGATAAACATGCACATGAGGTTATGATGGAGTTACAGAAGGAAGGAAGACTATGCCTATGCAAAATTTGAGTTTGTGTCCATATAGCACAAAACCACTTAGATGCAGTTAAACTGACAATTTGATAATGCTCTCTATTCACTTGATTGATGTATTAGACTATTAAGGTGAATTATTTAGGTTAAAAAAATAAAAGTCCATTCCAAACTTAGGGTAATTTTGATTGTCTATCATCAGTGATTCAATCAATGGGTTAATTGACCAGATCTTAATTGTACATGAGGTGGTTGAAACACAGATTTAAACCCTCCAATGGTGTGCCTCCCAGGCTCCATCCCTGTTGGTTGAGAACGGCAGCCCTAGAACTATCTTTGGTGCAGCCAGGCAGGGGAAATTGACAAGAAGCACTCTGTCTGCAGCACAGAGCTCTTACTGCTGCCTGAGACTCAGAGGAGCAAGGGAAGGCCAATGTTGACTCAGATTTTTTCTAACACCCTTCTGCTTAGCAGTGCAAACCAACTTACATTAATTAAATTAGATTCTCCTGATATTTAAGTTGTGTTTTAAGAGTACAAAGGGCACATGCAGGTTTTTAAGGTACCCAGCAACCAGAATAGTGATGAACACATAGTTGGCACTGAGCAAATCATTGCTGCATTAACAGATAAATGAATGAATGAAATTACAAATGTTTAAACTCACAGTTTTAAACACTTTCATTAGATACACAAAAGCACTTAGCATTTTTTTAAGTGAGAGGAAGGTGATGGAGAGACAGACTCCTGCATGCACCCTGACTGGGATCCTCCTACCACCACCCCACCCCTGCATCCAGGGCTGATGCTTGAACCAAAGGAGCTATCCTTAGTGCCCAGAGCTGAAGCTGGAACCAGTGGAGCCAGTGGCTGCCAGAAGGAGGAGAGAAGGGGAAGAGAAGCAGACAGTCATTTCTCTTGTGTACCCTGACCAGGGTGCCAACCCAGAACCACATGCCAGGCCAACGCTCTGTCCACTGAGCAAACTGGCCGGGGCCAGCATATTTTATTTAATAGAACTTTTGTACAAAAGGAATCTGAATCCATTGCATCCATTATCTTTAAAGAATCCTAATATAATATAAAGAAAATAATTGTAATCATTCCTTTCATTTTTCAAACTTCCCACAGTGAAGTGACTGGCCAGAGTAAATCAAGAGTAAACAGAAACAGAGCCTGCCTCTCAGGTCAGTATTTCACAATCTGTTTCTCCACGGCTTTTACTTCGCAATGTGCTAAACTAGCAATACAGAAACCTAAAGAAAACACAAAAAGAAAATGAAGGATTTCCATTTCTCTACTGTATACATGTCATTGATTCCTTGATTATTTGAACTCAATAGGGAAAAAAAAAAAATGGAAGTAATATTTTTATTTTAGTCAAATAATGAAACTCCTCATCAATTTTTTATTTTATTTTATTTTATTTTATCTATCTATCTATCTATTTATTTATTTTTTTACCAGAGTTGAGTTTCATTTCCCAACTGCTAGGGTAATGCAGCCAAAAATAGACCAGAGAAAAATGAAAAAGAAAAGTAAAACCTAAATAGTGTCACACTAGATAATTGTCCCATTATCAATAATTACAGTAAGGGGTCTCTGCGATTGTTCATAAGGATATCTCAATGGTGGGCCGAAAAGTGGCCCCTAAAATTACCATTATTTGCTGATGACATGATACTGTACACAGAAAATCCTAAAGTCTCAGTCAAAAAACTACTGGACCTAATAAATAAATTCAGCAAGGTGGCAGGATATAAAATTAATATTCAGAAATCAGTGACATTTTTATACACCAACAATAAACTGTCAGAAAGAGAAATTAAGGAAAGATTCCCTTTCACTACTGCAACAACAACAAAAAGTACCTAGGTGTAAATTTAACCAAGGAGGTAAAAGATTTGTACTCAGAAAATTATAAGATATTGAAAAAAGAAATCAAGAAATATACAAACAAGTGGAAGCATATACTGTGTTCATGAATAGGAAGAATAAATACCATTAAAATGTCTATATTACCCAAAGCAATCTACAGATTCAATGCAATTTCTATTAAAATAACAATGGCATACCTCAAAGATCTAGAACAATACTCCAAAAATTTATATGGAACCAAAAAAAAAGAACACAAATAGCCTCAGCAATCTTAAAAATGAAGAATAAAGTGGGAGGTATCACACTTTCTCATATCAAGTTATACTACAAGTCCATAGTAATCAAAACACCTTGGTACTGGCTTAAGAACAGGCATACAGATAAATGTAACAGAACAGAAAACCCAGAAATAAACCCACGCCTTTACGGTCAATTGATTTTTGACAAAGGAGGTAAGAGCACGCAATGGAGTAAAGACAGTCTCTTTAATAAATGGTGTTGGGAAAATTGGACAGCTACCTGCAAAAAATAAAACTAGACCACCAACTTCCACCATTCACAAAAATAAACTCAAAATGGATAAAAAACTTAAATGTAAGTTGTGAAACTATAAACATCTTGGAAGAAAACATAGGCAGTAAACTCTCTGATATCTCTCATATCAATATTTTTGCTGATTTATCTCCATGAGCAAGTAAAATAAAGGACAGGATAAGCAAATGGGACTATATCAAACTAAAAAGCTTTTGCACAGCAAAAGACACCATGAACAAAATTAAAAGACAACACACGCAATGGGATAACATGTTTGCCAATACATCTGAGAAGAGGTTAATAATCAAAATTTATAAAGAACTGCTAAAACTCAACACCAGGAAGGTAAACAATCCAATTAAAAAGTAGGCAGAAGAACTGAATGGACACTTCTCCAAAGAGGACATATAGATGGCCAATAGGCATATGAAAAAATGTTCAACATCACTAATCATCAGAGAAATGCAAATTAAAACCCCAATGAGATACCACCTCACACCAGTCAGAATGGTGCTCATTAACAAAACAACACAGAGTAAGTGCTGGAGAGGATGTGGAGAAAAGGGAACCCTCCTGCACTGCTGGTTGGAATGCAGACTTGTACAGTCACTGTGTAGAACAGTATGGAGTTTCCTCAAAAAATTAAAAATGGAACTGCCTTTTGACCCAGCTATCCCACTTTTAGGAATATATCCTGAGAATACCAAATCACTGATTCAAAAGAAGATATGCATCCCCATGTTTATTGCAGCTTTGTTTGCAATAGCCAAGATCTAGAAACAACCCAGGTGTCCGTCAGTGGATAAGCGAATTAAAAAGCTGTGGTACATATACACAATGGAATACTGTGCGGCCATGAGGAAGAAGGAAATCTTACCTTTTGTGACAGCATGGATGGACCTGGAGATTAGTATGCTAAGTGAAATAAGCCAGGCAGAGAAAGACAAATATCATATGATCTCACTTATATGTGGAATCTAATGAATAAAGTGAACTGAGGAATGGAATAGAGGCAGAGGCAGGGTCACAGGAAGGAGAGGGACAGCTGTCAGAGGGAAGGGGATGAGGAGATGGGACCAGAGAAGGTGAAGGGATGATTGAAATGATATATACAGAACACATAAATTCAGATAACAGGACAGCAAATCCCAGAGGGAAGGAGGGAGGGCTAGGCAATGTGGGACAAGGGGGTGGGGGTGAGAGTTATATTGAATGGGACACTTGAATTCATATTAACACAATAAATTAAAATCAATAAAAAAATTTTAAAAAGTGGCCCCTACAATATATCCATGTCCTAATCAATGGAGCCTGTGAATGTTACCTTATACAGCAAAAAAAAAGGGGGGCTTTGAAGATGAAATTAAGGATTTTGAGGTGGAAGTTATCCTGGACTATCCAGGTGGCCCTAAATGCAGTCACATGTACCTTTACAAGAGGAAAGCGGAGGAGATTTGACACAATACAGGAGATAAAGCGAAGACAGAGCAGAGAGGGAGCTGAAGACATTAACCTCTGGGACTGACATGATGCAGCCACCAACCCAGGAATGCCAGAGCCACTAAAAGCTAAAAGAAGCGAAGAACAGAGCCTAGAGCTTATGGAAGTAGTGGGTCCTGCTGACACCTTGATTTTAGCCCAGTGATGTTAACTTCAGGCATCTGGCCTCCAAAAGCATGAGAGAACACAGTTTTGTTCTTTCAAGTCTCCAGATTTGTGGTAATTTGTTGCAACAACCATGGGAAATTCAGACAACCTCTATTCGGGATTTTAGTTACGTATGTGTGTATCTACATATCTGTGTATGTCTATGTGAAAGAGGAAGGAATCTTATATCTTGGCTTAGTTATAATGATAATAAAGACATCCAATACTGTTCTTCCTGGCTCCCAGCCCCAGCAACCTTTGGAAATGTGGTTTCAAGTGAGCATGGTCTCTCTGCAATATCTGATAACTTTTCCATTGTCTAAGCTTCATATGCAAAGTTCACACAGTCAACTGGAACCTTGTGCAGTGATAATAAGTACAATTTTCTCCATCATTTAATAATAAAAGGAAATAGTATACAAAATAAGAAATTCTCTTGTGACTTTGAAGTCCTTATTTATTTATGTGTCCTATGAGGCATGTGTTTGTATGTGTGTTGGGGCAATGGTTGGAAATGGTATATTTGTGAGAAACCACAGACTTCTCTCATAAAGTATTGGCCCTTGGTAATATGCTAGACAGTCTTTGAGAATATTCATTTCTTGTTATTTGACAAATATTCACAAGTGCTTACTCTGATCATACAACTCACCAAGTGACAAAGAGGGTAAAAAGATGTAAAACCTATTTATTGGCCTTAAGGTACATACACTATGATTGAGTTAAAAAGTTGGTCCAGGCCCTGGCTGGTTGGCTTAGTGGTAAAGCGTCGGCCTGGCATATGGAAGTCCCAGGTTTGATTCCCAGTCAGGGCCCACAGGAGAAGCACCCATCTGCTTCTCCACCCTTCCCCTTCTCCTTCTTCTCTATCTCTCCTTTCCCTCCCAAAGCCAAGGCTCCATTGGAGCAAAGTTGGTCCAGGTGCTGAGGATGGCTCCATGGCCTCCACCTCAGGTGCTAGAATGGCTCCAGCTACAACGGAGCAATGCCCCAAATAGGCAGAGCATTTCCCCCTGGTTGGCATGCCAGGTAGGTCCCAATCAGGCACATGCAGGAGTCTGTCTGCCTCCCTACTTCTAACTTTGGAAAAAAAAAAAAAAAGAGAAAATAGTTGGTCCAATACAGCCATGTAAAGAAAGCTATAAAATACATGGTTAACTTCTTTCCTGAGATATTATTACCTTGAGGTTTGTTCTCTGTATTTCTACTCTTCCACCCCTGTTTCAAACAGGGGGCTAGGCCCTTACTTTTCCTTTTAGGGCTGAGCCAATAGCAACCTGCCATTTGCACAAACCTTTTTTATTACATACATTATTGTTCTGGACTGAAAGTGTGTGTCTCTCTAAAATTCTTATACTGAAGCTCCACTTGCAATGTGATGTTATTTGGAGGTGGGCCTTTGGGAAGTGATTTGATTTAGATTTGGTTATGAGGGTGGGACCCTCGTGATTAGTGCCCATGTAAAAGGAGGAAGAGATGGGAGATCTCTCTCTCTCTAAGTGCACCCTCCGAAGAAAAGCCATGTGAAGTCACAGTGAGATGGCAGCTGTCTATGAGCCAGGAAGAGAGTCCCTACTGAGAACCAAATATGCCAGAACTTTGACCTTGGACTTCCTAATGTCTGTTCTTAAGCCATGCAGTCAATGGTGTTTTGTTCTAGTAGCCTGAAAAGACTAATACAGCTATACTAGGGGGTCCCTGAAGCAAGATGAGGATGAAAGGACTGTCTTTGAAGGTAACAAGAGGGGAGAGGTGATAGAAGCCCTAGGAGTGGCTACATGTCAGGTAAGTTCCTAAGAAGGTGAAGGGCCTGAGAGGTATGTGCCTGAATGGTAGCCCAGAAGGCTGGACCATCAGGTGTCCAGCAGGGCAAAGATGCCTGCTTCTTACTCCTAGAGTGAGAGTAGTGTGTGAGTACTCAGGCTTTGCCACCGAAGACCCCCGTGTTGACTCTGATTGAACAGAGCACAGAGGTGGCTGCCCTATTTTCTGTGGATCCCACAAGAACTGCACACTCCTGTCTCAAACTCAGGGTTGGGGGGAGAACAGCTGGTCGTAGCCAAGATGAGAGAGTTCCCACCTGCTTGGTGGCAGACAGGCTCAGTCTGGATGCAGTTGATTTTAACAGAGTAAAAAAGTGTAATATTTTGTACACCTCAGTTTAAACATGCAGATTTCTACCTGCTTCACAGTCCACCTGTTCTACACCCCACATTCCAACTTCCCTGGCCTGCCTCATGTTCTTCGATCTGCCCCAGAACTCTCCAGGCTGAATCTAACCACCTTCCTAACCTCTTCCCCAGATCCCACACATTTTCAAGACTCAGCTAGAATCTCATCTGCTCTAAGAAGCCTCCTGAGACACTCCCAGTCAAAACTAATCTCTGCTCTCTGTGAACTCAACATTTGATATGTCTATTTTGCACTTACTGCTACTTGCCTCATAGGGATTGACTGTCCAGGATGTGCTGTTCCTCAGACTGGCTGAAATTCGCTGCTGGATCTGCCATTTAGCCCTCTCTCCAGGTGGGACCCCAGCGCCTCCTCACTTTCTACTCAACATCTTGCAAGTGGTCATTTCCCTGGGGGTTTTCAGTAATTGTTGAATTTAATTTATTCAGAAGAGGTGGAAAAATACCTGCGATGGTGTAATCACAGCAAGCTTTTGGAAGAGCAAAACTTTAGCTTGGATCTCCGAGGAGATCCTTCCCCCAGATAATACTTTGCAAACGGGTTAGCACCTTGATGTCTAAAAAAGGTAGCAAACTTGCCAGTTAGCTTTCTTACTCATAGGACTAATTTTCTGGGAAAAAAACCTGATTGAAAAAATTCATTCCATACATGAAAAAAACAAATCTCATTAACTTGAGAGATTTGTCTCATTAACTCGTTAATCTCAGTAAGCCAGAGTTTGTAACAGTAATAATGCCCATCATTTGAGTAGCGCTTTTCTTTTTGAAGAGCAATTCCTCATACTTAAAATCTATTTCATCCTAACACAATCCTTTGGGGTGTGTATCAATCCCAAACTGAGAAAGAAAGAAAATCAGAGAGAGTAAAGAATTTGTCTCCCACCTAGGTCTTTTTATTTTTCCTCCATTAGTCCTCACTTGACTGAAGGGCATCATCAGATCGGGGGTGAAGGTCCTTCAGCTGTAGAACCATCTATGCACAGATTCCCTCTAAACCTAAACTATATCATGATAAGGTTGAAATCATGCTTTATTAAGTAAATTGACAGTATGAAAACGATAAAATGGAGAATTTTTAAGTCACTTGAGTGAATAAACCTGAGAAGTTTGCTCCAACAGAATGGGCATTGTTGCAAAATAAAGATAAACCAGGGGTATTGGAAAGCTAATAATAAGCCAGTGGTATTTAAGAATATTAATTAGTCAGGGAATTGTGATAATTACACTTCATTTCTGTTTATTTGCTAAAGCAAGTCCTTCAAGGACCCTTATCAGACACCACTTGATTAGCCTAACTTGAGTTTATATGTGCTAGGAAACAATAACATTGTGTTTCTTTTAAGTGGAGTCATAACTCAAACTTTTTATTGAGTTAGTCTGCTCTCTCACCCAGTCAGTTAAAAAAAAAAGGTGACACTTGTTTGAATTTCTTTGTTAGACTTTGCTCTGAAACAGCAGTGTGTAGGCACCTGGCTTTATCAGGGAAAGTCTGAATCCTCAGCTGTTATTAGAAAATAAAGACTTTCTGCCTCATGCAATAGAGCTGAACTGTATAATCACTTTACTTTTCTTAAGAAAATTCTAGGGCCAGAATGTCATATGCCATGAATTATAAAAGAGCCACATGTTGGTTTTATGACATTTCGGGACAAAGCACAGAAGGGCAAAGAGTATTGTGAATGCTGAAATAAAGCCTTGCTGATATAAAAGAGCTTTTTTTATGGAGGAGAAGAAATCTTTTCTGGAGAGTTTCTGAGAAGCATAAAAGTGAAACATAATTCGTTGTGTGAAGTCACAAAAGGTAGCTGAGCAGAAGTGATGGCTGTAGCTGTTGGTTCTCTGGTGTGCTGTAGACTACTGTCTGAGCACAGATTGCTTGGCCAGCATTGCAGAGCTGCGATTAAAGTCCAATTTCCTTGGAAGACTTTATTCCTATGGTTTGTATTAAGCTTTTTATGCTTTTCATGCTGGGATAACTTTTGTTTTCTTCAAAAGAGACAGAAGTGTACTCAACTCGCTTTGGGAAATGGTGAAGTCAGGTCTTAATTACCATTTCAGTAGAAGAAAATACTCCTGCTTCTTTTATATGAGATGAAAGAGGAAATGTATAAATCTCCTTAGCTCTTGCCTGGAGTTTAACCTGCAGTTGGCAGGATTTTTTCCAATCATGGTAACAGACTTTGCATGGGCAAAGGTGCAGACCAGAGTTGTCCTGAATAATTGGCCTGCCCACCCTGCACCAGTAGAAATATGTCAAGAACCACTGCCCATGAAGTGCTTTCTTAGCCTGGACAGCATAGACATTTCCTGGACACAGAGGCAGAGGTTAGTACATAAAACCTTAGTCTGGGCTGTGAGACTGTCTAGTTCCCATCCCTGATTCCCTGGGAAGCATCTTGCTGTCCCCTAATCTCCAGGTCTCCCCACAAATTATTCCTGCAGCTCACCCACGTCAAAGTGCCCCAGACTGGGTGCCATCCTTCATAGTTCAATGTGCTTTCAAATCTCCTGGGGCAACTTGTTAAAATTCAGAATCTGATCAGCCAAGTCTGGGATGGGGCCTGAAACTAATTTCTAACAAGGCCTCAGGTGACACTGATGCTGTTGATCCATGGAACACACTTTGAGTAGCAAGCTTCTAGGCCAGTTGTCCTTTGTGGTCCACATCCTACCTTTGCCAGTATTAAACGTTTACCCTAAATTTAGATGATTTGTTTTGCTTCTTCAGAGCCTAGCATCACAAAAGTACACTGCCCACAAAAGTTAGGGGATATTTTATTGCTTCATATTCATTTTGAAACATCCCCTAATTTTTTTGAGCAGTATACATGCTGTGGGATCAATAGCTGGGTTAGTACTGGAGCTCAGTCTTGTTGTCTGTAAAATGGGCATTAATGGTCTATACAGAATAAGGGAGAGAAAAAAATGAGGACGTGTTTGTGATCATAAACCATCAAGTGCCTTGTAAATATTTGTTAATCTGTAATATCTCCTAGATATACCGAGAGGGGGAGCTTCTAATGTCATGATCTCAGTTGCCCATTCCACAGTAGAGGAGAAATTATTATTGATTGTGTTTGTTTATTCATTGGGCTGTATTTTATCAATAGGTGAGGTTATTATGTCTCTGAAGCAGGTGTCCGAACTCCTTGTTCATATGCACGTTTCTTGATTCAGGCCTAGGCTGAGCCTGGATCTTGGGGGAAGTTCAGCTCTGTTCACTCTGTTTTCTGTCTCCTTGCATGGAGCTGTGAGTGACTTTCTCTGCAGAACTGGTACGCTGTCAAGCTTGCCCCCGACCTCTTCATCTCAGGATGCTTTGCCCAAGATTTAAAATCTAGAGGGAGTTGTAGAACAGAAGCAGGAGAAACCCATTTTCTAGGTAACTCATCTTGGGTTTGAGCTTTTCTACATTTATTAATAGGTAGAACTTAATTTCAGGGTCACCAGCCATAATAAAGCTTGGACTCATTCATTTGTTGTGTGGCATTGCAAGGATATAGCATAGTCATGTGATATAGACTGGCATTGTGACTGTCCCTGTATTGAGAAATTAATGGTGTATCTGATCCTCTACCAGCACCTACACCCCTGTGGTGGACATTGTAGCTGATGCCTCGGCTCCATTCCGGCACTCATCAACTGCAGGGGAGCAAGGAGGTTTGGAGAGCTGGTCTCTGTTTCAGAGTAGAACCTGATCAGTTTGAATTACTAGTCATGATAACTCCACTCCCTTGGCTAGGTACTGATTCAGGAACCCAGGCCCTCGTTCACATAATGGTGGAGTGCAAGGATGGGCACATGGCTGATCAGACCCAACCAGGCTGAAGTAAAAGACAATGGGCCTCTACCCCTCTCAATTCAAACAGGGAATCACACAAACTTATGTGCTCAAGGAAGCCACCCTGCGACCTTGAAAAGAATTAGGATGAAACTGACACTGTGGAGAGCTGGGTGGGAGATAAAAGGACCTGAGGCCTTGATGCTGTCATCAAACTGCTGGATTCATCAGCTCTGAAGATCTTGAGTTGGAATTTGTGCTCTCCGTAGCTGAAAGCATCCTGAGGGATGGAGTTCCCACATCCATAGCATTCTAGTCTTTCCATTATGGGAGTCTATTCATTCATAGATTTAACACAAGTTTTCAGAGCATCTACTGTGTATCTGGCTTAGTTATAAGTAATAAGGACACAACAACAAGGAATTCCTGAGCTCATATTGTAGCAGAATAGACCAAAGTGTAAATAGACAATTACAACCCATGGCAATGAATGAGAGTAGATGATACAAGGAGCATGCCGGCTATGATTGAACTCTTGTGACTGAGCAGACAGGCCTTAAATTGAAGGGTGCTGGGTATTACATGAAAAGTAATTGATCCTCCTTACAATTGTGCCTAGGAAAGTTTCACCAGCCATAACATCAATCAATCCTATTTCTTTCAGGTTTCTGCGTGGGGGGAGGGGAGAAGGCAGAGACCTGTGGGAAATCCATTGGAACGCCAATATATGTAGACAGTTCTTCAATTTCTGCTCTTCCATCACTCTCTCCTGAGTCACTTTTTGATCATAAATTTAGCAACAAAATCCAAGTACTATCAATTCTCATTGTCACATGAATACATTAATTATCATTTCACATTAAAGTTCTTTAATTCCTGATAAGAAAACATCTTCGCCATGTAGAAATTTCTCTATATATAGATATATTATATATCTATAAATATCTATATAAATATAATATCTCTTTCTATATATAGGAGCCATATGCAGATAGGAGAAACACACTTTGAACTTTTAAAAAGTTTCATAAGCATAAAAAACGTTTCTTTTCACTAACCCTAATAATTCTTGGTCATGCTCCATGTAAGAGATATTTAAAATCATAACCACAGAAAAGACAGACTCAGGCATATGAATACATAAAGTTATTAAATATTCACATTGAATACTTAAAACGACACTTTCTGCATTGTTGTAAGGAGAAGATTAAGACCAAATTATATCTGCAACATCTTGAAGACGTAAAAAATCATCTCTACCTCTCCAGTAACAGTGAGGTGAACCCTTCATGGATCCAGAGGATGTTATTAATTTTGTTAGTTGCTATCAATATATGTGTACCCTGAGCCAACAGAAGCTGATTAGCAGATTGCTTCTCCCTTTACTCTCCATAATTTCCCCTGCTTTTGGGCAAGAAGTGAGGATAACAAAGCTTCTTGCAACTAACATTTTTGGTTCTGAAAAGACTTATTCCAGAATTTCTGTTCCTAATGAGTTGATTCTGACTCTCAAGAGATTTCATAAAGCTATGAGTTTTATCTGTTTCAAAATGCTTTCATATCACATCTTTTCTTAGTCTCAGAAATCATGGAATATGAAAACAAAATAAAAACACACTTTTCTTCAGCTGTACTGTATTGCTCAGCCTTGTTTAGACATAGCTAGAATTAACCAACATCATTCTTTGCCTCGAGTAAACCAGAACATATATCAGAGCAGAATGATAAAAATATCTTTGAATACCAGCTGAATTCACATCACTGTTGATTAGAGCCTGACAATCTAGGATGACTGCAAAAGGGATGAAGCCATTAGTTTTCATGTGATCACAAAACTC
Organism: Saccopteryx bilineata; assembly: GCF_036850765.1. NCBI lineage: Eukaryota > Metazoa > Chordata > Mammalia > Chiroptera > Emballonuridae > Saccopteryx > Saccopteryx bilineata. The sequence continues at coordinate 180,202,751 of NC_089492.1, forward strand.
TATCTCCCCTCTAATCTTTGTTAACACATCCATATTTCATGTCATGTTTTTCATAATAAAACATGCCATCAGGAACATTCAGTGCCAGAATGAAGCTTTTGACAGAAATTTTGTATTTTTTTAGAATTGAGGTTTTGTCTTTAGATCATGATCGATTCATTCATCTTTTGTAAATATGTTTATTTATTGTGTCAGTTTGCTGCTCATAAGGCCAGAAGATTCTGGGGAGTAATGCCTTTTGTTCTGTTCATACATACATGAGTTGTATAAGCCGAAAAAAAAATAAAAGGAAGAACGTCTTTCCTCTGACCACTGAACTTGTTTTCTTTTCTAGCTTGACGCACTGTGAGCTACTTGTGAGGAGTCCCTGTGCAGTTTAAAGGTACCAGATGTTAGCTTGGGAAACACAGGGCCTGGTGATAGGGAGACTAGCATGACAACACTGGATGTGGTGGTGATGAGCGTGAACTGCCTCGTGTCCTTGGCTAAATAACATACATTATCTGTCTTGGTACAGCTTCTTTGCTTTTGACTGATTGACAGCTGCTGTTCACAGGCAGGGGTGAGAACTAGATGAGATAAGATTGACAAAGACTTGACTTGGGTGGTGGGAGAAGTGAACACAAAATACAGTGTACAGAGATGTGTTGTAGAATTGGGCACTGAAACCTGAATAATTATGTTAACCACTGTCACCCCAATAAAGTTCAATAAAAAATAAAATAAAGACACTTTGATGTTGTAAGACAAAACAGACAAAGAAGGGGATATGAACTCGGAGATAAGGTTTTCCTTGCTTTCCACCATCAGCTACATAAAGAAAGAGGAAGATGAGAGTTGGAGGAGATACCAAGGAAGCTTAGAAGTGTGTCTGTGTGTGCTGCCTGGAGGACGTCTGAGAGGGCAGGAAAGGCTCCCAGAAGATGTGCCCATGAGCAATGTGAGGATCTGAGAGAAGTGCCCCCCCCCACATCCACCAAGAAGTCCCAGGGTCCTTCGGTTGAAGGATAGTGAGTGGCGGGGTGAGTGATCACCAGCCTCCCTGAGGTTCTGGCATCTTTCAAACGAGGGGGTGGGATTATAGCACATCTCAATTCTGAAGGTCTCTAAGTGGGAGGAAAATATTACCTGTGTGAGAGTAAGAGAAAGCGGTAATGAGGGACCGCTGGGCCTGCAGGGCATCTGAGGGTGGGAACAAGGAGTTTGCGGGGCAGGTGGCTGCCCTCCTAGCGGGTCTCCAGTACCAGAGAACCACAGGGCAGCAGGGCAGCATCAGCCGCGGTTCTTCAGAAGAACAGAGCCAATGAGAGTATACATTTATACTGTATTTAGAAAGAGCTTTAGAATAAAGTATTGGCTCACATAATTATGGAGGTTGAGAAGTCCCACCACCTGCCATCTTCAAGCTGCAGACCGGAGAGGACTGGCGATGTAGTTTGAAAGCCTGAGAGCCGAAGGGCTGATGGTGGCTCCAGTCAGAGTCTGAAGGCCTGAGAATTAGGAGTGCTGAGGGCAGAAGACTGACAGCCCACCTCAGCAGTCAGGGAGAGAGAGAGAGAGAGAGAGAGAGAGAGAGAGAGAGAGAGTCCTTTCTTCCTGCCCCTTTTTGTCCTATCCAGGCCCCCAGTGGATTGGGACACTGCCTTCTCAACACTAGGAAAAACAATGCGCTTTACTCAGTCTGCCCATCCAAATGCTAATCTCTTCCAGACCTCCCCACCACCACACACACCCAGACACACCCAGAAATAATGTTTAACTAGATACCTGGGCATCATGTGATCTAGTCAAATTGACACATAAAATTGATAGCTTCTAAACTTCCCAATGCCGGGGCCACATCCCAGTCTAATTTATCAGAACCTCTGGTGATGGCATGCAGACATCGCCATGTTTTAAAGCTGCCCAGGTAATGGCAGCATAGAACCAAAGCGTGATTCTATTTGATTCACTGACCCAGTTTGCTATGTTCACACTGTACTAACTCAAAGTGCAGTCCACAGACCAGCAACGTCAGCATCACTGAGGCATGTGTTAGAATTACAGAATCTCAGGTCCCATTCAGATCTCTGAATCAGAATCTACTGTTTAAAAAGATCCCAGGGAGCTCATATGCACGTTAAAGTTTGAGAAAGCTGCTGTTCACAGGCAGAGGTGAGAACTAGATGAGATAAGATTGAAAAAAGGCCCACACAGGACTTAGATCAGTGATTTTCAGCCTGTGGAATGTTTAAAAATACAGTTGCTTTGTCTCCACCCAAGCCCTTTGAGATCAGACTGTCTAGATGGGGGGAGTCTGGACTTCAGCATATTTCAGAAGTTCTGTGGTTGATGCTCATGGGCAGCCAAGGTTGGGAAATGCTTACTTAGATCAAGAAGCTGACAGGTCCTTCCCTACAGATACCTCCAGGGAAGACGGGCCTGGTGCAGAGGAGAGGGACATTTCAAGGTGAAAATAACTAAGTTACAAGTCTGAACTGACTGAGGAGTCACTGAAAATGAGTAAATTCATATTGAAGCAATTGGACTAAGTGTTTGCATGAGACAGAATATAGCTTAAAGACAGACCATGGCATTGAGTTTTACAAAGATAAAGATACATTTTTTTTTTGCAAGCCTGAGTTTGTGAATGTAAAATTACTCTACACATAAAATGGTGTCACAGTGCCTGGCATATAGCACTTACTCAATGAATGGTTATTTTTAAGCTGCTAATATACAGAAGTGGGCAAAAGTAGGTTTACAGTTATTTATATAAGAAAAGATATGCAGATTACTAATATTACAGTTGCTTTATTAAGAATGTAACAAGAGCACAGTGCCCTTAGGTACAATCTCATAAGTGCTCAAATTGCCAGACTATATTATTTACATATTCTTGTAGTCTACTTGCTGTGCTTAAGCACACTTTGGCACAGATTTCTTTATTGTCATCAGTTTCTTTCTTTCTTTCTTTCTTTCTTTCTTTCTTTCTTTCTTTCTTTCTTTCTTTCTTTCTTTCTTTTTTGTATTTTTTTTAAGCAGGGAGGCAGAGAGACAGACTCCCTCATGCACCTGACCGGGATCCATTCAGCATGTCCACTAAGGGGTGATGCTCTGCCCATCTGGGCTGTTGCTCCGTTGCAACAGGAGCCATTCTAGCACCTGAGGTAGAGGCTATGGAGCCGTCCTCAGTACCCTGGCCAACTTTGCTCCAATGGAGCCTTGGTTGCAGGAGGGGAAGAGAGAAACAGAGAGGAAGGAGAGGGGGAAGGGTGGAGAAGCAGATGGGTGCTTCTCCTGTGTGCCCTGGCTGGGAATCAAACTTGGGATTTCCGTATGCCAGGCCGATGCTCTACCACTGAGCCAACTGGCCAGGGCTGTCATCAGTTTCTTGACATGATTCTCTTATGCTGCAAATCATATCATCTGCAGTATGTGGTTTTCATGAGAAGACTTTATTTTTTACAACACCTCAAAAAAAGAAGTGCACTAGGATGAGGTCTGGTGATCACGTGGTCGTCCCACCAGCCCTCATCAACCTATCTGCCTGTTGCGTTACTGTTCATCAAGAAACTCATGCACTGTTATGGCATAATGTGGAAGAGCTCCATCTTTCTGAAAGATGTCATCATTATCATGCTGTCTCTGTAATTGTGGTAAAACAGTGTCCCTCAGCATGTTAAGGTATAGGTCATGTGTAACAGTTGTAACAGTTGTATGGAAAAAATAGATCCAAGTACCCCTCTACGTGACCCATCCAAAACATAATATGTGGCTGATTCAACTGTCCTTTGATCATTACAGAGGATTTTCTCTTGAATATATTTAGTTGTGCCAATTTACAGCCCCTGAAAGTTTAAAATGAGCTTTTATGGACCACGTGATTTTATGAGCGATGCATTGCCTACTCTTCCTTCATTCAGAACCACTTCACAGAATTGTAAATGGAGATCCAGATCATCATCTAATAACCCATGAAGCAATCTGGGCTGATACATTTTCAAACCTAAACACTGCATTAGACGATTCAAAGATCTACTGTAGAGAATCATCTATTGAATCTTGAACCCTCTATGCCTTAGATTGGGGATCTTTAGTTAAAAGCCCCGAGTGAATGTCTCTTCGATGCAAACACCAAGAAAGTGTCTGTGGGTGACCTTTGTACAGACACAAAGGAATGCATGTGAAGGGCTTTAGAAAATTAATCTAGAGGTTCTGGATTGCCCCTTTCTTTGTGCTTGTTAATTAGCAAAAGGAAAGAATGTTCTGATCAATTTAGCCCTTTCTCCATGTCAGCAAAATGGCCATTAATCATTCTTCCCCTTGTCACATGATCTTTCTCCCTTGTAATCCTGTTACCTCTGTTCTGCTTCTGATCAATAAAAGCTGGGTTTGCAGCCCCATGTTTATTGCAGCATTGTTCACAGTGGCCAGGACATGGAAACAACCAAAAAGCCCATCAATAGATGACTGGATAAAGAAGTTGTGGCACATATACACTATGGAATACTACTCAGCCATAAGAAATGATGACATCGGAACATTTACAGCAAAATGGTGGGATCTTGATAACATGATACGAAGCAAAATAAGTAAATCAGGAAAAACCAGGAACTGCATTATTCCATACGTAGGTGGGACATAAAAGTGAAACTAAGAGACATTGATAAGAGTGTGGTGGTTACGGGGGGGGGGGGGGGGAGGGAGGAATGGGAGAGGGAAAGGGGGAGGGGGAGGGACACAAAGAAAATAAGATAGAAGGTGACAGAGGACAATCTGATTTTGGGTGATGGGTATGCAACATAATTGAATGACAAGGTAACCTGGACTTGTTATCTTTGAATATATGTATCCTGATTTATTGATGTCACCCCATTAAAAAAATAAAATTATTAATAAAAAAAATAATAAAAGCTGAGGGAGAAGGAAATTCAGGAGGTCTTCTTTGCTCCCCCCCCCGCCCCGGCAGGCCTCCCTCTCTCTTCCTCTTGGCATAAGTTTGTGTCTTGAGTAGGTTTTTTTTTACACAACACTGGTAGTTCCCAGCGGGCTGGAGTACTACATACAATCTATGGGATATGCCTAACTCAATATTTGTTTTAATATTTTTTGGTTCTTTGTAAATACCTGACTCACTAATGTTTCACTTTCCTGAGTGGTAATACTGACAGGTCAACCTCTTTTTGGGGTGTTATAGATGGACCCAGTTTCATCAAATTTATCATATATTCTGTAAATTGTTTGTCTACTTGATGAAGGTGTATCAAATTTTTCAGCCCACTTCTGCCAAAACTTATTGGCATTCTCTGTCTTCCAGTATTAAGTATCTACTTTCATTGCTCATTGCTTAAATTACCAGCCACTATTACCTAAAAGATAAATTATAAGTAAGGATATGAAGTAATAATAACAAGGAGACAAATAATACAAATAAATGAATAATAACAAGAATAAACTGTTTCCCGTACTCACAACTATAAGCCTACTTTTGCCCATCCCTGTGTGACCGCTATCCCTCCTTTGGTTTCTGAATCTATATGGGAGGGAATCTTACAACAATTTTGAAAAGTATCTCTCTGAATATCGTTTCTTCTTTATTCTCTATAGTCTATCAATAAACTGCAATTAGATGTACATCTAATAATATCCTATTCTATGTGACTCCTTAATCTTTTATATTTCATCCATTTATCTCTCCATGCTGCATTTTGAGTAATTTCTTTAAATACAATTTTCAGTTCACAAATTTATTCTTAAATTGGGCTCATCCTGCTGTCAGTAAGGCCTTTAAGCTTTACATTTTAATTATTATATTTTTATTAATAAGATAAATATTTCTCTTCTCTCCCTATCTCTATTATTTTTATTATCTCATTGATTCTTTGCATCTTTCTTTTGTATCTTTAAACAATTAAATCATACTTAACTTTTAGTCTTTGTTCAATCTCTAAAATTACTGTGGGTTTGATTTTGCTGTGTGTTGTTTCTTCTGGCTCTTGTGTGTTGCATGTGGTGGCTTCTTCCTTTGGTCTGTGTGTGTATGTATTTGTGCATGTAAGTTATGTAAGCTCATTCTTGTTTTGTAGAAATTGTGTGAGCATTTACAGGTAATTCCTTTTGGCTTATCCAACAAGTAACTGTGTTGGTTTTTTCTAGGTTACGGTGGACATGACCAACCCATGACACAATAACTTACTAGCTTGAAGTTTGTAAGACAACACAAGTAAGGTAAATCTGAGTAGCAAAGATGCAAAAGAGACAGCTGTCAGCTATAAATGTTTAGAGTTGAATCTTTCTCCTTTCCTCCCAGAGCCAACTGGAAGCCGTATTTTCCTTGCTGTCTCCATCTGTGCAGCAGCTTTATTTCTGGTCAGCCTTTAAAATGGGAGTGGTCCTATGGCATTTGAGCTTTATATGGTGTCTCTTACTACATTCCTACCTTAGGTGGGCCCTTTTTTTCCCTGCACCCCAAACACTTATTAGGGCAGAAGCTTCAAGTCCCCAGGTTGGCCCCTGTTCCAGGATACAAGCCAGCTAAAGTGCTTGCTCACATCTCCACACTCCTGCTTTCCCTTGTCCTTGGCCTCAATGTAGGTACCTTTCTTTATTACCAGCTTCATCAGACAATACCCAATGACTTTTAAAGGCCATATCCAGTACTTTTATATAGTTTTTTCAAAGGGAAGGTTGTCTGGAGTAACTGATCCATGTTATTGCCAGAAGCAGAAGACCTCTTAGTAATTTCTGTCCTAGCAAATTTTTTGGCAAATGTTCAAGGCTCAGGAAGGGAAGCTGGAGAATGAAGACATCTTTTAGAAGAGTGGACCTTGTTGAGGCAATCAGCATTGAAACTCCCACACCCGTCACCATTATTCAGAGCTTTGTTTAATAGGAATGAAATAGACAAAGCAAATTTTGTAACATTCTTTGCTTATGGAAGGGTGTTGGTCATTTAAATTTCTGCAAAGGCAGTGAAAATCTCCCTGAGCCAGAGGGCCAGGTGAAAATGGAAGCAATAATCCTATCTTGATGCTGATTCAGATGTTGACAGAAGGCTGAGTGTAAAATTCTGTTGCATATCACAAAAGGTGAAAAATCACTTAACTTTACTGAGGTCCCTGATGACAATCAGAAAACCACCTGGTAGAGGACAGTAATATCACTCACCAAAAATAATTGTTTTAATAGGGATCATCTTATTAGATTGCTGTCATGCCAATGTATTGTTTCTAAGTCCCTCAGTTTCTTGCGCCGGGACATGACAATTTAAAGATTTGCCAGCTCCATGACTCCTGTGGCCGCAGAGAGGTGCGTGGCAATGTAGGAAGTAGTCCAGGTTTCTGCATCAAGAGTTTAGAACTGCAGGTTCTTCAAACAAGGTAAACACTCTAGACTGGTGTTAGCTAACACACCACAGTTGCTGCATAAAATAAAGGAATCACCTTACTTGAAAGCTTTTTCTCTTTTTGACTAATGCCACAATGGAGATTTTTAGGAACTAAAGTTGTTAATCCAGGTTTAATTTCTCCCCCACAATTTTTAAAAGTATTCAGATAAATTTACTGTAAACTTGATGGAAAAACTGGACTGCCCTCTTTAAAGCTGATAAAAGGCAGTCACAAAGAAGGCAGGGCACAACAGTTTAAAAAGGACAAACCCATTCCAGGTTGTTTGCTGAAGCCTGGCCAGTGACCCAGGCTCACATTGACCTTGTCATGGCTCCTTCTCGTCACCAACTGTTGGCTCTCGTGACAGTTTGCTCCATGTAGCACACCCTCCCACTCGGTGCCTCTGACAGCACCTCTACCCCACAGTAGCCTTGGAGCCTTGGGATTTAAAGAATTGCCCCCACCCCACATCTCCATGTTTAATTATTACACTGTTCTCAGAGGAAGGAGTTGATGTGGGCTCTGCCAATTAAAATAAATGATCAAGATTAGCCATAAAATTACATAATTTCTTTTGATGTTCTGAATTCTTATCTGATTTTATGATAAGATTTGATGCCACAGATCCATTGTTGGAGAGACTTTTCAGTGAGTAAAAATAAAGGACAGTTTAAGTTTTGACTCTAAGGAACAGGCAAAAGCCATTTTCATTATAATTTTCCCCTTTCAAAGGGAGTGAATCTTACTGAAGCTCTCTCTGCTCCTTTGCTCACTGGTGCTTTTTATGTTTTCTTTTGTTATTGTGGTGAAATATAAATAACAAAATTTATGATTTTAATCATTTTTTTACTATAAAATTGGCATTAAGTACATGAAATGATTGTGCAACCATCACTGTTCTCCATCTCTTTTCTTCATCCCACACTGAAGGGACTCATTAAAGAGTGCCTTCCCATTAAACCCCTGGCAGCCACCACCCTACCTTCTGTCTGTGTGTTTGAGGACTCTCAGTACCACATATAAAAGAATTCATATACTATTTCTCCTTTTGTATCTGGCTTCTTTCCCTTAGCATAATGTCCTCTTGGTGCATCCATATTGTAGCATGTGTCAGAGTTTCATTCCTTTTTTAAGGCTGAATAATATTCCATTGTATGCATAGACTACACTTTGTTTATCCATTCATCTGTTGATTGTCATGTCATTTTTTCTACCGCTTGTCTATTATAAATAATGCTGCTATGAATATAGTGTGCAAATATCTGTTGGAGTCCCTGCTTTCAATTCTTTTTGAATATATGCCCAAAAGTAGAACTTATGCATCATATAGTAATTCTGTGTTTAATATTTTAAGGAAGTACCATATTGTTTTCCATAGAGGCAGCACCATTTTACATTCCCACCAGCAAAGCACAAGGGTTCCAATATTTCTACATCCTCACTAATGCCTGTTATTTTCTGTTTTGTTTTTAATAATAGCCATCTTAATGGGTGTGAGGTGGTATCTCATTGTGGTTTTGATTTGCATTTCCCTGATGATTAGTGACATTGTTGTGGCTCCTTATATTTTCTTGATGTGTTTCTTTGCATCTGTTTGTCTTGAGAAGAGACTTGGGGAACATATAAACCTCAATGCTCTTTCGTTACTTTCTAGGAGGATGTAATGCACCTCAATTATCTTTGACAGATTTGAGGAAGCCACTAAGTTTATGGACATATCATTCCAGTCCTTTAATTCCTGCGAAAATAATGTGCCAACCATTTTCTTCCCTTTGTTTTCCTTCTTTAATCACTACCGTGAAGATGGGCCCCATCTAGCACAGTCCACATGAAAGATTCATGAGAAGAGCTGACCAGCTTCTGAGGACAGGTAGGCAATTAACCCAGAGCTCAGCTCAAAGAGGCTGTGTCAATGAGTGTGGTGCACACGCTGTGGAGGGAAGAAGCCTCAATTCAATGTGTCAGAGGCAGTATCACACAGAGGAGACCAAACCATGGAGCAGATTTATGACAAGAACAAATATATGCATTTGGACTGTGTTCAGGAAAGCTGATGAGTTGAAGAATAGCAGCAGAGCTAGAGAAATCATTTTTTTAGTGGAAGATGTGCAAAACTGGTTAACAATAGTTTTTGATGTTCGGGTGGGAGCTTGACAGTTGCTACATGTCAGGCTTTCAGAAGTTGTCTTCAAAGGTGTGTTGTAGAACAGAGCCTTCTTTCTTGTGGCAACTTAGATTAAGGAGAAAATATTAGACAGAACTATGATTTCTAGGAGCCTGAGGACAACCCTCACTAAACAATTAGAATCTCTTTCATATGGGCCTTAGCCAGACTAGAATCTGCTTACAATGACCTAAGGTTTACTATTTTAAAATAAAGTATGATCTGAATTACTCAAGACTGCATTTTAAAATAAGTGAAGTTTAAGTCAGTAATATACCCTAACACAAATTTTAGTTTGTGCTATAATTAATATAGTAAAGACAAATCGTGTTGCAAAAGAGTGTTTTGCTTTCTTTTCTTTTCTTATTATTTTTAATTATATTTATTGGGGCAACATTGTTTAATAGGATCATATAGGTTTCAAGTGTTCATTTCTATGATAGTTTAAGTAGCACATCTAAATCCTTATTCATATTTAATTTACTAAGCAATGTGCTTCAAAATAGATGGTAAACAAAAAGCCCTTCAATAGAAGACTGGATAAAGAAGATGTGGCACATATACACTATGGAATACTACTCAGCCATAAGAAATGATGACATCAGATCATTTACAGCAAAATGGTGGGATCTTGATAACATTATAAGGAGTGAAATAAGCAAATCAGAAAAAACAAGAACTACATGATTCCATACATTGGTGGAACATAAAAATGAGACTAAGAGACATGGACAAGAGTGTGGTGGTTACCAAGGGTGGGGGGGGGAGGGAGGACATGGGAGGGAGGGAGGGAGAGAGTTAGGGGGAGGGGGAGGGGCACAGAGAACTAGATAGAGGGTGACGGAGGACAATCTGACTTTGGGCGAGGGGTTTGCAACATAATTTGATGACAAAATAACCTAGACATGTTTTCTTTGAATATATGTACCCTGATTTATTAATGTCATCCCATTACCATTAATAAAAATTTATTAAAAAAAAAATAGATGGTAAAGACATAAAGTGTAGCTTAGTTCTTAGGAACATTAGTCGAATTTAAATCATTAAGATTTTACTGTGGAGAATGAATCACAATACTGGGTTGAAATTTCTATTGTGAACATGTAATTATCCCAGTTATAAGGATATTGCCTTTAGAATGTTAATAACACGTAACACTCACTGCATGTATTTTTGTTTAACTTTTGTTCAGTGAAAGATTCAATATTGACTGCATTACTATATTTTGGGTTTGAAGGCATATTTTAAACACTTCTTAAATTGACAATTTGCTCGTGAGGCTTCATTTTTATCTTTTTTTTTTTTAATTTTTTTTTATTTATTTATTCATTTTAGAGAGGAGAGGGAGAGACAGAGAGAGAGAGAGAGAAGAGACAGAGAGAGAGAAGGGGGAGGAGCTGGAAGCATCAACTCCCATATGTGCCTTGACCAGGCAAGCCCAGGGTTTTTTGAACCGGCGACCTCAGCATTTCTAGGTTGACGCTTTTATCCACTGCGCCACCACAGGTCAGGCCATTTTTATCTTAAAGTTAGAGGTTTCCCTGAGGTCACATGATTGGCTCAATGATATAAATAGTGGTTCAACATTGTATGTGACCCATTTTCTTTCTTTCTTTCTTTCTTTCTTTCTTTCTTTCTTTCTTTCTTTCTTTCTTTCTTTCTTTCTTTCTTCTCTCTTTCTTTCTCCCTTCCTTCCTTCCTTCCTTCCTTCCTTCCTTCCTTCCTTCCTTCCTTCCTTCCTTCCTCCCTTCCTTCCTCCCTTCCTCCCTCCCTTCCTCCCTCCCTCCCTCTCTCCCTCCCTCCCTTCCTCTCTTTCTTTCTTTCTTTCTTTCTTTCTTTCTTTCTTTCTTTCTTTCTTTCTTTCTCAATCTCTCTTTTTTGTTTCTTTCTCTCTCTCCCTCTCCCCTTCCCTCCCTCCCTTCTTCCCTTCCTCCCTCTCTCCCTCCCTCCTTACCTTTCTCTCTCTCTCTCTCTCTCTCTCTCTCTCTCTCTCTCTCTCTCTTTTCTAGTCATTTGGCACTCTCTCATACAAATAGACCTTGTTGAGGATCCAGTCCATAGAGGATAATGCTAGCTTATTCTGCCCAGTCTAGATACCAAATTCTTGGTGGTAATTGCTAGCTTAGGTCATCTGTTTCAGATCTTAATTATACCTCAAGCAGAGCAGATTCCCACTCTAGAACTACACAGGATTTTCTGAATTGTTTACAATGCAAAACCCACCCTTAGAAAGGTGAGATCCTTTCCCAAGAGTGGCTGAGAGCAGTGCCTCTGTCCTGGTTCTGGTCTTGGTCTTCTTTCCTGTCTGCTCTTTCAGGATTTATCCTAGCCCAGTTGTTTATATTGGTCAGCTACTAAAAAACTGTTCTCTTCGTTATCTGAAATAATATTTGTAAGAATTTTTTGTTTTTATTCCTCAAAGTTAAACATTAAGAAAATGAGAGATTTCACTAATTGGATGTTAGATAAGTTCACACAAATGCTTGACCGGCAACCTCCAAATCTCTAATATGTTTTAATAATTGCCAGTTACAAAATATATCCACTCTGCTGTAGACAGGGAGTGCTAGTGGATGGCTCTAGAGTTCTTGACTTTTGTTGGAAAGGACATAACTTTAAGCATTGCCTCCATTACTCAGGAACCCTCTCCTAGAACACTTTCCCCTAATATTCTTTTAGTGAATTTCTTTTTTTTTTTTTTCTTTCTGAAGTTAGAAATGGAGAGGCGGAGATGACGTCAGAGTGATGGTGCGGTAGGAAGCGATACCGATAAATCTCCCCATAAACTCAACAAGTTCTTCAACCAGAAACAGAAAAACCTATCCTTGGAGCTTTCAGATGCTTCACAACACACCCGAAGGTATGGTCCAGTGAAAGATTTGCTAGATATATGGTCAAACCCCGGGGGAAATAGGGAGTAAGAAATGCTCTGCCTTCCTCTCTAATCCAAACAGGACGGCTTTCACTGAGAACTGAGAATATAGAAACTAAGGCGGGCATAGGGAGTGAATAGATCCAGACTGCGGTACAAACAGCCAAACCAGGCTGTGGCATGGAGATCCAAGCCGCGGAAAAACCTGGGCAATTCAAGCTACCACGCGCACCAAACCCAGACAAAGAAAGACAAGTGGGGCAGCCATTTTCCACATCTCCTGGTCGGCGCATGTGGATAGTGGGCGAGAGATTCCTACGAACACTTCAGGGGTGGGCGCTGCCCGTGCTAACCCACAGAGAGGCAGAGTCAGAGGCCTCTGTGTGGGCAAAAATCGGAATCTCCTAGGAGCCCCAGTACCTGAGGGGACCGGATACGGAGAGGGAGCTGGAGCCAATTCCAATGCTGGATCTTTTCCGTGTGGGCGGAGGGCTTTCTCAGAGTGAGAGAAAGCCTGATTCCGACTGGCCTGATATCCAGGTCGGCGCGCACGGAGAGTGGGCAAGAGATTCCTCCGAACTCCTCAGGGGTGAGCGCCCGTGTTTTCCCACAGAGGAGCAGAGTCAGAGGCCTGTGAGCGGGCCAGAAGCGGAATCTCTGAGCCGCCCCAGCACCCTGAGGGGGCCGCGCACAGGGAGAGAGCGAGAGCCAATTCCAATGCTGGATCTTTTCCGTGCGGATAGGGATTTCACTCAAAGTGTGACACGGCTGGTCTGACATCCTGGTGGGCATGCACAGAGAGTGGGCAAGAGATTCCTCTGAACGCCTCAGGAGTGGGCACCCGTGTTATACCACAGAGGGGCAGAGCCAGAGGTCTTTGAATGGGCGGAAGCCCCGCCTGATTATGCTAGCAGCTCTGACTGACTGAGCCTTACTCAGAGCCCTGTGCTGAGTGGGAATAGAGTGGGGAGTTGCCAGCTCTTTGAGCCTCTTACTATCCAGGCAGAGGCAGCAGCAACCCCATAGCTGGATTATCAGGCTTCTAATTGTGGAAGGAAAGACTAGGAGAGAGGCTCCAGGAACACTCTCACAGTGAGAGACCCTCTCACTGTTGGAGCCTATAAACACTAATGAGCCTCGACTGCCAACGAGACTGAAGCCCAATACATGACATCGCCATAGAGAATTATCAACTGCAAACCTCTTCCAGAGCATGCCACAGGGGCAGAACCCGAGGTACAGAGTCACTGACCAGGAAGAGAGACAGAAAAGAAAAAGCAAGACAATAACCTCTCAAAATCAAGAATAATCTGCAGACTTTATAACCTATCCCATTTTATTATATTTGTTTGTCTGTGTCTCTTTTCTTCATTCTTGATTTTTTGGGTTTTTTTTCCTATTCCAATTTGGTCATTTAATTCTCTCTCAGTCTTGCTCTCGCCTCTCTTTGAACTACACTACCCATAAGTGTTACATCTCCCATTATCTTTTCTTTCCTCCTCCTTTCTCTCTATGAGGGTTGCAATCCAAAACCCCTAACTCTCTCTATCTCTCCTCCTTTTTCTTTTTTTTTCTTTTAGTGGTTCCATCTTTTCTCTCTCTCTCTCTCTCTTTTCTCCCTCTATATTAGTCTCTTCCTTTATCCTTTACGTCTTCTCTCATTCAAACCTCAATAACGAACAAATTATCTTATCTGGGACTCAAACTTAAGTTTGTGGCATTTTGGGGTGTTTTCACTTAAACTTTTTAACTCATCAGCAGTGCTCCCATCCCTGGATCTCCATTTTATCTAGTTCTTGTTCCACTAAATACAATAGTAATTTTTTAATTTTCCACCCCTTTTTCCTGTTTCCCTCCTATTCCTCTCATCATAACTCTTAGTCAGCCAACACCTAAAAGCAAATCATTTTATTCTTGACCAAAATTGTTTCCTTATTTGCTTTTTGTGGGTCTATACCGCCCCCCCTTTTAATATATATATATATGTATATATATATTTTTAATTTTTTCTCTTTTTCCTTTACCCCTTTATTATTTCTCCCCAATTCAGGCCCTCCACTACAGGTATTGTTTGTTCTATTTAGTACAATATAATTCACAGTTCATCACAAGATTTTCTCAAGAAAGAGGGGAAAGGAGAGAAGAGGAAAAAAGGAGGGGAAGGAATAATTCCCCTTTTTTTTTTTGCATTTTTTTTTTTTTGCATTTTTCTGAAGCTGGAAACAGGGAGAGACAGTCAGACAGACTCCCGCATGGGCCTGACCGGGATCCACCCGGCACGCCCACCAGGGGCGATGCTCTGCCCATCCTGGGCGTCGCCATGTTGCGACCAGAGCCACTCTAGCGCCTGAGGCAGAGGTCACAGAGCCATCCCCAGCGCCCGGGCCACCTTTGCTCCAATGGAGCCTTGGCTGCAGGAGGGGAAGAGAGAAACAGAGAGGAAGGTGTGGCGGAGGGGTGGAAAAGCAAATGGGCGCTTCTCCTGTGTGCCCTGGCCGGAATCGAACCCGGGTCCTCCGCTCGCTAGGCCAACGCTCTACCGCTGAGCCAACCGGCCAGGGTCAATAATTCCCTTTTTCTCAAATTTTTATCTTATTTTATTTTTCTTTATTTAATGATTAATTTTTTTTAAAAAACCTCAATTTTTTATTTTTATTTTTTTTAACTTTTTATTCCTTGTAAAATCTCATTAATACTATCAACAAAACCACCCTCAGATGCCATTAAAGAAGAGAAAATTGAATATCATGGATACAAAAGAAAGAGAGGTAACACAGAGAGATGAGGAAAAATCTATGGAGAAAAAATTTAAGATACTGGAAACCTTGGAGTTAAACGACAGAGAATTTAAAATAGAAATCTTAAAAATACTCAGAGATATACAAGAAAACACAGAAAGGCAATTTAGGGAGCTCAGAAAACAACTTGATGAACACAAAGGGTATATCTCCAAGGAAATTGAAACTATAAAAACAAATCAAACAGAGATGAAAAACTCAATTCACGAGCTGAAAAACGAGGTAACAAGCTTAGCTAATAGAACAGGCCAGATAAAAGAGAGGATTAGCGAAATAGAAGACAAGCAACTTGAGGCACAACAAAGAGAAGAAGAAAGAGACTCAAAAATTTAAAAAAATGAGATAGCCCTACAGGAATTATCTGACTCCATCAAAAAGAATAACATAAGAATAATAGGTATATCAGAGGAAGAAGAGAGAGAAAATGGAATGGAGAACATACTCAAACAAACAATAGATGAGAACTTCCCAAGCCTGTGGAAAGAACTAAAAATTCAAATTCTAGAAGCAAACAGAACTCCAAGTTTTCTTAACCCCAACAAACCTACTTCAAGGCACATCATAATGAAATTGGCACAAACCAACTGCAAAGAAAAAATTCTCAAGGCAGCCAGGGAAAAGAAGAATACAACATATAAAGGAAGGCCCATTAGATTATCATCAGATTTCTCAGCAGAAACACTACAAGCTAGAAGAGACTGGACCCCAATATTTAAAGTCTTGAAAGAGAGGAACTTTCAGCCACGAATACTATACCCATCAAAGCTATCCTTCAAATATGAAGGAGAAATAAAAACATTCACAGATACAGAAAAGATGAGAGAATTTATCACCAGAAAACCCCCACTCCAGGAAATACTAAAGGGGGTTCTCCAATCAGATACAAAGAATAAAAAAAAAGCCACAAGTAAAAGCTCCAAGAAGAACATAAGAAAACCAACTTTAAACTGTGACAACAAAAAGAAAGGGGGAGAGTATGGAGATTAAGAGTAGCAAAGGGCGATGGAGTGCAAAAGTACTCACAAAATAGTGCACTACAATGAACAGGGTAGGAACACTTTTCATTGCTTAATGGTAAGCACCATTGTAAGAACCACCACAGAAGCACATGATTTAAAAAAGATAGCAACAGAGGAAAGATGTATGGAACACAACCAAATAAAAACAAAAGATAGAAAAATGAAAGAGAAGGATCAAACAAGACAAAACTAACAGAAAGCAATCTATAAAATGGCAATAAGGAACTCACAAGTGTCAATAATTATACTAAATGTAAACGGACTAAACTCACCAATAAAAAGGCGCAGAGTAGCAGAATGGATCAAAAAAAGAAAATCCAACTGTATGCTGCCTACAAGAAACTCATCTAAGTAACAAGGATAAAAACAAATTCAAAGTGAAAGGCTGGAAAACAATACTCCAAGCAAATAACATCCACAAAAAAGCAGGCGTAGCAATACGCATATCTGATAATGCTGACTACAAGACAGCAAAAGTACTCAGAGACAAAAACGGCCATTTCATAATGGCTAAGGGGACACTGAATCAAAAAGACATAACAATTCTTAATATATATGCACCAAACCAAGGATCACCAAAATATATAAGACAGCTACTTATTGATCTTAAAACAAAAACTGACAAAAATACAATCATTCTTGGAGACCTCAATACACCGCTGACGGCTCTAGATTGGTCATCCAAACAGAGAATCAACAAAGATATAGCAGCCTTAAACAAAACACTAGAGCACCTGGATATGATAGACATCTACAGGACATTTCATCCCAAAGTGACTGAGTATACATTTTTCTCCAGTGTACATGGATCATTCTCAAGAATTGACCATATGTTGGGCCACAAAAACAATATCAGCAAATTCAGAAAAATCGAAGTTGTTCCAAGCATATTTTCTGATCATAAAGCCTTGAAACTAGAATTCAACTGCAAAAGAGAGGAAAAAAATCCCACAAAAATGTGGAAACTAAACAACATACTTTTAAAAAATGAATGGGTCAAGGAAGAAATAAGTGCAGAGATCAAAAGATATATACAGACAAATGAAAATGACAACATGACATATCAGAATCTATGGGATGCAGCAAAAGCAGGGATAAGAGGGAAGTTCATATCGCTTCAGGCCTATATGAACAAAGAAGAGAGAGCCCAAGTGAACCACTTAACTTCACATCTTAAGGAACTAGAAAAAGAAGAACAAAGACAACCCAAAACCAGCGGAAGGAAGGAGATAATAAAAATCAGAGCAGAAATAAATGAAATAGAGAACAGAAAAACTATAGAAAAAATTAATAGAACAAGGAGCTGGTTCTTTGAAAAGATCAACAAAATAGACAAACCCTTAGCAAGACTTACCAAGGAAAAAAGAGAAATAACTCATATAAACAAAATCCAAAATGAAAGAGGAGAAATCACCACGGACATCATAGATATACAAAGAATTATTGTATAATACTATGAAAAACTTTATGCCACTAAATTCAAGAACTTAGAAGAAATGGATAAATTCCTAGAAGAATACAACCTTTCTATACTGAGTCAAGAAGAAGCAGAAAGCGTAAACAGACCTATTAGTAGAGAAGAAATAGAAAAAACCATTAAAAACCTCCACAAAAATAAAAGTCCAGGCCCAGACGGCTATACCAGTGAATTTTATCGAACCTTCAAAGAAGACTTGGTTCCTATTCTACAAAAAGTCTTCCAAAAAATTGAAGAAGAAGCAATACTTCCAAACACATTTTATGAGGCAAACATAACTCTTATACCAACACCAGGCAAGGATGGCACAAAAAAAGAAAACTACAGACCAATATCTCTAATGAATACAGATGCTAAAATACTAAACAAAATACTAGCAAATCAAATACAACAACATATTAAAAAAATAATACATCATGATCAAGTGGGATTCATCCCAGAATCTCAAGGATGGTTCAACATACGTAAAACGGTTAACATAATACACCATATCAAAAAAACAAAGAACAAGAACCACATGATATTATCAATAGATGCAGAAAAGGCTTTTGATAAAATACAACACAATTTTATGTTTAAGACTCTCAACAAAATGGGTATAGAAGGAAAATATCTCAACATGATAAAGGCCATATATGATAAACCATCAGCTAACATCATATTAAATGGCACTAAACTGAAGGCTTTCCCCCTTAAATCAGGAACAAGACAGGGTTGTCTACTCTCTCCACTCTTATTTAATGTGGTACTAGAGGTTCTAGCCATAGCCATCAGACAAGACAAAGAAATAAAAGGCATCCATATCGGAAAAGAAGAAGTAAAGGTATCACTTTTTGCAGATGATATGATCCTATACATCGAAAACCCCAAAGAATCCACAAAAAGAATACTAGAAACAATAAGCCAATACAGTAAGGTCGCAGGATACAAAATTAACATACAGAAGTCAATAGCCTTTCTATATGCCAACAATGAAACAACTAAGAAGGAACTCAAAAGAATAATCCCCTTCACGATTGCAACAAAAAAAATAAAATACCTAGGAATAAACATAACAAAGAATGTAAAGGACTTATACAGTGAAAACTATAAACCATTGTTAAGGGAAATTGAAAAAGATATTATGAGATGGAAGAATATTCCTTGTTCTTGGTTAGGTAGAATAAATATAATCAAGATGGCTATATTACCCAAAGCAATATACAAATTTAATGCAATTCCCATCAAAATTCCAACAACATTTTTTAAAGAAATGGAGCAAAAAATAATTAGATTTATATGGAACTATAAAAAGCCCCGAATAGCCAAAGCAATCCTAAAGAAAAGTAATGAAGCTGGGGGCATTACAATATCTGACTTCAAACTCTATTATAGGGCCACGACAATCAAAACAGCATGGTATTGGCAGAAAAATAGACACCCAGACCAATGGAACAGAATGGAAAGCCCAGAAATAAAACCACATATATATATAGTCAAATAATTTTTGATAAAGGGGCCAAGAATACACAATGGAGAAAAGAAAGCCTCTTCAACAAATGGTGCTGGGAAAACTGGAAAGCCACATGCAAAAGAATGAAGCTGGACTACAGTTTGTCCCCCTGTACTAAAATTAACTCAAAATGGATCAAAGATCTAAACATAAGACCTGAAACAATAAAGTACATAGAAGAAGACATAGGTACTAAACTCATGGACCTGGGCTTTAAAGAGCATTTTATGAATTTGACTCCACAGGCAAGAGAAGTGAAAGCAAAAATTAATGAATGGGACTACATCAGACTAAGAAGTTTTTGCTCAGCAAGAGAAACTGATAACAAGATAAACAGACAGCCAACTAATTGGGAAATGATATTTTTAAACACCTGCTCAGATAAGGGCCTAAAATCCAAAATTTACAAAGAACTCATAAAACTCAACAACAAACAAACAAACAATCCAATAAAAAAATGGGAAGAGGATATGAACAGACACTTCTCCCAGGAAGAAATACAAATGGCCAACAGATATATGAAAAGATGCTCATCTTCTTTAGTTATTAGAGAAATGCAAATCAAAACTGCAATGAGATACCACCTCACACCTGTTAGATTAGCTATTATTAACAAGACAGGTAATAGCAAATGTTGGAAAGGCTGTGGAGAAAAAGGAACCCTCATCCACTGTTGGTGGGAATGTAAAGTAGTACAACCATTATGGAAGAAAGTATGGTGGTTCCTCAAAAAACTGAAAATAGAACTACCTTATGACCCAGCAATCCCTTTACTGGGTATATACCCCAAAAACTCAGAAACATTGACTCGTAAAGACACATGCAGCCCCATGTTCATTGCAGCATTGTTCACAGTGGCCAGGACATGGAAACAACCAAAAAGCCCATCAATAGATGACTGGATAAAGAAGATGTGGCACATATACACTATGGAATACTACTCAGCCATAAGAAATGATGACATCGGATCATTTATAGCAAAATGGTGGGTTCTTGACAACATTATACGGAGTGAAATAAGTAAATCAGAAAAAACCAGGAACTGCATTATTCCATGCGTAGATGGGACATAAAAGTGAGACCAAGAGACATTGATAAGAGTGTGGTGGTTACAGGGGGAGGGGGGAGAGGGAGAGGGAAGGGGGAGGGTAGTGGCACAAAGAGAACTAGATAGAAGGTGACAGAAGACAATCTGACTTTGGGTGATGGGTATGCAACATAATTAAATGACAAGATAACCTGGACATGTTATCTTTGAATATATGTATCTTGATTTACTGATGTCCCCCCATTAAAAATAAATAAATAAATAAATAAATAAATAAATAAATAAATGAAATGGGGAGGCAGTCAGACAGACTCCCGCATGCGCCCAACTGGGATCCACCCAGCACGCTCACCAGGGGGCGATGCTCTGCCCATCTGGGGTGTCACTCTGCTGCAACCAGAGTCATTTTAGTGCCTGAGGCAGAGGCCATGGAGCCGTTCTCAGCGCCCAGGCAAACTTTGCTCCAATGGAGCCTCGGCTGCAGGAGGAGAAGAGAGAGATAGAGAGGAAGGAGAGGGGGAAGGGTGGTGAAGTGGATGGGCGCTTCTCCTGTGTGCCCTGGCCGGGACTCGAACCCAGGACTCCTGCACGCCAGGCCGACGCTCTACCGCTGAGTCAACCGGCCAGGGCCATGAATTTCTTTTATCTCCAAGTCTTTTTTTTTTTTTTTAATTTATTTCATTTTTTAGAGAGGAGAGGAAGAGACAGAGAGAGAGAGAGAGAGAGAGAGAGAGAGAGGAGAGACAGAGAGAGAAGGGGGGAGGAGCTGGAAGCATCAACTCCCATATGTGCCTTGACCAGGCAAGCCCAGGGTTTCGAACCGGCAACCTCAGCATTTCCAGGTCGACGCTTTATCCACTGCGCCACCACAGGTCAGGCTCTCCAAGTCTTTTTGAATTTTATCTTTTTACTGAAGTTCCCTATTTTATGCTACAACCTGCCCTTCCTTTCTCCCTTGCCTATTTATACTGCTCTGCCTTTTATCCATAGTGTTTACCTCCTTCTAACCTACATTCACTTAATAATCATCGTGCTTATTGTCAAGCCCTCTAACCACCCCTAAGAAACTTATGAGGGTGAGAATCTTTGTCTATTTTATTCACAGGTATATCTCAAGTGCTTAGGACAGTGAGCACCTGGCACATAGTAGATGCTTAATAAAGAGTTTGTTGAATAAGTTTAATTAACAAAACAGAGCAAATCATAATTGCTAATATTTATTGCAGTACTTCCTTGTACTTCAAGTGCTGCACTAAGTTTTTTTTAATACATTCCCTCATTTGATTTTTTCAACAACCCTATGATATTGGTACAATCCTGATCATAGTCATCACATTGCACGTGGTAAAACTGACCTTTAGAGAGGTTAAATCATTTGTGAAAATTACTCAGCTAGTAAACAGGGATTGAGGCAGACAAGCTTACTCTGCTTCTGGGTTCTTAATCACTCTCCTACAATGGCCTATAGTAGGACTAGCTACAATATTTTCAGGGCTCAGTGCAAAAGAAAAATTCAAAAACTGTTAGACTTTAAAGATGGTGGCAGCAGAGTATTGAACCAATTGCAGGGTCCTATGTGAATGCACAAGCCACATATTCATAAAGACAGCCCTGGACTGGCAAGTGTACATACCTCAGTATGGCAACAAAGAGACGGGCAGTGCTTTTACTCTTTTGTCCCCATTTCAGGATGGGTGACATCTAGTCCAGTTTTAAATACAGAGCTGGAAAGAGCATGACAGATGAGTTCATTCCACTCATTTGACAGATGAGGAAACTGAGTCTCAGAGAGGTGCTATTTATAAAAAAAGATACTTTAGAGCTAAAGCATGTCCTAGATACAGCCCCCTTGGTATTAAAAGAGACCAGAGTAACTAAAAGTAAGCATTTTTACTATAATCAACAGTCACAGTTATTAGTAATATTTCAAATACTAATGTTTGTCAGGGACTTATTTTTTAAAAAGTTAAAGAAAATTCAAGGGTATCTTCACAATGATGTCACTCTCATTTGCATTCATGTACATTTTCTTAAGCAAAAGAGTAGAGGGCATCATACTTATGTCATTTGTCTAGTATATTTCATAGAAAAAGAAAGTTGGGCCTGAATATTCAAGTATTGTCCAAGGTTGAAATATCCTCCCCTTTACTCTTCCCTACATGCGCCCATTTCATATTTCAATGTTTAATTGACATTATACTTTCTTTTTCAGGCCTTCATTTCTGTTCAACCTAAATCAACAAACAGACTTTGTTATATGGGTTATATTGATATTTATTTTGGGGGACATTAGGACTCAGAACACTTAAAAACACAGCACTAGACAAGTACACATCTCAGCTAACCAAAAAATGATGGCATGAGCCATCGTGTGACCCCTGGGACATGCCACTGTACACACAGGAGAGAATGAGAGTGAAAGAGACAAACAATATATTAGTATTATTATAAAATACTATTTTTATATTTTTATTACATGAATCCATATAACAAAGATTGTCATTTGTACCATTTTTTAAGTATACAATTCATTATCATTAATACATTCACTATGTTGTGCAATCATCGCCATTGTCTATTTCCAAAACTTTTTATCACTGCAAACAGAAACTGTGTAACCATCAAGCAATAATTACCATTCCCCATTCCCCCAGCTCCTGGTAATCTTTAATCTACTTTCTGTCTATATCAATTTGCCTTTTCTAGATATTTTATACAAAATTTGGTAGAATCATGCAATATTTGTCCTTTCATGTCTGGCTAACTTCACTTGGCATAATGTTTTCCAGGTGCTTTCACGTTTCCAAATTTCATTCCTTTTTATGGCAGAATAATGTCCAATTGTATGGATATACCACATTTAGTTCACCCATTTATCTGTCGCTATATACTTGGGTTGTTTTCAACTTTCAGCTATTATGAATAATGTTATGAACATTGATATACGAGTATCCTTTTGAGTTCTTCTTTTCAATTCTTTGGGGTCCATGCTTAGGAGTGGAATTACCAGATCGTATGGTAGTTACATTTTTAACCTTTAGAGAAAGCACCAACCCTTTTACATAGCAACTGCATCACTACATTCTGACTAGCAATGTACAAAGGTTCCCATTTCTGCACTTTCTCACCAACACTTGTTATTTTCCATCTTTTTGGATAATGGCCATCCTAGTAAGTATGAGGTGGTATCTCATTGAGGTTTTGACTTATGTTTCCCTAGTGACAATAATGTTGAACATATTTTCATGTGGAAAATATTTTTGACCTTACAGATTCCTACTGTAGACATTGCCAAGTGTACAGTATACTTGCCCTTTTTCAAGCTTCTATAGTGTTTTTGGCATAAGAAATACAAATGTCTTATGCCTTTTTATTTCATAAAACACACTATATCACTACTTGTATGTGAAAATGCACTCAAAATAGTCTTCATTAATTAATTGCTTACCTAAATGCATTTCTCCTTATTCAGGAAGAGAAATACAGATTTTTTCAGGATTGTGATGTGCCTAATTAAAAATATTCACTTATCCTTTGGCTTTCTTGCAGCTAGGAGTGACCCTGCGACTCAGATTTGGTGGCATAATTGAAGTCTATAGGAAAGCTATTGTTTACCTGGAAGAAAAGGGCTAGTCTCAGTTGGCATAAGTCCTTTTTCTTCTTCTTTCCCTTTCTTCCTGCTTGGACAGGAAGACAACCTACAGGACACCATTTCTGTAGGTGGAGTACCCATCCTGCAACCCCTGGGACAGAAGCATAGAGTGTCAACAGTGGAACAAGACTCGAGAAGGAGCCTGGGCACTTGATGACTTCTTCAAGCCTCTGCTCTGGTCTGTTGACATTTAAATTTTTTATTCAGCTAGTAAAGCTTGATTTAATTAAGCCTCTGTAGCTGGAAGTCATAAAGAGCCCAGGCAGCTGGGAATCTGGAGCCAGCTGAACCTAAGGAAAGGAAAGGAGGCAGGAAAGAGGAAGTGGATGTGTCACAGAGTCAATGCATGGCAAAACATCTCCACAGGGAAAGCGCAAGGCAGAGGCGCCTCTCACATCTTGTGTCATTTACCTTTCAGTCATGTTTAAGCAGCCTCCCCCTGCACCAACAGGCACTTTCAAACCTCTTCTCACTTTCCTTAGGGGCTTGGAGCATCTTTCTGGGATAGTTAGGTTTTCACAGAGAATAGTTTGATATATCATATATTTGAAGGTAGTTCACAAAGAAACACAATCTCTGAAATGTTAGCCTAAGTGTCTGTCCATGCAGAGTGGAGCTGTTCTAAAAACAAGAAATGACTTTGACTTTTCTTGAAGGGTAAGGGAAAAAACTGGAAATTAAAAACATTTTTTTTGAACAATAGTTTTCAAAATAACGCCTTTAAATTTCTTGATTTATTGCAGAAGAAAATAAGTAGGAACAACAAGACTTCATTTTTGTGAAAAATCTATTCTTATACCCAGTTAGATCCTTATAGCAAATTTCAGCTGCTTTGCTCATTAATTCTATGATGTGTATGAATGTTGTCACACATTAGCCTTCTTTTCAGGTCATTGGAGAGTATTGATTCTTCTTCTGTAGTGTGGAACTCAATTCTCTAAGGACTGGTTAGCAAAACATATCCTAGTTCACACAGTGCCATTTGAAAATGATTATGCTCAGAGTCTTCAGCTTAAAGGTTCCCTTCTTGGCTTCCATATGCTAGCAGTTGGCACACTTCTCCTTTATGTTGGTAAAAACCGCCCTCCTCCATTCCCCCAATCCTACTGGTCTTTCTTGCAATAAACAATCAGCATGGGCAAGATAGCTACCTGAGGGAAGAGGAAGAGCTATTGTCACCCACCTGGGACCAGTAGGAAGCTAACTAGTCCTCAGAAGGATTGAATCCCAGGCTGTCTTCTTTAGCACCTAATTGCAATTGACTTTGCTCAACAGCTCTAACAAGAAGACAGAAGGAGGGAATTAAAAAAAAACACATGATTGTGGGTAGACTATGGCTTATATTAAAGCAATTTCAAAAGAGCCAGGTAATGATATGCCACAGGGAGGGAAAAAATGCTGGTTTAAGAGCTGGCAGCAGAATTTTTCTTGAAGGGGAAACATTGTTGTATTAAAAAATTTGGCTCTGCCCAGTGGCTCAGTGGATAGAGTGTTGGCCCAGCATATGGATATTCCAGGTTTGATCCCTAGTCAGAGCACACAAGAGAAGTAACCATCTGCTTCTTTCCCCCTGCTCTCCCCCTTCTCTCCCTCTTCCCCTTCTTCAGCCAGTGGCTTTATTGGTTTGAATGTGGCCCCGTCACTGAGGATAGCTCTGTTGAAGTGCGTCAGCCTCAGGTGCTAAAAATAGCTCAGTATGAGCATCAGCCCCAGATGGGATTGCCGGGTGGATCCCAGTTGGGGCGCATGCAGGAGTCTGCCTCACTATCTCCCCTCCTCTCACCTGAATAAAAAAATTTATTGACAGGCCATTCTACTTAGGAGTTTGCTCTCCAGGTCTAGTTAGGATGGGTGTGGATGGCATAAAGGGACAGCTTACCTGCTTTGCAGGAGCAATGCCCACAAAGTTGAGAGTCTCAGAGAGTGAACATGGAGGAGAGGAAAGAAAGCTAAAGAGGAGCAGGAGCCACATGGAAGGAGGTTTAGCCTGAACAGAAGAGGAGGTGGGGAAGGGATTGACCAAAAGAGTTTTCAAAACAAAGCTGTTTAATATTCAGCTTTAAGAAATCAGCTGTATAGTAACCCTGCTCATTGCTTTTGTTCCTTGCTTTTTAATTAATACTGACACTTTAATAAAAAGTGATAACAACCTTTAGTGAATAGTGTTTTGGGGAAATCACATGGACATGAAAATACTTACATATTTATTTCTATAGTTTTCCTTCCTTCTATTAAAGCAGGTAGCAGCCATTGCAATGATTAGACCCAGAGATTTGTGGGGGGCAGAACATTATAAAGTCAATGGCTCTTTCCGTCTTTAAGTGAGCACAAGCCATTAGAAATGAGTGAGTAGCCTGACCAGGCGGTGGCGCAGTGGATAGAGCATCGGACTGGGATGCAGAGGACCTAGGTTCAAGACCCCGAGGTCGCCAGCTTCAGTGCAGGTTCATCTGGTTTGAGGAAAAGCCCACCAGCTTGAACCCAGGGTTGCTGGCTCTACCAAGGGGTTACTCGGTCTGCTGAAGGCCCGCAGTCAAGGCACATATGAGAAAGCAATCAATGAACAACTAAGGTGTTGCAACGCGCAATGAAAAACTAATGATTGATGCTTCTCATCTCTCTCCATTCCTGTCTGTCTGTCCCTGTCTATCCCTCTCTCTGACTCACTCTCTGTCTCTGTAAAAAAATAAAAATAAAAAAAAGAGAGAAATGAGTAGAAAAGAGAGAGCAGAATCCAGCAATGGGAGAAAGTGGGTGAGTTTACAATTCCAGAGAATCTGGGCCCAGCTTCTAGCATGTCATAGGTTGGGGCAGGACCACAGTGGGCACGTAGGAAAAGACACAGTAGAACTGGGGGTTGTGGGCAAGAGCATGATGAATTTAAGATGACAAAATTTATCCAACTGAATTAGGCAGTTGATATTTTAGGCCTTGAGCCCAGGAAGAAGATCTAGGCTGAAGACTATGAAAATCGTTATTGTATTGTTCAGTGTTTCTCACATTGTAATTCAAAGACCATCTGTATACAAGTGACTCTCTCCTCCCTCAAGTCCTCTGGGAACAGGGTCCAAAATTATGGGTTTAATCCTGCCTCCCAGATGATTCTTAAGCACACTGAAGTTTCATCACCACAGCTAGATGCTAACTGACACAATGGGAGAGCAGTACAGTTCGGAGAAAATGGCCAAAGTAAAGGACCAAGTAGGAAACTGAATGATATTATCCATTGGATTAGCAATGAGGTTGTTGTTGAGACCTGAGTAAGGACAGTTCCAATAAGGTGGGTATAAGAGAATGAAGTTTATTACTTGCAGGCAAATCTGTGTGAGTGTGTGCATATGTGTGTGTGTATGTGTGTGTGTGTGTGTGTGTGAACTAGCTAAGCCATCCTACTAATTTGAGAACATCTGGTTTTCAGTCTTAAGGTTCATGTGACCTTCAGCAAGATATTACATGCCTGCTCCATTCTGACTTCTTAATCCAACTTGGAGGAATACATTTGGAGGCCATTACTGGAGCCTCAGAAAAGAAGCAGCTGGGCCCTCTCATTCTGCTCTGCCTTCTGGCCCTTCAAGGTGACAATGTGGTTTTGATCTTTGGCTTTGCCCTCTCACAATTCTTTGAGACATGATTTCCTTCTCCACCTTCAACTTCATGCTTGAACGGTACAAGAGGCACCTGGCCTTAGACTGCAGTGTGATATCATGGGGCCGCCTCTTATCTGAACTTCAGTTATAGGGGAGGAGAATATGCCTGATCCTGCTGGTGAGCAATTCATCGAAAAATAACAGGTTGGACTAGGTCAGTGGATTTCAAATAGAACTCCATAGAGTTCAAACATCCTGCTAGAGGGTTTGGTTTCAAATGAAGCACTCACATTTGCTTGTTTTGGATATTAGGAATTCATCTGTTTTCATTTAAAAACAATAAGGTTCTATTGCTAAAATCAAGTGTGATATCAAGCTAAGTGTCCAGAACTTAACTTTCACTTTCAGGATTCTGAGATCAAGTCCACACTAAAGGTTTTAGGAACACATCTCTTCTCCCCTAACCTTCAGCCTAGTTCTTAAGGTGTTTCCTTCTTTATACTATGTTAGGAAATAAATTCTAGAGTTGAAGAAGAATGATGACACAAATCTATTTTAGACTTTCACCAGAACACATTAATTACTTATTTCATTTTCTTATTGTGTTAGTATTCTAGTTAAAATAATGTTAACTTTTAAAATGATGCAAATAATTGCAAAAATTTTAGAAAAATAAAAAAGAGAAAAAACATTATCATTTGTAGTTTTACCACCTTTAGCAGTATATGTGTACACACATAGACAGTATATGTGTGGATACAATTGCACATACACACATCAATTGAAAAATATATACAGTCTTGTACACCCCCTTTTCACTTTGTAATATAATCAGTATTTCCTCAAATCATTAAATAGTTTTTGTAAACATGATTTTTGTTGACTACAAAGGTTTATATTTAGTAGGTCTCTGCTTTGTGGGGTCATGTATATCCGTTTATACTTATTTTTTGACTTTCAAAGGGCCATTTTTGCAAATATATATTATCTATACCCCTTCTGACTCAGTAAACTTTTTTGTACATCCCACACACATTCCTAATCCATTTATTTACTTTTTAAATTCATGAACACAAGCTCAGTCTTTTCTCCAAATTCACTGAAAATGTTTTTTCTCTCTTTGTGAGGATCTAGTCTGTTGGACTCAGATCTATTCCTAGACTCTTCCTGAATCACAAGAGTTTAAAAACTAAAAATGACTTTTCCCAGACTCCCTTGCAGCTAGTGTTCTAGATATGAAACTGGCTGTGACAATGTGTTTGGAGATAAAGGTGGAATGTGCTGACATCAAAATGTGATTCCCAATTGCAATGGAAAAGGTGAGATTACAGAGTGTCAAGAGGCCAAGTTAACCATGACAGCCAAGGTTGGTATGGTCACTGAAGCAGGTGGTAGGGCCAGAGCAGTAACCAAAATGGTTTTATCTTTAGGGATCATTTGTGGTAAATAATTGATCATGTGTCTCTAGCACTAAAACAGGTGGGAAACCTACTAAGGTCTAATTTGATTTGTGTAACTGATGAACATGTGGTCAGGTGACTGTTCCCCAGAGGACACTCAGAGTTCCCCACCTAATTTCCCTATCTGAGCTAGCTCACAGTCTCTAAATCCCTGAGAGAAGAGAAAGCTACATTCCTTTGAGAAAGGGCCTGCAACACTCCCACATGTATGTATTTACATCTTCTTAGTCTTCCTTAATGAGTTTTATTGGCATTTACCAGGATGCCAGTACACCAGGGAAAGAGAGATACTAAATTTGAGAGCAATTCTGGGAACCATCTTTGTGTGGAGTCACGTACATGTGAGCTCATTACTTTTCTTCCTGCAATAAAAGGAGTTCCTTGATCAGAAACAATGTAGTGTGGGCATCCACAAGCATCTTGGGATTCTGAATTCTCTGGGGATAGTTCTACTGGTCAGATTGGGAGTTATGGGGTCCAATGTTAGAACTTTTGATTAGAGTTTGTCTCACAGTGGGCCCAGTGGGTTCTATGTACACACCCTGCATTTATTTCTCCAGTCCTTGAACATATAATTGGACAATTGAGAATCTCACATTTGCTCTCTGACTCATGGAATGAGGGCTGCTATGAGAAAAAGAGCTACATGAAAGCCTTTCTTGACATTGTGTAACAAAGCAGTACCATATCCTAGGAGGAATTGCAGAATGAGTGCCCACGTCAAAGACCTGGGAATGGATTCTAATCATTTCCTTATTTAAGCTCATCTCTTTGATCTGCACAGAAGTGCTGGAGGTCTAGAAAAAGAAATCATTGGATTCTTTGGAAACTTAACTGGGTCGTGGCTCCAGTGGCAGATGCTATTACAGATGTTAAGTGGTTTTATGGAGCAAATCAACAACACAATTCCTGGAATCTAATATGCAGACACCAGTCAGGAAAACTCTTTTTTTCCTAACCAATAAGCAGACACTACTCAATGCAGTTTCCTTTTATCTAGAAGCAATATGCCTTCATGAATTCATAAAACATGTATGTGTCAGAGAATGGATAATAAATCTCCAGAAAATTCAGACACCTTAATAAATCTCCGTGAAGATTCTGGGAGCTCAGTGATCTCAAACATTCAAGATAACTCTTCCAAAGTGAAAGATAATTGTATTATGATTAAGAAAGAGGAATAATTTTCCAACCTTAACCAAGTAACCATTAAAGCTATTGCCCACAAGTGTGGCCTGAAGCCAGAGACATTCAAGTTAAAATTTAAGCAGCTCATGACCCAAATAATCCAAAGGGTTGGACATCCTAAAGTATTGCTTCTGAACAAGGAACTTATTTTCCTGCAGAAGAAGAAAGGCAATAAACTCATGCATGGGAATTCACTAGTCTTACAAGAAATTCCATCACTCAGGAAAAGTTGACCGTAAAGATGATAAAATGGCCTTTGGAAGATTCAGTTATGGTGGAAGCTGTGAGACTATAGGTTTTACAATTTGAAGGGCTGACTTACAAGATGTTCCATATACTTTGAACAAGCAACCAATATATGGTGCTATTCCTTCCATAACCAGATCTCATGAGAGCAGAACCAAGGGGTAAAAGCAGGAAAGTATTCTCTATTTTATGTAATGACACACACACACACACACACAAGATTGGCTTTCTATATTTATCAGATGCCATTGGTGCCCCCTTGTACCCCCTTGGCTTACTGTGGAGGTCATCTGCAATTGCCAGAAGTTCTGGAAGAGAATACTCCAGCAGTTCTAGATAAATAACGTGGCTTCCTTACTCCTCAGTGGGATAATTCCAAAGTGTTCACAGTCCTTCAACTGGTTTCCAGTGGAATTGTGTTTGGTGTTAAACCTAAAATCTTCTCCCATTTTGAAATTATATTTAAAGCATACCTTCCTGTTTGGTTCAAATGCTATTATTGTTTCATTTTACTTCTACATCTTTGACAGATGTAAACATTTTTTAGTGTAAGATGTTGGAGAAGTACAATAAAATTTTAAGATGACTATCCAGTTATCACAGCACCACTTATTGAATAATCCATCATATCTCACTGATTTGATTTGCCACATTTATCATATTCTAAATTCCTGTTTGGATTCTATCTACTTTTCCTTCCTTTGCAGCTTACTCTTTAAAGTGACTAACCATAGAATTTAATATGCTCATTTAGGAATTTAACATATTTCAAACTGCTCTGTACTTTATCTTTTCTTTTTAAAACAACAAAAAAAATTGTAACTTTATCATGTATTGCAATGTCTGGAAAGACAAGTGATTTTCCAATACTCTGATATTTTAGAATATTCTTGACTACTCTTATATGTCAGTTTTCCATATGTTTTTTTAGAATCATTTTGACTGGTTTCCTTCCCCAAATCCAGTTGACATTCTCTTTGGGTGTTTATTAACTATGTAAAATTTTCTCTTTTTTTATTCTTTGTTTTTATTTTTTGGGGGGTAGAACTTACATATAGTGGAGTCAATCTTTTTGGAAAGGAATCATGACACAAGTTAAGTGCAATGTGGAGACTAGGTTCTTTGGTTCTTAACTTTGCCATTCTCTATTTGAAAGTTCTCTCTTTCTTTACCATAATTTTTCATATTTTTTGCTAAATAATCAATGTTTAAGAAACTCTAAAATGTGTGGGGGAAGAAGATCAATTAGAGCAGAAGTAGAGGCTCTATCAATTACTAGCTGGTTAGACTTTTCCTCTCTTATCTTTAGTATTCACATTTATTAAATAGAGATAATAGTAATAACTTTTTAGAGTTATTGTAAAGTTAAATGAGATGGAGTCAATTGAATTAGTACAAAATCTGGGGGGAGATGATCTCAGTTATTTATTTCTTCAAATATTCAAATTCTTTCCACTGTAAGTTTGTCCTGCCCTCCCACTCTACCTCTGGGTTCAGCCATACAAGTTACTTTGGCCTTGCTCTACTTCCTGATAAAGAATGTGGCCTTCCCACTCAGTGGGATAATTCTGAAGTGTGTTCCGAGACTTGCTCTGGTTCTTGCCTTCTGACACTACCATGAAAACATGCCTGGGCTGTCCTGCTGAAGGGTAAGAGACATGTGACCCAGTGAACCCAATTACCTCAACCTATGGTTGATAACCAACCAATCCCCAAATATGTGAGTGGACCAAGCCTGGATGAGAAGAACCACCTATCTGATCCCAATCTAGACTAAAGAGTGTTGAGCTAAATGGTAGTTGTTTTAAGCCACTGAGTTTGGAAGTTGTTTGTTTCTTAGCATTATTGTTTCAGTAAATAACTTATACAAAACTTGATACACAAAGTGCTTAAAATTGTGTACATTGTAGCCCTTTTGTAATCAAAATCTTTTTTTATTTAAATCACAGATGTAGTTACTCATCTACTTATCGCTTCTTTTAGCTTACTCCTTAAAGTGTCTGTTAAATTAATATGCTTATTTAGCAATTTAATATGTTTCAAATTGCTTCTGTACTGTACCTTGTCTTTTTAATAACAAAAAGAATTTATTTAGTATACTGATTGTTAGCATTTAATTGGGGTCTTTAAGAAGATATAAGAGAAACAGGAGACAGAACTCTCCATTCCATAACACAAATCCAAAAGATGTAGAACAATTTCATTGATATAGCTATATAAAGAAACGTTGAAAGAAAACTGGAGAATTAAATGACTTGACATAAAGTAAGTTTAGTCTGTGCTATTTTAAGCATGGTATTAAGACTTTCCTGTTGAAAAATTCAAATGGTAGAATAAATAACCAATCTTTTTATTTTACTTCTAATGTGGCCTCACATTGAATGTCAGGGTCGTGAAACGGGAATGTGACAAATGAGTGCTATATGTGGACGCTCTTTGTACCTCTTACTTTGGCAGTTTCATGGCACTTTCCTCGAGATGCAGACAGTATTACAGAGATGAGTTTAGCAGTATTTATAATATTGCATCTTGTCATTAATAAAAATTTATTAAAAAAATATTGCATCTTGTGAGTATCGAATGGGTGGGAACAGTACAGTAACATCTGCTTCAATTCTGCTCTACTTTCATTTAGGACTCTCTAGAATCTAGATGGTCTCACCTAAGTCAAATAAAAGTACTTTTTACCCAATTTACAGGGATGAATGGAGCTGACCCTGAACACAGGCACTCAGTTCCATCTGTATGGAGAGGGAATATCAGTCTCAACTATCTCTGATCCTGCAGCAGCTGATTGAGAGCTGTTGCTGGTTTCTGGTCTGACCTTCAACTGTACAACACAAATTATGGCTTCCTAATGAATGTATGCTCAGTGCTGTCCACCAACTATTATTGCTAAACAGAGCATGTCCATCAGCAGAAGCAAACTCATTGTGCCAGGAGTAACATCAATTGATTCAACGGTCATTTGATGAAAGGAGAGAGCAAGAATTCCTCTTCTCCCAGCAGTTGACATTGCCCCTTGTTTTCTGACTCAGGCAATTTGTTCCTTTTTATTCATCTCTGTCACAGCCTATACAGTTCAACTTTATGTTCTAGAGCAGGGGTCCCCAAACTTTTTACACAGGGGGCCAGTTCACTGTCCCTCAGACCGTTGAAGGGCTGGACTATAAAAAAAACTATGAACAAATCCCTATGCACACTGTACATATCTTATTTTAAAGTAAAAAAAACACACCCAAAAAACGGGAACAAATACAATATTTAAAATAAAAAACAAGTAAATTTAAATCAACAAACTGACCAGTATTTCAATGGGGACTATGGGCCTGCTTTTGGCTAATGAGATGGTCAATGTGCTCCTCTCACTGACCTCCAATGAAAGAGGTACCCCTTCCGGAAGTGCAGTGGGGGTCGGATAAATGGCCTCAGGGGGCCACGTGCAGCCCACGGGCCGTAGTTTGGGGACCCATGTTCTAGAGAAAAATAAAGAAGATCTGACTTGATGTATGGCGCAAACAGGCAGCTTCTTAGCTGGAGTAATTAAAAAACTGAGAGCTCTACATCTCCTAATCAGAGCCCGGATTTTAGACTCAAGAAGTAGGTAGTCTGGCCTGACCAGGTGGTGGCCCAGTGGATAGAGCATCGACTGGGACACAGAGGACCCAGGTTTGAAACCCCAAGGTCGCTGGCTTCAGTGTGGGCTCATCTAGTTTGAGCAAGGCTCACCAGTTTAAGCCCAAGGTTACTGGCTTGAGAAAGGAGTCAGTTGGTCTGCTGTAGTTCTCTCCCTCCCCCCGTCAGGGCACATATGAGAAAGCAATCAATTAACAACTAAGATACCGCAACGAAGAATTGATGCTTCTCATCTCTCTCTCTTCCTGTTTGTCCCTATCTGTCCCTCTCTCTGTCTTTCTGTCTCTGTCACAAAAAAAAAAAAAAAAAAGAAAAAAAAGGAAATAGGTGTTCTGGAAGGAGCCTTAAAATAAAATAATCTTTTTTGGATATTTTCAAATGAGTTTTGCTCAGAAATCCGACATAATCTTAGGTGAATGTACACCTAAATGATGCTGAGAGAAAACAGAACTGCTCTGACTGAGCAGCAAGGGGACAGGCCATTGTAGTTGCTTGCAGGAAGCAGAGTTAAAAATCAGAAACTCTTGCCCAACTTTCACTTATTTGGATTTAGAGAAATGAAATGATTGGTCTGCAAACTGGTAACTACAACTTTAAGCCTTACTTTTTGTGCAGTGTGCTTCCTAGAATTTTAAATAATCAGTGAGAAATTTGGGTAAAGGTGCATTACCAATGGGAGTGCTGAAGAGATACATACATTCTAGCAAATATCCTTATAATGTTATATTTAAGCGCTGTTGTGTTCTAGAAGAATTTATGTTTAACATAACAGCACTCAAATATAACATGAATTCTTCTGAACATAACAGCCTGTGTACTTTGATACACTATTTTATAAGGAAATTCTAGAACTTTTTTTTCAGGTATATTAATAAGAAAATAACTTTTTAAATATGCACCTTAGATACTATTTTAAAAAGATACTCCCTTGCCCCAGTCTCAATCTCCTCCCTAGAGGTCACTGCAAACATCTAGACATTTTTCTGTGAATACACACCTATACTTACACCCACATATATGATTGTAGTGTGTGTTATCATTTACAAAAATGTAAATAGAATATACATTGCTCTGGAACTCTAAAAAATATAGAAGGTGATTGTTAATCCAAATTTGGAAGGACCCGAATTATGGAAGACAGAAGCAAGGTCCGTCGTTTACACATTAAAGCTTTATTGTCTAGCTTGGCCAAGCGGCGGGAACTCCGACAGAAATCTGACGGAGAGCGCGCCGGCCCTTTGTCCTACTTAGTTTTTATAGTTTTGTAAGTGGGAAGTACAGAAGCAAAAATTGCAATTAGGAGCCCCTTACCGCTATTGGTTATAGTCATATGTCCTTTAACATGATAGGACCACGCTCAATTTGCAAACCATACATCATTTTGGAGAAAACAAAATTTACAAGTCAACACAATGGTAGAAAGATATCTCTTTACATATTAAAAGGCCTTCCTATATTTTCTAGTGTTCACCCGCCATCTCTCTGTCCAGAGTCAGATGTATTAACCACATGCATTTACATAAGAGAGGTAGTTTCTTTGGGGACAAATGCCCGCAAATGGCTCATTGCTATAAGAAAAGGTTCATTTTGGCTTTTCCCTTCCTGCACCTGGCTAGCCATTCACTCCCTTCCCCACAGGTGTGGTGGAATGTCAGGGAATCTATGCTTTCCTTCCCTTTTCATTTACAATACAATGGCAAGAGCCATCCTGGCTATGCTAATCACACAGCACAGAGACTATTCTCACAATTTCTCTTAACCCAAATTAATAAAATGTTCTCCAAGCCTCCTAAAATATTAATATTAATCCTGTAGCCTTTTGGTACTTTACAACATCTGCAGGTGAAATGGCTCAGTGGCTCCTCAGTGATATCTTTCCACGTGAGTTCAATCTCACTCATTTTTTAGCTGCTTTGCTCATGTGGCTGGATGTAATTTAATGCATTTATCTATAACCCTGTTGGCCAGCGTTGAGATTATTTCCAAAACTTCATTATTACTATACTACACTTAAGATTTTTTTGAATATATGTTTTTCTATTTTTGCATATATTTATACCAGATAGATCTTTGGCAGTCAAAAAGACACATTTTTTGATAAATGCTAAAGGGCAGCGAGGACTGTTGACACTCTTACTCTGCGCTTACAATTGAAAGTGCTGTTTGCCAACAATAACTCTAAATATTATCTCATTAACCTTGCCAATCTGATAAGCAGAATGCTCGCTTGTCTTTGATTAGTTAGGTCAAACTTCTCGTGTGCTTAATTAATCACTTGCATTTTACTTTCAGTGGCCTTTATTTTTTCCCTATGTAAATTAAGTTGTTTGTCTTATATTGAGTGCTAGGAGCTTCTCACAAAGTCTTAATGTTAACCCTTTCATTACATATGTTGTATTTCCTCTGAGTCGGTTGTTTGTCATGTAATTTCATTCATAGGATCTTTTGTCATGCAGACATTTTAAATAATGAAGTCCAATGTGTCAATCTTCCCTTTGTAGGAAAGCTCACATATCTACTACTTTTTTAATAGAAATCTTTAGTCCCTTAGTCACTGCTTTAGTCCCTTAGTTGGTCCCTAGACCAACTGCTGTGGAGATATATTTTTACTGAAAATAAGTCATTCTAAATTTAAAATGCAGATTAAAACTTGCTGCTGATACCTTGGCTAACAAAATCAATCTTTATGGAGGAAACAAAAGTCTCTTCTTAAAATACAGCAGATAAGGATAGGCTCCAAAAAGCTTAAATAAGTGGTATTTCAAAATGAAAATTGTAGTATGATTGGAAATTTCATGTTAAAAAGCATAAGCAGGCAGTATTACTTTTATTTATTTATTTATTTATTTATTTATTCATTCATTCATTTGGGGGGGGGAGAGAGAGAGAGAAAGGGAGGAGCAGGAAGCATCAACTCCCATATGTGCCTTGACCAGGCAAGCCAGGGTTTTGAACCGGCAACCTCAGTCTTTCCAGGTTGACGCTTTATCCACTGCACCACCATAGGTCGGGCCTCAGGCAGTATTACAAATTCCAGCTCCTTACCAGTAAGTTCATGTCTTTCGAATGTATTGTTTGTCAGTTTTGCTCAAAGTCTTATTCCTGGGAGTTAAGGTATTATGGATGATTGTTAACATATAAATGGTTGTTTAGCCTTTATTAGAAATCAACATTTTTGGATAAGGCTAGCAATCATTTTGAGGAAGCAGAAAACAAGAAGAGTGAGATTTGTTGTGTGAAGTAAAGCGGGACAGGTCAGAACCTTGGCTGCTGTGGAAAAAATGAGGTCTTCAGAAGAAATCACAGGAGTGATCCAGGAAATCTACTGGTGAGTTGAAAGATACAGGTGCATAAAGGTGATGTGGGTGGGTGGGTGGGTGGGAGGGTATTAGGTGGAAAGGGAAGAAAACAAGAGAAGAAAGGACTGAGAAGAATTCTTGAGAACTACTTTTGCACTTAGAACTGGTTGTACTTAGGTATTGTCTGATTTCTCTACTACATTGTGAGGGTCAGTTTCCCATCCACATTTATATACTCAGCGATCGACACACCACAGACATTCAGAGACTATTTGCTGTTTATTTTCCCATAAATTTTATTATGTGCACCCTGCATTACCATGCGGTAACACTAGCAAACTTGGTTCTTTGTGACTTGAATAATGATACTCACTGAGGTGATCAACATTAACAATAAAATTTAGGTTTAGGTATTACTGTGTTCTGGTACTATACAATTGTTTGGTCTAAAAATGGAATTAGAAGGGAGATTTTCTGTTTGTGTTTGAAAGCTGGTACCTTTTTAAAAGCCTTATTCAGAGGTTTGAGATAACAGTGAGAGCTTTCTAGCTCAGTGGGTCTATCAGTTGGGACAGAGGTCAGCAGGGACTCTTTCTCTGCCCATCTCATTGCCCCAGGACAGATGAAAATGAAGACTGTATCAGGACTAAAAATTCTGTCTAATATCCGGGGTATGAAAAAGCAAACAAATAAGCAGCCTATACCACCATTCCTTTACAATGCACTCTAGAAGGCAATAAGGATAAAACTATGGCATATATTTAATGTAGATAGATATATGTAGATACGTAGATATAGGTAGATATTTATATAATCAACAAACCAAGGCATTTAGAGTCATGTGAAAAGGAACCAGAAAGCTAAAATGTTTTCATTAGTAAATAGAAGCTCAGTGCTAAGCTAAAACTGATGTGGCCTCTGGGTGAGGTTATCATGTTTTGAAGCATTGACTGTGGAACCAGCCCCCTGGGATAAAATTCCAACTTTGCCACATGGGAGCTATTACTGTGGGCAAGTAGTATAACCTCAGAGGCCCTCAGTTTCTTCATTAGTAATGAGGAGATAGCAGTAACATCTGCCCACAGTGATGTTCTGTGGACTAAGGGAAGGAATGCAAGTCACACACTTAGCATGGTACTGGTTTGTTTCCCTGTTTGCTTTGAAACATTCAAGCTGTACAAACTTTGAGTTTGCAGTGTGTACCCTATTCTCAGATTTTTGCAAGAATTGATATGATTCTCAAATGTGTGCTATAGAGCCAATCTATCTTGGCTGTTGCAGAGTCTATACTCCCCAGTTGAAATCCCCTTGAAGAAATGATCTTGGGCCCCTACCTAACCTGGAGCTCTGATACAAACACACAGTAAGTGATGTATTGAATAAGACACAGGAGGAAGAGAGAAGTCAATGATTCATGCCAGCCTGGCGGGGCATCTCACTGCTTTCCACACTTCACAACTCTGGATGGATGGCTTTTGATTTGTGCCTTACCTCCCCTGGGAATTGCTGTGTTCTAATTGAACCTGATGCCATTATAGCTAAGTACAGAAACATTCTCTGATTGCTGTCATTCAAGCCTATCAGCATGACTTAGATGTGCCAGAGAAGGTATCAGGGACAACAACCGCCACCAAAAAGTAAACATTTTTACCCAATGATATATTTAGTATACGCAACTTTCAGAAAAGTTGTGAAAACATAAAATGCAAAGAAACTCATAGGATACTTTCTTGTATTAAAAAATATTCAGGCCCTGGCTGATTTGCTCAGTGGTAGAACATTGGTCCTATGTATGGAAGTCCTGGGTTCGATTCCCAGTCAAGACACACAGGAGAAGTGACCATCTGCCTCTCCACCCCTCTTTCTCACCTTTTTCTCTATATGTCTCTCTTTTCCCCTCCTGCAACCATGGGTAGGTTGGAACAAGTTGGTTCTGGGTACTGAGGATGGCTCCATGGCCTCACCTCAGGTGCTAAAATAGCTCAGTTGCTGAGCAACAGAGCAGTGGTTCCAGATGGACAGAGCATTGCCCCATAGGGGGCTTGCCAGGTGGATCCTGGTGGGGCAGATGAGGGAATCCATCTCTCTGCCTCCTTACTCAGTTAAGAAAAAATTTAAAAATACATTCATCATAGAATTCCTTTAAAAAACAAACTATCCTAGTATATCAAAATAATACTGACCTACTCAAATTTATTATTCATAGTTTTCCTTGGCATTTCTGGGTTTATTTGAAATTTTATTTTTATTACTATCAAGTAACTCAAATTTGAGATCTTAACCTAAAATAAAATAAAATATGGCAAGGTTTATATATAGTATATATTTACAATGTCTTATACCCTCCATTTCAAGCTTGTGGACCAATTTCCAAATAAACCATGTGAAATAGACACAAAGCTGCCTCTTTGACCCAGCCCATTTGTGCTGTCTGCATGACTGACAGATTCATTGCCAAGTATCTCCTACCCCTTGCAGGCATGTCAGGAGAGATGACTGTGGTCACTTATTAGAGTAGAGCCAAACGGACAAAGTCCAGGATGGTTATCTAGAATTCCTGTGATCAACTATTATCAAAGTCCCCAGGCTTTCTTTTCTGATGAAAATGTCAACCTCAGGAAGAAATGTCTGCCACCACTTCTTGAAACACAGAGGACAGAGGAATTTGGAGAAAGGCTTTTAAAGTTTTTAAATCAAGATCAGTTATTATGAGCATCAGTAAGGATCTTGCTTAAGGCTTGAACTGTTTTGACCTTTGCTCTCTTTACTCCCATGGTTCATGCCAATTAAGGAATCACCACTCCATTTCCACTCCTGCCATATCCTCCTATCAATAGTGTAGACAGTAAGATCAGAATTCAGGAAATAGTTGTAAAGATTCAAAAATATGGCTACCTTGCCTTTTCTCTTCTTTGATGACATTAGCTTTCATTAGTAAACACTGCCAAACTAATTTTTATCCTTTTTTATCCAAACGATTCTCTAACATCTACACATGCAGTTGGGTCATTTACATGGTGGCATATGTCTGACTTGCCTTATGAGAAAGAATGTGGCATAGAACTGCAGCATCTTTTTTACTAGGTGAGAAAGTGTTCTGGATATACCATACCAGATGGGTAGAACAGGCAATGGAGAAGTAGGGCTGCTTGGCAAACAATTTGATGGGAATTTGTCTTCAAGAAGTGTCCCTGGAGCTAAGTCAGGAAAGAGGCATCCAAGAGAACCAAGATGGCAGCAGAGTAGGCAGACACACAGACTCCCAGCTCACACCACCAAACTGGATTACAAATTAATTTAGGAACAATCAGCGAGAAAAACCAATTTTGGATTAAAAGAACAGGTTTCAAAAACTAAGGAGCAAAGAAGAAGCAACACTGAGCCTGGTAGGGAATGCCGAGTCACGGTGGGACTTCCCTGCTTCCAGGAACAAAGGTGGGATGAGACTGAGACCCAGGACGGCTCTCATTAAAAGGAGAAGAGAAGAGAATATCACTCACAGTCACTTGCCTGGGGACCTGGGAACAAGGTGAGCTGAGAGGGCTGGCTTGTCTTTCAAAAGGAAAGTGGGGAAAGAGAGACAGATGGTGACAGGCAGAGGAATGCATGAGATGACCTGAGAAGCTGACTCATCCAGTGCGGAGGCGGCCATAGCTGGGGGAGGGGTTGAACCCTAATCAAAGCACAAGCCTAAAGTGGTTCCAAGTGACCCACCTCCAGAAATCTTTCCAGCTCCAATCAGAGCAACAAGACACAGCTGAAAACAGGAAGTGGGGAGGAGAGGCAGTAACTCAGATCTCCATGGAGATATGAGATACACTTCCCCCTACTGAAACACAGAAAGCACCCCACTGCCAGAAAGAAGCTGGCAGATCAGGCCTTCAGAATCTCAGGTTACACCCACTGCATTCCTGGATACAGCTCCAAATAAGCCCCCTGCTAAGATCAGTAAACAAGACTACCACTGAGTTCAGAAAACTGAGAAGAAAAAAAACAAATCAAGACTTCAAAGAGGCTCTACTAGGTAAGGAGATCACAGCTGGAAGAATCCAACAAGTCATAGAGAATAATGGGTAGGCAGAGAAGCATAAGTCATATGCTTCAACAAGATAAATCCTCTGATAAAGTTTTGGACAATTGGAAGTAATCAAATTACTGAATGCAGAGTATAAAATAATGATTTTTATGATGCTTAAATATCTCAAAGCTGCAATGGATGGACTTAATGAACACTTCAGTAAAGAAATTGAAAGCATCAAAAAGGACACGAAAATTATGAAGAAGAACCAGACAGAAATGACAAACACAATATCAGAGATGAAGACTACACTGGAAGGAATTAAAAGCAGGCTGGATGAAGCAAAGAACTGAATCAGTGACTTAGAGGACAAGATAAGTGAAAGCATGGAAGCAAAGCAGCAAAAAGAAAAGAGACAAAAAAAAAAAAACCTGAGGAAACTCTAAGAGAGTTCTGTAACAACCTAAAGAGAAATAACATCACATCATAGGGGTTCCTGAAAAAGAAGAGAAAGAACAAGGGATAGAGACCTTGTTCAATCAAATCATAGCTGAAAACTTCCTTAAATTGATGCAGGAAAAAGTCACACAAGTTCAGGAAGCACAGAGAATTCCATTAAAGAGAAACCCAAAAAAATCTACACCAAGACACATCATAATTAAAATACCAAAGCTAAGAGATAAAAAGAAAACATTAAAGGCTGTTAGAGAAAAAAAGGCTATCACCTACAAAGGAACCCCCATAAGGATGACATCTGACTTCTCAACAGAAACACTTGAGTCCAGAAGGGAATGGCAAGACATATTCAAAGTAATGCAAAACAAGAGCCTACAACCAAGACTTCTTTATCCAGCAAGGCTATCATTAAAAATTGAAGGAGAAATAAAAAGCTTCCCAGACAAAACAAACAAACAAACAAAAAAAAAAACACAAGGAATGCATTACAACCAAACTAATGCTGCAAGAAATGTTAAGGGACCTGTTGTAAACAGAACAAAGGGGGAATAGAATTTAGTAAAAGAGGAATATAACTTTAAAGAATAAAATGGCAACAAACAACTACATATCAATAATAACCTTAAATGTAAATGGATTAAATGCTCCAATCAAAAGAAAGAGTAGCTGAATGGATTAGAAAACAGGACCCATACATATGCTGTCTATAGGAGATGCACCTCAAAACAAAAGATACACATAGACTGAAAGTAAAGGATGGAAAAAAATATTTCATGCAAATGGAAATGAAAAAAAAGCTGAGGTAGCAATACTTATATCTGACAAAATAGACTTTAAAACAAAGAGGATAAAGAAGGTCACTACATAATGATAAAGGGAGCAATCCAACAGGAAGAGATAAACATTATAAATATATATGCACCTAATATAGGAACACCTAAATATATAAAGCAGATTTTGATAGACATAAAGGGAGAGATCAACAGTAATATAATAGTAGGGGATTTCAATGCCCCACTAACATCAATGGATAGATCCTCAAGAAAGAAAATTAACAAAGAAACAACAGAATTAAGGGATACACTGGATTTAATAGATATCCTCAGAAACTTTCACCCTAAAGCAGCAGAAAATACATTTTTTTCAAGTGCTATTGTACATTCTCTAGGATAGACCACATATTAGGACATAAAACAAGTCTGAACAAATTTAAGAAGATTAAAACCATATCAAGCATCTTCTCTGACCATAGTGGCATGAAACTAGAAATCAACTACAATAGGAAAACTGAAAAACATCAAACACTTGGAAACTAAACAGCATGTTATTAAACAACGATTGGGTCAACAACGAGATTAAGGAAGAAATAACAAATTTCCTTGAAACAAATGAAAATGAGCATACAACAACTCAAAATCTGTGGGATACAGCAAAAGCAGTTCTGAGAGGGAAGTTCATAGCACCTCAGGCATACCTTAAGAAGCTAGAAAAAACTCAAATAAATGACTTTATCCTACAACTAAAAGAACTAGAAAAATAACAGCAAGTAAAGCCTACAGGAAGTAGAAGGAAGAAAATAATAAAGATCAAAACAGAAATAAATGACATAGGGACTAAAAAAAAATACAGAGGATCAATGAAACCAAGAGCTGGTTCTTTGAAAAAGTAAACAAGATCGATGAACCCTTAGCCAGACTCACCAAGAAAAAA
This sequence comes from Saccopteryx bilineata, assembly GCF_036850765.1. Lineage (NCBI taxonomy): Eukaryota > Metazoa > Chordata > Mammalia > Chiroptera > Emballonuridae > Saccopteryx > Saccopteryx bilineata. Next base: position 180,246,243 of record NC_089492.1, read on the forward strand.
AGAGAAAGGACTCAAATAAATAAAATTAGAAATGAGGGTAGAGAAGTAACAACGACACAGCAGAAATATGAAGGATTGTAAGAAAATACTATGAAGAACTGTATGCCAAAAAATTAGACAACCTAGGTGAAATGGACAAATTCCTTGAAAAATATCATCTTTCAAAAATCAATCTGGAAGAATCAGAAAACCTAAATAGACAAATTACAACAAATGAGATTGAAATAGTTATCAAAAAACACCCAACAAACAAAAGCTCTTGGCCAGATGGCTTCACAGGCAAATTCTACCAAACTTTCAAAGAAGAACTAACTCCTATCCTTCTCAAGCTATTTCAAAAAATTCAAGAGGAGGGAAAACTTCCAAGCTCCTTTTATGAGGTGAACATAATTCTTATTCCAAAACCAGGCAAAGACAACACAAAGAAAAAAAACTATAGGCCAATATCCTTGATGAATTTAGATGCTAAAATTCTCAACAAAATATTAGCAAACTGGATCCAGCAATACATGAAAAATATTATACACCATGATCAAGTGGGATTTATTCTGGGAAGGCAAGGCTGGTACAATATTTGCAAATCAATCAATGTGATTCATCACATAAACTAAAGGAAGAACAAAAGCCTCATGATAATATCAATAGATGCAGTAAAAGCATTTGATAAAATCCAGCACCCATTCATGATCAAAACTCTCAGTAAAGTGGGAATACACGGAACATACTTCAACATGATAAAGGTCATCTATGACAGGCCCACAGCCAACATCATACTCAATGGGCAAAAAGTAAAAGCAATCCCCTTAAGATCAGGAACAAGGCAGGTGTGCCCCCTTTCACCACTCTTATTCAATATAGTTTTGGAAGTCCTATCCACAGCAAGTCAGACAAGAAGAAGAAATGAAAGTCATCCAAATTGGAAAAGAAGAAGTAAAACTATCATTATTTGCTGATAATATGATATTGTACCGAGGAAACCCTAAAGTCTCAGTCAAAAAACTACTGAATATGATAAATGAATTCAGCAAGGTGGCAGGATATAAAATTAATATTCAGAAATCAGAGGCATTTTTATACACTAACAATGATCTGTCTAAAGAAAAATTAAAAAAAAATCCCCTTCACTATTGCAACAACAACAACAAATAATACCTAGGAGTAAATTTAACCAAGGAGACTAAAGACTTGTACTTGGAAAATTATAAAACATTGATAAAAGAAATCAAGGAAGATACAAACAAGTGGAAGCATATACCATGTTCATGGCTAGGAAGAATAAACATCATTAAAATGTTTATATTACCCAAAGCAATTTATAAATTCAATGCAATTCCTATTAAAATACCAATGACATACTTCAAAGATATAGAAGAAATATTTTAAAAATTCATATGGCACAAAAAAAAAGAACACGAATAGCCTCAGCAATCTTGAAAAAGAAGAATAAAGTGGGAGGTATCACACTTCCTGATATTAAGTTATACTACAAGGCCATTGTACTGAAAACAGCTTGGTACTGGCATAAGAACAGGCATACAGATCAATGGAACAGAACAGAGAACCCAGAAATAAAACCGCATCTTTATGAACAATTGATATTTGACAAGGGTTGTGATAGCATACAATGGAGTAAAGACAGACTCTTTAACAAATGGTGTTGGGAAAATTGGTCAGCTACCTGCAAGGAAATGAAACTAGATCACCAACTCACATCATTCACAAAAATAAACTCAAAATGGATAAAAGACTTAAACGTAAATCATGAAACCATAAGCATGAGGAAAACATAGGCAAACATAGGCAGTAAGCTCTCTGACATCACTTGCAGCAATATATTTGCTGATTTATCTCCAATCGCAAGGGAAATAAGGACAGGATAAAGAAATGGGACAATATCAAACTATAAAGCTATAGCACAGCTAAAGACAATATGAACAAAATAAAAAGGCAAACCACACAATGGGAGAATATATTCGACAATGCATCTAATAAGGGGTCAATAACCAAAATTTATAAAGAACTTGTAAAACTCAACACCAGGAAGATAAAGAGTCAAATCCAAAAATGGGCAAAAGAGATGAATAGACACTTCTCCAATGAGGACATACAGTTGGCCAATCGGCAGATGAAAAAATGCTTAACATCACTAATCATTAGAGAAATGCAAATTAAAACCACAATGAGATATCACCTCACACCAGTCAGAATGGCGCTCATCAACAAAACAACACAAGAGTAACTGCTGGCGAGGATGTGGAGAAAAGGGAACCCTCCTGCACTGCTGGTGGGAATGCAGACTGGTGTAGTCACTGTGGAAAGCAGCATGGAGATTCCTCAAAAAATTAAAAATCGAACTGCTTTTTGACCCAGCCATCCCACCTTTAGGAATATACCCAAGAATACCATAGCACAGCTTAAAAAGGAGAAATGCACTCCCATGTTTATGGCAGCATTGTTCACAATAGCAAAGATCTAGAAACAGCCCAAGTGTCCGTCAGTGATTGGACGGACATTCAGCCATGAATTGGTCAGGTAGCTGACCAATTTTCCCAACACCATTTGTTAAAGAGATTGGATGGCATTCAGCCATGGCAAGAGAAACTCAAGATTGGAATAAAAAGCGGTGGTACATATACACAATGGAATACTATGGGGCCATGACAAAGAAGGAAGTATTATTTTTTGCGACAACATGGCTGGAACTGGAAACTATTATGTTAAGTGAAATAAGCCAGGCAGAGAAATAAAAATATCATATGACCTCACTCATATGAGGAATTTGACAAACAATATGAACTGAGGAGTGAAATAGAGACAGAGGCGGGTTGAAAGGATCCAGAAGAAAAGCGGACAGAGGGAAAGGAGATGATAGGGTGATAGGATGGGATGAGAGCAGAAAAGGAAATCCTGGAGGGAAGGAGGAAGGGCAATACCAGGGAGGGAGACAAGGGGGATGAACACTGTGACATTAGAATCTATGGAAACACAATAAAAAAAGATAAAGCAAGGATAGCAACTTGGGCTTTCTAGGTTAAGAAAATTTTATCTAAAAAGAAAATAAAAGAGGCATCGAAGTTGTAAAATATTCAGGCACTCATTAAATTCTATTCTAATCATGTATGACCAATGTTTCCCCAAGCAGAGCCCATCTTTGCTAAAGTGGGTTTTACAGTTTACAGGGAATGCATCTCAATATGGACTCACCCATTGTGCATTGGAAAATAGACAACCATACCTGATGGTCATTTAATTTCATTGTCCATTGCATTCATGACTCACATATTAATTTATTAAAAATGTTCTACCTGTGGCTAAGATTTGTTACAGCAATGACACAGAGCAAAGTTTTGCATCAATGGAGTCCAGAAAGTCCAGTCATATGCTTCTGCGTCATCTCCCTTCTGGAATTTCATAAGTAAGCTCTCTCTAGCAGTGAAATATAGAAATATGTGTGGTATGTCTATGCTCATGGAAGCCCCTGGGAGTCTGGAGGTCTGGCCATATACACATCTTTTGCTATGCATTCAGCCATGGCAAGAGAAACTCAGGACCCCAATAATAACACCAAGTAGTTATCATCAATTTGATGTGTGTGCAAAGCAAACTGATAAATTGGTAGGACGTGGTTTATTGCTCTATGAAGGTGTATATGACAACATTATCAATCACTAACATACAGAATATTCTGAGGACCACATTCCCAAGGATTGGCCAAGACTCAGTCACGCTTCCAGATTTTTTTGGAGATAGCTGTACTAAGCAACCAGACCTGTTCTGTTAACTCCTTTCTCACACTCTCCCTTGCCTCCAGTTGATTTGAGGAATTAACATTTTTTTTGCTCCTGCTGTTGTTGTTATTATTGTGTTCATTCATTCTTTTATTTAACATATATTCACTAAAGTAACAACATGTATAAAACCTTCTGGCATGAGAAAATGGTCAATAATTGTGTTGATGAGAAAAGCCATACACATAGGTAAAATAAAAAAGACTATAATAGAACAATCACAATGCAGTCATAAGTACATAATATTACCATAAATTTTATCTATCACAAATATGTATTTGAAAAAGTTTATATTTAGAAAACAAAATGCTAGGAAGTCAGAAAGGGAAGTGATGGAAGGCTGGCAGCTCGGAGTGGAGTTGGGCATAGTGAAGGATGTGGAGAGCAGGGAGCAGGCAGATAGAACAGACAAGAGCAGGGAGCATAGTGTGTGTACTATCATGACCCATAGCTCTGAGGTGGGACTTCATGAGGTATATGTAAAGTCACTGTGATAAGTTATGAGTTGTGTGAAGACCATATTTTAGAGAATTCTGAATAGCAGACTAAGAAAATTAAATTTCATTGTGCAGATCAATAATTCTCAACCCTGTTGCATATTAAAATAACCTGAAATGATATGAAAAAATACTGAAAAGCTGATTGTAGGTCAATTTGGGCTGCTATAGCAAAAAATAGCACATCTGGATGACTTTAACAACAACCATTTATTTCTCATAGTTCTGGAGGCTGCGAGAAGTCTAAAGTCAAGGCACTAGTAGATTAGGTGTCGGGTGAGAACTTTCTGGTTCATAGATACCTATCTTCTCACTGTGTCCTCATATGGCAGAGGGTCAAGAGAGCTCTCTGGGGTCTCCTTTTTAAGGGCGCTAATCTGATCATTAGAGTTCCACCCTCTTGACCTAATCACCTCTTAAAGGCCTCACTTCCTAATATTGTTTCATTGGTGGTTCAACATATAAATTTGGTGGGGGACACAAATATTCAGTATGTAGCACCAATTCAAGTGGTCTGGGCACCGGTATTTAAAACTTCTCTTCAGGTGTCTGGAGATGTCATTAGACCTTAGAATCACTATTAGAGGTGCTGAGGAGCCACTGGTAATGGTTGAGCAGTGGTAAAAGATGACAGAACTGATGCTCCAGGAAGTGGATGCCCTGGAGTGGGGTGACTGGGAGGGAGGACACCAGCTGTACAGTTATAAGACTATGATGAAGGTCTGTAGTGAAGTTTGTGTTTAATTAAATTGTGCTGAAGAACAGAATTCTTTAACTTTATGCCCATTATGTGACCCAGGGACTGTCCTGCCTGCTGCTTCTTGAACAGTGATCTGTCTCCCAAACCTTGTTGGCAAAAAACCCCAGGAGGTTGGGAAACAAGAAACCTTAAAAACAATTCTTTTTCTACTCCACAATGCTAATGAATTATTTTTAGCAACTAATAGTGATGCTTCAGGAAGAACAACCTGACCAATGTCTTGAACTTTTCCAGCACATACCCAGCCTAGTAATTAGTTTTCTTCTTCCAAATTCACTCTAAGCCCAGGTGCAGAAGAGGAAAATACCCCACTCACTCTTTGTGGTGTTCGTCAGCTCAGACAGGACCATGCAATCCTCCAAACTCTACAGTTCACTCAGTAGTTTGTTAATGACAGCCCCAGAGGGCTCCAGTGGGATTGAAATGAAATTGTCAGCAATTTAGATCCTTAAGATCTTGTTCCTCTAAATTCACTTTTAGTACTAGAGACAGTTGGTGCGCACATGCAGAAAACATCTTAATGGCTTCCTATCATACAGATAATCAAGCCCAAAGTTTTTAATCTTTACTTACAAGGTCCTTCAAAACCTGGCCCTCCAGCTCCTGCATATCTTCTGGCCTCATCCTGACACACTGCCCTCCCACCACCCTCCCCTGAGACCCACCCCCCAGTTGTACCTAATATTCTCTCTTTGGTTCATTGTTATGTCTCTGTTTAGCTATTGCTTTTTTTCAGGAAGCTTCCTCTGGGTCTCTAAAATTGAATAAAGTGACCCTCCTGGTGCTCCAGTAGAACCCTGTACCTTTTTAACACTTGGGATACTACAGTAAACTTTTCTGTCTCTGACATAAGCTTGTATCTCCTATGAGGTAAGGGACCATGCCTATCTTTTTCTCATTATATCCTGGGTACATAGCCTATGCTTGGCTAATGATAGGCAATAATAAAAATTTGTAGACTAAATGAATGCAATATACCTTTATTGGTTATGTTAAAACATCCCCAAACACACTGCAGAAATCACTGACTGAATTTAGGAGAAAGATACTTAAGTGACACCATAGAAATTCAGCTCAAAACTTTATTCTGCATTACAATGGAAATTGATTGTATAAAATGTTGAAATTGGTGCTCATTGGTAAAATTACTTTTCTTCTAAATAAATGGATTGGCTATATATTGAGAAGACCTTCCTCTCTCACATAAAGGAGGCCTGTAGTGGTCAGTGTGAGAGCTGCAGGCAGTACCACAGTGCCCCATTTGAAATTCAAGAGCAAAAGAACATCAGGCAATACTTCAGCATTATTTTTGCTACAGCAAAAGCCTAAAATTTTTTTTTTCTTTTTTAAATAATTTTATTTTTTTAATGGGGTGACATCAATAAATCAGGATACATATATTCAAAGATAACAAGTCCAGGGTATCTTGTCGTTCAATTATGATGCATACCCATCACCCAAAGTCAGATTGTCCTCTGTCACCTTCTATCTTGTTTTCTTTATGCCCCTCCCCCTCCCCCTTTCCCTCTCCCATTCCCCCCTCCCCCCCGTAACCACCACACTCTTATCAATGTCTCTTAGTTTCACTTTTATGTCCCACCTACGTATGGAATAATACAGTTCCTGGTTTTTTCTGATTTACTTATTTCGCTTCGTATCATGTTATCAAGATCCCACCATTTTGCTGTAAATGTTCCGATGTCATCACTTCTTATGGCTGAGTAGTATTCCATAGTGTATATGTGCCACATCTTCTTTATCCAGTCATCTATTGACGGGCTTTTTGGTTGTTTCCATGTCCTGGCCACTGTGAACAATGCTGCAATAAACATGGGGCTGCATGTGTCTTTACGTATCAATGTTTCTGAGTTTTTGGGGTATACACCCAGTAGAGGGATTGCTGGGTCATAAGGTAGTTCTATTTTCAGTTTTTTGAGGAACCACCATACTTTCTTCCATAATGGTTGTACTACTTTACATTCCCACCAACAGTGTATGAGGGTTCCTTTTTCTCCACATCCTCTCCAACATTTGCTATTACCTGTCTTGCTAATAATAGCTAATCAAACAGGTGTGAGGTGGTATCTCATTGCTGTTTTGATTTGCATTTCTCTAATAGCTAAAGAAGATGAGCATCTTTTCATATATCTGTTGGCCATTTGTATTTCTTCCTGGGAGGTGTCTGTTCATATCCTCTTCCCATTTTTTTATGGGATTGTTTGTTTGTTTGTTGTTGAGTTTTATGAGTTCTTTGTATATTTTGGATATTAGGCCCTTATCTGAGCTGTTGTTTGAAAATATCATTTCCCATTTAGTTGGCTTTCTGTTTATTTTGTTATCAGTTTCTCTTGCTGAGCAAAAACTTCTTAGTCTGATGTAGTCCCATTCATTAATTTTTGCCTTCACTTCTCTTGCCATTGGAGTCAAATTCATAAAATGTTCTTTAAAACCCAGGTCCATGAGTTGAGTACGTATGTCTTCTTCTATGTACTTAATTGTTTCAGGTCTTATGTTTAGATCTTTGATCCATTTTGAGTTAATTTTTGTACAGGGGGAGAGACTGTAGTCCAGTTTCATTCTTTTACATGTGGAAATGCCTAAAATTTTTGAGGAAGAAAATAAAAGCATATGTAATAGGCAATGGGCTGGATTTTTAAAAAAAGGAAATGACAAAAAATAATAGAGATGAAAAATGACTCTGCTATACTAAATCCTTGGAGAATGGACTTTGCCACTCATTACTGCTGCTGGGGGTTTGTGCACTGAAACATTTAGCTTTCCAGGGAGAAAGATTCTTTTATTACCCCCCTAAAAGAACTTGTCAAGTGAAAAGTAATTTAAAATGAAACATCAATGAGTTACATTAACCTAGAATACTGTGGCCATTTGTCATTTATAAAAACATCAACATGAACTATTACAGAATTTTAAAGCATCTGTTTTATAATAAGTCATTCTATCATGCTGAGGAAGTGCATTTTGACACGTAAAAATAAAAGGATACGTTTTTACTTATAGTAAAATGTAAAGATTTCCAATAAAATGAACTAAAAATGATATACCATATTTAAGATCATTTATATAAGCTTTTATTATAGCATGCACATTTTTTAGATGATGTTATTACTTCTACTAACCATTCTAGACCATTCTTGACCATTCTAGAACATAAATGATAACATTAGGCCATATATTTAATGAACACTGAAGTATGCATTCAATCACTGGAAATGGCAATCGATCTTCAAAATGCCCCAGCAATGGGTCCTGATTGGTGAAAGCTTCCCTTAAATAAAATACTTTGTTTTCTTTAAAACTATGAGAGCTGATAGGTTTAAAAAGCACACACTTGAGACCGAGATATCTAACCAGGAGACCAGAATACTTGCACCCTATGTGTGATCCATATATGATGTTAGGACCTGCAACTCTAAAGCATCGCCATAGTCAAAGTTTCCATCCTGATGAACACAATTCCTGTCTTTTGGATGGCTGGTGTAAATGTTCCCTCCTGAGATGAAAAGTGACAGCAGGGCCCACGAGCAGAAGTGTGATTAGAGAGAAGACTCACCAAAGACTGGGTAAATAGTTCAAAGCATTGCCCATCCTTGGACCAGGCAGAAAATAATAAAGAACAAGGCCAGCGTGGGCAGAGAGAAACTAAGAGAGTCGGGGAATGAGCAGAGAGAGATCAAGAGCCTGATGTGGAAGAATTCTGGAGCCAGAGTGTGGTGGCTGCAGGGCGATATTCAAAGGATGATGTGTGATCTGTAATTTCTCTTAAAACACTTCATCATAGAAGGGCTAGTATTTTTTGCTGTTGTGCTGTTGATGTTTACTTCTGACCCCACTGGCCAACAATCAGGTGCTAGCACAAGTTCATGTGGCTGGGTCGATTCATTAAAAGGACTCTGACAGAATCTTCAACCAAGCTCTTTGAAAGAGAAGTCTAGACAGACTCACTTTCTCTCCTTTATCACTTACTATTAACTTCAAAAATGTTTTTATTGTGAACTTGAACACAAAAGCACAAGAGTCTATACAGACGTATAGTTCAATAAGTTTTTATGAAGCACACACCGCTGGAACCACCACGTAGGTCCTGGAATAGAATGTTCTCAGCCTTCTAGACTCTCACCCAATGACCAGCAAAAGCTGTCCACTATTCCTATTTTATGGTAACCACTTCCTTCCTTTTCTTCATGGTTTTACCACTTAAAATGGCATCCTTAACAAGCTGGAATTTGGGCCTTTTTAAAAACAGCTTTTTAAAGGAATAATTGATATATAGAGGACTGCACGTATGTCATATACACAATTGGATGACCTACATTCATAACCAAGTTTAAGTGCATAAGACAGGATTCAAGACAGTATTATTATTATTATTATTATTATTATTATTTTTGAGAGAGGGTGACAGACAGGGATAGACAGACAGGAAGAGAGAGAGATGAGAAACATCCTTTCGTCGTTGCAGCACCTTAGTTGTTCACTAATTGCTTTCTCATATGTGCCTTGATGGCGGGGGAGGGGGGGGAGGGGGGTGGCGCTCCAGCTGAGCCGGTGATCCCTTGCTCTAGCCAGCAACTTTGGCCTTTAAACCAGAGACCTTTGGGTTTGAGTCAGTGACCATGAGGTCATATTTATGACTCCACGCTCAAGCTGGCAATCTCAGTGTTTTGAACCTGGGTCCTCAGCATCCCAAGCTGATGCTCTACTCACTGTGCCACTGCCTGATCAGGCAACATTATTGTGAACTAAAGGTTCTATGTTGTACAGCAAATTTCTTTAGAACTTATTCATTTAGCATAAATAAAACTTTGTACCCTTGAACAACAACTCTCCACTTTCTTTACTCCCTGGCACCATTGTATTATCTGCTTCTATACATCTGACTCTTTTAGATCCCTCATATAAGTAAAATCATTCAATATTTGTCTTCCTGTGACTGGCTTATGTCACTTGACATAATGTCCTCCAGGATCATCCACATTGTCAGAAATGGCAGAATTTTATTTTGTGGCTAATATTCCATTGTAGGTATATACCCCATTTTCTTTTACCCTATCATAAAACTGAGGTTGATATTTGCCTCTTTTTTTGAACTTCATATAAATGGAATTATGCATTATTTTGTGCCTGGCTTTTTGGACTTTTTAGTTCACTGTTTTCATTCTTTTTCTTTATTTTTATATTCTGGATGAGTTAATGGTCAATTATATGTATTTCAAATACTTCTTTCACTCTTTTTTCTCTATTAATAGTGATTTTTGGTAAGCATATATTCTTAATTTTAAAGTATTCAAATTTATTTATATTCTTTTATGGTACATTAAAAAAAAAGGAATTTTAATTTGACTTTATAATAAATGTTTGGAAAGGAGTATAACGGTCTTTCAATCTTTTAGCAGAATATATCCCTCCACTTACCTGCATGTTTACTACCAACAACATTTCATAGCTTTTGAGGGAGGGTCTTTCACATCTTTTGAGTCCAAGGTAGTGGAATATGTAGAGTATTTGACACGTGGGCAACATCTATAACATTTTCTCGATAATAATATTAGTTTCAGAAGTAATTACGTAACTATTGGTAATAATAATTTTCCCAATTTGGTCTTTAGTTTTAAAAAACTAACAATGAAAAATGATAAACAAATTTTTTAAAATATTACTCAAATTCAATAAAATAACTCATGCCTGAAGTAAAATTTGCAGTTAGCAAACAAAATTGGGCTTTGCAGTTGGCACTACATTTTGTTGTTTTAAATTTTAAAATCTAGTGAAAACTGCAAGTGGTCACATCGAATAATAGCTTTGAAGTAGCTCAAGGTGTAGTTCTTTGTCTTTATTATTACCGAGCTATCAAATTCTTTATTTTATATCTACTGCTTAAATTCAGGATAAGTAGTACCCTAGGGGTAGAAAACACAAATTGTGCCCAAAGACAATTCCTGAGCAGGAGGGGATGTAGTCTCAAAATGAAATGCGTCTAGCTGAATGTGCATGCATACTCATTTAATCTTGACTGAGTTGTAGAAATTCTGTGTATTGTTTATCAATCATAAGTTTTGATAAACATATACTTCTATTTTTAATGTAGTTCAACTTAGTCTTTTATTTTACAGTTGTACTGTTTGCATTCCATTTAAGGAATCTCTATATGTAGCATCTTTTAAAAATTTTATTGTTGTACTTTCACTTTAGTTAATGATCTACTTGGAATGGATTTTAGTTTGTGACAGGGGATAGTGGTCACATTAATCAACCCAGTAGCATTTATTGAGAAGATCATCTTTTTTCCATCCTTCTGTGGTGTCAACTTTGTCAAAAATCAAGTGACCATGAACATGTGACCTGTCTCAGGACTCTGTTCTGTTCTATGCGCTTGTCTATCACTATAACATTCACATTGTCTTTGTCATTTTTGTCAGTTTTGATGTTGGGCAGTGCTAGTTCTTCTACTTTGTTCTTTTCTAGGTTTTTCTCAACTGCTTGTGGCCTTCAATATTTACAAATAAATATTGGAATCAGTGTTTTTACTTTGTTTGTTTTTGTTTTTTGTTTTTTTTTAAAGAAAATCAAACAAACCCTGTTAAGCTTTTGCTTTGGATTTTTTGGATTATCTTTCTTTTCATGAATTTTCTTTCATGAAAACTGCAAATAAAGTTTTATCTCCAGATTTGGGAAGAAAAACATATATTTTATTTTTCCAGAATCCTGAGAATTGTACACCAATGGTAAATGGAAATCCAATGAGCTCTTATTTTAAATATTTATTTTGTACCAAAATAGTTTATTCACACAGATGACATTTCAGTTTTGGAATGAATTCTAGTGGGTTTCTTAAATAAATTGTTTTCCTAAAACAAATAAGATGCATTATTAGTCTAAGTAGCAGGACATTTCCTATTGCTTTGAACGTAGGGGAAAACCAACAGCTCAGACTCCATTAAGTCAAGTCTGATTCCTGGGCAGAGAAAAGAGGCTTTGTGTAGTAATACAATTTTTAGTTTTTAATCCTCATCAAAGTATATAAGGCAAACCATTTATTTATTTTTTATTTATTTATTTTTGTATTTTTCTGAAGTTGGAAACGGGGAGGCAGGCAGACAGACTCCCGCATGCGCCCGACTGGGATCCACCTGGCACGCCCACCAGGGGGCGATGCTCTGCCCATCTGAGGCATTGCTCTGTTGCAACCAGAGCCACTCTATCGCCTGAGGCAGAGGCCACAGAGCCATCCTCAGTGCCCACGCCAACTTTGCTCCAATGGAACCTTGGCTGCGGGAGGGGAAGAGAGAGACAGAGAGAAAGGAGAAGAGGAGGGGTGGAGAAGCAGATGAGCGCTTCTCCTGTGTGCCCTGGCTGGGAATCGAATCCGGGACTCCTGCATGCCAGGCCAACGCTCTACCACTGAGCCAACCGGCCAGGGCTAAGGCAAACCATTTAATTTAATAAGTATTAATTGTAAGGTATTTTTCCCCATCAAGAAGGAAGGAAGAGGCCAGAGCCACAAAGTGTGGAATAATAAAAGGATTTGTTGAGTACAGACCGCTTCCCACCTGACAAGGTTCCCTGGCCCCAAGAAAAGATGGAGACCAGGGAAGTCACAAGGTGTGACCCATGTGAGAGATATTTAAAGGATCCCTAGGGTGGTCAAGTTAATATGACGTGGTGAAATCTCACTGGCTGACAGACAGTTGCTCTTTTCCAAAGGGCTCCTGGGAAGTTTCTTTTGGTGCACTTGGATGTGGGCGGTCCTAGCCAAAGTTTGCGGGTCTGAGCTACCCACTTGACCATCCCCCATTGCCCACCAACCTTACAGTAATTATAGTAAATATGCTTAGATTTATTTAAAGTATGTTTATATAATCAATTATTATACAATATAATTATGGTGCATTGAAATTACTAAATCGTTTGGAGAATTGGATATAGTTCTGGCTGGTTATGAACATCTTCCAGGCCTCAGGATTTCACCTGTAAAATGGATGGTTGAGATGATCTCTGAGGTCTCTTCTAGATCCATCATCCTAGGCTTCTACTTACCTTACATCTTTATTCATAGTGAAAAAAACTGCATCATTATTTACCATGGATATATTTTAACATTTCAGTTTTGATTTGTTATTATTTCAAGGAAAATTTAATATTTGTAAATTAAGAAATCTTTAAGAAAATCATCAAAAAGATCTTTCACCAACATTGAAAAATCCATATACTATAAAAATCTTTAAAAATATAGCATAGTACAAACTTCCAGTTATAAGGTGGAAAAGTTCTTGGGATCTAAAGTAGCATGCTGAGTATAATTAACAATACTGTATTGAATACTTGCAATTTGCTAAGAGAGTATATCTTAAAAGTTTTTAACACACACACACACACACACACACACGCACGCCGCAGACCAGCACGGTTCCAAATAACAGCGCGGAATTAAGGAAACACACTTATCAAAATAAAAACAATGGGAACAGGAGGACTCTTCAAAATGCCTGGCAGTATCCGAGTGCCCCATAGCCCCAGTTCACTTTATTATATAGACCTATGCAAATCAAGGACCCTGATACAAAGTTGCACATCCAAGGCTAAGACAGGAACTCTCCCAAGGCATAAAACAGGATGCATTAGTAAAATCTACCAACATCCAAAAACAAAGAGTCAGAGGAAGGGAATGTATATTGCTTCCAGCAATCCAAGGAAGCAAGTGGAGTGGGTGCAAATACTCAGCATCATAGCCAATATGAAGGTGAAGAGGGGAGAACTTAGCCTTTTGCTAAGCCTCGAATCTAACAATGGCTTTTTGCCATTTACGGTCCATAGCGCACGCGCACACACACACACACACACACACACACACAAATGATAACTTTGTAAGGAGATGAATGTGTTAATTAACCTCATTGTGATGATCATTTGGTAAAATATATGTATATGAAATCATCACTTTATACACCTTAAACTTACACAATGTTATATATGAATTATATCTTAATGAAACTGAAACAAAAGGAAATATAGCATAATGTTGAAACTGAACAGATAGATGGCTTTTATGATCTCCAGTGGTCTTGGAGATCACTGGAATAGAAATAAAGATTGGTGAAAATAAGAGGCATCCATGTTTAGACTCTAGTGAAAACTAGGTGCTCTGTTACTGAGACTAAAGTATTTTTGAAACCTTGTCCTCCAACTCATTTTTCTAGGCAGCTGTTATTTTCCAACTGAGAAACATCAGATAACTTTAATAAGACTCAGATCATATCCCCAAATTATTTTTAATTCTAACTTTTTTGAGGTAAAACATGAATCTTACTTTCTTTTAGCCTGTGATTTTTTCTTTTAAGTCTACTGATATATTAGTTATGAATATGACATAACTCAGCTAAAAGGTTATATTCTCAGCTAAAATAACCCTCCATATTCAGTTCTCTGAGCACAGGGTCAAGAACAAGATCACTAATTTGATTAAAATGAAGTGTTACTTGAGTTTTACAATTCTACACTTGACATAGAAAGATGGAATAAGGCCAACTAACCATCCTTAAATATTGTGAAGACCAGCTTTTTGTGACAACCAAGGAACCCTGACTTCATGTCAATGTTAGTTTCCTGATCAAAAGAACCCCTACCAGCCTTCCAGATATGTGTCCTACAAGAAGATCACACCTCATATCTTAGCTGGCTAAGGACCTAGGGGTGTTTCACGCTTAGGAAAACCATAAAAACCTCAACAAAAGAAGGGGTAGGTGAGGTCAACAAGAGAGGAGCAGCTGAGCATCAGTTTTCTTCTTCCACCTAATTTTAAAGCCAAATCACTGATTCTGAGTTGAGATTTTTTTTTTCCAATTTGCCATTTCTGTCGTTTTTTTTTATTTTTTATTTTATTTTTTTTTATTTTATAATTTTATTTTTTTAATGGGGTGACATCAATAAATCAGGATACATATATTCAAAGATAACAAGTCCAGGTTATCTTGTCTTTCAATTATGTTGCATACCCACCACCCAAAGTCAGATTGTCCTCTGTCACCTTCTATCTTGTTTTCTTTGTGCCCCTCCCACCCCCTATCCCTCTCCCATTCCCCCCTCCCCCCCGTAACTACCACACTCTTATCAATGTCTCTTAGTTTCACTATTATGTCCCACCTACGTATGGAATAATACAGTTCCTGTTTTTTTCTGATTTACTTATTTCGCTTCGTATCATGTTATCAAGATCCCACCATTTTGCTGTAAATGTTCCGATGTCATCATTTCTTATGGCTGAGTAGTATTCCATAGTGTATATGTGCCACATCTTCTTTATCCAGTCATCTATTGATGGGCTTTTTGGTTGTTTCCATGTCCTGGCCACTGTGAACAATGCTGCAATAAACATGGGGCTGCATGTGTCTTTACGTAACAATGTTTCTGAGTTTTGGGGATATATACCCAGTAGAGGGATTGCTGGGTCATAAGGTAGTTCTATTTTCAGTTTTTTGAGGAACCACCATACTTTCTTCCATAATGGTTGTACTACTTTACATTCCCACCAACAGTGTATGAGGGTTCCTTTTTCTCCACAGCCTCTCCAACATTTGCTATTACCTGACTTGCTAATAACAGCTAATCGAACAGGTGTGAGGTGGTATCTCATTGCCGTTTTGATTTGCATTTCTCTACTAGCTAAAGAAGATGAGCATCTTTTCATATATCTGTTGGCCATTTGTATTTCTTCCTGGGAGAAGTGTCTATTCATATCCTCTTCCCATTTTTTTATTGGATTGTTTGTTTGTTGTTGAGTTTTATGAGTTCTTTGTATATTTTGGATATTAGGCCCTTATCTGAGCTGTTGTTTGAAAATATCATTTCCCATTTAGTTGGCTTTCTGTTTATTTTGTTATCAGTTTCCCTTGCTGAGCAAAAACTTCTTAGTCTGATGTAGTCCCATTCATTAATTTTTGCCTTCACTTCTCTTGCCATTGGAGTCAAATTCATAAAATGTTCTTTAAAACCCAGGTCCATGAGTTGAGTACCTATGTCTTCTTCTATGTACTTAATTGTTTCAGGTCTTATGTTTAGATCTTTGATCCATTTTGAGTTAATTTTTGTACAGGGGGAGAGACTGTAGTCCAGTTTCATTCTTTTGCATGTGGCTTTCCAGTTTTCCCAGCACCATTTATTGAAGAGGCTTTCTTTTCTCCATTGTGTGTTGTTGGCCCCTTTATCAAAAATTATTTGACTATATATATGTGGTTTTATTTCTGGACTTTCTATTCTGTTCCATTGGTCTGAGTGTCTATTTTTCTGCCAATACCATGCTGTTTTGATTGTCGTGGCCCTATAATAGAGTTTGAAGTCAGGTATTGTTATGCCCCCAGCTTCATTCTTTTTCTTTAGGATTGCTTTGGCTATTCGGGGTTTTTTATAGTTCCATATAAATCTGATGATTTTTTGCTCTATTTCTTTAAAAAATGTCATTGGAATTTTGATGGGAATTGCATTAAATTTGTATATTGCTTTGGGTAATATAGCCATCTTGATTATATTTATTCTTCCTAGCCAAGAACAAGGTATATTCTTCCATCTCATTATATCTTTTTCGATTTCCCTTAACAATGGTTTATAGTTTTCATTATATAAGTCCTTTACATTCTTTGTTATGTTTATTCCTAAGTATTTTATTTTTTTTGTTGCAATCGTGAAGGGGATTATTCTTTTGAGTTCCTTCTCAGTTGTTTCATTGTTGGCATATAGAAAGGCTATTGACTTCTGTATGTTAATTTTGTATCCTGCGACCTTACTGTATTGGCTTATTGTTTCTAGTAGTCTTTTTGTGGATTCTTTGGGGTTTTCGATGTATAGGATCATATCATCTGCAAAAAGTGATACCTTTACTTCTTCTTTTCTGATATGGATGCCTTTTATTTCTTTGTCTTGTCTGATTGCTCTGGCTAGAACCTCTAGTACCACATTAAATAAGAGTGGAGAGAGTGGACAACCCTGTCTTGTTCCTGATTTAAGGGGGAAAGCCTTCAGTTTAGTGCCATTTAATATGATGTTAGCTGATGGTTTATCATATATGGCCTTTATCATGTTGAGATATTTTCCTTCTATACCCATTTTGTTGAGAGTCTTAAACATAAAATTGTGTTGTATTTTATCGAAAGCCTTTTCTGCGTCTATTGATAAGATCATGTGGTTTTTGTTGTTTGTTTTGTTGATATGGTGTATTACATTAACCGTTTTATGTATGTTGAACCATCCTTGAGATTCTGGGATGAATCCCACTTGATCATGATGTATTATTTTTTTAACATGTTGTTGTATTCGATTTGCTAGTATTTTGTTTAGTATTTTAGCATCTGTATTCATTAGAGATATTGATCTGTAGTTTTCTTTTTTTGTGCCATCCTTGCCTGGTTTTGGTATGAGGGTTATGTTGGCCTCATAAAATGGGTTTGGAAGTATTGCTTCTTCTTCAATTTTTTGGAAGACTTTGAGTAGAATAGGAACCAAGTCTTCTTTGAATGTTTGATAAAATTCGCTGGTATAGCCCTCAGGGCCTGGACTTTTATTTTTGGGGAGGTTTTTAATGGTTTTTTCTATTTCTTCTCTACTGATAGGTCTGTTTAGGCTTTCTGCTTCTTCTTGACTCAGTCTAGGAAGGTTGTATTGTTCTAGGAATTTATCCATTTCTTCTAGGTTGTTGAATTTAGTGGCATAAAGTTTTTCATAGTATTCTACAATAATTCTTTGTATATCTACGGTGTCCGTGGTGATTTCTCCTCTTTCATTTTGGATTTTGTTTATATGAGTTCTTTCTCTTTTTTCCTTGGTAAGTCTTGCCAAGGGTTTGTCAATTTTGTTGATCTTTTCAAAGAACCAGCTCCTTGTTCTATTAATTTTTTCTATAGTTTTTCTGTTCTCTAATTCATTTATTTCTGCTCTGATTTTTATTATCTCCTTTCTTCGGCTGGTTTTGGGTTGTCTTTGTTCTTCTTTTTCTAGTTCCTTAAGGTGGGAAGTTAAGTGGTTCACTTGGGCTCTCTCTTGTTTGTTCATATATGCCTGAAGCGATATGAACTTCCCTCTTATCACTGCTTTTGCTGCATCCCATAGATTCTGATATGTCGTATTGTCATTTTCATTAGTCTGTATATATCTTTTGATCTCTGCACTTATTTCTTCTTTGACCCATTCATTTTTTAAAAGTATGTTGTTTAGTTTCCACATTTTTGTGGGATTTTTTTCCTCTTTTTTGCAGTTGAATTCTAGTTTCAAGGCTTTATGATCAGAAAATATGCTTGGTACAACTTCAATTTTTCTGAATTTGCTGATATTGTTTTTGTGGCCCAACATATGGTCAATTCTTGAGAATGATCCATGTACACTGGAGAAAAATGTATACTCAGTCACTTTGGGATGAAATGTCCTGTAGATGTCTATCATATCCAGGTGCTCTAGTGTTTTGTTTAAGGCCACTATGTCTTTGTTGATTCTCTGTTTGGATGACCGATCTAGAGCCGTCAGCGGTGTATTGAGGTCTCCAAGTATGATTGTATTTTTGTCAGTTTTTGTTTTAAGATCAATAAGTAGCTGTCTTATATATTTTGGTGCTCCTTGGTTTGGTGCATATATATTAAGAATTGTTATGTCTTCTTGATTCAGTGTCCCCTTAGCCATTATGAAATGGCCATTTTTGTCTCTAAGTACTTTTCCTGTCTTGTAGTCAGCATTATCCGATATGAGTATTGCTACACCTGCTTTTTTTTGGATGTTATTTGCTTGGAGTATTGTTTTCCAGCCTTTCACTTTGAATTTGTTTTTATCCTTGTTACTTAGATGAGTTTCCTGTAGGCAGCATACAGTTGGATTTTCTTTTTTAATCCATTCTGCTACTCTGTGCCTTTTTATTGGTGAGTTTAATCCATTTACATTTAGTGTAATTATTGATACTTGTGAGTTCCCTATTGCCATTTTATATCTTGCTTTCTGTTAGTTTTGTGTCTTGTTTGATCCTTCTCTTTCGTTTTTCTATCTTTTGTTTTTATTTGGTTGTATTCCATACATCTTTCCTCTGTTGCTATCTTTTTTATCTCATGTGCTTCTGTGGTGGTTTTTTCAATAGTGGTTACCTTTGAGTAATGAAAAGGGTCCCTACCCTGTTCATTGTAGCGAACTATTTTGTGAGTACTTTTGCACTCCATCGTCCTTTGCTACTGTTAATCTCCGTCTTCTCCCCCTCTTTCTTTTTGTTGTTGTCACAGTTTAAATTTGGTTTTATTGTGTTCTTCTTGGAGCTTTTACTTGTGGCTCTGTTTTTTTTTTGTTCTTTGTATCTGATTGGAGAACCCCCTTTAGTAATTCCTGGAGTGGGGGTTTTCTGATGATAAATTCCCTCATCTTTTCTGTATCTGTGAATGTTTTTATTTCTCCTTCGTATTTGAAGGATAGCTTTGATGGGTATAGTATTCGTGGCTGAAAGTTTCTCTCTTTCAGGACTTTAAATATTGGGGTCCACTCTCTTCTAGCTTGTAGAGTTTCTGCTGAGAAATCTGATGATAATCTAATGGGCCTTCCTTTATATGTTGTATTCTTCTTTTCCCTGGCTGCCTTGAGAATTTTTTCTTTGCTGTTGGTTTGTGTCAATTTCATTATGATATGCCTTGGAGTAGGTTTGTTGGGGTTAAGAAAACTTGGAGTTCTGTTTGCTTCTTGAACTTGAGGCTTTAGTTCTTTCCACAGGCTTGGGAAGTTCTCATCAATTATTTGTTTAAGTATGTTCTCCATTCCATTTTCTCTCTCTTCTCCCTCTGATATACCTATTATTCTTATGTTATTCTTTTTGATGGAGTCAGATAATTCTTGTAGGGCTATCTCATTTTTTTTAATTTTTGAGTCTCTTTCTTCTTCTCTCTGTTGTGCCTCAAGTTGCTTGTCTTCTATTTCACTAATCCTCTCTTCTATCTGACCTGTTCTATTAGCTAAGCTTGTTACTTCGTTTTTCAGCTCGTGAATTGAGTTTTTCATCTCTGTTTGATTTGTTTTTATAGTTTCAATTTCCTTGGACATATATTCTTTGTGTTCATGGAGTTGTTTTCTGATCTCCCTATATTGCCTTTCTGTGTTTTCTTGTATATCTCGGAGGATTTTTAGGATTTCTATCTTGAATTCTCTGTCATTTAGCTCCAAGGTTTCCAATATATTAAATTTTTTCTCCATAGATTTTTCCTCATCTAGCTGTGTTACCTCTCTTTCTTTTGTATCCATGATATTCGATTTTCTCTTCCTTAATGGCATCTGAGGGTGGTTTTGTTGATAGTATTAATGAGATTTAATAAAGAATAAAAAGTTAAAAAAAATAAAAAAATAACAAAACGAAAAGAGTTGTTTTTTTTAAAAAAAATTAATAATGAAATAAAGAAAAATAAAATAAAATAAAAATTTTTTAAAAAAGGAAATTATTCCCCCCCTCTTTTTTTCCTCTCCTCTCCTCTCCCCTCTTTCTTGAGAAAATCTTGTGGTGGACTGTGAGTTATAACAAACAATGCCTGTGATGGAGGGCCTGAATTGGGGAAAAGTAATAAAGGGGCAAAAAAGAGAGAAAGAAAAAAAAAAAAAGAAAAAAAAGGAAAAAAAAGAAAAAAGAAAAAAAAAAAAAAAGAGCGTATGGACCCACAAAAAGCAAATAAGGAAAAAATTTGGGTCAAGAATAAAATGATTTGCTTTTAGGTGTTGGTTTTCTAAGTGTTATGATGAGAGGAATAAGAGGAAAATGGAAAAATGGGGGGACAAATTAAAAACTTACTATTGTATTTAGTGGAACAAGAACTAGATAATATGGAGAGCCAGGGATGGGAGCACTGCTAGTGAGTTAAAAAGGTGAAGTAAAAACCCCCCAAAATGCCACGAACATAGGTTTGAGTCCCAGATAAGATAATTTATTTGTTATTGAGGTTTGAATGAGAGGAGATGTAAAGGAGAAAGGAAGAAACTAATATAGAGGGAGAAAAGAAAGAGAGAGAGAGAAAAAAAGAGGGAACCACTAAAAGAAGAAAAAAGAAAGGAGAGAGAGAGAGAGAGTTAAGGGTTTTGGAGTGCAACCCTCATAGAGAGAAAGGAAGAGAAGAGAAATGATAATGGGAGATGTAACACTTATGGGTAGTGTAGTTCAAGGAGAGGAGAGAGTAAGACCGGTAGAGAGTTAATCGGCCAAATTGGAGGAGGAAAAAAAAGTCCCAAGAATGAAGATAAGAGAAACAAATGAACAAATATAATAAAATGGGATAGGTTATAAAGTCTGCAGATTATTCTTGATTTTGAGAGGTTATCTTCTTGCTTTTTCTTTTCTCTCCCTCTTCCTGGTCAGTGACTCTGTACCCCGGGTTCTGCCCCTTTGGCACGCTCAGGTAGAGGTTTGCAGTTGATAAGTCTCTATAGCAATGTCATGTATTGTGCTTTATTCTCGTTGGGAGTCAAGGCTCATTAGCATTTATAGGCTCCGACAGTGAGAGAGTCCGTGTTCCTGGAGCCTTTCTCCTAGTCTTTCCTTCCTCAATTAGTAGCCTGATAGTCCAGGTATGGGGTTGCTGCTGCCTCTGCCTGGATAGTAAGAGGCTCAAATTGCTGGCAACTCCCCACTCTATTTCCACTCAGCACAGGGCTCTGGGTAAGGCTCAGTCAGTCAGAGCTGCTAGCATAATCAGGCGGGCTTTCCGCCCACTCGAAGACCTCTGGCTCTGCCACTCTATCCGGTAACACAAGCGGGCGCCCACTTCCGGGGCGCTTGGAGGAAACTCTCACTCACTGTCTGCAACCAGGATATCCGGCCAGCAGTCTCACGCTCTGAGTGAAACCCCCAACCGCAGGGAAAAGTTGCAGCGTTGGAATTGAGTCTCACTCCGTCCCCGTGTGCGGCTTTTGCAAGGCGCTGGGGCGGCCCGAGATTCCACTTTGGCCCACACAAAGGCCCCTGACTCTGCCCCTCTCTGCGATAACACGGGCGCGCACTGCCGAGGCACTCGGAGGAATCGCTCACTCCTTATCTGCGCGCGCAAACCAGGATATGAGGCCGGCCGCGGTTCCCTCTGAGTGAAACAGCCTCCAGCACGGAAAATCTCCACCGTTGGGATTAGTTCTCACTCCCTCCCGTGCGTGGCTTTCCCAGGGCGCTGGGGCTGCCCAGAGACTCTGCCCTCAGCCCACAGAAAGGCCTCTGACCCTGCCTCTCCGTGGGGCAACACGGGCACCCACTTCCGCGGCTTAGGAAGAAATCTCTCTTCCACTAACTGCGCACCGACCAGGAGACCGGGTAAAATGGCCGCTCCGCTTGTCTTTCTTTGTTTGGGTTTGGCGCGAGTGTTAGCTTGTATTGCCCGGGTTGCCACAGGATCAGATTTTCCTCGGCTTGGATCTCTGAGCCACAGCCTGGTTCGGCCGTTTTTGCTGCGGCGGCCTGGATCTATTCACCCCCTTTGCCCGCCTCAGTTTCTATATTCACAGTTACCAGAGAAAGCCGCCCTGTTTAGGTTAGTGAGGAAGGCGGAGCATTTCTTACTCCCTATTTCCTTCGGGGTTTGGTTATATATTTAGCCAATTTTTCACTCAATCATACCTTTGGGTGTATTGCGAAGAATCTGGAAGCTCCAAGTATAGGTTTTTCTGTTTCTGGTTGAAGATCTTGTTGAGTTTTGGGGGAGATTTATCGGTATCGCTTCCTACTCCGCCATTACTCTGACGTCATCCGAGATTTTTTTTTTCTAGAATTTAATTAAATATTTATAATAACTTCTGGCTATTGGGGTCAATAATTTTAGAACTGAGAGAAGAAATATATGTCTTGTCTGTCAAACTATAACCAAGAACCAGAGGTGGCAGAAAGGGTGAACTTCACATCACTTTGATTTATTTCCATGGGATGCTCAAGAGGAAAAAAACAGAAGCAAAATAAATGTTAGTGCTCACTTAAACTTCGGGGGAAAAATACTGCCGATGCTTAAATGAATTTCAAGCAATAAGCTTGAAACCAAAACCAAGACAAAAGGTGTCTTGCTCTATTTACAATCTTTAATTTATTCAGATTACATTTCTTTTAATATTACCTGTTAGTTGACTTGATTGTAAGAGCTTTTAAGAACAGAAATCACTTTTGGTCCCAAACTTTTTCCAGTAGCATTACCTTAGGATTTCTGTTTTTGTTTTCTTTTTTATGAAGGGTTTTATTATATTTAAGCATTCTTAGCAGTGTAGCCCCCAATCTCTCATTTAGAACCATTTAGATTCCAGTTATAAAAAACTAAGTTTTACTTAAAATAAAATGCTATTATTTATTTTGTACTTTACAAAGCATAAAAATGTATGAGGCTGGGGACTTAGAACCTTAGATAAATTACAAATACATAAAATATATATGACTAATTTTATATAACATATAAAACTAATTTTTAAAACTGTGTAGATATAGCAGTTTAGAGAGGACAAAAGGACTTTCATAAATAAATATATTGTCTGTGTCAGGCAACATTCAAGAACTTCAAGTGCTTTTAGAAATATTATTTTATTTTTTCCTTACAAAAACCCTGTCCAGTGCATAGTATCCTAGATGAGTAAACTGAGTCTCCAAGAGATGAAGCAGAATTTTCCTGACTTTCGCAGTCAGCATGTAGCAGACCTGGATCTCAAACTCCAGGCTGCGAGTTCTGAGCAGCATAACTGAAGTAAACTAAACTCTGCATTTCCGTCTTAATTTTCTTCCACCCTTCTTCTATGGACATGATTGCAAAATTTGAGACTAGTTGTCTGTCAACAGATAATTATGTTTTCTCTGCCCATTCTTAGAGTCAAACAGAAACCAAGGGAAGGTGAAGAGATAGGGAGAGCAGCCCTGAAAATGGGGGAGGAAGAGCCTGGAATTTAAGTGTTCTCAATCTGCTCAGACCCCCTGCTGGCTTGCAGCTAGCCTTTGTGAGTGAGCACATCTGTTTTATATTTGATTGTGAGATTGACTGCTTTTTAAAAGAAAAAAAAAAGTCTGATGTAAAATTTGGAAACTGAAATTTGAAACCTGGAGAAAACTTACATTACTGTTATTTATGAGCTTTCTGAAACATTATGTTCAAATTTTCATGTTTAGTAAAAATAAAATGCAGATCAGCTTCACTGATGGAAAGCAATTCTCTATGTGTTTTTTGTGCATGTGTGTCTCTGTGTGTGAGTGTGGTGTGTGTGCATGTGTGTCTGTGTGTCAGTGTGGTATGTTTGTGTGTCTGTGTGTGGTATGTACAAGCATGTGTTTTGTGTCTGTGTGTGAGTATGGTGTGTATGCAGTGTTGTGTGTGCATCTTTGTGTCTGCTGTTTGGGGTACTTGGGCCAGAAGGAAGGAGGTGGTCAAATGACACCTTTAGGAAGTCAGTAGTGGTAGTCCCATATTCCAAAGCCAGGCAATCAAATTAGGGAGAACAGATGACAGGCAGGGAAAGGATATTACAAGGTCAGTGGGGAATAGCCTGGGCGAGCCCTCCAGTTTCCTTTGTTACCTTCTCTTCCCAGGTAAGAATGGTCTCATGGGGGCATGCTAGGAAAGCCAACAGAGGCCCCACTGATCCTGGTGATTTGTGCATGTGATGGAGGTCACAGTCAGATTGTTCCGTAGCTTATGTCTGCCAAGCCATCAGAAATTCACATGCCCTTGATAGCCAAGTGGGCCCTGGGGCAGCTTCCTAGAATCTAAGCCATTTAAAATGTACTCAGAGTTAAAGCATGACCACAGCAGCTAGAGAACGTGCTCATTTTGTGCCAGGAACTTGTAACCCATTCCCACCCTGCAAGGCAGGAATCACTATTCTGTTATGATAGATGAGACAGTAAATCTCAAAAAAGTTGTGACTTAGCCATGGCCACTGAGCCATTTAGAGCTAACTTGCTCTCTCTCACTCCCAGTTCAACCAGCACTCATTGCATAGATTTGCAGATGAGAAATCAGATCCAAATTAGGTGCCCCCAAAAGCAGAGTTTGTGAGAACACATGTGTCTGTATAGACAGAAGAAAGTCTTCACTATCTCATTTCTAGAATGGCACTTTGCTGGACCAGAGATTGTATTTCATCTGGTTCTTCTATGGCACGCATGAGAGACCAGCAAGTAGGTCAGGAAAGTAGTGGAGGGGAGGGAGAAGAGAGAATCAAGTGATAACCTTAAAATTATCTTCTGCAATGATGACATCGGATCATTTACAGCAAAATGGTGGGATCTTGATAACATTATACGAAGTGAAATAAGTAAATCAGAAAAAACCAGGAACTGCATTATTCCATATGTAGGTGGGACATAAAAGTGAAACTAAGAGACATTTATAAGAGTGTGGTGGTTACGGGGGGGGGGGGAGGGGGGAAATGGGAGAGGGAAAGGGGGAGGGGGAGGGGCACAAAGAAAACTAGATAGAAGGTGATAGAGGACAATCTGACTTTGGGTGATGGGTATGCAACATAAGTGAACGACAAGATAACCTGGAGTTGTTATCTTTGAATATATGTATCCTGATTTATTGATGTCACCCCATTAAAAATAAAATTATAAAAAATAAAAAATAAATTAAAAAAATTATCTTCTGCAAGTGGTTGGTTCTGAAGGAAAATTCACTTTGGCCAAGTTCAGCTGACTGGATGGGCCTCGGTCCAAATGATGCAGCTATTTGTTGGTTCTCAAGAGGGCCCTGGCTATCCTCAGGCAGATGAGGCTGTGCTACATATGCTGAGGGGTGTAGCCTGGGGCAGCCCATCCTAGCTGGACTATGTTCTGTTCAGGAGCCAATTTATATTTATTTATATTAGCCTATTTTTGCTCACCCAGGTGCTGAAAATGTCAGCCAGGATTCCAGCTGGTCATCCAGGTACATGTACTCAGATATCTACTCTAAACACTAACTGAGGTGGAGTAGAGAATTAGCCAAAGGAGAAATGAGGAGCAGTAAAGGAACTTGAAGATGCAAAGTGCCCCTTTGAGACACAAGAATATCTGTCATTCTGACTCAGGTGCACCTCCAGGTTGAAGTTCCATAATATAAGCCTTTTGCCTTCATGTCTTTTATGAGAAGCATTAACCAGACTATATTGTATGGCTCAGCATTCAAAGTGTGTTCCTCAGACTGGCAGCATTGGCATCATCTGGGAGCCTACCAAAATGTATAATCTCAGCCCAATTCCAGACCCAATGAGCCAGAATCTTTATTTTACCAAGTTCCCTAATCTTACTCTGCACCTTCAAATTTAGAAGCATGAGTCTGCATGTCACTGGAGCTCTGCACAGTGTTAGTAAGGAGTCAGGAAGAAAACCTACCATGGTTTCAGTTATTACACATATCTACAACAGCTGCTATCAGAAAAGAAATCTCTCTGACTTTGTTTAACCTGATGCTTTCCAAATCTATTTAAAACAGAATTTTTTTTTTAAATGAAAGATGTATCAACATTTTATAGGACATTACTGATGGTTTTTGAGAGCAATCTACTGCTAGAAGTTGATGGGAGTGGACAGAAATAGGGGAAGAAATCGACTGGAGCTTCCAGATGCCATTTCAGAAGTGAATTAGAAGGAAGAGAAAAAGTAGAAAAGCATTATAGTATGAAAGCTAAACAAGATCTGCCACTGACCAGCTGTGTCATGTTTGGCAAAGATTTTTAGTCTCTATAAGCCTCAGTTTTCTCCTCTGCAAAAGGAGGATAGTCATAGATCCTACTTCAATTGCAATGTTTAATTTAGATAAGGATTATGAAAACTTAGCACAAAGTAAGTGCTCGATGTATTTCAGTTATTATTATTATTATTGCTATTCTTATTATCTAGGTAGTAAAATGTTAAGAACATTGTAAGATACTATAACTTAAAACTTTCCTGGGTTTTTAGTTTTTGTTTCCCTAGATCTGTTTCCAAAGGGATTGGCAATAAAACTCTTACAATGTACACATTCTGTCTATTAGTCTCAGGTACAGAAAGAACTCAGATTATTTATGAAAACTACTTTCCTTTGAACTGTTCTAGGTACTTTCATCATAAGCATCTTTGTCACAGACACCTGTGCTACAACCATTTGTGGCATCTTCACCATATAACTGATGGCCTATAAGGCAATTTTGCCATAAAAAAATTAAAATCATGACAAATAAAAATGGGACATTAAAAAGGACATAATAAAACATGAAAAAATGAATAATAAAATTAAAATATTTTATTGCAAAATAAAATAAAGTTCAAATGTGTGTAGATTCATGGCAATGATGCACAAATAACTGATTTTATTTTATGGATTATACCTAAACACTTTTCATTATTATTCTATGGGAAACGTGGGTTCAACTCTGCACCATCAAAGAAGACCCTTGGTCTCTTTTTCTCCTCCCAATGTAGTGTGTCCCAAAGCAAGAAACCAACTCTTGGGACAAATTATCGTTATCTGGAAAAAAAATGCTACTTTCAGACCAGCACCACCACTACCACATCTACTCATCACTGTACAGACCATTATGAGGGCCAAGATGTATATGAAAATGGGAGTTATTATGAGAACTTCATCAATGGAGAAATGAAACCAATGTGACAGCTAGCTTAAATACATAAAGTCTGCCAAAAGTGGTTGATTCATCAATGGAGAAATAAATGCAACTAACCAAAAACTACAACAACAAAAAATCTGTCAATCAATTATTTTACCCTTTTTTAAACAGCAAAATTGTCTTACGACCATTTAGTTGTGCAACAAAAATGTTCATAGTAAAAAATATTTCGGCAAAGATGTCTATGCTGCCTTATTAAGCTACTGCTTTAATCCTACAATATTTCATTAGTTCAATTCACTGACATCTAAGTTATTTCAACATGGAGCATGTTAAGTCATAGAAAAAACTCCAGATCCTCGTAAATAAGAATATTGGATTTTTGTCTTTTTTTAAAAAATTATTTTTTAATTATTTTTTTTTAATTTTTCCAAAGCTGGAAATGGGGAGGCAGTCAGACAGACTCCCGCATGCACCCGACCGGGATCCACCCGGCATGCCCACTAGGGGGCGATGCTCTGCCCCTCTGGGGCGTCGCTCTGTTGCATCCAGAGCCATTCTAGCGCCTGAGGCAGAGGCCATAGAGCTATCCTCAGCTCCTGGGCCAACTCCGCTCCAATGGAGCCTTGGCTGCTGGAGGGGAAGAGAGAGACAGAGAGGAAGGAGAGGGGGAGGGGTGGAGAAGCAGATGGGCGCTTCTCCTGTGTGCCCTGGCTGGGAATCGAACCCAGGACTCCTGCACGCCAGGCCGACACTCTACCGCTGAGCCAACCGGCCAGGGCCTGGATTTTTGTCTTTTAATTTACATATAATCACTTGAGCATGAGGTGAGAAACAGTTGGTGACATTTCATTGATAATAGGTATTTAGAAGCTAACAGAGTGAGAAAATAAAATTGGTTTAACTTTGTAAAAGTACTATTGATTATCATTATTTAAAATCAATTACCATGCAGCTCAATAGTAAATTGGCCCACATTTATATACGCATGTACATATGATTAAATGTCACGTTTTAATGCACATTGTATTTGATGTATACAATCAATTATGTACAAGGGCAGGTCATAAGCCTAAAGTAATGAGTCACACTACAAACCACACAAGACACATTTTGTATGTGTAGTGTCCTAGTTCTTTTGGTGGTCTTCTCAAATTTTATACTACTTGGTTGAATGGTTATTGCCCTGTTGCTCTCAGGAATACGGCCTGAAAGCCCAATATCCCATTTCACAGTATGGATCCACCATTGTTTTTGTTTCTTTCTGCCTGCCTTTGCAGATACCGTGGTTCCTTCCCTCTATCCATTGTAGAATGTTCCTGTACCTGTTCTTGGCTTCCTGCTAACTAATCTTTCATGTTGTTGCTTAGATGCCTTCTCTTCTCTCCCTAAGACTGGATTAGATGCTCCTTACACCTGATAATTTCTCTGTTATAAGATTTTCACAATCTATTGACATTTCTTGTATACATATCTTTATTCCCTTCCAGACATGAGTTCCTTGGGAGAAGGAAGTTAGTGTCATTCATTGTTTTAGCTTCTGTGCTTGACACAGTTCAGAGCACATAATAAAACCCAACAAGTGTTTGTTGAATGAATAAATAAATGTGCAAGTCCTTCTCTTTTGTTTTGCTCCAAGCATACCCCTTCTTCCTGCCTTAAAAAGGCTGGTTGGAATAAGTTATTTTTCCAGACTATTGTGATGAATGTTTAAGACTGTGTTAATATTTGGCCAATCAGTTTTTTCTTTATAAATCAGTATCAGTCTGTCTATATTCATAGTCTTCATTTCATTGACATAATGAAATTTTTCACTATTGTTTTTAAGTTTATGAATAAGCTAAAATGCTTTTGTTTTATTTTAAAATGCCAAGATAGATTGAAATACTATGAAGACATATTAGAAATTAATTTCTTAATTAAAGAAGTTGGGTTCAGAATTTCATTTTATTTCCCCAATGTCCTGGTAATGCTTCATCATAGTATTTGGTCTATAGTAAGTTCCCAGTAAATGTGAGTTACTAATCTTTTCCCCAATCCATTCTTCCCCCTTTAAACACCAACCCTCAGGAAATAAACTCCAAACTCTAAAAAGGACCAAAGAAAGGGCCCTGAGATTTAATTAGTTCTGAAAAGAGGTTAGAGGTTTCTCCCTCTCATGTGCACTAAGCTTTGGTCTTTCATCTTAAGTTTCAGCTCAACTCAACAAGTTATTTATTGTCGAATCTGCTATGTACCCAGAACTGCATTAGGTTAATATAGTGCAGCTAGATAAATAACTATAAACATCTATGATATTGCCAGTTCTTAAGCAGCTTTAAAATCTACTTATAATGGCTCCCTTAAGGATAAGAACTTAGTGTTCCCATAAACTCCTATTCTTACCACTAGTTTCCATGCCTTATGTATACTGTATGCCCACTCTCTGATCAACGTCTTTCTTTGGTTTTGAAATAAAAAGCATGTTCTACTAGGAATAGGTATTCACAGGCTTATAGAGTAATCTCCACAGGGAAGCAACAAGATAACTCTCTAAGGTATATATAATACACAAACACTCTATTAAAGAAAATTTGCAAACTATCACCCAGCCTCATGAGTTCACAAAAACCACAGCAGATGCTGAGAAGTCCGAGCTGCTCTGTCATGTTCCAGTGGAATGGTTACATTCAGCCTGTTCTTCTGCAGCTATCTGGGAAATAAACTATATATTGAAAGTTAAGGCTTACTAAGTTCACATAGCACATAAATCATAAGGCATGCCTGGAATTTATTTTTCTAATGTCTCCTGCTGTGGTAAGCTATTGTGGAGGTGGCCAGAAAAGAATTAACATCACCAAATAATTTGCAATGCTTTTTCCCAGTGAGGTGAACTAAGGACACAACTTTAATTTGAGTCTTAGGTTTCTTTGTGGACTTTATAAGCCTTTTAAAGTTATATAGATACCAATATTCATTTGCATGGATTACAAAATAGGATCAGCAACAGAAGGGAAAGGAACATTCTATAATGTCAGCTTCTATAAGCACTTACTGAATTTATGCATGCTGCAACTCCCGGTTTATACGCACTGACTGAAAGGGGTAATGGGGTAAGATGAGATGCTGTACACACAAACTGGCCTTCTGCACAAAATTTTGGCAAGTCCGGAACTGCCACTTACGTGTTTGTGGACACATAGGTTGTCTTTCACATGTTAATGGAAATGGGAGTTTGGTGGATGCTCCTTTGTAATAGATAAGATGGTGACTGGCAAGCACAGGACAATGTGGATTATGAGTCTCAGGAGAGGAGACAATTGATAGGAAAGCCGGGAAATGTGAACCTATGATAAAAAGGTATAAGGGGAAATGAAAGTCAACCATAATAAAAACCCTAATGGTAGACTAATAGTTAATAGATGTTAAACTGGCATGTAGACTGTTATTTGGTTAAAGATAAAACAGAGAAGCGTCTTCTGGAAGTTGATGCTGGTTGGCAACTTAAAAGTAAGAAGGCTAGAGAGTCTGTAACTAAAAAATTCAGAGAAGGATTAATAACTTACTGTGTAAGGCAAGTCATTACATTTGGATAAATCCTCTCCAAAAAATCATCCAACTTATACTCTTTTCCAGCCACATTCACATTTTTGCGCTTTTCATTTCAAATTGTGGAATAAGAGGCCTTTTGTCATTTAAAAGGGTTCTGGCCATCTGCAGATAGGTAGGAAAGGCTGAGGGAAATATGAGAGTATCAGGTTGGACCTTCATGAAAGCTTTAAAATCGTACCACTGGTTATCAAGTAATATTCAATCCACCTGTTTCCTTGTTGGCAGATCTCCACATTTGGTTTAGAATCGTCTTCCCTTACATGAGTCAGTTAGATTCCAATCCCAGCCTAGGCCCCAGGGCAAATCCTAACACAGCTAAGCCAACCAGGATGGTGCTATTCCTCTTAGCCATGGATTGTTTAAGACTGATCATTCTGACCAATCAGTTGGGAGAGAAGATCTTCTGGAGGACTTTTGGGAAAGGTTTCCTTACTTTTACAAAAGACACCCAAAAATACATGGGGTTCCTCTGGATGTGTTTGTGTCTGTGTCAGCTGCACACAGAGAGGCAGAAGTCATGTTCAACCATGGGGTGCGCTAGCCTAGGATGAGGATAATACAAGCAGGTTGGAAGAATAAAGAGTCTGGATGCTTAATGACTATTTTTTAAACCAATGAATTAAGCAATATTGGATACTTTCTTCTGTGGAATAAAATACTAAGTTTCTTTGCAGTTTAAGCCACTTTTTGGTTTTCTGTTTCTTGGAGCCAAAAACATTTTGACTGAGATATGTGCTATTACCTAGAAATATCTCTGAAGATTACTCTACTTTAGTAACATGGGTGACTGGAGTCTTAGGTATGTAGAGGTTATACAGGAAGTACAATTGTTTCCTCTTCCTTCAACCCTAGATTATTTCTCTGGCCCCTGGAAGAGGTTGAAGACATCCTTACAGCTGCTAATCCATGCCCACAATTATTGCTCAAGCTTTGTTGATGAAACCTGTAAATAAAAACCACCTTGTGTAAGTACTGCCTTTTTATTGCCCTACTTATCATTAAGACCAAGTTTTTATCACCCATCCATGGGGACTCCTAGATGCTAATGATGCAGGGCTCATCTATGCCCTCCCTGTTCTCTCCTGGGTACCCTCAGTTAGAGATCACTCTGTGCAACCTGCCACAACAAGATACAGTAGCCCACCCCATCCACGGTTCTACTTTCCTCAGTTTCAGTTACCTGTACTCAGCCATGCTCCAAAAATATGAAATGAAAAATTCCAGAAAGAAACAATTCATAAATTTAAATTGCATGCTGTTCTGAACAGCATGTTGACACTTGTGCCGTCCCACTCCATCCCAGCCAGCACATGAATCAGCCCTTGTTTAGTGTCCGCGGTGCACACTACCTGCCCATTAGTTACTTAGCAGCCATCTTGATTATCAGATAGACTGTTGTGGTATCACAGTGCTTGTGTTCAAGTGCCCCTTATTTTACTTAATAATGGACCCAAAACACAAGAGTAATGATGCTAGCAATTTGAATATGCCAGAGAGAAGCTGTAAAGTGCTTCCTTTGAGTGAAGAGGTATGTATGTATAGAAAAAAAACCCATAGTATATATAGGGTTCAATATTATACATGGGTTCAGGCATCCTAAGGTCTTGGAAGGCATCCCCTGTGGATAAGGAGGGACTCCTGCAATAAGGCTGTGGCCCCCTCCACAGTCAGAGCCCATCAGCAGCCAGAACTCTCAGCAAAAGAGAAGGGGAGATAAATGTATATGCTTTCAAACCCAAAATAGTGAGAGGAGATGAAGGGAAGTATGTGAGAGAGAACTGAGAAGGTGAGAATGAATGGAATTGAGCATCTGGAAGGTTGTAAACAAGGGAAGCCCAAACTAGGTGGGATACTATTTAGGGCCTTCATTCTTAAACACAGGTGGTTATGATAATTAAACTGTATTAGGGAAAATGGTCAATATTTTTCTAGTTTTAGGGAAGAATATGAACAAAGTGAGAAAGACTAGCAAAATGAGAAGACATGAACTTACTTGGCTGTATAAAACTAATAAAAAATTACAGTAATTTATGTGAACAGCATGTTATTTGTATCAGATTGCCCTTCCACACTGTAACAAGTAGCATACACTGAGTGTTATATAGGTTCTATTGAATAGCTCATGTCCCCGGCCCTCCCAGGGTAGCTCTGAATTACTGTCATCAGCTAATGTAGTACATGATGTTGACTCACAACTTTACAAACTTGGAGAGGACACAACCTATAATTTACCTACATGTTTCCCAACATTTCTAGTTTTCTTTCATAATCCATTGTAGAATTATTTAATTTTTCAACCAGGCCCTGGCCAGATTGCTCAGTTGGTTTGAGCATTGTCCCCATGTGCAGAGGTTGCTGGTTCAATCCCCCCGTCAGGGCACATACAGGAATAGATATTTTCTGTCTCTCTATCTCTGTCCTTTCCTCTTTATCTAAAATCAATCAATCAAAAATTAAAAACCTTTTTTTTACCAGTATTACCTTTTGACAGATAGAATCGCAATTTAATTTTTTGTTATGCCTTATACTCTTCCCCATTGCTTCAAAAGGTGCCCACTCTTCATTTGACTATCACTTAAATGGCATTTACTAAAGGCCAGGGATTTTTTCCTAAGTCCTTTTCAAGTGTAAATTCATGTCATCTTTATAACAACTCCAGGAGGTAGTGTGGCAAACACTACTGTCCCACTCATGAGCCCTTGGCTCACCCCAATCACCCTGTAGTTACGGTGACAGTTCAATGCGGATGAGCAGTGAGGACCAGCTGGTGGTAACCATCCTGGTTTCCCATCCTGCACATCCTCTCTTGCTCTCAGGAGTGACCCACTCTAATGCCCCATCATGAACTTCCTTCTTTTACTATCTCACTTGCCCTTACTCCTCCACTTTATGCTTTCTCTCCAAAAAATTACCCACACCTAAGTCCTTCTCTCATGGTCTGCTTTGGGGCATACAACACTAAATTTTATTATTGTCCTCATTTTATAGGTGAGCAAAGTGACGCATAAAGTGGTTTAATAATTTGCTCTAGATCATCTAGTCTAATTCATAAGTGGTCTGACTTCCAGCTTCAGAGTCTGCCTTCTTAACTATTACCTTACGCTGCCTCTAAAAATCTTACTCTCTAATTAGGTGAATGCATCCATCTTCCACTTATCTACATCATTCTCAATAATATATAAGGGGAAGAAGGGGTTAGGCAAACCACTGCCCTCAACCAAACATGGTAGGTAGCCTGTGTATTTAAATAAAGTTTTACTGGAACACAATAACCTCCATTTGCTTTTGTGTTGTCTATGGCTGCTTTTGCACTGTAATGGCAAAACTAAGTAGCTGTGATATAGACAGTATGGCCTGCAAAGTCTGAAAGGTTTACTATTTGGCTTTTACCAAAAAGGTTGCTGACTCATATTTTCTCCCTATGGTGTGATCTTTTCCAGCTGGCATTAGTTAGCAGCTATCAGAGGGACTCCCACAACTTTGGGTTGTCTAGCTTAGGGGAGTCTGAATGTCTGGTCCAGTGATTTTCAAACTTATTTATCTCATGGCATACTTAAACTATTTACTAAAATACTGAAGTGCACCAAAAAATATATTTTTTGCTGATCTGACAAAAAATAGATATAATCTTGATTGCTTTATAAAAGAATAATAATAATAATAATAATAATAATAATAAAAGCAATTACTTACCTTTTTTTGGCCCAAAGTGACTTTTTAAAAAATCAGGTGCTTATATTTGTCTATAAGGATTTCTAGTACCAAGAATTAACCAATCAGATGCAACCTTGTTATGCGACGTGACCAATTAGATGCAACGTTATTATATGACCTATATATTTATGGTTCAAGACAGGACATGCACACCATAGATAGCTATTGTAGTATTGGACATTATCATTTTTTTTGGACAATATAAGGGAAAAGAGGTCAGTACCCCTGATTAAATAGTCAGGTATTACATGTTTTAAAAATTCCAGTGGCACACCAGTTGAAAATCATTGGTGCTGATCTCGTCAATAGGTGAGTTCTCGCTCTGCTCTTCTAATGAACCCAGAGGCTGATCCTGTGGCTTACTCTTCTCTGGGCTGCCAATCAATGGTTTTGACTATTTCTCCTCTTCCCAAACTCGTCCTGTTTTTAAGAGATTCAAGATATTGCTTTCCCCTTAATGAATACATAGCATTGGCCATGTTTCACCAAGTGGGTTAAGCCTGAGGGAAGTATCTGCCAGAAATGTAATTATGCAGAAAAGGAGCTTGACTAATTCCACGCAGACAAGAGAGATCTCATCTCCTTTGAGATGATTCAATGGGAACAGTATGATTATATTGTTAGAATTGTTATGCTAAATGTTTGTTTAGAAATTTTTGTGTCTAGGGCAATTTCAGTTGGGCTTGGCACCATAATATTTGCTTTATGCATTTGCACACAGGTGTCCAAGGAACATTTACAGACATTCACATCAAAGGCACCCATTTGCTATTCCAGGCAATCAAACAGATACCTCATTATGCATCATTTATGTCAATCTGCCAATTTGGAACTTTTTTTCTTCTTTTAAGAAACCATAGTAACACTGTAAATCGTTGAATAAGATCTGTTTAGCCACATTTTGATAATAATATCTGCCTTACCAGTCAAGCTTTGAGACTATTCTGAAATATACCTGTCTTAGCTCAAGATGCTATAACAAAGTCCCATAAATTAGGGGGCATATAAACAACCAAAATTTCTTTCTCACAGTTCTGGAGGCTGGATATCTCCGAGATCAGGGGGCCAGCATGGTTGGGTTCTGGTGAGAACCTTCTTTTGGGGTGGAGGAAACCAAGTTCTTGTCACCTCCAGTGGTGGAGGGAGAGACCCTCTCATGTTTCTTCTTAAAAGAGCACTAATCCCATTCATCAGGACCTTATGATGTCATCAA
Organism: Saccopteryx bilineata; assembly: GCF_036850765.1. Lineage (NCBI taxonomy): Eukaryota > Metazoa > Chordata > Mammalia > Chiroptera > Emballonuridae > Saccopteryx > Saccopteryx bilineata. The sequence goes on from NC_089492.1 coordinate 180,282,348, forward strand.
ACCCCATTAGCTCCTTAATGCTCCCCCTCCTAATACCATCCCATTTTGGGGGTAGAATTTCAACATAGGAATTTGGGGGAAACACTAACATTCAGTCCACAATACTACCATTTTATAAAGCAGGGAAAGGTACCCCTGGAGGGTGAAGAGTAGTGTACGAAGGGTGAAGGTCTTCCAGGCCAGCTTCTTCTTTTCAGCTGGGTTCACGTAATAACTGTTTATATATTCTAGACTTACAGCAGTCTACAGACAGTGTAATGGTACTTCTTATTCTAAACTTCTCTATCTTCTCAAGGAGGTTTTGGCAGGTCAAATAGGTCAAAGCAGGAAACTACACACACATAACTCATCAAGAAATGCACCTGTCTTGCCCCAGCTCAACTCCAGTTTCAGAGAGGTCATTTATGAAAACTCAGTTCCTTCCAATTGTCCCCAAACACCTGGTAATCTAATGCACTTTCTCAGCTTTCAACCATAACTACTTTATGATGAAGAATCATCAGTGCAAACAAAGGAATCTTTCATCGTGAGCTCTTCAGTGGACTGTGTCTACCAGAATTGGTATTATCCTGAAAACCTAAAGCAAATAACTGATTACCATTTGAAAAAATATTTCAAGTTTACAAATCCTTCCTTCATAGCCTCGCCTTGCTAGAAATCTGTCAGCAGCAAATCTCAGAGAATTTATCCTTTGTTAACCAAAGGACACTGATATTCCTCTCTTTAACTGGTTTGGGTGGGAACCATGACTGAAACTGAAGTCAGTTGCAGAATGAAAACAATTTGAAATCATTACCTGACACCCTTACCAGCTTATTCATTCAGGCACTTGCCTTGAAAATACAAACAATATGCCTGACCAAGCAGTGGCACAGTGGATAGAGAGTCAGCCTGGGACACAGAGGACCCAGGTTCAAAACCCCCGAGTTGCTGGATTGAGTGTGGGATCATAGATCCCCGTGGTTGCTGGGCATGGTTGCTGGCTTGAGCAAGGGGTCACTGACTTGGCAGGCATCACTGGCTCAGTTGGAACACCCTCCTCCACCACATATGAGAATGTGGTGTTGAACAACTTAGTTGAACAACTAAGGTGCTGCAATGAAGAATTGATGCTTCTCATCTCTTTCCCTTTTTATCTGTCCATCTCTATGTCTCTCTAAAAATGTGCTAATCACAACATTGTTTGGGGCTTTCAAAGGAGCTGGCTACATGGTTGAGCCTTTGTGAGAAACAGTAAGTTGCAGGGCAAGTGTGGAGAAGAGCAGGGAAAGGAAGTGTGTGTGTCTGAATCACCAGGGCTTTTCAAACTAAACAGGCCCCTCTCTCCTCTCTGTCCCCTGTGGATTCAGGTAGCTTTATACAAGCCCAGCCTCCGAGCAGAGTGAAGCCTGGGGTAGTGTTACTGCATCTCTAGTGCTCTTTATAGCTTTCCTGCTCAGTCCTGGGCATGCTCAGACCTGCACTGGGACTGTCCTTCCTGGGAGGCACTGGCAGCCTGTGGCTGGAGTTTGTCAGTCATTTGTAAGAGATGATATCCCTCAAGTGTCCAAATTATTTACTGCTCCGAAGTTTCAAAAACACAGAATTTGCTTTCCTTCCTCCATTTGTATTCAGATCCACAGAGCCTTCCCAAGTGACCTTCCTCTTATTATATTTTCTTAGCTTTGCTTTCTGCCCTAGTACTTTCAGCTCTTCCCCTTTCTACATAATGCGTGGCTTTTATTTCTCACTTAGTAATTTATTTTACATTTTATTCATGCTTTTATATCCACTTAACCTAGATCCTTATCTTGAAAAATGACTGCTCTCAAGTGACCAGAGAGGAAGAAATAGCAAATTATCAGTACTTTTTCTTTTTAAATAAAAAGTTTCTAAATTGTTGTATTTTAATTTTCAACAGTTATATCCCTGGCCAGTTAGCAGTTTGCTCAGTCAGCCAAGAGCATCCTCCCAGAATGACAAAGTTGCAGGTCCCATCCCTAGTAAGGGCACACACAAGAAGCAGCTAATAAATCTAAGACTGAGTGGAACAACAAATGAATGCTTCCCTTCCCCCTCTCCTCTCTCTCCCTTCCTCTCTGTCTCTAAATATCCATCAATAAAAGAAACAAATAAATAAACCCTGGCCAATAGCTCAGTTGGTTGGAGTGTCATCCTGAAGCACAAAGGTTACCAGCTTGATCCCAGTTAGTGCCGTGGACCAGTGCGGCTCGTAATTCTGAGTCTTGAGAATGGTGCGGAATTAAGAAAACAGACTCATTAAGAAAAAAGGATGGGATTAGGAGGCCTCTTCAATGCTGATGGCAATATCTGAGTGCACCACAGCCCCAGTTTGCTTTATTATATAGCCATATGCAAATCAAGGAAGTCCTTGATACAAAGTTACATATCTGAGGCAAAAACAGGAACTCTCCCAAGGCATAAACAGGAATCCCCCCATCATGCATAAGCAAAATCAATCAACATCTGAATCAAACAAATAGGGAGAGGAAGGGCATGTAAATTGTTTCCAGCAACTTAAGCAAGCAAGTGAAGTGAGTGCAAATACTCAGCATCATAGCCAATATGGAGGTGGTGGGGGGAGAACTTAGCCTTTTGCTATGCCTCGAACAGAGGCTTTTTGCTATTTACGGTCCACAACAGGTTAGGGCACATACAGGAACAGCAGCTCAATGCTCCTGTCTCTTTCACTCTCCCTGCCTTTTTCAAAAAAAAAAAAAAAAAAAAGTTATCACTTAGCTTGCCAACAGACAGTGGTTTTCCACCTTGGTTGAACATTGGCACTGTCTCACATGCTTTAAAAATTATTGATGCCTGGGCTCGCCTCCAGAGATCTGCTTTTTTTGGCCTGGGGTAAGACTTGGGCACTGGGAGGTTGAAAAACTCCCAGGTGATGCTAACATGTAGCCAGGGTAGAGAGTCACCGCCATGGGCAAGGCTGGAAAGCAAGGCTGTCTTTGGAAGTTCAGAACACCTCCCCCTCTTTTTTGAGCATAACAACATTTCTTCACAATTCCCTCATAAGTCAGAAAAACTGGGTGTGGTCATTGTGCCACCACTGCGTAACCCTGGACAAGTCCCTCCATCTGCCTGAGCTTTGGTTTCTTGATAAGTAAATGTGATGTGCCCACATAAATGAGGACATGAGGAGGCACTGCCCACCAACATTGCAGACCAGCCTGCTGGACTAGAATGGGGTCTGCAGGGCAATGCATAAAGTCAGGGGTGCTGGGGGAACAAATGACACTTATTAGGACCCTAGATCTGTCCGTTCTCGCTTTCAGCTCCCAGAATCTCTGTTTCTCCTACTGGATACAAGACAACTGTCCAGAAAGCCTACACTGACCACCACATACCTCAACAAAGCTCTCAACTTTAGGGCACAGGCCTTGAGGTATCCCAATGGGGTTCTTTCCCCCGCCAGTCATTCCATGCAGCTGCAGAGTTAGAGAAGCCACAATGTGTGGAGAAAGCCAGCCAGGGAGGGGCAGAACCTTGCCTTTCTTCTCTGTTTAAGAGCATTCATTCAAGCTGGTGCCTCTTTTGTCATGAAGCACAGTGTTGATGGATGAGACCGAGAGACTGTGACATTGTAGGAGAACTCACTGTAGAGATGCAATATGGCTCCGGAACAGAGGCGTCTGGGAAGTGCTGTGCTCTCTGTGCCGGGCTTTCTGTGACTCTGCAACCTCATGCCGGCTGGCTGCTTCATAGCCTGAGTGCTGCCACCCGAAGACAAACATCATGTCCCAGGAGGGAGGTTTATGAATGTATAGAGCGTAACAACTGCCTGATGTTATCTTTTAAATTAGAAATGCATTGGGGTTTTTTTTGAGATCTATGTGACTACACACCATATGGTTTTGCTATTAACGCTCTATAAAAAAGAGAACCTATTCTGGGAGAGGTGTGGATTTGGCTGGCCCACAGCCACTGGGAAGAAGCTGCTGCCTTGCTCATGTATGTAAGTTTCTCCTATGAAAGCTCTTATGAATTTAGATAGTGCTACGTATCAGTTCTTTGGAATCAACTCTGAATTTAGACTTTTGGGGATTTTCCCCAACAAACATGTATATTGTAGATGAGCAACAAAGGCAGATCTTCTAACTATAGCCCCCCGCTGGTCTCTTTTGTAATGTCGTGCTGTCTCCCCACCTGCAGTAAGATAATGCCTTGGTTGATGCAGCTCCTGAGAAGTAGAGTATGTTTAAAAGAAGAGAAGAAAAAAAGAACAGAGGTGAGGAGAGCAGAGCAAAGACATCATCACCCATGAACTTACTGTCCTTCCTGTGACACTCAGAGCTCAATCCTTCTCAGGGTATTTGTCCTCTCTTTTCTCTACTCTAGAATATTCTTTACCCATCAGCCATTGGTTCATTCCTTCTCTGTTCAATCATCTCTTTATGACCTCAATCACTTCTTACCCCTGTGCCCTGCTATTTTTCTTCATCACTATAATTGATTATTACAGTTATATTACTTATATATTTGTTTCTTTTTTACTAGGCCATGAGTTCCCCAAGGGATGGATTTTGCTTGTCTTGTTTATTGCTCTGCTCCAGTGCCCAGAACAGTTTCTAGGGAGAAAAGAAATCAAAGTGAATGAATAAATGAATGAGTGAATGGAACCTTGACAGTAGAGTTTTCTGCTTTTGCAGGTGTGAGACAAAATGGCCCCCATGCTGTGGACTCTACTCCCCATGCCATTCCCTGGCCCGGCACCATTCTTCTCCATAGTATTTTCCACCTTCCGATTTACTTTGTTACTTGTTTACTGTTTATCTTCCCCACTAGAAAGCACACTCCATGAAGGAAAGAACTTTTGTTTTTGTCTGTAGTAGCCCATAGTCCCTCCCCAAAGTGTAGACTGCATAGTGGGAACTCAATAAATATCTGTTGGTAAATAAATGAACACCTCACTCAGGAGAAGTGAAAGGCAATCAATCTTTGGCAAAGGTGGTATTTTCCAGGTGTGTTTTCTTGGTCACCATCTTCTATTTTTTAATTTTATTTCCTTGGTGAAGTTGCAGTCTTCCTCCATGTCCGCAATGGCCTGTTACCTTCCTCCTCTCCTCCCTACCAAATGAGCAGTTCTCCACACAGCCTCTAGCAGCTGGCCCTGTGTTGCTTCTTCTGTATCTCTGCTCTTGCTGTTTCAGCTCCCTCTCCCCAATGTCTTTTTTTTTCCCATTCACTAAGGCCTACATATCTCTCAAAGCCCACTCTTTCCAGAAGCTTTTTCTGACGCACAGCCAAAAGTGCATTTCTCTTTTTCTGAATCTCTACAGCAGTGGTCCCCAACCTTTTTTGGGCCACGGACTGGTTTAATGTCAGAAAATATTTTCACGGATTGGCCTTTAGGGTGGGATGGATAAATGTATCATGTGACTGAGACAAGCATCAAGAGTGAGTCTTAGACAGATGTAACAGAGGGAATCTGCTCATTTTTTAAAAAATAAAACATCGTTCAGACTTAAATATAAATAAAAAGGAAATAATGTAAGTTATTTATTTTCTCTGCGGATCTGTACCAAATGGCCCACGGACCAGTACTGGTCCATGGCCTGGGGGTTGGGGACCACTGCTCTACAGGACTCAGTATGTCTCAAGTGGGACTTAGGAAATCTGAGAAGAGATGGCTGGAGCTTTGGAGGCTATGTTAGTGAGACTGTCACCCAAGAATGTGCTCCCCATGATTGGCAGCGGGGTCTTAGCGGCAGGGACTAAACCACCAGCTTAATTTTGGGAGGACACAAGAACTTCTAGGCCTCACTGTCATCTTTCTCTGCACACAATAGAGGCCGCTTTAAACTCCAGGCCGCAGTGCCCAGAACAGAAGCCTTGACGAGTTCCAATGGCTTGCTACCTATGGAATAGGTAGCACAGGTCTCAGAACTTCACCACCTTGCAGCTGTTGTCCCTTCCTTCCAGCCCCTGGCCTCCACCCCCAACCCCGGAGTATTTTCAGGACCAGAAGCCATGATTTGCTGTCTTCTTTCAGATTCTTCATATCTCCTCTCCTTCCTCCAGAAGCCTGTGTCCTGGTGCCCTCTCACAGCCTGCTGGCATCACTGGGCTGCTTGTAATAAATCTCCTTCCTGCATTCATCAAGTCAGCATTACAGTCTCAGAATACTCATGTGTTCCAAAAAAAAAAAAAAAAAAAGAGTCTGGAAATTAAGCTAACATTCCTTGTACCAACTAGAGAATGTCTTGGTTAAAGCCCCTGAAATACAAATAACTGTGACAAGAATTTGACAGACAAAATTATTTCAGACTTAAAGATTATTCAAGGCAACAGACTTTCCTTATAGTTCTTCAGAAGTAAATTTAATATCTCTATATTGTTATTTTTAATTTAATGCCTTAGCCCATTTTCACCCGTATATCGAGTCTCCTGCTCACTCATAAGTTATATTCTCAGGGAGGAGGCACATTTTTCAAAGAAATGACAATATAAATGTACAATATAAAGGTAAGGCTCATGTGTTATCTCATATTTTGTTGATATAGTTAAATTCAATGTTTTCATTTATTCACTAATTAATTTACTCATTCAGTCAGCTGGTCAGTAAATATACATTGAGTAACATCTATGTGCCCAGCATGGTGTTGGGCAGTGAGGTTGAGGGGATGGGGATGGAGGTGGTGCAGGGGTGAACCAAGGTCTCTGATAACAGCAAGGCCATGACAGGACTTGTTGTCATAGATCTTCCATGGAGGTGAAAGAGTCAGATAGTAAATAAGTAAACATACAAGATAATTATAGATTAGAATAAATGTGATAACTGGTGGGGGGCTCTACTCTGGAAAAAGTTATCAAAGAGAGCATCTTGATTTTTGAGTAAAGACCTGGTGAATGAAAATAACCAGATTTAAAGAGGTGGGGCAGGAGAGTCTTTTAGGCAGAAGATACAGTATGTGCAAAGGTCCTGAGGCAAAAAATGATGTGCTATGTGGTTTGAAGAACAGAAAAGAGGTCAGTATGACCAATGCTTGGTGAGCTGGCTGCCCTGGGAGCAGGAAAGGCAAATCTCTGCTGTTGTTTTCTGGTCGTCAGACCTTGGAGGAGCCTTCCTGTTTTTAACACAACTTCCTTGAGTTGTCTGAGTGGATGGAATATTCATTATTCTAGGAGTGCCTGTACTTTAGATGTTCAGACACTAATTGGAAACTCTTCTAGCAAAAAGCACAAAATTTTGCTCATGGTATCTAAAAATCTTTGCCTCAATGGAAACTCCTTACAGCTAAAGTAACATTTTTTCTCAATGTGGGAGACCTTAATTTATTAATGGTATGCTATTGGGGTCCACAAAGTATAAGGTAGAATCCAAATTTATAACAAACACAGCTTCTGGCCTTGGATCATGTGAACTCTATATATGCCTGGTCTTAGAGGGGTAATGCTCATGTTCACAAAAGTAATCTTGCACTTCAGAGATTCACTAGGACAAACAGCCATGCCACACATATTAGGAAATAGTCTATTTTTCTTTCTTTTGTGTTTCTTGACTCTTCTGTCATATAATAAAATGTTTGTGAGAAACACTAAAGCAATGTAAAATTTGATTCACCAATAATGCCCTGTATTTCAGGTTGAGAGATCAATCATTTAAACAATTGGCACCATCCCTGGCAAATGCACAGTTGATGTTATTTGTCATTATTATTGGATAGAAAGGCTAAACCTCAACTTAAATCTAAAGATTTTAAGCATTCAGAGGACAAAGCCCATGTTAGTTTTATCTAAACAAAATCTCGGATCACTTTGTTGGAGAAGAAAATCACAGTCGCCAAAGTGTGCGTAAACACACTTCCTTTCGAAGCTCAGAATGACCCTGATGGCTTTGTAAAAAAAATTTTTTTTTTAGTTTATTTATTTTAGACAGAGGAGAGAGAGAAAGAGAGAGAGAGAGAGAGAGACAGAGAGAGAGACACACACACAGAGAGAGAGACAGAGAGAGAGAAGAGGGGGAGGAGCAGAAAGCATCAACTCCCATATGTGCCTTGACCAGTCAAGCCCGGGGTTTCAAACTGGTGATCTCAGATTTCCAGGTTGACGGTTTACCCACTGCACCACCAACAGGTCAGGTGGAAGTGACTTTGTTTACTTGTTTGGTTTCTTGTCATTCTTGTAGGTCAAAAGTTAATATCCTAATGATTGACTAAAGAAATTTTTTTAAGTCTAATTGATTCAATCTGTACCATTCTGGACTTTTCTCAACAAAAATCAACTTCATTCACAGTGGAAAGTTTTCAGACTTAACAAACTGCTTTGGTGGAAGATAAAACAAAGGTAACAGCCCCCCTAGGTGTTTGGCTCAAAGAAAAATTGCTCTGTGGTGCCCTGCTGTTCACTCACCACATGTCCACAACTGTGGTGCGACAGAAGCTGGCAGTAAACTTGCTCTCGTGTTCTGTGGTAAATGTGTCAGCTGCATGGAAGCCTCCAGAGACTTGGACTAGAGGCCTGCAGGTGGGATGTCCAGATTAACAATTTAATAAACCCATGGTTCTTCAATCACGTGATTAGTGGTTATACCACACAGCACTATGGCTCAGGAACTCAAAACTGCCAGGAGATGTTCTGTGACATTAGGGTCTTGTTGCCACGTTATGTTCATCTCCTTTCTGAGTTGGAATGAAGGATAAGACAGATATTCTCTTATAAAGGTCAGACTCGTGCAGGGCCTTCCTTTATCACATCATATTGTGACTATTTGTGTACTTACCTGTCGTCTCCTTCCCTCTCAAGATCGTTAGGGTAGGGGTACTATGTTATCTACCTTTATGCTTCTAGAGTTTACCTTGGTGTCTGTGCTCAGTAAATACAAGATAAATGAATGAGTTTGATTATTTTTAAAAACTCCCATATATTAGGACCAGCTGGGTTGTCTCAGAAAGGACAGGGTAAGCAGTTTGGTGACCTCTTAGATCACCCAGTCACATCAACGTCCGTGTTTACTGTGACTAGAACAAAGAATACATTCTCAAAAAAACATGCCAGGAGATAACGGGTTGGGGGAGTATCAGCTGACTGGACCCCCGAAAATGGTCTCTGGTGATTCACTTCAACCACCCAACACCAGTACTTTTCAGCTCTTTGTCACATCAGGACATACATGGAAAGAGATAATATTTGTACAGCAAACTGGGATAAACCACCAAGGTCGCTCACAGTGAAACGAGACTGGCCTGAAGGTCCCCGGTGCCCCACACCCCACCAGCCTCTAGGAAGATTGTAGAACTTCACTTAGAAGCCCAACCCAGCCATCTAGCAAGCCTGTTGCCTGGGACAGCCTGGTAGCCAGGATGCCCTGCTGTGCTTGTTGCAAAAAAGTAGTCTGTAACCAACTATGATTCCTAAATATAAAATCCATAATCCAGGGATAATTTCTCCCCACACACCTGGTGCCATCTTGCTGCTTGTGCCCAGTCACATAATAATTATAGTTTGTCCACCAGTATGTGAGCAAATACGATCAGTTCAGGGCTTACCTGGATGGATGGGGACTAAAGGCTAGTTATATGAAAACCCTAAAGATGTTAACACTGCCTTATCCTAGTATAGCCCTTTATAGTTTAGGAAAAGTTGTCACGTATTGTACATCAACTGATAACAAGGTATAGTTGAGCATATAAAAACAGCAGAGTAAACAAATGAACAAAACAATATTTGAATAAAATATCTCTTATAAAGTTCAATTGCAAAGGCTTGTCTCCCTTCCTCTTAAAACTTCATTCAAAATCATTTACTTCTAGTACACAAATACTTTCAACAAGCATGGATCTGACTTACCAATATAAAGTTCAATTGCAAAGGCTTATCTCCCTTCCTCTTAAAACTTCATTCAGAATCATTTACTCCTAGTACACAAATACTTTCAACAAGCATGGATCTGACTTACCAATCACTGAAAGAGATAAGGAGGGAGAAAAGCAGTACTAGAGAGGCATATGTGACAGCAGTGAGAGGGACAGTGGGTAGCAAAAGAAGAGACAGAAAAACACATGGAGGTCTGGAACTAATAAAAGGGCGAACAGTTCCTGAACTGCTTTTGAGGGCATCATTGTATTAATGCCAGACTGTATAATGCAGCAGATCTCCTTATCTGTTCCACCTTCCACAGTTTCAGTTACTGGTGGTCAACCTCGGTCTGAAAATAGTAAATGGAAATTTTCAGAAATAAACAGTTCATAAGTTTTCAATTGCATGCTATTCTGAGTAGCATGATGAAATGTCACACCATCCCTCTTCATCCCAGCTGGGACATGACTCAGCTCTCTGCCCAGCATCTCCTCACTGGATACGCTACCTGCTGGTTAGTGACATAATAGCCGTCTTTGTCATCAGACTGAATGACGAGTTGTCATAGTGCTTCTGTTCAAGTAACCCTCATTTTACATAATAATGCCATATTCACATAAGTCTTGTTATAGTGTATTGTTATAATTGTTCTGTTTTATTATTAATTATTATTGTTAAGCTCTTACTGTGCCTAATTTATCATTTAAACTTTATTATAGGTATGTATGTATAGGAAAAAAATAATATAGAGAGGATTTGGTACTATTTGTGGTTTCAGGTGTCCACGGGGGGTCCTGAAAGTATCACCCATGGATAAGGGAGGGGACTACTGTAGTTGATATCAATAAAAATTAATTGAGATCCCAAGTCAGGAAGTGGTTAAATTGTGTTCTTCATAGTTTGTTTAGGATTGTATGAAAGAGTGTGATATATTTTAGAGAGCTTTCCATTTAAAAATCTTAAAAAAATTATTGCTTGAAGATATAAATCCTCAGTTATACAGAAAAGTCAGATATCGGCTCCTCTCTAAAGGGCCCTCAGTAATCAGAATCTTACAGCGTATGGTTTTATATTTTGCTGTATTTGTTGAATAGAGTTTTGTGTTCTGTGTCCTTTATTTTATTAACTAATATAGTGAATGATTTTCATTTTTTTCTCTTTCTTTGCATAAACCCACTACATTTAGTTGCCATTTTTTTCTTTTTTCTTTTCATTTTTTTTTTTGCCATTTATTTCAATAGGCCTTGATTGACTTCGAGTGGCCCTCACGTAGGTTTTTTAAAAGTCTCCTCATCCCTGCTCTAGATAATGAAACTGCAGTATCTAGCTATTTTTAGCATTCATTGGGTGATTAGAAGCAATGTTCTGATATTTGTCTAACATAATTTAATACCATTGAAACAATGAGCTCTGGTATGTCAATTAGCTTGGACCTACTTATCCGGCTGATAAATCATTTTTTCCCATTGAGAAAAAACAAGACTTCCCTGTATTCCCCCTAAGGAGAAGTCAAATATTTAAATCTCTTATAAAGAAAGATGTCTATAAATACACCGTTTTGTGGATGGGCTCAGAATATGTCACTGGTGATAGCAAACCTTTAGCAAATTTCATTCAAAGCTTCTAGTAGGAGCTGTGGGGAGGGAACTCCCAATCACTCTCCATCCACTCCAGCAGAATATTAAGAAAGGAAGAAAACAATCAACCACTACCTGCTAGGTGCTGAGATTTATGTTAATTCCTACCATATCTTCTTGTGTAGGAAGTATGAACATCCCAAGACAGTAGAGGTTAATGAGGTGACATGACAAGTAACTAAATGGCCAGAGGTGGGAGCTCACAGCCCAGGGAAGACCTACTAGCCACCTCCACAGAAGTAATTTACAGAAAGCTTTTTTATTTTGATGGCTAAAGAATGAAATTCAACGAAGGCAGGAGGTGCCAGATCACCCAGGTAAAGAACCACTTCTAAGACTCCACATTGGGTCCTCGGCCCATAATTAGCCTAGAACGATGGTGCCCAACTTTCCTGAGGACAGTGTGAAGGAGGTGGCAGAATGAACCTGTGTGAGGCTGCAGGAGCCACCGAGCAGAGCTGTAGGCCATCTGGGAGAGGAACCAGTAAGCGGTTAGGGTAACTGGCAGAGTGTGCCAGCCCAGGGCGGGATCTCCTCATGGAATCCTTTGTAAGCCAATTATTTCTTCCTCGGAAAATTTTTGTTTGATTGGGTTTCTATCCAAGTGCTTATTCATAAATATGAATAAGGATCTAATTAAGTAGTATTTGATTAAATTTGTTCACAAGCAAAAATTTAATTTTTCCTAAAGATTTGTAGAGAACCTCACAGGAACAATATTCACTTACACGAGACCCTCCCAGAAATAACACCTTTATTATACTGTTCCTTTCAGGTGGTAGGAAATGAAGTCCAATTTAAATAAATAAACTGGTTGATGTACAATTTTGTGGCATGTTCAAATTTCTCAGGAGTGCCAAATAGGGGATGTTCTTTGTTTTATTAAAATTGTAGTTGTTTTTTGTCGAGCCTGTTGTTTCTTGATGGCAGAAAGACTTGACTTGCCATTCAGAGTTCTCTGAGTCATTTCTGCCTTAAACACTGTCAATTCAGAACTTACCCCTTCCTGTCCTCGGAGTGCCTTGTGAATTCTGGGGAGGTTATGAAAAGGAGAGGCATTGAGTGGGTCAGCTGACCCTGTGCACTGGTCTGGGCACATGTATACGCTTGTCCTTTGTCCACTGCCCTCGAGTCTTCTGTTACTCACCTGCATCCTTTACTCTATGACCCTTGACAAAATATTGTTGCCTCTGTGCCCCACAGGTCTGCAAGGGGCTTATAAGAAAGCACCTCAGGACTATCTCCCTAGGTGTCTCATGCTGTCATTTCTCCTTTCCTATGCCACTGTGGAGCAGGAGGCACCTTGGGTGCCTGCCATGACTCAGAGCTCCAAGGGACATTCAGGGCACAAAATGCCCAAACCAACCTGGGGGGTCCACGACACCCTGCCTTCCAGACTGGGCCAAAAGCAGCAATCATGGCGTGGGCCCCATCACTGCTTCTCTGTTATCTTCCTCCCTGACTCTTGCTCCTGTCCCCAGACAGAATGTGAGGAAGAGTTGAGCACAGTGGCTCTGACGAACTTATGATTAAGCATTTCCCCCAAGTCTGTTGCTATGGCAGAAACATTTGCTTTTAACACCCAGAAGCCAGGCATGGAGACACAAAAGCCCTTTCTGACTATCTGCTGGGAGTTTGAAAGTCTATTTTGAACCTCAAAAACTGAAAAATGATATTGTTCTGTTGTGGCCTTCCTTCCTTGAATCTGTAAATCCAGAGTGCCTGAAAATATGACCCTCTGTAATCCTGGGGAGAGACAAGCAGGATTATCCCATAAATAACCCAGCAGAAGATGCTGTACCTGAATCCAACTTCATGCACCTGCGCCTCCCAGTCCTGGAGTCTCTGGCTTTCCCAGCTTCCCCTTCAACTGCAGACTCCCAAACTCAGACTGTGGCTCCAGTAGTCAATGTGTCCATGGGGGTGGAGGTAGCATCTATCTATTTCATGTTGTGACCAGGTATATCCAACACAAGCATGCTGCTCCTCGGGGCTCTGGGAGGACAGGAGCACACATCCACAGAAGGATACATGTGCCTGCAAGCTGTAGTTCTGTCATTGAGGCCCCCAGGCACCACTGCTCCTATAGTAAGTAGTAACCTCTCCACCAGCATTGTAATGGCCCATGACTATATGAAGACTATTGTAACCAGTGAACAAGGAGACAAAATTGAATTATAGTTTGGACTGGGAGCATCAAACTGTTCATGTGGCTCTTCAAGGGACCTACATTACATGCCAAGGGTGGCTGACTCCCCTTCATCCTTATAATGGAAACTCCACCTTTTAAAAGGTACAAGACTATCAGGAACCACAGCTATACTGACCTACCTCACATGTGACCAGGTGTAACTAGTAATTAAGGGCTGGTTAGTCTAAAAGTTGTGCAGCCACTGTGGTAAAAACCTTACAGAAAAATAGTTGGCACACATTCATCGCATCATCCCTTCCTTCTCTCGCTACCCAAAATGAAGTTGTGATGATTTCTGCACCACAGGGCAAGGATGCGTGCCTTAAGGATAAATGGTAGAGCCATTCACTGGAGGGAGCTTTGCTTCTCCAAAGGCTCTGCTGAGCAACTGTGGATGCACTAGGTGACTTACCTGCAGACGTTTCTATGTGAAAGAATAAATCTGGAGTGTTTCAGCCTCTGCTTATTTGGATCATCAGTCCTATGCAACCAAACCAATTTCTGATACATCTAAATTATAACCAGGTCCAATTCTGCCTCAGTGCAGGGTGGTAGAAAAGAGTGTCAGAAAGTGATCTGAAGTTGTCACTTACAAGTAGTGATGTTCATGACTGACTCTTGAACTCAGCAGCAGCTTCAAGAATAGGCTGGGTGCAGAAAGGTCTTTATTCTGCAGCTCTGGAATGTGTTTTTGATGGTGTCTCTGTTCTATCAGTGAGAGGAATGAAAGTGATATTAAGGGTCTGCTATTGTGCTTTAAGATGTCAAGTGCCCTCCTTTTGTGACTTGTGGGGATTTGCTCTGGTTGCCATAGAGACCAAGTGAATCCAAGTTCAATCACCATAGGTAGGCCTTTTTATTCCAAGGGACATATTTTGAAGAGAAAGCTAATATGTAAGATAGTAAGGTGACTCATCTTTCATTAGTGCAATGATGCTTGCCAAAGCCTTCCTTCAGGATATTAATGGCTGCTATCCCATGAAACCCATATTTATAAGTGAATCATGAAATGACAAATTAAATACATTTTCTCCACCCACCCAACACCAGTCCTCAAAGAATTCTCTTCTTCCAGAATTTTAAGGAGAAAAATTAAGTCATCAATTCACCTTCTCTACCATATCACATAAATACATATTTTCCAGCTTTTTTCTTTCTTTCCCATGACTTCAGAGTTGTTCTATGAACCAGCAGGTTGTGATGAGAATGGCATTGCACTTGGAGTTAGGAGACAGCAACCTATTCTTGGGTCGGACTGCCCTGGTCCTCAGAGGGGTAATGTACAATGACCACTAAGACGTTCTTCCAAATCTGAGAACCCAAAATTCTCCTGATCTGAACTGTTCTTTCTGCCATGTCAAGTGCCTTAATCAAGTTTCTCAGTTTTTGTCTTCCAAAAATAGAATGCACGCTGGTGTTATAGGTTCTCAATGCATGGTGATTTGACGAATGAATGAATGAATCTAGCTTCGAGACTGATTTACCTAAATGTTATAATTTTTTTGTTGTTTTCCTTAATGGGTCAGACTCGAAAATTGGTTTTCCACATGGACTCACTATCTACTGGAAGATACTTTGGAAATGAGACCAGGGCCACCTTTGTTTCCTGTCAGTATTCCCAACCATTCTCTGTCCCTCAATTGCAGACACCTTCGGTGTTCCTAGGGGCAGAGAGGTGCTTCTGTGTCTCTGCCTCTTCTCAAGACTGTTATATAAATGGAAAAACAATCCTGGTTTTGGTCCCAATAACATCTAAGCTGAGCTCAAAGATTTAAAAACTTCTGGCAGGCACTTTTCAAAGCTTCTGTCTTTCCCAGTCGCAGACACTGAGCCACTTTTCTTAGTCAAAGGTTGAAGGAAAACAAAACTGAAGTCTTTAATAGCCTTTGCTGGAGAATTACAGAGTGGAGGTGAAGCCACACTGCAGAGGCATAAGGGAGCAGGCAGGGAAGCCAGAAGTGCCTGGGTCCCGGGCCAGTGTTCTCAGGACCTCCCACCAAGCACTGTGCTGTACCCTGGAAAGTTCTCTCTTTGCCCTCTGCGAGACCTTTCTGTTTCCAGTGTTTGCAGCCTCTGGGAAACTGAAACTAAGCTGCTAAATATGCGCTTCTCTCTGACTGCCCAGTGCTGAGTGCAGCTCCTCCTTAGGCATGGGCCTCTTGACCACATGGTCACCTCTTGTTCCTGGGATTTGTAGGTCCTTCCCCAAAGGGGGGATGGGACTAATTCTGTGTGGTCCAAGTACTATGTTCTGCAACATGTTTAGTTTTTTTTTGTTATATTATGCAACATTTTACTTGATCCTTATAGTACAGTGTGGAAGGTATTAACACCACAGCTCCTTTGTAGGTAAGGAAACAGGCTTGAGGAGATCAAGTTGCTTCTTTCTTTCTTCTTTTTCTTTTAAATTGAGATATAATTGATGTATGACATTTGTAAGTTTTATACATTTATATATTGCAAATATGATTACCACCAGTTAGCTAACAACTGAATCATGTCACGTAATTACCCTTTCCTTTCTGTGGTGAGAACAATTAATTTCTTGTATCTTAACAACTTTGAAGTTTATAATACTGTATTGTTGACCCTTGAGCACTGACCCCCCACTGCAGTAAAAAATCCACACATAACTTTTGACCCCCTCAAGACTTAATTACTAATAGCCGATTATTGACCAGAAGGCTTACCAATAACATAGTCAATTAACTCATATTTTGTGTTATATGCTGTTTCCTTACAACAAAGTACACTAGATAAAAGGAGATGTTATTAGAAGACTCATAGGAAAATATGTTTACCGTACTGTACATATTTATGGAAAAAAATCCACATGTAAGTGGACCTATGCAGTTCAAGCCCATGTTGTTCCAGGTAGGGTATTGTTGACTGCAATCCCTGTGCTAATGCCCTGTGCATTAGCTCTCCAAAACTTATTAATCTACCAGTTGCAAGTCTGTACCCTTGAAAAAATATCTTCTTTTCTCCCACTCCCACTACTGTACTCTCTGTTTTTACTAGTTCACATTTTCTTAGATTCCACATGTAAGTGATATCATACGGTATTGTCTTTCTCTGTCAGACTAATCTGACTTAGCAAAACATATTCATGTTCTATTCATGTTCTTGCAAATGGTAGAATTTTTTTCTTTCTCGTGGCTGAATAATATGCCATGATATTATTATATCTGTGTATCACAACTTCCTTCTGCATTTATATGTTGACGAACACTTAGAAGTTTCTTTCTGAAACTTATCTCCCAGGAAGGGGCAAGGGGCAGATTAAACTCCAGTCGGCCTGTCTCCAGAGCCTGCAGTCCTTACCATCCCTTTTCCCCAGGCCATTCCAGAGCTAGCTACAAGCCTGTCATTGGGCAAATCGGCTGAGCCCTGTTCTCCGTGTTTACTAGTATATCCAAAGGCTGCTGAGTGCCCAAGCTGTTGTGTGGTGGTTATCATTTTATGCATAAAATTTTAACTCAAGAATCCCTCTGATTTCTGATCTAGTTAACATGTTTATTATTTTTCTTTTTGACTTAATTTTATTTTTTATTGCATAACACATTTGTTGTGGTTCAAAGTAAAAAATATTTAAAGGGTTTCACCACCAACAAAAAAACCCATGAATAGCCTCAGCAATCTTAAAAAAGAATAAAGTGGGTGATATCAAGTTATACTACAAAGCCATTGTACTCAAAACAGCTTGGTACTGGCATAAGAACAGGCATACAGATAAATGGAAAAGAACAGAACACCCATAAATTAACCCACACCTATATGGGCAATTGATATTTGACATAGGAGGTAAAAGTATACAATGAAATAAAGACAGTCTCTTTAACAAATGGTGTTGGGAAAATTGGACAGATACTTGCAAGAAAATTAAACTAGACCACCAATTTATACCATACACAAAAATAAACTCAAAATGGATAAAAGATTTAAATGTAAGTTGTGAAACCATAATCATCTTGGAAGAAAATATAGGCAGTAAGCTCTCCAACATCCCTCACAGCAATATATTTGCTGATTTATCTCCACGGCCAAGTGAAATAAACGACAGGATGAACAAATGGGGCTATATCAAACTAAAAAGCATTGGCACAGCTAAAAACAATATGAACAAAATAAAAAGACAAACCACACAATGGGAGAACATATTCGACAATAAGTCTGATAAGGGGTTAATAATCAAAATTTATGAAGAACTTCTAAAACTCAACACCAGGAAAGTAAACAACCCAATCAAAATAATGGGCAAAAGAACTGAATAGACAATCCTCCAAAGAGGACATACAGATGGCCAATAGGCATATGAAAAATGTTCAACATCACTAATCATTAGAGAAATGCAAATTAAAACCACAATGAGATACCACCTCACACCTGTCAGAATGGCATTCATTAACAAAACAATACATAATAAGTGCTGATGAGGGTGTGGAGAAAAGGGAACCCTCCTGCACTGCTGGTGGAAATGCAGACTGGTGCAGCCACTGTGGAAAACAGTTCGAAGATTCCTCAAAAAATTAAAAATGGAAATGCCTTTTGATCCAATCATCCCACTTTTAGAAATATATCATAAGAAGAAATGCACTCCTCTGTCTTTTGCAGCATTACACAATAGCCAAGATCTGGAAACAGCCCAAGTGTCCGTCAGTGGATGAGTGGATTAAAAAGCAGTGGTACATTTGGCCCTGACCAGTTGGCTCAGTGGTAGAGCGTCGGCCTGGCATGCAGAAGTCCTGGGTTCGATTCCCGGCCAGGGCACACAGGAGAAGCACCCATCTGCTTCCCCACCCCTCCCCCTCTCCTTCCTCTCTGTCTCTCTCTTCCCCTCCCACAGTGAGGCTCCATTGGAACAAAGATGGCCCGGGCATTGGGGATGGCTCCTTGGCCTCTGCCCCAGGTGCTAGAGTGGCTCTGGTCGCTCATTTTTCGATCAGCTTTTCTTTTGTTGTTAATGATGATTTAAGAGGGCCTTAACTATTAGGAAGCAAAGTCCCTTATTGAATAAATTGCAGATGTTTCTCTCAGTTTGTCATTTGCCTTTTGTCAGTCAAAAGATTGTATTTCTATGTGGATAGGCATGTCAACCTTTTCCTTTATTTCTTCTGAATATTGAGTTGCAGAAAGATTTTCTAATTCTTATGTTGGAAATTCACCCAAGCAAGTTTTCTCAGAAAAAGAAGTGAGTTCATTTTTTTTTTTTACCTTGAAACTGCTAAACCTATTTAGAGTCTCTTCCTGGTATTTTGTGTGACATCTGGTTGCGACACCTTTTATTAAGAAATCCAACTTTAGCCATCTATTTGAGATATCACCATTATCATACCTTAGATGTGTTCTTGTGTCTCTTTCTGGACTTTTAATTTTATTTTATTGGTCTTTCTAATCACTTATTATATATATAATATATATTATATATTATATATATTCTTAATGAGGACAATAGTTATCTATGTTTGTACATAAAATGCCACCTTTTCTTGCTGATTTTGCTCCTTGTTGTTACCTTTCTGTGTATACCTGCTTTATTTTTATTGAAGTCAGATTTTATGTATTTGGCAAGCAATAAGAACCTGCCACACTCGTGTTATGGGTAGGGGTAGGGACCAGAGACCCTTCAGCCTCTCAATGCCCAGGACACAGCATGTCTTTCTTATGTTTGTCTCCATATAGCAATTATGGGATCGTTCTCCAAAGCCTCCTTGATTATTCTGTAAGCTCTTATGATGTGCCTTAAGTGAGCTGAGGTTCCTTATCCACCAGAGATCTTTGATCGGGACATTCATGCCTGCAGTTGTTCAGGATAATTCCCCTACTAGGTCCTTTTATGAACACCCTGACAATACAGCATCTTTCCATCAGGGCTGTATTCTATCAGGGCAACTTGCCTCTGGGTTCAAGTTGTATCAGGATCCAATTATGCCATTGAATATGGCAGTAAAAGTTTGTTCCTCCTATTTCAAGTGGCAGCTAACTTCTTTCAAATTTTTTCTTTCTAACAAATTAAATTCTGAACATGGCTGTGTTCCCTTTTCAGATTTCCATTTGGCTGGGCCATATCTCGTGGGGATTGTAGTGATGTGAAACCGAACTCTGCTAATGTCTCCACCTTGCTCTGTGATCACAAAGTCACACTAATGACACTCTTGAGAACTGCCAAACAAAGACTCTTTACCACAAGGGAGCCTCGTCTTTCCTCCTCCTTTGCCTTCCTCCCTCTCCTCCCAGCTTTCAAGCATCGTTCATTTCATCACAACCCTAGAGTTCCACAGAGATTTGTCAAGAAAGCATTATTTTAGTTCCACTTGAAACTACTGTCTTCAAGGAGCCCAACAGAAGTCCAAGGGGGAACCTCCAGGGACCAGTCTCAGAGGCAGAGGCTGACCAATCCTCAAGGTCTTGCCCCTCCTCTTCAGTCAAACCCCTCCTCCTGGAGTTCCACAATTGTCCTGTTCTTTCATGTTATGGTTTGAGGCCCTATCCCTCTGTTCCTGAGAATGTGAATTTATTTAGAAATAGGGTCGTTACAGATGTCAGTAATTAAGATGAGGCAGTACTGGAGTAGGATGGGCCATTACAGGACCGGTGTCCTTACAGGAAGTGGAGAGAAACACACAGGAAGAACATGGTTGTGTGACAATGGGGGCAGGGATTAAAGTGTCGTAGCTGCAAGTGAAGGAAAGCTAGGGATCGCCAGTAAACTGCCAGGAGCTGGAAGAAGGAGGCAGGGCTCTCCCCTGTAGGTTTCAGCGAGAGCAGGGCCATGCTACCACCTTGATCTTAGATTGGTTTCCAGGACTGGAAGAAAAGAAGTTTCTAGTGTTCTAATTCATCTAGTCTACGGTACATTGTTAGGCAGCCTGGGAGACTAATACAACCCAGAGTTCTGTTTTAAGAGGATTCTGACCCACACAATTCCTGTCCCAAGGTGCAGACACAGGAACAACATCATATATAGAAGTGGTCTTTCCTTTTTGTGAGACACTCTTTTTTATTTCCACTAAGGCTCAAGATTGGCTTCTGTGGAATGAGGTGTATTCACTGGGCCTATATCCCCTTGGTGCAATGGGGTCAGCAGAAAGTAATTTTCTTCTTGCCTGTAGTGAATGGTGCCGGCAGACACAGGCCCGCTTCTCTAGCCAGGTGGTCCTACTGGGTGCCTTTTTCTCACCTTGAATTCTCTTCACCTCTTCTTGTCTTATTCGAAACCTTACCTGTCTTGGAGGCTTAGTTCAAACTCCTCCTCCTCCACAGAGTCTTTCTCGACTGGCCCACAGACAGTGACCTCTCCCACCTGTGCCTTCCTGTGATAATCTCTGTGCCTCTCCCTGGAGCATGTCGTGTGATCCTCATTATCTCTTGCGTGCATGTCTCCCTCTTTCTGACCTGATGGTTGTGCCCAAAGGGCCACAAGCAGGAAAGTAAGTAATAAAGTTCCCCTATTTAAAAAGATGAAACCAAGCAAAAATACTTAGGATAAAAACATCTAAAATGACATTTCTTGCTGCAATAAATTTAGAATAAATCACTGACTGGAGCAAGCTGACTAATTAAACCTGACCTCTGTCTCCACTCAAATTTTCCATTTTGTTTGTATTTAAGTTTTTCTGCTATCGGGTTTGGGCCCAGTAATTTTTGCTTTGATTAGTATTGTATTCTTCTCTTTAAAAGTACCTTGAAGTCACAGAATTTCACTTATTCATTTTGAGTCAGGAAAAAGACACAGTTTTGAAGCTAATCATGAGTAAAAATCCAAACATTCTGTTATTAATTGTGAGATGTTGTATGTTACTCATTTCTTTAAACTTTGGTCTCCTTTCTTCAATAATGGGACAATAAATATTTTCCCAGAGTGGTTATTGAAAAGATTTAAACTATTGTGGATAATGGGTTGAGCACATAAAGAAAGCACTTAAAAATGGTAGCTTTTCATAGAAACTGAAAACTCACCCTTGGAATAAGTCAGATGAATGGCTTTCAATCTCTGTACCCTAAGTCCATAGAGGCATGAAGAGGTGGCCCTGAGCCACTATTCTGGTGGTGGCTGAAGGCAAAGGAGTTCCCTGATGGGCAGGTTCAGGTCCCCAGACGCTCCTTACTCAGGAAAGCTCCCACTTTTTTCTATTTCCTATATTGAATTCCGTGTAGAACTACCCTATTAAAAAAATAAGAGTTCAAAAGTTTAAACTCTTAAAGTAAGATAGTGCTTTTCACTCTATGCTTACCAAAGAATACCTGTTTTAGTTGTTAAAACTAAATATATCTATCATTTAGAACAAAGTCCCCAAGTATCAGAAGAAATGGATTGATTTCAATAGGTCATTTGAAAAGCCTGTTGGGAGAACTATTATTCTCCCCCACAATAGATGCCCAGAAAGTTAACTCACTCAAAAAAAAAAGTGCATTGGATAAAAATGTCTAATAAGTACCTAAACTACATATATCATAATATTTTGAAAGAATAAATGAGAAAAATGTTGGAAAATCTTTGCTATAAAAACATAAGGCATTATTATTATGTTCATGCTGTTCCATCATTAGCATTACTTTGCACTCCCTTATCTTCATAGTGCTCCTGCAATCTGGAGATTAAACTCGAGGCAGGATGGAAGGTCATCCAAACAAAATTCAAACCCATAAAGGCCTAGTAACTCTGACTAATTAGAGCAGCAGTGTGTGGGAGATGGAACGACAGGGAGACTGTCTCATGACTGGGATGGTAGTGCTGCTGCCACAGCTGCTGCTGCCCCCAGCTACAATAATAGATTACCACACACCAAGCATTACTGAGTACACGAATCTTCACAACTCTGTGCATAGAAGGTATCATTATCCCCAATTTACAGACGAGAAAGCTGAGGCCCAGGGATTTAAGCAATTGCACATTCACCTAGTTAGTAAGTTGAATTACAAAGAGTCTACCCTAAGTTGTCTGACTCAAAGACTAAGTGTTTAATAACTATGCTGCTTATAATTGTTAGGAAGATGACAGTGGACAAGGTAATTCTGACTTCTTGGACCTGCTATTTTTTCATTAGAAAAATGAACGTAGTTATATTCTTTCTCTGTCTGTTTAAAAAAATATATTAAAATGCTTTATTGATTGAATAAAATATTTTCAAGCCTGTAAGTACAATCCCAGTTTAATAAAGCAGACAATGTATGTATATTTGGCTATCCTTCCTTCAAAAGTTTTAGTGAAAAAGATATATGAAGAATGTAAAGGTCTAATAAAATGCTGAAAACAAAAATCAGAAACTTGAATGACCTGGATAAATTTCTGGGAGTCAGAAAGCTGATGGGACCATATAAATGTACCAAAGCTAAGTAACACATAAGCCAAAGCAAGTGAAAAGGCTTCAGCCATGACCCTTACCTAGAGAGACTCTAAGCTTAGAGCCAGCAAGTAAAAAAAAATGAACATGGCCCAGGGCAGTAATCAGGGGAATTAATCACACAACATACAAACCATAGAACAGGGAGCCACTTAGGCCCTCTTTCCCCACCCCATGTACAGAGCTGTTTACCCTCAGCATCAATGACTGCATTCTGAAGAGAGCAGAAGATCTTCCTGAGAAGGAAATGGGGGCTTGGGTGGAAGTGAGAGTACTGTCTAGCCTGAAGGGCTTTAGTGCCTCCACCCTAAGTACAAATCTCAGCTTTGCTTCACGTAGAATTCTACCCCCAGATAAACACTTCCCCTCTGAGCAATTGTGATGATCTTGAACTTGCTGGCTAAATGAAAGCTTGACAGTGGCAAATTCATCCACTTTCACAGAGCTTTCCCATTCAGAAAATGGCCTTCTGAGTAAATACATCTATTAGCAAAATCCATTCCATTGACCTATATTAATCAACACAGTTCTTCATATATATGAATAGTCAATAAAGAATTACCAGGCATTTGAGGTGAATTAGCAAGTGGCAAGATAAAGACTTTGATGAACACAGAGTGGCCTCTGGGGAAACAGAGAAAACATAATGAGAGATAACTCATAAAACACCTAATTATCCTCACAGAGATTTTTGGAGGTCATTGTCTCATTAAAACAAGTACTGGCTGCTATGGGGACAAAGGGAATCAATTAGAAACAAGAAAGAATGACCAGAATTTGAAAAAATTTTAAAAAAGCAATTAATTCAATGAAAGAATTAAATAAGGAAATGGAAGTACATAAAGACCAAATTAAGAACATAGTTGATAAAATAAATTTTTTTTTACCAGAAAGCCAGGTTAAAATAAAAAAGAAATGGATAATATCAGAGAAAAGTTAAGTCAGTGAAAATAGATACAAAAAGTTTAGTGTTTATCTAAAAACAGTTCTAAAAACAGTGGGAGGGAAGATGTAGTTAAATACATAATAAAGAAAAGGGTTTTGAGACCTGAAGATGGCAGCAGAGTAGGCAGATGCACAGATTCCCAGCTCACACCACCAAACTGGATTATAAACTAATGTATGAACAATCAGCATGAAAAACCAAATCTGGACTACAAGAACAGCTTTCAAAAATCAAGGAGTAAAGAAGAAGCCACAACAAACCTGGTAGAGAGTGCCTGAATCTTCCCTGCTTACAGGAATGGGGGGGTGGTGAAGCTGGGCTCTCAATTCTAAGGATAAAGAGCAGTAAATATTGCTCACAGCCACTTACCTGGTGACGAGGGAACAAGCAGTGTTGAAAGGGCCCGCTTGTCTTCCAAAAAGAAAGGAGAAAGAGAGAGATGGATGGTGAGGGGGAGAGGAATATAGGTGATGACATAAAAAGCTGACTCATTCAGTGCTGGAGGCAGCCATAACTGGGGGAGGGGCTGATCCTTCCATAAAGCAAACTACAAAAGTACTTCCAGGTCACAGAGATACAGACATCTCTCCAGCTCCAATCAGCACAACAAGACACAGCTGAAAACAAGAAGTGGGGAGGAGGGGCAGTAACTCAGGTCTCCTTGGAGATCTGAGATACACCTCCCCCTACTGAAGCTGAGAAAGCAACCCGCCCCCAGAGAGATTAACTGGCAGAAGAGGATTTCAAAGCCTCAAGTCACACCCACCGCATTCCTGGATACAGATTCAAATAAGCCCCCTGCTGAGATCAGCAAACAAGACAATCACCTGTTAAGAAAACAAACAAATCAAGACTTCAAAGCGGCCCAAATCCTAAAGTGGATTACAAATAATAGCTGAAGCCAAACCAAGAAGACTTAGAAACAACACAAGTACAAACTACAGACAGACAACACCAAGCCTAGACTCAACCAGCTCTACAAAGAAAACACCCAGATACCCAGGCACAATGAGAAGACAAAGAAGTGCAATCCAAATGAAACTACAAGAGAGACCTTCAGGAAATGAACTGAGTGATATGGAAATAATCAAACTTCTGGATGCGGGGTTTAAAATAATGATTGTAAGGGTGCTTAGGGATCTTAGAACAACAATGGATGGTCATCATGAACACCTAAATAAAGAAATAGCAAGTATAAAAAAGAATATTGAAATATCATAGGGGTTCCTGAAGAAGAAGAAAAAGAACAAGGGATAGAGACTTTGTTCAATCATATCATAACTGAAAACTTCCCTAAATTAATGCAAGAGAAACTCTCACAAGTCCAAGAAGCACAGAGAACTCCATTAAAGAGAAACCCAAAGAAACCTACACCAAGACACATCATAATTAAAATACCAAAGCTAAGCGATAAAGAGAAAATATTAAAAGCTGCAAGAGAAAAAAAAGTTATCACCTACAAAGGAGCCCCCATAAGGATGACATCCGACTTCTCAACAGAAACACTTGAGGCCAGAAGGGAATGTCAAGAAATATTCAAAGTAATGCAGAACAAGAACCTACAACCAAGACTACTTTATCCAGCAAAGCTATCACTTAAAATCGAAGGAGAAATAAAAACTTCCCAGACAAAAAACAACTCAAGGAATTCATTACAACCAAACCAATGCTGCAGGAAATGTTAAGGGGCATGGTGTAAACAGACCAAAGTGGGAAAAGAATATAGCAAAAGAGAAATACAGCTTTAAAGAATAAAATGGCAATAAACAATTACGTGTCAATAATAACCCTAAATGTAAATGGATGAAATGATTCAATCAAAAGACATAGGGTAGCTGCATGGATAAGAAAACAGGACCGTACATATGCTGTCTACAAGACACACACCTTAAAACAAAAGATGCACATAGGTTGAAGGTAAAAGGATGGAAAAAACACATTTCATGCAAATGAAAATGAAAAAAAAGCTGGGGTAGCAATACTTATATCAGACAAAATGGACTTTAAAACAAAGAACATAGTAAGAGACAAAGAAGACCACTACATAATGATAAAGGGAGCAATCCAAGAGGAAGATATAACTATTATAAATATCTACGTACCTAATATAGGAGCACCCAAATATATAAAGCAGACTTTGATGGATATAAAGAGTGAGATCAACAGCAACACTATAATAATAGGGGATTTTAATACCCCACTAACATCACTAGATAGATCCTTAAGAAAGAAAATTAACAAACAAACAGCAGACTTAAAGGACACACTAGATCAACTCGATTTAATAGATATCTACAGAACCTTTCACCCTAAAGCAGCAGAATATACATTTTTTTCAAGTGCTCATGGTACATTCTCTAGGATAGACCACATGTTAGGACACAAAAGTGGTCTCAACAAATTTAAGAAGATTGAAATCATATCAAACACTTTCTCCAATCACAATGGCATGAAACTAGAAATGAACCACAACAGAAAAGCTAAAAAATTCTCAAACACATGGAAACTAAATAGCAGGTTGTTAACTAACAAATGGATTAAGAATGAGATCAAAGAAGAAATAAAACCATTCCTAGAAACAAATGATAACTAGCATACAACAACTCAAAATTTATGGGACACAGCAAAAGCAGTTCTGAGAGGGAACTTCATAGCACTACAGGCACACTTTAAGAAGCTAGAAAAAGCTCAAATAAACAACTTAACCCTGCATCTAAAAGAACTAGAAAAAGAACAGCAAGTAAAGCCTAAATGTAGTAGAAGGAAGGAAATAATAAAGATCAGAGCAGAAATAAATGACATAGAGACTAAAGTAACAATGCAGAGGATCAATGAAACTAGGAGCTGGTTTTTTGAAAAGGTAAACAAGATTGATGAACCTTTAAGTAGACTCACCAAGAAAAAGAGAGAGAGGACTCAAATAAATAAAATTAGAAATGAGAGGGGAGAAATAACAACTGACACAACAGAAATACAAAGGATTGTAAGAAAATACTATGAAGAACTGTATGCCAAAAAACTAAACAACCTAGATGAAATGCACAAATTCCTTAAAACATATAATCTTCCAAAAATCAATCTGGAAGAATCAGAAAACCTAAACAGACCGATTACACCAAATGAGATTAAAACAGTTATCAAAAAACTCCCAACAAAGAAAAGTCCTGGGCCAGATGGCTTCACAAGTGAATTCTACCAAATATTCAAATATTCCTATCCTTCTCAAGCTATTTCAAAAAATTCAAATTCAAGAGGAAGGAAGACTTCCAAGTTCCTTTTATGAGGCGAGCATAATTCTGATTCCAAAACCAGGCAAAGACAACACAAAGAAAGAAAATTATAGGCCAATATCCCTGATGAATATAGATGCTAAAAAGCAAACCGGATCCAACAATATATGGAAAATATTATACACCATGATCAAGTCGGATTTATTCTGGGGAGGCAAGGCTGGTACAATATTTGCAAATCTATCAATGTTATTCATCACATAAATGAAAGGAAAGAGAAAAACCACATGATAATTTCAATAGATGCAAAAAAAGCATTTGATAAAATCCAGCACTCATTTATGATCAAAACTCTCAGCAAAGTGGGAATACAGGGAACATACCTCAACATGATAAAGGCCATCTATGACAAACCCACAGCCAACTCAATGGGCAAAAAGTAAAAGCAATACCCTTAAGATCAGGAACAAGTCAGGGGTGCCCCCTTTCACCACTCTTATTCAACATAGTCCTGGAAGTCCTGGCCATAGCAATCAGACAAGAAGAAGAAATACAAGGCATTCAAGTTGGAAAAGAAGAAGTAAAGCTATCATTATTTGCAGATGATATGATATTGTATATAGAAAATCCTAAAGTCTCAGTCAAAAAACTACTGGACCTGATAAATGAATTCAGCAAGGTGACAGGATATGAAATTAATACTCAGAAATCAGAGGCATTTTTATACACCAACAATGAACAATCAGAAAGAGAAATTAAGGAAACAATCCCTTTCACTATTGCAATAAAAAAATAAAGTACCTAGGAGTAAACTTAACCAAGGAGACTAAAGACTTGTACTCGGAAAATTATAAAACATTGATAAAAGAAATCAAGGAAGATACAAACAAATGGAAGCATATGCCATGCTCATGGTTAGGAAGAATAAACATCATTAAAATGTCTATATTACCCAAAGTAATTTATAAATTCAATGCAATACCAATTAAAATACCAGTGACATACTTTAAAGATATAGATCACATATTCCAAAAATTTATATGGAACCAAAAGAGAACACGAATAGCCTCAGTAATCTTAAAAAAGAAGAATAAAGGGGGAGGTATCCCACTTCCTGATATCAAGCTGTACTACAAGGCCATTGTACTCAAAACAGCCTGGTACTGGCATAAGAACAGGCACATAGATCAATGGAACAGAACAGAGAACCCAGAAATAAACCCACAGCTCTATGGACAACTGATATTTGACAAAGGAGGTAAGGAAATACAATGGAGTAAAGACAGCCTCTTCAACAAATGGTGTTGAGAAAATTGGACAACAACCTGCAAAAAAATGAAACTAGACCACTAACTTACACCATTCACAAAAATAAACTCAAAATGGATAAAAGACTTAAATGTAAGGTGTGAAACCATAAGCATCTTAGAAGAAAACATAGGCAGTAAGCTCTCTGACATCTCTTGCAGTGATATATTTGCTGATATATCTCCACAGGGAAATGAGATAAAAGACAGGATAAACAAATGGGACTATATCAAACTAAAAAGCTTTTGCACAGCTAAAGACAATAAGAACAGAATAAAAAGACAAACTACACAATGGGAGAACATATTTGACAATACATCTGATAAGGGGTTAATAACCAAAATTTATAAAGAACTTGTAAATCTCAACACCAGGAAGACAAACAATCCAATCCAAAAATGGGCAAAAGAGATGAATAGACACTTCTCCAAAGATGGCCAATAGGCATATGAAAAAATGCTCAACATCACTAATCATTAGAGAAATGCAAATTAAAACCACAATGAGATATCACCTCACACCAGCCAGAATGGCGCTCATCAACAAAACAACACAGAATAAGTGCTGGCGAGGATGTGGAGAAAAGGGAACCCTCCTGCACTGCTGGTGGGAATGCAGACTGGTGCAGCCACTGTGGAAAACAGTATGGAGATTCCTCAAAAAACTGAAAATCGAACTGCCTTTTGACCCAGCTATCCCACTTTTAGGAATATACCCCAAGGACACCTTAGAACGGCTCCAAAAGGAGAAATGCACCCCCCACGTTTGTGGCAGCATTGTTCACAATAGCAAAGATCTGGAAACAGCCCAAGTGTCCATCAGAGGACGAGTGGATTAAAAAGCTTTGGTACATATATACTATGGAATACTACTCAGCCATAAGAAATGATGATATCAAATCATTTACAATAACATGGATGGACCTTGATAATATTATATGGAGTGAAATAAGTAAACCAGAAAAAAACTAAGAACTATATGAATCCATACATAGAAGGGACATAAAAATGAGACTCAGAGACATGAACAAGAATGTGATGACAACAGGGGTGAGGGGTGGGGGGAGGGGGGATGGGGCGAAGAAGGAGAGAGGGGTTGGGGGAGGGGAGGGGCACAAGAAAACCAGATAGAAGGTGACAGAAGACAATTTAACTTTGGGGGAGGGGTACACAGCACAATCAAATGTCAAAATAATCTAGAGATGTTTTCTTTCAACATATGTACCCTGATTTATCAATGTCACTGCATTAAATTTAATAAACAAATTAAAAAAAACACAAAAAAAACCCCACAATGAGATATCACCTCACACCAGCCAGAATGGCGCTCATCAACAAAACAACACAGAATAAGTGCTGGCGAGGATGTGGAGAAAAGGGAACCTCCTGCATTGCTGGTGAGAATGCAGACTGGTGCAGCCTCTGTGGAAAACAGTATGGAGATTCCTCAAAAAATTGAAAATCGAACTTCCTTTTGACCCAGCCATCCCACTTTTAGGAATACACCCAAGGACACCATAGAATGGTTCCAGAAAAACAAATGCACTCCCATGTTTATAGCAGCATTGTTCACAATAGCAAAGATCTGGAAACAGCCCAAGTGTTCGTCAGAGGATGAGTGGATTAAAAAGCTTTGGTACATATATACTATGGAATACTACTCAACCATAAGAAATTGTGACATCGGATCATTTACAATAATATGGATGGACCTTGATAACATTATATGGAGTGAAATAAGTAAATTAGAAAAAAACTAAGAACTATATGAACCAATGCATAGATGGGACATAAAAATGAGACTTAGAGATATGGACAAGAATGTGATGGTAACAGGGTGTGGGGTGGAGTGGTGGGGAAGGGGCGAGGAAGGAGAGGGAGGGAGTGGGGGGAGGGTAGGGGCACAAAGAAAACCAGATAGAAGGTGATGGAGGACGATTTGACTTTGAGAGAGGGGTATGCAGCATAATATAAGGTCAAAATAATCTGGAGATGTTTTCTCAGAACATATGTACCCTGATTTATCAATGTCACTGCATTAAAATTAATAAAAATAAGATTAAAAAAAAAGAAAAGGGTTTTGATCTAAAGAAAAAAAACTCAGTTCTTCAAACTGAAAAAGTTCAACAAATGCCAAGCATTTGAACAAAATGATCCTCAGCTATATTGAGATGTACCTATAGAAATTTTAGAACACTAGGGCTAAAGGAAAAAAAATTAGCATTTTTCCAGAGGCAAAAAATAGGTACCTCTGAGAACAAGTGGAAGATTTACAACAGACTTCCTCCAACAATACTGAAGACTCAAAGACAATGGAAAATAATATGGAGTCTAGACAATCAAGACAAACTTAAATATGGCATAATTTTAAGCAGTTATAGAGAGTAAGAAGAGAGCAGTGATTTGATTTTGTTGTTTAGAATATTTTTCTTTGAATGAGACAAGTTTAATAAAATTAAACTGTATTTTTTTTTCTAAAGGTTCAATCATACCAACTGGTTTTACAGTGAAGGATTGTTCCAGTTATCTTATTGCTATATCATAAATCACCCTAGAATGAAATGGATTTTAATAACAACAAAGAATCATTATTTCTCATGGTTTCGGTGGACTAGGAATTTTGGAGTGACTCAATTAGGTGGTTCTGCCTTAAGGTATACTGTGAGGTTACACTCAGATGTTTGCTGAAGTCTCTCTCACTCACATGTCTAGGGGATTGCTAAAATTTTAAACACTGCAAGGGAAACACTCATACCCTGCTGGTGGACAGGGTAGAAATGGTGGAATGCTAGCATAATCACGTTAGAAAACTTTTGGCCAGTATCAATTAAAGTTAAACATATGCTTACCTTTTAACCTAGCAATTTCCCTCCTAGAGATCTACTAGGAGAAATGCGTGCATGTGTACAATAAAAGACATGTTCAAAAATGTTTACAGTGATATTGTTAATAAAAGCCCTGAATTAGTCAGGGTTCTCCAGAAGAACAGAACCAATAAGAGAATGAATATATAAATATAAATTAATGTAAATATATAAATATATGTGGGAAAGAGTGAGGGGGGAGAGAAAGAGACACACACAGTAGGGGTTATTATAAGGAATTGGCTCATGCAGTTATGGATGCTGGCAAGTCCCAAGATCTGCAGGGTGAGTTGGCAACTGGAGACTCAGGAGAGCTAATGGTAGAGTTCCAGTCCAAAGGCCAACAGGCTTGAGATCCAGGAAGAGCTGCTGTTTCAGTTTGAGTCCCAAGACAGGGAAAAGCTAATGTCCTAGATGGAAGGCAGTCAGGCAAGAAGAATTAATTCTCTTAATCAGGGGAGGGTCAGCCTTTTTGTTCTATTTAGACCTTTAGTTGATGGGACAGGACCCACACACATTAACAGGGCAATATAATCAGTCTACTGATTTAAATGTCAGTCTCATTCAAAATCACCTTCACAGAAACACCCAGAATGTTTGACAAAATATCTGGGCAGTCAGTGCCTCAGTCAAGTTGACATATAACATTAACCATCACAAGCCCCAAACTAGAAACAACCAAAAATATCTACCAATAATAGAATAGATAGCTTATTTGTGGGCATAGTTATGCAATGAAATCAAAGCAGTAATAATGGAAGGAATTAACTGCTCCACCATGATACAAATGCACTTCACAAACTTGGTGAGTAAAGAAGTCAGACACAAGAGTTCATACAATATAATTTTAATTATATAAAGTATGATGGAAAGAAAACTAATCTATAGTGTTAGAATCAGGATATGGTTGTATTTGAAGAGGAAAGAGGGATTTGTGATTGGGAAAGTGCATGAAGGGATCCTTTGGGGTACTGATAACACTTTTCACCTTGATCTTCATAGTGGTTTCTTGGGGTATTCACTTTGTTAAAATTCACTGAATTGTACACTAATGATTTGTCAATTTTTCTATATGGGTTCCACTTCAAAAACTTTTTAAACTTTAACAAAAGAGACTGATTTGGGAGCTGTTGAAGCCTTCTACAAAATATTAGCAAATATGATTTTCCTAATTTAAAAAATAATCAGAAAAGCAAGTCCTCAGTCAAAATCATGGCAATATTGCAATATGCAACTCAAAATAAGAAATTTGTCCTCAATAAAATAGCTATTTAAAAGATTCATTATGATAAACACTCAGAAGGAACAAAAAAATTTTAAGTGAATAATAAATTATTTACCAAAGTATTATTGCTTTGCATAAACTCATTAACAAGCAAAGTGAAAAGATTACAAATATCTGGGAATTTGCTAAAACATTTAATATAAAATAGAGTGACATGTAGACAAGTTTCACTAAAATATGTTCTTTTATCTTCATGCAATCTACAGTTAATGTTCTTTCTGCAAATTAAATGAAATTAGAAACTACAAAATGGAAAACTTCAGGATAATAACATTTAACAGAGTTAACTTTAATCATCAGATACGGTCAAGCAACAGAAATATTGGAAATGCAGTAAATCAGTTGTACAGATCACAATATAAACCACTTTAATTTTTTATAAGTAAGATGTGCTTATATGAACTGAAATTGTCTTTGTTTATTGTCTTATATTTTGTTTTGGAATTTAAAGTTTTAAGGATATTTAATGTTGGAAGTGTGTTTTTACTGTAGCAAAATATTTTTAAAAGATTGGAAGTAAAAAAAAAATGAACAAACAAGTCTGTATATACATGACTCATTTTAAAGTCATATGAAGTCCTGGCCAGTTAGCTCAGTCTGTTGGCGTCATCCCAAAACACCAAGGTTGCAAGTTCAATCCTCGGTAGGGCACATATGAGAAGCAATTAATCAGTGTACAACTAAATGGAACAACAAATAAATGCTTTTCTCTCTCTCTCTGTCTCTCTAAAATCAATATTTTTTCTAAAAAAAAGTTTTTTGAAATCATGAGAGGAAAAAGCACTATGCAGATCAAATTAATTTCTGTGCTGTTTATTTTGTAGCAAAATTTATGGACAGTAAAAGATCTTGTAAAGGATGTAACAGAAAACTGAAAAACAGAAATAGCATATAGAACATTCTTTCTAAAACTGCTTTAAATGCATTGCTAGCTTGTGGTGATGGCAATATATTGACTGATTCATGTGAAAGGGTAATATTGCAATGTCCTATAATTACTCTTTGCACAACAAACAAATAGGAGAAACAAAGATCTCCCTCTTCATCTCTGATGGAATGGATTTCATGATAGTGTCAGGACACCTAAAAGGTTAAATCAACATTGGCTCAGTGAGGCAGTCCCGTAGCTGCCCACCAAGCAATGGAATTCTTAACCCGATGTGAAGTCCAGAGGTCAAAGCAATTGCCCAGTAATGGAGGAGGATAAGCTCATGCAGGCCTTTTCTTTGGCTCCTGGGGTCCAGGTTAAAAATACATATATGTATAAAAGACGTGGACTTTGAACTCTTTATTTGTGTGTCACGCTGGAGAGAAGCACAGAGTGAATCTCCTCTGCACAGTAAAGGAGAAACTTGGACATGTTTTTCAGCAGCAACAAAAACACAAAAGCTTCAGAGGAATACAAATCATAATCCTTAGGGATAAAACCTTGAGCAAATTAATTCAAGCTGGAACTTTGTTTCTATCTCAAAGATCTCACTGTCCCCCATCTGCGGAGGGGGCAAGGCAGCAGCTAGGACCTCTGGTCTTGTCTTTGAGGGCCTCAGTCCTCCTATTACTCTAAAACAAGACAAGAAGGGTGAGTTTTCTTTGTTTCCCCTCTGTGGTTCCTCCTATTGGTTCTCTGGTTAAATAGAGGTGGGGGAAGAATAAACAGAGTTGATGTTCCATCATTGAGCTCCTGTTTGCCTTTGCCAGTGGTCTGAATGGTCAGTGCCACTGCTTGTTACATAATTTTAAATATTATCACTGGGTAAAAAACAACCTTTTACAGAGGCCACTCTCCTTTGTTTTCTGTCCTTGAGTAGCAATGATAGAAAAATGATTGATAAGAAAAAAAAGAAATCATAATGAAAATTTTTGAAATAGAAAATTACCTAATATTTCTAAGGGTAGAACTGTAGTGAATGGGACAGATAAGAACTACCTATAACACCGATGCCATGCATTGGAGACCAGCACACAGAGCTGGTTCTCCACCCAGGCTGCACCTTGAATCACTTGGGGATCTGAATGGGGCCTGGGCAACAGGATTTGCAAACACTTTCCAGGTCATGTCATATGTAGTCACAGTGGAGAATTACTCTACAGAGATATTTAGAAGGAAGGTTAAGGACTACTGGATTAGAATAGATATGTAAAGAATTTTTAGAGTCTTTACAAATGTGGGCAACACTAACTTATAGACACACACACTAGTGACAAAGTCTTGGGTGCCTTTTCAATGATTAGACTTTGGTACTGTTTATGGTTAAAAATGAGATCTAAAGAGGTAAAGGAAGCCCAGCAGAAGCAAAGGTAAATCCTTTCAACACAGATTGATCTACCGGCGCTTAGAGTGCATAATCTAAGGATGGTACTTTTAAAACACAATTTTAGGCCTTGGCCATTTGGCTCAGTGGTAGAATGTCGGCCCAGCGTATGGATGTCCTGGGTTCAATTTTTAGTCAGGGTACACATGAGAAGCAACCATCTGCTTCTCTTCTTCTCCCTCTCCCCTTCTGTCTCTGTCTTCCTCTCTTCCAGCCAGTGGCTCTATTGGCTCGAGCATCAGCCCCAGATAGGGGTTGCTGGGTGGATCTCAGTTAGGGCGCATGAGGGAGTCTGTCTCTCTATCTCCCCTCCTGTCACTTAAGTAAGTAAGTAAATAAATAAATAAAATGCAATTTTATAAAAGTTTTGATTTTAGAAGAGTTTTAGTTTTATGGAAAAATTAGAGTTTACATATACCCCTTTACAAAACATGAAACATCAGGATTACCCTACTATTAGCAATAACAGCTATAGGATTCAGAGGCTATATCCTACCATGTTTCCCCTATTACTAAGATCTTATGTTAGCATGGTAAATTTGTTACAATTAATGAACCAATATTAACACATTAATAGTAATTAAAGTCCATACTTTATTCAGAGTTCCTTGATTTTTACCTGAAGTCTTTTTTTCTAAACCATCCGGAATTCCACATTATATTTATCGATGTCACTCCTTAGGCTTCTTTCAACTATGAATTTCCCAGATTTTCTTGTTTTTGATGACCTTGACAGTTTGGGGAGCATACTGGCCACATATTCTGTAGACTGTCCCTGAGTTGGGCTACTCTGCTCTTTTTCTCATGACTAGACAGGTTTTGTGTTTGGGGGAGAAGGATCACAGAGTTGAAGTGCCTTTTTATCACATCATATCATGCTACAAACTTACAAACTATCAACAGGACTCACCACTGTTGATGTTGATCTTGATTATCTGGCTGAGGTGGCATTTGTCAAGTTTTATGACTTTTTCCTGTTTCCACACAGTACACTTTAGAAGGAAATCACTACATACACCTACACTTATGGAGTGAGGAGTCATGCTCCTCTCCTCAGTGGCATAACTACATCAATTAAATGATGATACATCTTTTTTCTTTATTTCCCTGTTGAATATATTTGATATATAACATTGAATAAATTTAAGTTCTACAATGTGTTACTTTGATATATTTACATATTGTAATGATTGCCACTGTAGTGATATCATATTACATAATTATAATATTTTGTTGTTTATATTTCTTATACTGGGGATTATATCTTTATGGCTTATATACTATCTGTTGCAAGTTTGTACCCTTAAACAACATCAATATTATCCACTACCACCACCACCCTTTACCAGATAACCACCATTTACTGTTTGTTACAAGTGTGACTGTAAAGACATCTATGATGTGTTTGCATCCACTAACCAAATGCATGGGGCTTGTTTTCCCTCCACCCAGGCTCCACCTAAGGTGGGATTTTCTAAAATTCTCATTTCTCTGACAACTAGAACCGGACCACGTCTACCTCAGATCCAGCTGATGCCTGTCAAACTCTTTCTGCTGACCCTGCTTTTTTACCAAAGGGTTTGGAGGGAATCCAAGACTCCAGAATAAAAAAAAAAAATGAAGCTCCACAGATAATGGTTTTAAAGGAACCTGCTATGGGTCGAGTTGTGCCCTCCCAAAATGTATGTATTGAAATCCTCACCCCCAGCACCCCAGAATGTGAACTATTTGGAAATAGTGTTCTTGAAGATTTAATCAGTTTAGATGAGGTCATAATAGAATAGGATGGTTGCTGGTATCTTTATAAACAGGGGAAATGTAGACATAGAGACGCACACAAGGGAGAATGCCATGTGAACACAAAGTAGAAGTCAGGGTGATGTGTCAACAAGCCAAGGTATGCCAAAAATGGCCAGCAAACCATCAGAAGCTAAGGGAGAGGCATGGAATGGTTTGATCCTGGAGGCCTCAGGGGAAGTGTGGCCTTGCTGACACCCTGTTTTCAGATTTCTGGCTTCTAGAACTGTGAGACATAAATGTTGTTTAAACTATTCAGTTTATAGCCCTTTATTATGGCTACTCCAGTGTCCCAGTAGAGCACAAGCTCTACATCGTCGATCAGGCGTCCCTGATTTGACTTCCCGGTGCAGTGGAACACTCCTGCTTATCAACAGGGCTGGCAGCCTCTTTGAGACTACTCTTGAGGCGGCTATGAGGATGCTATTAATCAGTGCCAACACCAACTGCCACTGGAGGAAAAGCACACGACTGACACACAAAGTTAGTTGCAAGAATCACACAGACAACTTATTACTCACAAATCCTTTTGGCATGCCTGGGTACAGCTTAAGGGAGCCCCGTTGGCATGCTCCTCTTGTCTGTCTTTGGTCAGAGCAGCGTGGAGACAGTCCATGTTCACGTTGGAGTCTGGGCAACTACTGCAGCAAGGGGCCCCTCAGCTTTAGTACCTTTTCTGGCCAACACCTTCTAACAGGTGTCAATCTACAAGATTATCACCTCAAACCACCTTTTTGGGAGTTCCTTGCAGAGAGCCCTTTTATGTTAATCTACTGAAATGTTATATCAGATCACTTTTTAAGATGTTTCTAGGGAAGCTTCTTATTTATGTTAACTTACAAAGTTATGACATCAAGCCACTTCTTATCTATGTATAACTTCACACACACACTAACTGGGCCCTGCTTGAAAGTCAAAGTCTGTTTATCACAGCTGCACACACTATATTAATTTCTATCCAGATGACATAACTTTATTTAATTTCCTTAATTAATTTTAATATTATATCTTAATTACTTTTATATATCTTCCATATTTTTTATATTTCTATATATATTTAGTTAACATTATATTACTATAACATCCAGGAAACTAATATGCCTTCCAAAGACCCTCCTCTTCACTACAAAAATGAAAAGTTTTGGAAAGATCTATTTTGCTAATTCCAGAACCAAGTTGAATTCCATGGATACTTATCCATTACCATGTTCAATGAATGTTTACTTGGCAGCTGCATTGTGCTCAGAACTCATGATATGCTGGAGAAGAGTAGACCCTTAAAGACCCTTCTATTAGGCTGGGGACACAGAGACATGGTGGCATTTCATTTTATTGCCTGTATCTGTATGCATTTCAGATTCTATCAATGTAGTTAATATGTTTCTCTCCCACATATCATCAAGTTGAAGGATGTCTTAACAAAGCCTCAGCCAGTCCAGTGGGGAGCTTTGGAGCTGAAATGACCCTCAGGAACTGATTGCAGGTGAGGGGTTGGACCATTGTACTCCTACATTGGACGCTCATTAAATAACTTCGGGCAAGGCAGCATGCCTTAGGCAAAGACAATCCCTGGAGAGGCCTCACCAGTGAGCCTCATCAGCCAACACTCCCAACAGCTGGTAGAATAAATGCCTTAGTCCCAAGGGGAATGCTGGATAACATACTACATCATTGAATTAAAAGAAAATCTATTTTTGTATGAAAAATAAAAATCTCTTAACCAACATTTAACGGGCACATAATGGAATTAGTAAACAAAAGGTAATTAAACTGGCTCTCTGAACAATCTTCCTGGAAATCCATAAACACAAAGACTGGCAATGTTTGAAGCAGAAAGATCAGAATAAATACTATAAATTAACCCTAAAGATAGTGGTGCAAGATCAAAGAGTCAAGGAACAGGTACTGGGTGAACGAACTCCTAGGTTTATCAGAGGGAAGAGTTGACCTGTTCTGCCTCTTAGAGAAATGGCCCGGCTCAACTATGCAACAGACAAAGTGGCCACCTCCTCTTTCTTTAGACACCAGTCCAAGCACCTACTGCTTTGTAATGTGATCACTCTGCACAGTGATCTCTGACTCCTCTTGAAGGTGACACCCCAAAGCCACAAGAGATCTCTGATTGGCTAGCAGAAACTTCTCCAGAGTGGTGAACCCCAAGCCTGAACCCCAAGTCATCCAAACACAGCTGTAGGTAGCTCCTGCCTCTGACCTACAGCCATCAAGGAAGATGGTGCCCTGCTGTCTAGTTCTATAGAAATTCCTTACTCCAACATTAGGGCCAGCTTCTCCTTCCTGTCCCTGTTGGTTTCCTAGGATTACCTTAACAAATTACTACATACTGGTGGCTTTGCACAACAGAAATTTTATTCTCTCACAGTTGGAAACTATAAGTTCAAAAATCAAAGTGTCAGCAGGGCCCTGCTTTCTCTGACGGTTCTAGGAGAGAATCTTTTCCATGTTCTTCTCTTAGCTTCTGGTGTTGCCAGTAATCCTTGGAAACCCATGGCTTGTAGACACACCCAGACACATCCAGTCTCTGCCTCCATCACCACGTGGTGCTCTCCCCATGTGTCTCTGTGTTTCTTTTCCTTTTCTTATAAAGACACCTGTCATGTTAGATTAGGACCCACTACACTTCAGTGTGATTGCATCTTAACTTGATTACATCTGCAAAGACCTTGTTCTCAAATAAAGTCACAGTTACAAGTATTGAAGATTAAGAGTTCAACATATCTTTGGGGGAATACAATTCAACCTCAAAACACCCTCTAAGGTTCTGATGCCTAATCATTACCTAGCAGAGGAGACCTTGCTATTTCCTCAGAGCCTCTCAACATAATGTTTCCCTCTTTATATTTTGGAGAAAAATTGAAACTCTTCAGCTGAACTTCTGAGATCCATTGTATAAATAAGCAATCAGGATCATTTCAGCTCAGGTAAAAGGGTCAAGATGAGCCAAAGTGAGATAAAAGTGTTAAAGTAAAAATAAAAGGCCAACATGACAGGTGATAAGCATTTATTTGAGACCAGAAAAAGAATAGCTATTCTGGAAACACTGATTCAGGAAGAAACCCAAATACTGTTCTGATTAGGAGACAAAGGTAATGGGTATTTGTGAGAAAACAAGGGGGAATGATTACATTCACAGAAGGAGGGCACTTCTATTAGTGCAGAAAAGCTAACACAGTGACACTAATTCTAAACATTTTTAATTTTCAGTCCAGCAGTCATCAGTCTGGTGTTTAGTCATAATATCTGCTCTCATGTTATCATTACAAACTGTTCTTTGTTGCTTTAGGCCCAGTTTGAATGTTATTTTGCCCTGTTTTAATACTCCAGAGGTTTGAGACATAAGACGTGCAAGGCAGCTCCCACTCATCTTCAAAGTAGTTCCATTTATATTAGTTTTTACAAAAGGAAAGGTATTTTGAGGCCTCTGGGGCCTTAGTTGGGTCTCTCAAATAAAAATGACTGACTTTACTTACTCTAGTGTAAATTCCATTAATGATTTCCACTGGTTAAATGGCTAACATTCCTAATGGGACAAGATTTGTCTTTTTTTTAAATATTGAAAATTTTTTTTTTTTTTGTATTTTTCTGAAGTTGGAAATGGGGAGGCAGTCAGACAGATTCCCGCATGCGCCTGACTGGGATCCACCTGGCATGCCCACCAGGGGGCAACGCTCTGCCCATCTGGGGCATCACTCTGCCTCAACCTGAGCCATTCTAACACCTGAGGCAGAGGCCACAGAGCCATCCTCAGCGCCCGGGTCAACTTTGCTCCAATGGAGCCTTGGCTGCGGGAGGGGAAGAGAGAGACAGAGAGGAAGGAGAGGAGGAGGGGTGGAGAAGCAGATGGGCACTTTTCCTGTGTGCTCTGGCCAGGAATTGAACCTGGGTCTCCTGCATGCCAGGCCAATGCTC
This sequence comes from Saccopteryx bilineata, assembly GCF_036850765.1. Classification (NCBI taxonomy): domain Eukaryota; kingdom Metazoa; phylum Chordata; class Mammalia; order Chiroptera; family Emballonuridae; genus Saccopteryx; species Saccopteryx bilineata. Next base: position 180,322,995 of record NC_089492.1, read on the forward strand.
TACCACTGAGTTGACCGGCCAGGGCTTTAATATTGAATTTATTGCAGTGACATTGGTTAATAAAATTATAGAGGTGTCAAGTGTACAATTCTATAATTCATTATCTGTGTACTGTATTGTATGTTCACCACCCCCAGTCAAGTCTCCTTCCATCACCATTTATCCCCCTTTACCCTCTTCTACCTCGCCCACCCCCCCCCTTTCCCTCTGGTAATCATCATACTTGTGTCTGTGTCTATGAGTTTTTATTTTTGCTTAATCCCTTTACCTTTTTCACCCAACCTCCAATCCCCTTCTCCTCTGACAGCTGTCAGTCTGTTCTCTGTATCCATGAGTCTTGATCCAGAGCTATTATCTCCAAATTACAAGCCTAACACTCACTGACCTTGTCATAGAAATAGCAAAAACAATGGTGCAGAGGAGACCTGTCAGAGAGGACCATGCAAAACTCATCACAACCACTGATAAACCAAACCAAGTACCTTTCCATGATATTGGACGGCAGAGGCCTCCATCCTGTTCCAAGCAGTGTGACTTTAAGACTGCTGCATTCTCATTGTGTTCTTAAATAGAAAGGGTGATGAGCTGCTATAGAGCTCCAGCTATCCATGTATTAATACAAATCACTGTGAAGCTGGCAGCAGTGGTTGATGAGAAGGTGCTTTAAGTTCCAAGAAAGAAAAAATGACTTGAATTTATATATTGTTGCTGGAATGAAAGGGAAAAAAATTGAGATTTTTAAGTCCTTTGATTTCACATATATTTTAGGTCTGCCTAACTGCTTCCTGAAAAGGTCCTTGAAGGGATAAATTCAATGCAATTCCTATTAAATTACCAATGTCATACTTCAAAGATATAGAACAAATATTCCAAAAATTTATATGGAACCAAAAAAGAACACGAATAGCCTCAGCAATCTTGAAAAAGAAGAATAAAGCGGGAGGTATCACACTTTTTCATATCAAGTTATACTATAAGACCATTGTACTCAAAACAGCTTGGTACTGGCATAAAAACAGGCATACAGATCAATGGAACAGAACAGAGAACCCAGAAATAAACCCACAGCTTTATGGACAATTGATAAGGAGGTAAGAGCATACAATGGAGTAAAGACAGTCTCTTTAACAAATGATGCTGGGAAAATTGGACAAATACATGCAAAAAAATGAAACTAGACCACCAACTTATACCATACACAAAAATAAACTCAAAATGGATAAAAGATTTGAATGTAAGTTGTGAAACCATGATCATCTTGGAAGAAAACATAGGCAGTAAGCTCTCCAACATCTCTTGCAGCAATATATTTGCTGATTTATCTCCACAGGCAAGTGAAATAAAAGACAGGATGAACAAATGGGACTATATCAAACTAAAAAGCTTCTGCATAGCAAAAGACAACATGAACAAAATAAAAAGACAACCCACACAATGAGAGAACATATTCACCAACATGTCCGATAAGGGGTTAATAACCAAAATCTACAAAGAACTTCTAAAACTCAACACCAGGAAAGCAACTAATCCAATAGAAAATTAGGCAAAAGAACTGAACAGACACTTCTCCAAAGAGGACATATAGATGGCCAATGGGCATATGAAAAAATGTTCAACATCACTAATTATTAGAGAAATGCAAATTAAAACTACAATGAGATACTACCTCACACCTGTCAGAATGGTGCTCATTAACAAAACAACACTTAACAAGGTGCTGGAGAAAAATATCATATGACTTCACTCATATGAGGAATCCAATGAACAGTGAGAATTGAGGAACGGAAGAGAGGAAGAGAAGGGGTAAGAGAGACCAGAGGGAAAGGGGAAGAGAGGAGGAGATCAAAGAAAGGAAAGACATTAGTGAAAGTATATAAACATAACACAGAGAGATAGAGGGCAGGATAGTTAATTATGGGGGAAAAGAAGGAAGGTGGTAGGGGGAGGGGGCAAAGAGGGTATCAAGGAGAGCAAGGGGGGAGATATATTTGGGGGTACACATATAACTATGTAAACACAACAAATTAAAACTAATAAAAATATAAAGATGATTAGACATTTCCTAGGAACACTGGCATGCAACGTCCAGACAATCAATCCCAGTTGTAATACTGCCAAGACCTTGGCAAAGAAATAACTTAATGTTTCAGAACCTTGGTTGCCTCATGTATAAAATAAAATTATAATATTTGTTCTCAGTGTTTCTGTACAAATTAAATTGGGTACAATATGCTAAATGTTTGCTCTATATCAGGTGCAGGTTATACAATTGCCTGTTCCCACTATGCACAAGATAAGGAGCCTCAAACTGGAGATGTTCACATCTGTTGGGTCTTTACTCCAGCTGATAGACATGCCTACTACCTGGATATCTACTTCATCAGCACAATAAAGCCAGGCATTGTGCATCTGAGATTGTCAAGAGGGGTTGATTAAATCCAGAAGTAGATGGAGACTGAGTCACCAATGGGTGTTGGAATTCTCTTGCTCCTTGGGTTATATATACAAACAGCCCCTCAACAGAACACTTAACCCCATTCCAGGAACTAATGAAATGCAATGTGGTAATTGGTTAAGAGCTGTCGGGGTTAACATAGGTAACTGTACATACAAATTAAATATATAAATGAAGAGATCATACCTTTTGCTCTTGTTTTTCCTTTAGCATCTCAGTTCAAAATTTCCCTTTGAAGCTATTTAACTCTGGTGCCTCAGGTAGGAGTGGGAACCCAGAAAGACTAGACAACCTTACCTCTCAGAGGCACTGTCTACCAACATAGTAAGTGCAGCACTATGCTTTTAGGGAAAATCTGTATTTGTGCAGAGGAAACAGATAAGATTGGCATTGATCAGGAACTGACACTGAAGACTGGAAACACTTCTTTACTTATCAAGGTTTGCGATTACTCAAATAGGGCCTTAGTTCTTACTTAACTGAGAGGACCCATTCCACAGCCTTGGATGACTCTAACATGCGATCACAGAGGGAGTAGGATCTCCACAGCAGCTCAGAAGTTTTGCGGGAAATTGACAGGACTGCATCGTGTTCCTTTTGTGGCTCTGAAGTGAAGGCTTGTTGTCACACCTTTTCCTTCTCTTGTCAACCCCTGCACAAACCTACACTCACATCCACACATAAAGATAGCTGTTCTCTTTCTTCCAACAGGCCAGAAAGACCAGTTTCTTGTCTCTAAACTGTTTACTTGGAGCAATGGTATTCAACCTTGGGGTCACTTGGGGAGCTTTAAAAAATCCTACTGCCCAGGCGATCCTGTATCCAAACCAATGAAATCAGAGTCTTCGAAGGGGGAGCCCAAGCTCTCAGATCATTCCAGTGTGCAGCCACGGTGGGGATCACCGAGTTAATGTGAGGGTGAGTGGCAGCACAGTGATGTGGTATAATGCAGGAGAAGCCAGCCTGTCTGGGCTTAGAGATTGCTGCTTGTCAGGTCCTAGAGCACAGGAGTCTTTTTGGTTCTCCAGAACCAATGTTATAGACTAGTACATCTGGGGTGGGCACTGTAGTGGCTGTTTTCATCTGCTCTGGCTGGCTGCCAATACAAAATACCATAGACATAGGAGCTTAAATAATACACGTTCACTTCCCTACAGCCCTGGAGGTGGGAAGTGCAAGATCAAGGTGCCAGCATGATTGTGTTCTGGTGAGAGCCCTCTTCCTGACTTGTACACCACCACTTTCCTGCTATATCCTCAAAGGGCCTTTCCTCTGGGAACAGATTGGGGGGGTGAGGGATGAAAGGAAGAAAGAGAGAAAGGGGGAAAAGAGAGAGAGAAGGGTCTTTGATATTTCTTCATATGCTGAATCGGGGCCCCAACCTTATAATTCATTTAGTCTTAATTACTTCCTTAGAGGTTCCATCTCCAAATTCAGCACGACTTGTGGTTAAGATTTCAAAATGTGAATTTGTGGGTGGGGGAGGCAGGACACACAAACCTTCCATTTATAACAGTGGTCATGGCCCTAACCAATGCTCCACAGTGACAACAGCTGGTTCAGGTGTCACATGTCCTGGCTACACATAGTATGGTTCATTGACTAGCAGCATCAGTGTCCCCTAAAAGTTTATTGGAAATGCAGAATGTTGGGTCTCAACCCAGCCAGACCCACTGAACCAGAATCTGCATTTTAAACAGATCCCCCCATGATTGGTCTGCACATTGAGGCACTAGGTCTGCAATAGACTTGCCTCAATTCTAGCAACTCTTTTCTCAGAAAATTTAGCAGATTAGTTTGCAAAATAGCTGACCATACTTCCCCCATACCTGGTTCCTGAGTCTCAGAGAAAGGTCCAGACTTTCTGACCCTGTGGATGATGGTGAGTGTACCCCCTGGCTGTTGCGTTTGAGGAGTCAAGATGAAAAACCCAGAGGGACTACATTCTATCAGCTCAACCCTCCTCTTATTTCAGCATTATGCTCCCACCCTCCTCCCTTCACCTTTAGCCTCCAAGGATTTTTCCTAAGAAAAACAATCAAGATCAGTATTGAGCCAGCGCAATAGGCACTTGGAAGAAATCTTCCTGAAGAGTCCAGTCCAGTCCCACTGCTGGAGCAGATGCCTGGTGCTCAGGGTTGGGGCGGATGGCGCCAGCAGGGCCCTACAAGCTCCAGTGACTAAACTGCAGTGAGTGAGAGCAGCTGGCCCTGGGTCTTGGTGGTGGGTGAGGCTTTTAAAATCAGGGTGTATGAGCAATAGAATAGAGCTATAGAGCCTCCTATCTGTCTTGTCACAGCCATTGCCCTGATACAGGTGCCAGCAGATTCCATCTTTTTAGGATTCATTTTTTGTCAAAAATGAAAGCTGCAGGAGGACCGGGCAGTTAGCACTGGTGTCATGAGGGGGGCATCCAGGAATTCCCACCCACGTGCATGCTTAGACACTCCCCCTGGCATGGATGTCTGAAATCCTACCAGAAGAGCCATTTCTTTCCACCCCTTGAAATGTAAAGGTCTGGAAAAGGATAAATATCTTAGATGAATAAGAATTTTAGGCTTTCCCTTCTGAGATGAATAAAGAAAAGGGCATCTCAGGTCTCTTGAAAGAAGGTCTAGGTGCAATGGAGGCAAGAAGACTACAAAAATAAAATTCACCTGTCACAGAGTAAATTTGCCTGAGTCCTGCCTGATCCGAACACCTGCAATCAGGTTCTCATGGAGATCTCCACCTAGAGTTTCAGCAAAGAAAGGACTCTTTCTCCAGATGTCTGTGTCTAAAGGGCTCAATCCCAGCCTTGGTTTGCTCCAAACCATCCAGATTTTTCAGAGACTTTAGCCCATTCTTCTCCCTACACCATAGTCTCCATACCCACAGACTGTTCCAAATTAGTCACATTGGAGGACACAGTGGTGGCAGAGCCAAGCTACTGGAGGGCCTGTGTTACCAGGGCAAATTGTGTCCTACACACACATGTGTATATACAGTTTTGTCCAAATTATAATAAATTGCATAAAGGTCAGCCTCAAGTGAAAAAGTATCACAGAAAGGGAGCAGACAGCCAGAATGAAATATTTGGAGCACAAGAGGGACTGTGCTGTTTAATGGCCTTTGTAGTGTGGTACTCCCGTCATTGAGAAAAAAAGAGAGTCCCCACATTAGACTCTCTTCTGACTCTTAAGTAAGAGAAGGGTGAATGTAAGAGACCTGGGACAATGGGACCACACCATCCTAGATTTTATCATAAGCCAAAAAAGGGGGGTGGGCATTGAATTTTGTTCAGAGAAACAACGGGTCTGGTCCAATAGCTTTAGAGGGAAGTTCCAGAAAAGCTAAGTTCCAGGGACATGCCAGGAAAGACAATGAGGGTGTTTTAACCATAATCAGAGCTAGTAGGAGATAAGGATAGGCCACTGCTTGGCACATATGGTGCAATGCTAACAGACAGAAAGTGGAATGACCCCATCTATTCACTTCCTGTTTTCTCTTCCAAGGGAAATAAAGTCAAAGTAGAAAGGATATGTTGGGCATTGTTAAGAAAAAAACACTTAAGATAGGAGAGTTTTCAGCTGCCTTGAAACAGTTGAGATCTTCAAATGTGTGTGTCCATGTAGCTAGCTCAGCTAGAACAGTCTTTCCCCAGACTCCCTTCCCAGCGTGATTCTGGGTGAAGGAGTGTCAAAGAGACGTTTTTGTACCAAATTTCGAAGGTAGGAGGGAAGCAGCAACCACACTCTGAAGGTGGGAGCTGGGAGTTTCAGCAGTGACTTCTACTTGTCCCTATTCTGTTGGCTCACATTTTGGCGTGGAGAAACAGCCAGACCCCTGTTCTTCCAGCTCTCAGACCCTCATCCAGGGCAGGTTTAGGTTCAGACTGGAGACAGCAAGAGACAGAAGTGAGTCCCAGGTGATCTCTCTCCCACACTGCATCCAGCTCGCCCTCCTACCCTCCTGCTCTCCACACTTCAGGCTGCAACACCAGGTTAAGATGATAGCACTCAAATGCCTGAAGTCAAATCCCTTGAACAAATCCTTTATTCTGTTCACTCTGGTGGTTCTGTTTCTGTTCGAACCCCAGCTGATACAAATTATAACCCAAGAAGCTGGGGAAAGTTACAAATGTAATTATGAACTTTTGTTGATTTGATCTAAGAAATCAGCTTTGTATAGCAGGGTTGGGTGTATCTACCACTTTACTGAAGGGGAAGCAAACCCATAAACTATTTAATTTGATGTTAGTCCTCCAAAACTATACAATGTATTTTAAACTTATGGATTTTGAAAATCAAGGAACAAATGAACAGGACAATCATTAGACACAAACAAAGGTTTACTAAAAATAATTTAGTGTAACCTATTGCATTTGATTTGGGATAAGATTGCTGGAGTGGCATACCAAAGGAACAAGGTAGTTATGGTAACTGTTATACTTGCAAGGTATTTCTCTCATGTCCTTTTGGAGAAATGTAGGGTAGACTTCAGTTAAGTGAAATGTCTAGTCTGACATGAGAAGAAACTCCCTTAGTAACAAAAAAAACTCAATGTATCTAAGACTCCTTAAAAGGAAAGGGTCTCTTTTGCCTCTGTCCTTTCCTGTTGGCTGGATTACAGATGTGTTGGCTGGATTAGGGATATAATGACTGGAGCTCCAGAAGCTATTAGGTTGTCTTAAGGATAGAAGCCACATGTGGTGGAGCTGAATGAAAGAAAACCCTTGGGTCTTCGATACCTTTCAGAGTTGCCATAGCACCTCTGTAATGACTAATTTTAGGGCTAAGTGAGAAAGAACTAAACTATTTTATTTATCTCCATGTTTTATTCTGTTATATGCAGCTGAACTTAACTGATACTGAAAGTAAAGAGTCTTACTATTTTGTGTGTGTGTGTTTGTGTGTGTGACAGAGACAGACAGACAGAGAGAGAAACAGACTGGCAGGAAGGGAGAGAGAGAAGAAGCATCAATTCTTTGTTGTGGCACCTGAGTTGTTCATTGATTACTTTCTCATATGTGCCTTGATGGGGGGGGGGCTATAGCAGACCCAGTGACTCCTTGCTCAAGCCAGTGACCTTGGGCTCAAGCTGGTGAGCCTGTACTCAAGCCAGGAACCTTGAAGTTTCAAACCTGGGTCCTCCGTGTCCTAGTCCAATGCTCTATCCATTGTACCACCGCCTGGTCAGGCAAGAGTCTTACTATTTTTTTTTGAGCTTTTTTTTATTTTTATTAAATTTAATGCAGTGACATTGATAAATCAGGGTACATATGTTGAGAGAAAATATCTCTAGATTATTTTGACATTTGATTGTGCTGTATACCCCTCCCCCAAAGTTAAATTGTCTTCTGTCACCTTCTATCTGGTTTTCTTTGTGCCCCTCCCTTCCCCTAACCCCTCTCCCCTTCTTCACCCCCTCCCCCTCCCCCAACCTCCCGCCCCTGTTGCCATCACATTCTTGTTCATGTCTCTGAGTCTCATGTTTATGTCCCTTCTATGTATGGATTCATCTTAGTTTTTTTTTTTTTTTTCTGATTTACTTATTTCACTCCATATAATGTTGTCAAGGTCCATCCATGTTATTGTAAATGATCCGATGTCATCATTTCTTATGGCTGAGTAGTATTCCATAGTATATATGTACCGAAGTTTTTTAATCCACTCATCCTCTGATGGACACTTGGGCTGTTTCCAGATCTTCGCTATTGTGAACAATGCTGCCACAAACATGCGGGTGCATTTCTCCTTTTCGAGCCGTTCTATGGTGTCCTTGGGGTATATTCCTAAAAGTGGGATAGCTGGGTCAAAAGGCAGTTCGATTTTCAGATTTTTTGAGGAATCTCCATACTGTTTTCCACAGTGGCTGCACCAGTCTGCATTCCCACCAGCAGTGCAGGAGGGTTCCCTTTTCTCCACATCCTCACCAGCACTTATTCTGTGTTGTTTTGTTGATAAGCGCCATTCTGACTGGAGTGAGGTGATATCTCATTGTGGTTTTAATTTGCATTTCTCTAATGATTAGTGATGTTGAGCATTTTTTCATATGCCTATTGGCCATCTGTATGTCCTCTTTGGAGAAGTGTCTATTCATCTCTTTGCCCATTTTTGGATTGGGTTGTTTGTCTTCCTGGTGTTGAGTTTTACAAGTTCTTTATAAATTTTGGTTATTAACCCCTTATCAGACTTATTGTCAAATATGTTCTCCCATTGTGTAGTTTGTCTTTTTATTCTGTTCTTGTTGTCTTTAGCTGTGCAAAAGCTTTTTAGTTTGATATAGTCCCATTTGTTTATCCTGTCTTTTATTTCACTTCCCCGTGGAGATAAATCAGCAAATATATTGCTCTGAGAGATGTCCGAGAGCTTACTGCCTATGTTTTCTTCTAAGATGCTTATGGTTTCACGGCCTACATTTAAGTCTTTTATCCATTTTGAGTTTATTTTTGTGAGTGGTGTAAGCTGGTGATCTAGTTTCATTTTTTTGCAGGTAGTTGTCCAATTTTCCCAACACCATTTGTTAAAGAGGCTGTCTTTACTCCATTGTATTTCCTTACCTACTTTGTCAAATATCAGTTGTCCATAGAACTGTGGGTTTATTTCTGGGTTCTCTGTTCTGTTCCATTGATCTATATGCCTGTTCTTATGCCAGTACCAGGCTGTTTTGAGTACAACGGCTTTGTAGTATAACTTGATATCAGGAAGTGTGATATCTCCCACTTTATTCTTCTTTTTTAAGATTGCTGAGGCTATTCATGTCCTCTTTTGGTTCCATATAAATTTTTGGAATATTTGTTCTATATCTTTGAAGTATGTCATTGGTATTTTAATTGGTAATTGCATTGAATTTATAGATTGCTTGGGTAATATAGACATTGTAATGATGTTTATTCTTCCTAACCATGAGCACGGTATATGCTTCCACTTGTTTGTATCTTCCTTGATTTCTTTTATCAATGCTTTGTAGTTTTCCGAGTACAAGTCTTTAGTCTCCTTGGTTAAGTTTACTCCTAGGTACTTTATTTTTTTGGTTGTAATTGTGAAGGGGATTGTTTCCTTAATTTCTCTTTCTGACTGTTCATTGTTGGTGTATAAAAATGCTTCTGATTTCTGAGTATTGATTTTATATCCTGTCATTTTGCTGAATTTATTTATCAGGTCCAGTAGTTTTTTGACTGAGACTTTAGGGTTTTCTATATACAATATCATATCATCTGCAAATATTGATAGTTTTACTTCTTCTTTTCCAACTTGAATGCCTTTTATTTCTTCTTCTTGTCTGATTGCTGTGGCTAGGACTTCCAGGACTATGTTAAATAAGAGTGGTGAAAGGGGGCACCCCTGCCTTGTTCCTGATCTTAAGGGGGATTAGCTTAATTTTTCCCATTGAGTATGATGTTGGCTGTGGGTTTCTCATAGATGGCTTTTATCATATTGAGGTATGTTCCCTGTATTCCCACTTTGCTGAGAGTTTTGATCATGAATGGGTGCTGGATTTTATCAAATGCTTTTTTCTGCATCTATTTGAAAATTATCATATGGTTTTTCTCCTTCTTTTTGTTTATGTGATGAATCACATTGATTGATTTACAAATATTGTACCAGCCTTGCCTCCCCAGAATAAATCCCACTTGATCATGGTGTATGATTTTTTCCATATATTGTTGGATCCGGTTGGCTAATATTTTGTTGAGGATTTTAGCATCTATATTCATCAGAGATATTGGCCTATAATTTTCTTTCTTTGTGTTGTCTTTGCCTGGTTTTTGGAATCAGAATTATGCTCGCCTCATAAAAGGAGCTTGGAAGTCTTCCTTCCTCTTGAATTTTTTGAAATAGTTTGAGAAGGATAGGAGTTAGTTCTTCTTAGAATATTTGGTAGAATTCCGATGTGAAGCCATCGGGCCCTGGACTTTTCTTTGTTGGGAGTTTTTTGATAACTGTTTCTATCTCATTTGGTGTAATCGGTCTGTTTAGGTTTTCTGATTCTTCCAGATTGATTTTTGGAAGATTGTATGTTTCAAGGAATTTGTCCATTTCATCTAGGTTGTCTAGTTTTTTGGCATACAGTTCTTCATAATATTTTCTTACAATATTTTGTATTTCTGTTGTGTCAGTTGTTATTTCTCCTCTCTCATTTCTAATTTTATTTATTTGAGTCCTCTCTCTCTTTTTTCTTGGTGAGTCTACTTTAAAGGTTCATCAATCTTGTTTACCTTTTTCAAAGAACCAGCTCCTAGTTTCATTGATCCTCTGTATTGTTTCTTTAGCCCTCTATGTCATTTATTTCTGCTCGGATCTTTATTATTTCCTTCCTTCTACTACATTTGGGCTTTACTTGCTGTTCTTTTCTAATTCTTTAGATGCAGGGTTAAGTTGTTTATTTGAGCTTTTTCTAGCTTCTGAAAGTGTGCCTGTAGTGCTATGAACTTCCCTCTCAGCACTGCTTTCGCTGTGTCCATAAATTTTGAGTTGTTGTATGCTCATTGTCATTCGTTTCTAGGAATTTCTTTATTTCTTCTTTGATCTCATTCTTAATTCCATTCATTATTTAACACCCTGCTATTTAGTTTCCATGTGTTTGAGAATTTTTGAGCTTTTCTGCTGTGATTCATTTCTAGGTTCATGCCGTTGTGATCGAGAAAGTGCTTGATATGATTCAGTTTCTCTTAAATTTGTTGAGAGCACTTTTGTGCCCTAACATGTGGTCTATCCTAGAGAATGTACCATGAGCACTTGAAAAGAATGTATATTCTGCTGCTTTAGGGTGAAAGGATCTGAAGATATCTATTAAATCGAGTTGATCTATTGTTTCCAATAAGTCTGCTGTTTCTTTGTTAATTTTCTTTCTTGAGGATCTATCTAGTGATGTTAGTGGGGTATTGAAATCCCCTACTATTATAGTATTGCTGTTGATCTCGCCCTTTAAATCCATCAAAGTCTGTTTTATATATTTGGGTGCTTGTATATTAGGTGCATAGATATTTATAATAGTTATATATTCCTGTTGGATTACTCCCTTTATCATTATGTAGTGGCCTTCTTTATCTCTTTCTATATCCTTTGTTTTAAAGTCCAATTTGTCTGATATAAGTATTGCTACCCCAGCTTTTTTTTCATTTCCGTTTGCATGAAATGTTTTTTTCCATCCTTTTACCTTCAATCTATGTGTGTCTTTTGTTCTAAGGTGTGTCTCTTGTAGACAGCATATGTATGGGTCCTGTTTTCTTATCCACGCAGATACCCTATGTCTTTTGATTGGATCATTTAATCCATTTACATTTAAGGTTATATGTGATATGTAGTTGTTTATTGCCATTTTCTTCTTTAAAGGTGTATTCCTTTTTTTTTGCTATATTTGTTTCCAACTTTGATCTGTTTACAACAGGCCCCTTAACATTTCTTGCAGCTTTGGTTTGGTTGTAATGAATTCCTTGAGTTGTTTTTTGTCTGGGAAGTTTTTATTTCTCCTTCGATTTTAAACGATAGCCTTGCTGGATAAAGTAGTCTTGGTTGTAGGTTCTTGTTCTGCATTACTTTGAATATTTCTTGACATTCCCTTCTGGCCTCAAGTGTTTCTGTTGAGAAGTCAGATGTCATCCTTATGGGGCTCCTTTGTAGGTGATAACTTTTTTTTCTCTTGCAGCTTTTAATATTTTCTCTTTATCGCTTAGCTTTGGTATTTTAATTATGATGTGTCTTGGTGTAGGTTTCTTTGGGTTTCTCTTTAATGGAGTTCTCTGTGCTTCTTGGACTTGTGAGAGTTTCTCTTGCATTAATTTAGGGAAGTTTTCAGTTATGATATGATTGAACAATGTCTCTATCCCTTGTTCTTTTTTCTTCTTCTTCAGGAACCCCTATGATGCGGATGTTATTCTCTTCATGTTGTCACAGAGAGCTCTCTAAGTGTTTCCTCTGACTTTTGAGTCTCTTTTCTTCTCTGCTTTCATGCCTTCATTCCAGTTGTCCTCCAACTCGCTGATTCGATCCTCAGCTGTATCCATCCTGTTTTTAATTCCTTCCATTTTGGTCTTCATTTCTGATATTGTATTTGTCACCTCTGACTGATTCTTTTTTAATATTTCAATATCCTTTTTTATACTTGCTATTTCTTTATTTAGGTTTTCAAACTGCCCCTCCATTGTTGTTCTAAGATCCCTAAGCATCCTTACAATCATTATTTTGAACTCCGCATCTGGAAGTTTGATTATTTCCATATTACTCAGCTCATCTCTCAAAGGTTTCTCTTGTGGTTCATTTGGTGTGCGCTCCTTTGTCTTCTCATAATGGTGTTTTATTTGTAGAGTTGATTGAGTCTAGGCTTGGTGTTGTTCTGCCTCCAGTTTTCAGTTGTGTTATTCTAGGTCTTCTTGGGTTGGTATCAGCTATTATTTTGTAATCCACTTCGGATTTGGGCAGCTTTGAAGTCTTGATTTGTTTGTTTTCTGAACAGGTGATAGTCTTGTTAACTGATCTCAGTAGGGGGCTTCCTTGAAACTGTAACCAGGAATGCTGTGGATGTAACCTGAGATGCTGAAGGTCTCTTCCACCAACTAATCTCACTGGGGGCAGGGTTTTTTCTCAGCTTCAGTAGGGGGAGGTTATCTCAGTCTCCATGGAGACCTGAGTACTGCCCCTCCTCCCCACTTCTGGTTTCAAGCTGTGTCTTGTTGCGCCGATTGGAGGCTGGATAGATGTTCGGAGATCTGTGATCCGGAAGCACTTCAGCTCTGTTTGTGAAGGTTCAGTCCCTCCCCCAGCTATGGCCGCCTCCAGCACGAATGAGTCAGCTTTTTTATTTGTTTCTTGCAAACCTTAGCCCCTCACAGTCTGTCCCTCTCCTTGTCCTTTCCACTTGGGAGATAAGCTGGTCTTTTCAACCCACCTTGCTCCCTGGTTGCCAGGTAAGTGGCTGTGAGCAGTCGTTTCTGCTCTTTTTCCTCTGTGAAATCCTCTCTGGGCTCTCAGCCTCACCCCTCCCCCTTCCGTTCCTGTAAGCAGAGGAGATTCAGGCACTCCTTACCAGGATTATTGTGGCTTCCTCTTTGCTCCTTGGTTTTTGAGAGCTGTTCTTGCAGTTCAGTGTTGGTTTTTCATGCTGATTTTTCCTAAATTGATTTGTATTCCAGTTTGGTGTTGAGAGCTGGGCGTCTGTGCATCCGCCTACTCCGCTGCCATCTTCCCCCGCTGGTAAGAGTCTTACTATTTTTAAAAGAATATATATCAAGGCATTGGCCAGTTGGCTCAGTGGTGGAGCGTCGGCCTGGCGTGCGGGGGGGACCCGGGTTCGATTCCCGGCCAGGGCACATAGGAGAAGCGCCCATTTGCTTCTCCACCCCTCCCTCCTTCCTCTTTGTCTCTCTCTTCCCCTCCCGCAGCTGAGGTTCCATTGGAGCAGAGATGGCCTGGCCGCTGGGGATGGCTCCTTGGCCTCTGCCCCAGGCACTAGAGTCGCTCTGGTCGGGGCAGAGCGATGCCCTGGAGGGGCAGAGCATCGCCCCCTGGTGGGCAGAGCTTCGCCCCTGATGGGCGTGCCGGGTGGATCCCAGTCGGGTACATGCGGGAGTCTGTCTGACTGTCTCTCCTGTTTCCAGTTTCAGAAAAATACAAAAAAAAAAAAAAAAAGAATATATATCAACATAAAGGAAGATTTCTAATGGCTCTGTATTTGTTCCATATTTTTATTAGTTCACCTAACAATCTTGTGAATGACCTTTTTATATTTAGAAATGAAAAATCTTGGAAAGGCAATTATATATTAGATAATAGGTAAGTATCAAAAGAGAGAAACCATAGGTCCAAAATAAAGAGAAAAATAATTAGTAAAGATAAACATAAAGTCTGGCTTTGAAAGACTTAAAAATGTGCAAAATGAGAGAAACTGACTGAGAACTATACAGTTCAAAACAAGGAATATGGACAGTACCCTCAGCACTACTGTTACATTAGCACAGTCCTGGAGTACATTTTCTAAAAGGCTGTTGTTGGTTCAGAGTGATGTCTTGAACGTGTATGTCTATCACTCCTCCCCCCTAGACCTTGGGCAGTGAGCAGGTCTGTGCATACATATTTTTTTGTTTGCACTCCTTGCGATCTTCTGTCAGTCTGGGTACATCTATGAACTTGCCTAGTTTAATCATCCACATACAAATTAAACATTCCTTTAATACTTTGGGACTCCTACTCCATGCTCTGTTATAAGACCACACAGATTCATACTGAATGGTCAAAAAGGGTAGCAATGAATAACAGTAGCACTCATAGAGAAAGACTCTGCCCTTTCTTTCTTTTTTAAAATATTTTTATTGATTGATTTTAGTGAGACAGGAAGGAAGAGAGACCAGAACATCCATCTATTCCTTTATGTGCCCTGTGCAAAGATCGACCGGCAAAGTCTGTGCTTCATAATGATGCTCTAACCAACTGAGCTATCTGGCCTGGGCTGCCCTTCCTTTCCGATAACTCTTCCTCGATGCTGACTCTGGAGGAACCAGCTGCAGCAAAGAGAGGAAATGAAAGTGAGAAACCATGTCCATGCTTCTACTGCTGGTCTCCGGTCTGAAGGCCTGGGCTCAGATAGAGGGAAGAAAAAGCCTTATATTGAAGGTAAGACTGAGGCATCTGTCTTAAACTAGAATAGACCTTTGAATACCTAAAGGTTGACATGCTAGCAAGAAGTAAGAAAAATTCTGAATGTGTTTATGGATAGAAAAAGTAAAGCTGTTCTCTGGCGGTGCCCAGTATGTTCAGCCCATTAATGAACATTGACTGTATAAAGAATATTTAGAAGAAAGAACAAGAAATGAATGAGTTGCTGGAGGAGGGAGTGGTGGCTGGGGCTGAGTGAGAAGGAAATACATTTGTATCTTTTGAGCCATTACTGTATAAAAACCAAATAACTTTTCTTTAAGGACTTGGACACAGAGATGTTAAAATGGACCATATTCAGAGGAGAATAACTAGAATAGCAAGGGGTCTGGTCAGGGTGTTTGAGGAGGAGTGGTTGGTAAGTGGGAAGCTGATTAACTTGGAAAAGAAAGACTTGGAATGTGGGAACAGAGGTTGTGTGTAGTCTGTGTGTTGTCTGAGGACATGACTGAAACTAAAGAGAAGAAATCATAAATACGTGAATATTGTGTCACTTTTCCTTTTAGGTATGAGTTTCTGTCTCATTAATGAAAAGAGGTTAAAAAAAAAGTTTGCCATATCAAGTGGAAAGTGACTTACATGGCTAACATTACTTTTAGTCTGTGATTCAATGATAGCAGGGTTTTAATTTGGAACACACGTGAGCCTCAGGTTTAAATTAATATCCACCACTGCTAGCTCCCTAAGTCCTACCAGTCAATTATAGTCACTGCTCAGATTCAGTAACCATGGTGACGAGACGAGGGAAGCGAGAGAATGGTGGGAAGGCTCTAAACTCCAGTCTGCTGAGCTGCATTCACTTGGCACTGAGGGAGGGAAGGAGTACCACGTGCTGGTATGTACGAAGACTCAGGGGTAAGAGTCGACTTCAGGGACCATCAAGGCTCTGAGATTTTACCTTGCTTACAAGCTAGGTAAGCCTACTATGGCTTATAGATTCTGGCAGAAGAAACAAGACTCTTGAATCAGAGATGAGAACTTTATGACCCATGACCACTGGTTCTCCTTGCTCTCCCAGTCCTATGGGGCCCTGGGGAGGAGGCAGGCTCAGGTGGATAGATGCTGTGTGCAAAGTGGGTGTGTGTCAGCTGAGAGACCTCAAGCTGAAAAACCTAATTTTATAAGGGATGCACTAACAAACCTGCTTAGCCTTTGTCCTTGAGAGAGATATCTTTTTTTTTTTTTCCTAGTCAGGCAACAAACCTGCCCTCTGCCCTGGAGAGATCACTATCTTTGCTAAACAAACATCCTTGAAAACACAATCTGGAATAGAAGCTGTCACAAGATGTCCCCATTGAGAATTGCTCCGCATTGTCATCTCCCTGCAGTGTGAGGCTCTGGACTGACCTCTCCGTGTAGTTGGATGTAGAACTGCCAGCTGGCTGCCCAACTCCTCCTTCTAGGTCATGTCTTTCTGGACCAAGGAAGCGAGCAAAGGTCTTAAGGTTGGACAGACCTGGATTAGAATCTTAGTTCTGTCTTTTAACAGCTGATAAAATTATTTCTTAGCATTTCTGACCTTCAGTTTTCTAATTCAGAAAATGGGCCAATACTTATTTTGAGTGTTGTTATGAGGGTTAAAATACATACTAAGTATAATTATGTGTTAATCACCAATGTAATGCTGGTGGTCAAGGTCACGCAGGTCCACATTGGATTTGGGCTGATGGTAGAGGAACTGCAAAGCCCGAAAGCTTTGGGCCATTCCCGTTTATTAGTCTCAAAATGGCGGGCAAACAAACAGGCAGGGAAAATTGCTTCTCACTGCAGCAGGTGAACAGATAGGGAAAGGCCCCTCACAGAGGCGGGCAGGCAATCCGTCCCTCACGGTGCAGGTCAGTGATCCACAAAAACTGCCGTGAGTGAAAGTATCCATAGCCTTGTGTAGGCTACATACATGTGGCTCTGCCACGTGCTCACACACTAATCATGCAAAATGCAAGCAAGCTCATCTAACACAGCTCTTTTCCCAACACCACTTAATATATATCTTTTTATTTTTACTTAGTAAAATAACATTCTGGATACCCAAGTTGTAAAAAAACTTACAAAGCACTTTACAGAGCTGACTGTCTTTTTCTATGATTTGGTTTTATATATTTTGGGGGTATAGGGAACTGCAGAGGAGAAGTCTTTGAACTTTCCCCATTGAAAAATACCCTTTCATGCTTCTCAGTAATGCTTAGGGCAGAAGATCTCAGATCCTAAAGTTTCAAAAACTCTCCAGATTAGAGAGCAAGACATCATTGCTTTCATTTCTCTTGGCTTAAATGACTGCTGACCACTGTCTTCTCCCAGCTTTTACTTCCCCATCCTCTGGTGTTGGAGACTGAATAAATAAACAGGGTATTTTTGCAATCTGGACAGAGGTGCTGGGCCCAAACCCCACCTCATTTGCCTAGTTAACAAAGAGCTACACCTGATTCTCATTTGTCTCACCCAGTTCTCTGGAGGAGGCCGGAAGCTAGTTTCTTATTATTGTAAAGTAGATTTGGATGGTATGTCCTTGAGTTGCCTTGGAAACTTAATTGAATTGCTGATGGACCACATTTTTTCTATAAATAAAAGTGGATGTGTTTCTGGGAGCAGGCAAGTTATGGCTAAGGAACAGTAGAGACTGTTTGCTGTGGCGTCCTCCTGAACCCATCTGTATATATATGTCTTTAAGTCCCTGTCTATCATTTATTTCAATTTCATACCTTTTCCTGTTCGAAGACCCCGTAATAGACTCATTGTGGCTGGACCGCGACACTCTCGGTGCTTACCCCAGCTCTGCTCACTTCGCGTGAATTGAGGCTCTCTCCCCACAGTGCTAAACAATAAAGAAACATCCTGCAATATAATAATTTCCCGAGGGAATGCCAACCAAGTATCTCTCTAATTAAACCTGTTTAGGGCATGTTTTCTTTCTAGCAGCTCCAACTTGATAAACAAAAGGTAGTTACTAGAAAAGTGCACCTTATAAAACAATACACAACAGATGATTTATTCATTGGAGACCAAGTAATTTGCCTCTGTTGCTTCACAAGATTATTTTGCTTTGTTGGTTCCTGATCCATAAGAAGAACAGTAAGAACATGGTCTGTCTGTTATTTTTCATCCTAGATGAGTAAGGACTTATCATTTTATTACAGAGAGTTACCAAAAAGAGGGAATTGGGTTTTGCTGCAGACAAAAAAATAATAAAATAGAGGTAACAGTTAACAGTTTAAGCATCTCAGCAGATTGAAAAACAAAATAAAATAGTCTTGTTTACCTAAACTGATTCTCAAACTTTATTGTGCATGAAAATCACCTAGAAGGCTTGTTGAAACTGGTGTCTGGGGTCCATCCCCAGAGTTCCTGATTCAGTGGATCCAGGAGAATTGGCATTTCTAACAAATTCCCAGGTGATGCCTATGCAGCTATTCTGGGCCCACACTGTGAAAATCAGCACTCTAAAGCAGCAATCTTCATCCCTGGCTCTATATTATAGTCAGTTGTGGAAGTTTTCAGAAAGTTATACATACCTGGTTCCCATCCCCTGAAATTCTAACTTAACCTGACTGAGAATATGCCTGGGCATCTGGATTTTTGGGAGCTTCCCAGGTGATGGAATGAGGTAACAGGGCTGAGAACCACTGCATTTCTACATGTTTCCCAGATAGGCATGCTCATCTCTTACTCCCAGCTGAGCAACTCAGAGGGAAGAAGGATGGGACTCAGCAAGTCATTACAAGCTTTGTTGGTTGTAAACAAGTCATTTGAAAGCCAAATAGAAACTAAAGGAAAAGGAGCATCTGATCTGCTTGGATTTCCAGCTGTTTGGGACTGATGACTGCAGCTTGCCTCGACCCACTTCAGCAATGCTGGGCTCCTGAGCAAACACATCCCCCAGAGTCTTCTTACATTATAACAGGAAACAGGGAAAATGCTTTGCGAACTAGAAAGTATTTTACAAAACTAAGGTATTATTATCCCCACTGAAAGAGATGAATTAGCCAGACATTGAAGTGCAAAGCATAGGCTCTAGTGTATGTAGAAGGAAGGAACTGATAGTGTTACTTTAACTGAACTTTGATTCTAACAGACTCCTGCAGCTTAGTGAAGAATGACCAGCAACAGCTTTCCTCAAGGCTGAGATTAACCTGCGAGGGTTTGTGATGTCGACTGAGATCCCAGCAGTTAATTACTGTAAAGTTTACTGAATCGGGCAGTTGACCTGGCCCAGTTCTTAACAGCCTGTTCTGATATTTTTTTGGGGGGGTGGACCATTAAGCCTGAGAAATGTGAAGACTGGCTTGTTTCCAATCAGCACAGCAAAAACGGGAGTCAGCACCGGAAGTCCTGGCTGGCGGGTCTCCACGGACCCCTAGCCCATGCCCCTCCCCCAGGGATGGGACAACTCCAAGCTCAGCTTTGTGCCAGGCAGACGTTTGACAGCATGCCAGACGCTATCTAGGCAGCTCTTTAAACTGAGTAATGAGACTTGGTTTATTGGGAGCCTTTAATTACCAGTCTAATGTACAAACACATTTCTCTCTAGAGACGTTCATGCAAGCACAGTCTTTGTTCACCAGGAAAAGCAAGCTGCTTCCTCCTCTTGGCAGGAAGGACATTACTCTGGGTTGATATTTATCTCTGATCAGTGAAATCCACCCAGCTCCAGCCATGAAACCCACACATTCTTATTCCCCAGCCCAAGATCCCACTTAGCTGAGTCTCTGCTGATGTATGCTGGCTAGTGACTGTCCCCTCACTTGACCTTTATTCTGTCTATATGATGGATGTAATGACTGTTTAGAAAATCATCCTAATTACTACGAATATTTACAAAGCAAGAGAAACATGGATTCATCACGTTTTTGGGAGCACTGAGTCTAATGCGGAAGGTAGAAGATGTTCCCATAGTCCAAGTGTCTGAACACATTTCTATTTGTTAATACAATGAAGGTTTCATGCAAAGGAGAATGAGAAGAAATAAGCATACCAGTTATAGTTAACATCTATTGGATACCATTTGCCAGACACTGTGCTGGACCGTCTTCCTGAAATGTTTGAATCTTCACAAAGACCCATAAGGTAGGAGCTATTTATTATCACCCCCATTTAATGATAATTTCCCCATCCTTAGTGAATGATGGATCTGGAATCTAGCCTTACAGTAAGGCTTAACTCCTAAGCTTCACTGTCTCAGTTTCTTGACATTTATTTATTAGTATATTATATATTTGGCAAACTCTTGAATAAAAGTTTGTGCCAAGACATTAGGGATAAAATATTTAGAAAAGCAAATGTATGTCTATATATGTGTGTATAAGTGTGTGTGTGTGTGTGTGTGTGTGTGCACATCCCTGACCTGTTGGAGTTTATGTAACCCACCCGCATCAGCCAGTCCTGCGGGAGTTTATGTAACCCACCCGCATCAGCCAGTCCTGCGGGAGTTTATGTAACCCACCCGCATCAGCCAGTCCTGCGGGATGGCCCTGGAGGACACTGCTCAGCCATCTCTCGAAGAGAACCTTCCTGGTAGAAGGTCGTTGGTGGACAGCCTCCATCTGTGGCATCTTCAGATTGACTGTGTTTGTGCCAAGGCCAGGAATGACAGCGTAGGGGCACAGAGCCTGGCCATTCCTGTCCTCTTTGAGGCTGCACTGATGGGCGGTCTGTGCTCCAGAGCAACTTTGTCAGTCTGGGAGAGACTTTCTCAAGAGGGGCATTGCTCTCCAAAGCTTCTCCCATTCAGTCCTTTTTCCTGCCCCTCTCCTTCCCATGTATCCAACCTCCATTGCAGTCTGAAGGCTCTTCCTGCCCACGCCTGCTCTGTCTCCCCTTCATTGTTCATAGTGTTACCCCAATAAATCAAATTCCATCTTGACATGTGCTTCACAGAGAATTCAAAATAATGTGCCTCATTTAGGCCATATCACTGGGAAGCGTCCCACCTCTGAAATCAGGGGTTGAGATGCCCCACTCTTTGACCACACCTCTAATCCGCACCCAGTCTCTCCCAGCTAGGTCTTATCTTCACTGCTGATGTCTTCCTGCTCATCAACTTGCCTGGTATTAGGCAGCTGTGACCAGAATCTCTGGATCCAGAGGCTCTTATACCTGCTGGATTTGCATCAGCAAGATGGATGCTTTGGACTCATTTGCCTTCACTCTGAACTTAAGACTCATGATTATAGCTGATTGATGGATCTAAATCATGTTTGAAGCCTTAATTGTAAGGGAATGTGAGAAATGTAGTTTTAGGCTGTGACTCAAGTATAGTATGGGCCACTAGAAGGAGCATAGAACAGAGGCCAAGTGAGTCAATGTGTTGTATCTCTCAACAATATTTTAAAAAGTTCATCGTTTCCACCACAGACTGTTTCTCTCCCAATGTCCTGTATTTCTGTAAATTGCACCCTTTCACCTAGTTGGTAAGGGCTGAAACTGAGAGTAACACCCCTGCCCCATTCTCCTCCAATCTATACTCCAGTCATGACAGTTCTACCCCAAATGTCTTATAATTCCATCTGCTAATCTCTTTCCCATGCATCTATCATCTCCCAATTGAACTACTAAAACTGCCTCCTAACTACTATACATTCTGTCTGAATCTATGTCTGCCCTTTTCCAATGCATCTTCACCACACAGCCCACAGCAATCTTAGAAAATGTAGTATTAACATGACATTTCCCTGTTTAAAAACCTCAACGGCTCATTTAATATGTGTTAAGCTGTTATTCACCATGAAGGCAAATATTGGGTCTTAGTGACAGCCATGTGTGAGCCCAGAACCATGCACAGTGCCTGGCCCAGGGCAAAATTACCATTACTATGGCCAAAGATTTTGTTCTTCCTCCAACCAAACAATTCCATTCTCAAGTGGTAATTAGCAAGGTTCTGCCTGGTCATAAGCAATACCTTAGTGAGAAAAGCTGGTGTTGAAAAATAGGAGTCAATAGTAATATGAGCATCTTTACTGTTTGAAGTCAATCCCTCAAAATAAAGTTGCCTCTTGAGAGATGCATGTATTGTGCTAAAAAAAAAAAAAAAAAAAAGTTGGGGCCCTGGCGGGTTGGCTCAGCAGTAGAGCGTCGGCCTGGCGTGCGGGGGACCCGGGTTCGATTCCCGGCCAGGGCACATAGGAGAAGCGCCCATTTGCTTCTCCACCCCCTCCTTCCTCTCTATCTCTCTCTTCCCCTCCCACAGCCAAGGCTCCATTGGAGCAAAGATGGCCCGGGCGCTGAGGATGGCTCCTTGGCCTCTGCCCCAGGCGGCAGAGCGGCTCTGGTCGCGGCAGAGCAACGCCCTGGAGGAGCAGAGCATCGCCCCCTGGTGGGCAGAGCGTAGCCCCTGGTGGGCGTGCCGGGTGGATCTGGTCGGGTGCATGCGGGAGTCTGTCTGACTTTCTCTCCCCGTTTCCAGCTTCAGGAAAAAAAAAAAAAAAGGTGGAAGAAAGCAGAGGTCAAACTTTTTGCCACTCTATCCTCACCTTACCTGCTCTCTCTAACACTCATTTTCTCTTTTATCCCTCTCTTCTTACCCTTTTCTTCTTTTTTGCTCTATTGGGTCTCTTGACTCTTGCTTTACTATTCACTTCCTTACAAGTCTAGTGGAAATATAGAGGGCCTTCCTTTGGGTTCTGGTCTCCTGTAAGCATGGATTTCCATCTCAACACTTACAGTGCATGAGTAAGGATTTACTTAGTGCATCCTCTACACAGCTCTCTCCTCCCAGAAGCTGTTTTCCTCTGGAACCTTTGCTCTACTCCCTGAGATGTCACTCAGAGCCAGGATTCTGCCACCCCAGCCAGGTGTGGGCTTTCCTGGCACTTCCTCTCTGCCAATGTTTCTGGAAAGTCTTTTAACAATCTGAGCTTGTATTTGGAATTAGATTCAGAATGTCCCTGGAGGAATAAACAGACTTTGAACAGGCTTCAGAAGAAAACAGGAACTATTCAAGGTATTTCTACTTTTATTTACATCAAAGCAGTCCACACCAGCATCATGACAGGTGGCATTCAGACACGGGTCTAGGGCTCCTGGGACAGTGGTCCTGAGAGGCACTCCAGGTGGCCTCCTCTCGTGAAATCGTGTTCATCACTTTCCTGGATGAAATCATTGCCTGTCACTTCCTAATGTAGTTTCTTGGGCTTGGGGTTGGATGTTGCTTTAAGAGGAAGTGAGAGCAACCCCAGATGCTGAGGGATGCCCCAAAGCATCTGTTTTTTAAATATATGATCCATCTGGCTATTAAGTAAACAGATATGGTCCCCAGCCCGTAGCCGCCAGAAGTCTAAGACAGACAACTATTGATCTGCATAGAAACATAAGAACAGGGTAACAGCCGCCATGCATTAACAAGAGGTGGCAACATCCACAGCACAGATTAAATAGAATTTGGCATTAAGTGAGTTTCTGGAAGGTTTCCTATTGCACGAGACGTGAGTTTCCTCTTTGAGTAGGACTGAAGTCAAAGGTGGGCTCCATGATTATTTCTGCCCCGGCACTGCTCCCACATCTTCTTCCAGAGCAGCCTACACAAGCGTAGTGGGAATTCTTGAGTTCTTGGAGAAATTAGAAAACCATATTTTTGAGCATGTGCTATGAGCAAAGCATTATTCAAGCTAGAAAACATCAAGCAATATGGGATTAGCCCCCACTAAAACAGTCTGGTCCCCAAGTGTGCGTCGTCAGGACCAGGGGCCCATCCACTTTCCATGCAGCTAAAAACCAGAGATAACAAACCATGCAGGCACTCCAGTCTCGTGTGAATAGATTAGGGCTTCATCAGTGCCATCTCTACCCCTGATTAGGAAATATCGCCCCTGCCTTGAAGATGAGGCTCTGAGAGTCAAAATGATCATTAGTACCAACAGCTATTGGTTGAGCTCCTGCAATGAGCTTAGGCGCATCAGGTCAGGGAACTGTGCAGTCAAGTAGTTAAAGGAACAGACTAAGGGGTTAAAGGAACAGACTAAGGGAGCCAGCAGCCTGATTCAAATGCCAGCTGTGCCCCTTGACAGAAGTGGGACTGAGGGCACGGTGTCCCCTCACCATGCTTCAGTTGCACCAGTGGTAAATGGGATAATATGCCACCTAGTTAGCAGGGCTGCTCTGAGGACCAAAGGAGTGAAGGCATGTGGCACTCTCAGAGCAGTGCCTCTCTCATGCAGGGCAGTGGGAAGAGGCTGCCGAGCTCAGGAGGTTGGTATTTGACAGATGAGGCAGCTGAGGATTATAAAATATAATGCCCAAGGTCATAGGCAATCAGAGGGGGAGCTAGGAAGTCTGGCTTTAGGGG
Organism: Saccopteryx bilineata; assembly: GCF_036850765.1. Taxonomy (NCBI): domain Eukaryota; kingdom Metazoa; phylum Chordata; class Mammalia; order Chiroptera; family Emballonuridae; genus Saccopteryx; species Saccopteryx bilineata. The sequence goes on from NC_089492.1 coordinate 180,347,356, forward strand.
CCAGACATTTGTCCTATATACCAGCTGCCTCTGTCACAACTAATATATAGGAGCACCAAGATTCATACTTGGTGTTCACTATGCCATTTAGAAATGCCTTGCCAGTGTTCCACAGATTATTAGTGACAGAACCAGGGATAGAATCCAAACCAGCTCTCAATTTCACTCTCCAAGCCCTGCCTAAATCTCCTTCTCTATGGCCCCTATTTGCAGCTGACCTCTTTCCTCAAATGAGAGCTTCCTAGCATGCTAAGCCCATGAGGCCCTGTATTCTAACCACATGAATAAGCAGCATCCTCATGCCCAAGGCTGGCACCACCATCCCTGGGGACCTATTCTAACTTTATACAGCTCAGCTTTGATATTTTCAATTACCAGTTGTTTTGAGTATTATCACATGTAAAATATAGTATTAAATATTTTTTTAATATACAGAGAAATAAGAGAGGATCTTGTGCCCAAAGGAGTTCATTAGCTAGTGGGAGAGACAGGCAGTAGCATATAAGCATAAACAAGGTTGGAAGAAGAACAGGAAGGGGCCATGACTCTGAAAGAAACTTCCCCGACCCACCCTGGCTCCCTAGAACTGCCAGTTGGGAATATTCCAGAGCCTCCCAGGTTTAGGGAGTGGGGTACAGGCTTCTTTTTAATCCATGCCTGTGCACCCAGTAGCCAGAGTGCTCTGGGATCACTGGAGACCTCCTTCTGAGGCTTCTGAACAGCTTCAAGGACACCAGGGTCACAAAACAGCACCATTTGGCAGATGACAGAAGCTGCCTCAGGGAAAGAGAAAGGTTGGCTCTATGCCAAGCCAGAGGCAGAAAACATCTCTCTGAATTAGTGAAAGGGAGGGGTGTTCTTTTCTGTTTGGAAGCAGCAGATGGACTCAATACTCCAGTACTTCCTAATCATTTTGTAGGTCCTAGACCTTTTTGAACCTAGAATGAGCGTGGTAGACCCATGCCTCAGAGAAGAGGAATTGAGCTCATACAAAATGTTGCACAGCTTCTGGGGTTTCTCATATCCTTTGGAAGCCATCTGTGGATTCCCAATGGATTCATGACCCCTAATTAAAAATTCCTACTTGCAGTGTTTTCTAAATATGACTGCAAATTCTTTGATACTTCTCCCATCTGGAGGTGAGATCTACATCCTTCTCTTGAATGCTGTGACTATGTCTCCCAATGAAGTATGGATTCCAAAAATAGGTCATAAAAATCATGCAGTTTCAGCCCTGATCAGTTGGCTCAGTAGAGCATCGACCCAGCATGTGGATGTCCCAGGTTCGATTTCCAGCCAGGATACACAGGAGAGGCCACCATCTGCTTCTCCACCTTTCCACCTCTCCCTTCTCTGTATCTCTCTCTTCCCCTCCTGCAGCCATGGCTCATTGGAGTGAGCTGGCCTGGGCACTGAGGACGGCACTATGGCCTCACCTCAGGTGCTAAAATGGCTCTGGTTGCAATGGAGCAATGGCCCAGATGGGCAGAGCATTGCCGCCTAGTGGGCTTGCCGGGTGGATCCCAGTCTGGTGCATGCAGGAGTCTGTCTCTCTGCCTCACTACTTCTCAGTTAAGAAAAATTAAAAAAAACAAAACAAACAAACAAACAAAAAAACCATGCAGTTTCTACCTGGTTCACCTGGAAGGCTTGCTTTGAGGATGCTTCTCAAAACCCTACCTCGGCCCTGGCTGGTTGGCTCAGTGGTAGAGTGTCAGCCTGGCGTGCAGGAGTCCTGGGTTCGATTCCTGGCCAGGGCACACAGAAGAAGTGCCCATCTGCTTCTCCACCCCTCCCCCTCTCCTTCCTCTCTGTCTCTTTCTTCCCCTCCCGCAGCCAAGGCTCCATTGGAGCAAAGTTGGCCCGTGCGCTGAGGATAGCTCTGTGGCCTCTGCCTCAAGTGCTAGAATGGCTCTGGTTGCAACAGAGCAACGCCCCAGATAGGCAGAGCATCGCCCCCTGGTGAGCATGCCAGGTGGATCTCGGTCGGGCGCATGCGAGAGTCTGTCTGACTGCCTCCCCGTTTCCAACTTCAGAAAAATACAAAACAACAACAACAACAACAAAGAAACCCTACCTCATGCCACATGGACAGGTCCTTTGTAGGTGGCTATGGTCGACAGTCCCAACTGAGTTAAACTGTGGTGGTATGAATTGCACCCACCACACAATGCTGACATCCCAACCTCCAATGCTGGCAAGTGTGACTTTTTATGGAAACTGGGTCTTTGCATATGATCCAGTTAAGATGAAGTCAGTAGGGTAGGTCAAAATGATTGGTGCTCTTGTAAAAAGGAGAATTTTGGACAGAGAGATAGACATGTCCACAGAAGAATACCATGTAAATACAAAATCAGAGATTGGTGTGATGCATCTACAGGCCAAGGATAGCCAAAGATAGATGGCAACACACCAAAAGCCAGAAGATAGGGGCCTGGAACAGAATCTCCCTTATGGCCCTTGAAGGAACCAACCCTGCCAACACCTTAATCTTGGACTTACAGACTCCAGGACTGTGAGACAATACATTTCTCTTGTTTTGGCCACCAAGTTTGTGGTACTTTGTTATAGCAGCCTTAGGAAACCAATACTCCTTGGAGTCATCCCTGCCCAGGCTCCAGGGTGGAAGTAAAGAAGCCATCTCAAAAGTAGATCCTCCGGCCCCAGCAATTTAAGTAGCTAGCAGGAGTTCTGGTCTTCCCAGCTGAGGCTACAGATATTGTAGGGAAGAGATACACCATTGCTGCTGTGCCTTCATTGAGTTTCTAGCCCACAGAATTGGTGAGTATATTAAAGAAAAAATGGTTGCTGTTTTAGGACATTAAGTGTGTTGTTTATTTTGGATCCCTGGTTAACTAGAACACTGCTTAAAGCAACCCTGACCTCTAATCAATCTAAATTATGTCCTCTTTCTTTGTCTGCAAAGGGTGCTCACCTGATGAACCAGCTGGAGCTAAATGTCCATGGGAATGGCATCCTAGAACCTGACTGAGACTTAGAAGGAAACTTTATATTCACTTTTACGTAAAAACAAATTACCCGCAATCCCAACCTCCTACAAATCAAGCAACTTCCATTCTCTCTTTCAATTCTTGTGCATATATAATTTTCACATGATTCAGTCAACATAGTTATAATCAGGGTAGACACAATTTTCAAGTCTGATTTATTCAACTTGCTATTTATCATAGCATTTTCCTTGTTGCTACATAGTCTTTATGTTACTTTAATTGGCTGCAAAGAATTTCATAAATGTACTCTAATTTACTCAACCATTGTCCTTTTGACTAACATAAAAACTTTGATGTGTATCTTTTTTAGTTGCAACATTTAATTATTGTTCTAAATCAGGGGTTGGCAAACTTCCCTGAGAGTTAAATCCACCCACCCTTTTTTCCTACTGCCTACAGGCTAATGATAGCTTTTAAAGTTTTAAACCGCTGGAAAAAATTTACAAAGACTAGTATTTCACAACATATAAAAATTATATGAAACTCAAAATTCAGTATCTATCCATAAATAAAGTTTTATTATACCATAACCACACCCATCATTTATAGATTGCCTGTAGCTTGTTTCACAATATAATGAGGAAATTAAATAATTCATACAGAGACTGTATGGCCTACAAAACCTAAAATATTTACTATCTGGCCCTTTAAAGAAAACACCCTGTATAGCATTCATATCTGTTTATTTATTTTTTACCTTGTTAAGAATATCTTTTGCTCATCTTTCTGTCATCATTAATTTACTCAACAATGATTTGTTAAACACTTGGTCTTTACTAAGTACCATTTTTGCCAGATGTTGAAGAGATATAAAGCTAATTAAGGCAAAAATCCTTGCTTGAGAAGATTTTAGAGTCTAACAAGACATTCAAGACAGAGACACACATAGCAATATTACAGGTTTGACAGTCCATGAGGCACTTGAGAGGCACAGAAGACATGCTATGGGGTCCAGATGTGGATAAATTCTGACAGCTGCAAACATAACATTTAAGCTTCAGAAAAGCAAAGGGAATGGCAGTGTTGGTAGCATGTGTGGGTACAGTAGAGATGATTTAAAAAGCCACAGTGGGGCTCAGATGGAATGAGAAAGAGATAGAAGAAGGGAACAGGGTAGAGATGGAAGAGGAGAGGATGGAAGAAGAGAGGGAGGAGAAAGGTTGGGCTCAAGCTAAGACACCTGTGGAGGCAGGGGACAAGATACAAATCTGACAAAAAAGAAAGCTTCTTTAAACTTTCTAGTTCAGTAAGTCCTCACTGTAAGTCGTCAATAAGTTTGAGACTTTAAGTAAATGGCATGCAATGAAACCAATTTTACCATAGGCTAACTGATATGAATAAGAGTTAAGTTCCTACAACATCAAGATTATAATGTTGACTGAAATGACATTATTTGAGGACCTGCTCTGTCTACCAGAGTCATCAACATTTTCATTTTCCTTTGGCCAAAGGCAGAGAAACAGATCAAACTTTAAGTTCTTTTACCACCTTGGCCAGTTTGCTCAGTGGTAGAGGATCGATCTGGCATGTGGAAGTCCTGGGTTCGATTCCCAGTCAGGGCACACAGGGGAAGTGCCCATCTGCTTCTCCACCCCCCTCCCCACATCCCCTTCTGCAGCCATGGCTTAAATGGTTGGAGCAAAGTTGGCCCTGGGTGCTGAGGATAGCTCCATGGCCTCACCGCAGGCACTAAAATAGTTCGGTTGCTGAGCAACAGAGTAGTGGCCTCAGATGGGCAGAACATTGCCTGGTACAGGGCTTGCCAGGTGGATCCCTGTTGGGGTTCATGTGGGAGTCTGTCTCTGCCTCCCTGCCTCTCACTTAATTTTTAAAAAGAAGTTCTTTTACCAACCAAAAAAATCCATACTCCATAAGACTTCAGAAGTTAGAGATGCCAATTATTAACTATGAGAGGCCTTTCTCATCTAAGTCTTTGAGATGAACTATTACATTCCGTAAGGAATAAGATTAAAATTTTAAAAGTTTGGATGTTTCCAAGAAGGCTTCTTATACATATCTTAGCAAGAATACTTTAAGATCATTGAATGAAGAGCAAGAGGGTTACAAATATAAATTTCCCACAGGGGTCTATATTCAGAAAAGCTGGTAAGATTTTATTCTTGTATTTTTTAGCCTTTATATCTAGTAATTAGTTATTTCATATGACTTTATTCTTTAGAATTCCATCTTCTTTCTGCATAAACACCCTCCCATACACACACATCTTTATTCTTTTACTAATCAAAAGGGCTTTTGATATCAAGGATTCCATTTACTAAGCCTGAAAGAGAATACTGGGCCTAAAGAAATCTAACATCAATAAATATTAAGCTTCTATAAATCTTACCAATTCTTTAAAGTTTGACTCACACACCAACTCTCTCAGAGCAGTGCATCCTAGTTCTAAAGTATCTACAACATGCTGAGGATCTTGGGAAGTAGGTCCTGCGAAGGGCCTGAGAGTCTGCATCTCTAACAATTTCCCACGCACACTGACACTGCTGGTCCCTGGATCATACTTTGAGTGGCCACACTTAGATTATTCCAGTCCCGTTTATCCTCCTCTTCTGAATTCCAACAGCACTATGCTCCATTCTCGTTAGTATTTCAGTCTGGTATCATTTCCTATTTCACCAAAGTTAGTCTCAGCTTTTCACATTCTGAATTCCTGAAGGAAAAAACCTTATCTGATACGCATCTGTCCCCTCAGCATGCAGTGAATGCAACTGGATGCTAAGCAGAGGAGGCACTCAAAGGGTGTTTGAAAAATCAGTGAACAAGTCATTTAAGACAGCCCAAAGCAATCTCCATATGAGACCCAGAGCTTCAAGCAAGAATACCAGCTTAAGGATCCATTCTTACCACCACCCAGCAGTGGTGTCTGTGAGACGTGGCCATTGTCTTGATAGAGCCGGCACAAATTTACAAACTTTATCCTTGAATGAACAAGAAATGAAACCTGTTTTTTATTCCAAGAGCAGAATTTAATAATGGTTTCAAGTTTTGCCTTTTTTCCTGGTTTCAAAAAATATTTTTATGTCCCAGTTTAGATGAACTCAATAATTTCCAGGTTTCTCTGCCATTTTAGGATTTCCCCTCCCCCTCTGTCTCCCATTATCAGTGTCTTCCACATTAGCACTCATTGCTATTGTCACCCTTGCCATTGGTCTTCAGTTACAGTCCCACTCGGAGTCCACCTTTTAGCTCCTCTATGTCCAGCGGTCCTTCTGTAGCCTTTCCACAGCCCTCTTGTAAGACTCAAGTTCTAAAAGCCTGCTTCGATGCAACATGCCATGTGGACAAGGGTCAGAATGCACTGTGTGAAGCACATGTTTAAAACTACATATTACTTCCTCCCTCCCTTTAGAATCAGACATGTCTCTTCTCAGTTGTGCATTAGTCTGTAACTAGCATCATTATTCATTCAGTCTGGTCTGAGAACCCCATGGTCACACTGGCTCCTCCCTTAGTAACCAGTGAAGTAGATTCTGTCATAGCCATAATTTTAGTCTATATCTCCTCCTTTCCCATCCCACCACCATTACCATCATTCATACTGCCATTGTATTTAATCCCAAGCCCTGCCATAGCCTGCAGTGGTCTCCCCACCCCCTCTGCTCCATCCCTTTTAGACTCTATGAACTGATCTCCTAGTTTTGTTTAAATTACTCTGAAAACTATGCCTCCAAATACAGTCACATTCAAATGTATAAAGGTAAACAAAATTCAATCCATGACACACCCCTTCTATCAAGGGATCTGAGTAATCTAGTTAATATGAAGTCCCTATTCAAGAAAATGGAGACAATATTGCCTCATACAATTTATGTAAAGACTGAATAAGAGAATGAACATAGATCACAAATGATAGTTATTATCTATTATTTTCACCCAAATAAGCAGGAAGGGCACTCCATTCCTGTGCTCCAGAATTGTTCTTGTGTTGCATCAGCTGCCTTTGATCCTGCCCTCTTCTGTCTCGGGTTAATCATGGCTGCTGCATATTTACACCTTGCATGCAATAAGTAGGGTATTTTAGACATCAACTTTATTATCCAGTTATGTTAATGCTGCGTGAAATAACATGTGAAGGGCTCATTAAACATTGTGAAAGAGTTTCCATTTCTTAAAAATGAGGGGATAATAAAAGAGGCCAACATAACTCATTGCTGAGGGGGAGAGAGGCTGACTGTCGTCTTCAGATGCCCTTTGAGGGGGCACTTTCATAACTTGGAACTCAGAATTTCAAAAGACTGTGCGGAATAGCTGGCCCTCCCAGGCACTATCGAGCAGCATAATTTTGACCAAGAAATTAATAGTGTGTATAAAACAGTGGTCCCCAACCTTTTTTGGGCCATGGACCAATTTAATGTCAGAAAATATTTTCACGGACCAGCCTTTAGGGTGGGACGGATAAATGTATCATGTGACCAAGACAAACGTCAAGAGTGAGTCTTAGATGAATGTAACAGAGGGAATCTGGTCATTTTTAAAAAATAAAACATCGTTCAGATTTAAATATAAATAAGACGGAAATAATGTAAGTTATTTATTCTTTCTCTGTGGACCGGTACCAAATGGCCCACAGACCAGTACCTGTCTGCGGCCCGGAGGTTGGGGACCACTGGTGTAAAAGACACATAGGAGTAAAAATTAGTTGGTTGTAGTTGAGATAAATTTTGATTCAAATGTTTATTTTTGTTTTTTTTACTCAAATTATATTCTGGTCTATGACTCATACCACACTGTAGAACTGCCAATTGTCAGTTCCAGGTATAACCTGCTTAGAAAGGGTTGAAGAATAAATCTAAAAACAACTTCTAACCAGATTCCCCTCTCCACTGGAGAATAATACCAGTTCCACTCTAAGCTCTCAGGAATTTCAGGCAACAATGGATTCTAATCACCTATGCAGGAATCTATGACGGCTCTTTACTCATTGCTGCAGACTGTCCTGTGTCCTAGAATTATAGATCCCTGTGCATCTGGCTTCTAGGATACCACACTCTCCTGGATTTCCTTCTATCTCATGACTTACCACTTCTTATAAACCTGAGCTGGTTTTTCCTTATCTCTCTGACCCTTTTCCATTGGAAACCCCAGGATTTGAACTTAGACTTCTTTTCTTCTCTACTTTTATTTCATTGGTGCTTGCATCTAGTCTCGTGGTTGTAAATACTATCTGTTAGTTGACAAATTCTAGATTGAACTATCTCCCTGGACTACAAAATGATATGTCAAACTACTGTCTACTCAGATGCCTAACATGCATCTAAAATGTTAACTTTCTTTAAATCAGACTCCTGCTCTTCCCCCACAAACTTGTTTCATCTCAATCAATGTCAACTACATCTTTCCAGTTTCTCAGGCCAAGGCCAAGAACTCTTGCTTTGTCCTTGACTCATCTCTTTGTTTCACACTCAACTCTCAATCCAACAGCAAATCCTGTCAGCCCTACCTTCAAAATACATCCCAAGACTTAACCCTTCTCAGCACCTCCATTGCCTATACCTTGGTCCATTATTCTGTCTGCACACCCTCCATAGATTATTCTCTACCCCGTAACCAGAGGCATCCTTTTAGAACATAAGTCAGAATATATCACTCCTCTGCTCAACCCATCAATGGCTGCTGGCCAGAATTCATACAGTGACTCAAGTCCCTACAGGATCTGGCCTCCCCCCATCACTTTGTCACCTTGTCTTCCCTTTCCTCACTCTGCTCTGGTCACACTGACCTTCTCTCCATTCTTTGTTCCATGCCAGCTATGCTCCTCCTGCAACATCTTCACTGTTTTATGTACCTGGAAGGTGTTTTCCCCACGTAACCGCATGGCTTGCTTGCTTGCAGCTTTTTGAGGCCTTAATAAAATGTCCCCTTCTCTGTAAGACCTTTGCTGGCCAGGCTATTCAAAATTACAGAAAACTTCAAAATGTGTGCCAGAATATTCTCTCCCCGTAAAGTTGTGTTTTCCGCATGGCCTTTGTCACCATTTGGCGTATCCAATGTTTTCTTGTATGCAGTTTACCTTCAGTCTCTTAACACCAGAAGACAACCCCCATGAGGTCAAGGCGCTGTCTGTTTTGTTCACCTCTGTATAGTCAGCACCCAAAACAGATTAATCTATTGTATGAACATATGAGTAATTGTTGCTTCTGGAAGAAAAATTTTTAAAGAACATCTAGTCCAATTACCTCATATTTTAGCTGAGAAAACTGAAACAAAGCCAATAACAATGTGCTGAATATCCATAATTTTTTAATGGCAGGGTTGAGATTAGAATGCAGGTTTCCTGACTCTGAGTCCAGCCTTTGTTCAAATAAAACATCATCTAACTTCTGTCCAAATACAGTTTAATGTTTGGGGACAGAGACCATAGTTTCCAATTTATCTTTAATCATAATACCTGACACAGTTCAAAATAATTACAGATGATGAAAAAATATTGATTTCAGGGTAACTAAACCAGTGGCAAATCCAAGTAATTAAGAGTATAAAGAAGGAACTTCTTTTTCTGGGCTTTAGAGTTCACATGACTTGATTTCTGAGTCAGCGTCTAACAGAGAAATGATAATAATAACAATGATAGTCACCATTACTCAATGCCCAGCAAACTCCAGATCCTCTATGTATATCGATTTAGTTTTTACAATGATCTCTAAGGAAAATATTATTGTATTCTCACTTTATAGATGAGGAGGTTGAGGCACAGAGAGTTTAAGTAACTTGTCCAACTCCATACAATTAATGAGAGGCAGAGCTGGGAATTAAAGTTATATTTGCTTAACTTGAAGCCCATGTTCTGAACCACAGCACTGTATTGCACAAGAACTTTCAAAGCCCACTTAGCAAGGACTATTTGGTTCCAGGTTTCCCAATATGGCCCAGAACCTGTTACTCATTCTGTTTATAGAGTACAACACAGGACACTTCCACTGAGTGGAACCCCAAGGAGATGGCCATTCAGCCAATCCTTGTGCCAGCTAAGAAATGCTGATCCACAAAGCAAGAGTTTTCACCCCTGGTTTAAGCAATTAAATGTTAGGAAGCCTATATAAAGTAGTGAGAAGAGCACAGAACTCTTTTTATTTTTCATAAGGGAGTACATGGACACATGGTATGAGAATATTGGGAAAAAATGAGAAAGTTTCCATTTATTGAGTTGTCAGGTGTTGTACCATGTACTTTACAAGTATTACTTCATTTATTCCTCATAAAACCTTTGAAGTAATTATCACTATAGTATTCTCTTTCTATAAATGTGAAAACAGAGATTAAGAGATATAGCATGTTCAAATTCATTCAGCTAGCTATAAGGAAGGGCAAGACTTTGAGCACAGATGAACATAATTCCAAAGCCATCAGACATTGTCTAATCTCTGCTGAGCAAGCCCAGATCTGCTATTGACTCAACTGAGCCTGTTTCCTTGTATGAGCATGAGAAGTTGTATCAGATGTTGTCAAAGTTTTAACATTGTACTGTTTTAGTTTTCACTCAGAAGGCACAAAGACCCTTAAAAGTATTTAAGTTGATGGGAATAGTAGTCACTGACATCCCCTAACAACAAAGACAGGCATAAGAATGAGTAGTGTAGGACAATTGTGATGTGTACAATGATAAAAGCATGAATAAAACAGAAGGAAGGGTTGATTCATGCTCTGATCTGGGGCAACACAAATTCTACCAGACTTTACATACAGTTCATAGAACAAATAAAATCACACAGAGAGAGGTCCAATCTTGCCCAACTACCAGGCCAGGGTGACCATTTCCACTCTGCTTGTCATACTTCCTTCTTTCTCACAGCTGCCAAGGTGCCCATGTCTACAGAAATGGGTCATGGGATTGGAGTTTCCAGGAGGAGAGGAATGAGGAATGAGAATATATGATAAAGTACTATTAATGATGCCTCAGTGGAGTGCACTTCAGGCAAGCTGCTAGCAAAGGGGAGACAGGACAAGGCTGAGGGGCACAGAAAGGGCATTGGTGGGAGAGCATTAATGGGCAACCCCGGAGGTGGGCAGGTACCAGAGCCAGGCCGCTTGTGGAACTAAGAGGTAGAGGTGGGAAAATTGGTAAAACAAGATAAGACTGAGGCCACCATCCTGAACTTGTAGCAAAACACCCTTTTATTAAGATCCCAGTGGCTCGTGCTGAGTTAAGGTGATGTCTAAAATGATCAATGCCTAGTGTCTGCTGAACAGCTGGCCTCTTTTACAATTGTCAATGTAAACATTGGCAAGCACACTTTTTTTGTCCTACCCTTTGGAATGCTCACAAAATGGTGATGGAGCAGTAGGGTCTGTACTGCAAGTTTAGTTAACATTTGTAGAATGAAAGAATAGCAACAATAATATACTTTATACTATCCAGCTATACTTACTGATCTACAAAGCCATTTGTGTTCTTATTTTAGGATAGGTATTGGTATTTGGAATTCTGGTGGTTTCCAGGAAATTGTCCTCTGAGGCTTAAAGAAAGGGCAGAACTTTTCCTTTGAATGGGTATGTCCTTAGTATGTTTTAAGGGAAGAATAAATCTGAGCGAGCCTCTCTGAGCCATGGTCTGGCCAGAAAGCTCATGTGACGAGTACATGCATATAGCTGAGAGAGACCAAAAAATCGGTTAGATTTTATAAATAGATGTGATTGTGTGGCTCAAATTTAAGTTCACTTCACCACATTTTGGACTATTTCTGTATATTTTAATATAAGTGGGAAGTAGAAAATTTTAAATGTGACAAAAAATACCTTAAGGGTTAAAGAAGAAAGCCTGAGCCAGTGAAGCAGAGGGACTGATGGAAACCAGGAGGGAGAGGTCTCAGCAGAGCTGTGGCACAGAGCTTGCCTGGGGACCCAGTGCCACCTCCCCTATGCGGCCGGCAGACCTTTCCGAGTGCCTTGGCCGCTAGCCTTGCACTCAGCATTGAAGCTCTCCTTCCCAGTGAGGCCGAAATGGTGTATCCTCATAAAGCTGGACCAGCCCAGGAAGACATCACCACCCTTTTCTGATCTACAACCCCAGGTCACACCCTTAAGAAAGGCCCAACCTTCCATCTTCTTGTTACTGACAGCTCCACTGTCGAGAGGTGAAATCTATGATTGGTCTACTTTGGGTCATGCTTTTCCATTATGGGCCCATATTCATTTCCTAGGGCTGTTGTAACAAAGCACCACACACCAGCATTTGTCCTCTCCCAGTTCTGAAGGCTGAAAGCCAGAACCAGGGTGTCGCCAGGGCCCTGCTCCCCGGGGTGGTGCCGAATGCGGACCTGATCCAGGCCTGTCTCCGAGCTGCTGGCCGTTCCTCAGCTCTGGTAACCCAACTCCAGTCTTCACCTAGCACTTCCATGTGCAGATCTGTGTCCAGATTTCCCCTTTTTATAAAAACACCTGTCATATTGTGTCAAGGCCCAACCTACTCCAGTGTCACCTCATTTCAAGTTAATTTATTACATCATCAACAGCCCTGTTTTCAAAGAAATTCACTTTCTGAAGCACTGAGGGCAAGGACTTCAACATGTAAATCTGAGAGAGGATAAATTTAATCCATAATAAGAACATTGAATTTATTTCCTGGTTTGAGAAATCCTTTAAATTTTAAAAGATAAAACTGCCATCATGAAAATACTGGGATTCTCTTCTGCAGAGAATAAATGCAGCAGAAGGTCCTAGCAATAACATGCCAGGGGAGCCCCAGATTAGAGTACAAGTTAGTCCCCCTCCCTTCACCCCTGAGTAAAGGTGACAAACTTCATCAGCATCTTTAACAAAAGGAGAAAGGCTAAACAGTCTAAACACAAGTCAGCCAAATATGGCCTGTGGGCTAAATCTGGCCTTCCATCTGATTCTGTAAATAATTTTTTACTAGACCACAACCTCGCCCATTTGTTGACATATTGTGGATGGCTGTTTTTGCACAATATCAACAGACTTGAGTAGTTGAAGTACAGATGGCATGGCCCACAATGCCCAAAACATTTGTTCTCTGTCCCTTTACAGAAAATCTCTTCCAATTTCTGAGTCAGCACAATGCAGTGCTCAGAAGAACAACCATCCTAAACAAAAGCGAAATTCTAAGGAGGTGACCCAGTATAGCTAGTAGAGATTACACATGAAGTTCATCAGGACTGGACTGCCTCCTCCAAGCAGGCTGAGTGACCTCTGAAAGGGAGCCCTTGGTGAACAAGTAGCTCACCAAAACCCTATGCTCCCTCTCTCTCCTCAGTGATAGATGGTCACTATTCTGTCATCCCCCAAGGCAAAGCAACCCTTGGTCAGCCATAAAACCCATTAGCTCATGGGATTTAGTGTCTAATAAAACACGTCACCTCTTTGGAAAGCATGACTTGGCTCTTCCTGGAAGGTCCAAGTCCATGTGGTTTAGGGCAGTCACTGTGAACACAGCCAGCTCCCTGGTGCTGGGCTCTGAGGAGCTTCCCCCAGTCCTTTGTGAAACAAGGCAAATATATAAAGGGGATCTTTGATGATACTATTCTATTTCACCCACAATGCTAGCCTTTATTCTGGTGCCCACCATGCACAAAGTAATGATGACAGTGGTCGATAGCTGGTGTATTTTCTCATGCCATAATTTGACCACCTGAAAAGTTGGCAGCCCAACTTACTTTTTATTTTTCCTGAAAATTTACAAGTCCTAAGTACTAAATGTCTGAGAAGCATTACCCTGGGCAGGGTGTATGAGCACAGCTGCTTCCCTGCCCAAGGCACCAGACTTTGGGAACAGGTGTTCTCAGGTGATTGACCTCTAGGAAAAGCTGATAAGGGCCCAGGCCCTCTGCTCCAAAACAGCCAGATGGTTGCCTTCCATGTTGTCACACTTTATGCTTGTAAGTCACAGAAACCCACCAGAGTTGGCTTGAGGAAGAAGGAAAACGTTGTCTCACATAACCAGACTGCTGAAGGGACAGGAGCAAAGTAGGCCTCAGGGTCTGCATGGACCCGGCTCCAGCCTCCCTGCCCCCGGGACCTTCTCCATCCCTTGTGTCCTCTCTCTCTGTGCTCCATCACCATTTTCTCATGACGTAGAAGACACAGCATGTAGCAGCTCTAGGTTCCCCTCTCCACGGCTTTGGAAGCAGAGAAGCAGTGAGGGTGTTGGTCAGCTTCAGTGAAAAATATCAGAGAAACTGTAGCTGGGCTGCCTTGGATTCCATGCTGTCTGGGTGGCTCACAGTTCCCTCCCTCACTCCTCAGGTCTTTACTCAAATGTCCCCTAGTGGGAGCCCTTTTCTGGCCACCCCTCTAAAACTGTACTTCTCAACCTCCCCATCCACAAATCCCTATTTCCCCTTATACTGCTCTATTTTTTTTTTCTTTTTACCATAGTGATTATCATCTCCTAACATAGAATGTACTGATTTCTTAAGTTTATTGTCTGGCTCCCCACTCTACTGCAAGCTCTGCGAGGCAGAGATTATTGCCTGTTTTGTTTATTACCACAATCACAGCATCTGCAACAGTGCCTGGCATGCAGGCTCAATGAATATTTGCTTATGGAATGAACCAATGAATGGTCTTAGTTGTTAATCTCCCCTCACTAGCCTATGAGCCTTCCATTTGGAGAAGATTTTAAAAATGTTTTTATTTGTCTTTTAATTGACATAGCACAGTGCCTAGATTAGTGCCTGACATCCAGAGGACCCTCACTGAACATTTGTTGACTCGATAATCAATGAATCCCTGTGACCACGAAGATGGCCCAGTCATAGCACTCCATCTCCATGGACACGGTGATTCATTGATCCACTTCCCAGAAGTGGAGTACGATTATGGTTAATAAGTATCCACTGTGCTTTCCTAACTTGAAGTGAAGTGGACTCAAACTTGAAGTTCTAGTACCGTGTAAGGTTAAATCGGGGTACAAATCAATAGAATACGGCTGCTCACATGCATCACAGTACTGTAAGCATGAATACAATCGAGCCAGAGTAGATCACCACATTTCACATAAAACACCAGGCTTTAAGCCATTCTCTAATTGTACAAGGCACATTTTATAACCTGCCAGAATCCTTCTGCACTTTTCTTGACCTTGCATTTCAAGGAAAAATGCAAGTTTCAATTGATGAGCATTATTAAGGGCATACTATACTATTCTGGATATATATCAGCTTTTGTACCTTCTGCTATAGAAATTACAATTTTGTTCTATTTTCTAAATTTCCATATGCAAACCTTCTGTTAAAGCAAAATTTTGATTCCCCCAACTCTGAATGTCTCCATATGACTTGTTACCATGGAGATGATCACATATCCCTCATTTAATTGTATAAACAGCCTACAGCTCTATCTTAATCTCACCAATCGGTAGTATCATTTTCCCCTTTTTGTTGTAAATTCTGATCTTAGCTTAAGTGAATTTAGAGCACCATGCTTAAAGACTCAGGTGTTTAAGCCAAAAAAGAAATTAAATTTCTCTTGATGAATTAGCTAGGATACTCCTAATTCAATAGTATTCAATTAGTTCAGATATAGAAGAATGCATCTTTAACAAGCTGGAAACTAAATTTACAAGGAGATCAGAGATTCTATTTCAATTTAATTATCTGAAACTTAGGACTACCTTATTAGAGTCATGATAACAAAATAATATATTTTTAAAATAAGAGATATTCCCTAGATATAGAATGAGAAGAATATTAGATGGCTGCCGTAACAATTCTTACATGCAGCTAAACAACCCAAAATATCTATTGTTTTTATTTATTTCTGAGTACCTGTTGCCAGATAAAACACAAAATTTAAGACACACTTACTAAAAAAGTAATTTGAGTTTATCTTAAATTCTATTTTAATTTAGCATTCTGGATTTTTATTTGCTAAATGTGGCAGTCCTATTTATGAGACACAGTTGACATTCATATGCTCCATAAAAACCATTCAGGTGTTCCTTAGTTACCAGAATCAACTAAGGAGTCTCTACCTGAAAGAGGAGAGATGCCACTCAGACACCACTGGGTCTGCTGAGATATAAAAAGGCCATTGGTTCTTCGGCACATTATAGGACCCTTAAAATGTGGTGTAGTTAGAGATTCTTTATTCAATTTCACACAGGATGGAAATAGGGAAAATCATTGCAAGTAAGGCCTAATGGTCTTAAGGAATATTGGTCAGATGGTCCTTTCATGATATTTTCTGCAGGACATTGTCACTCTCTTTTGATATTGGTAAGGGAAATGCTGTAAAGTTCTCTTAGGCTTCTACTTCTCGTTAGATTTAAAGTGGAGCAGTGGCGGGATTAAAATAATTTAACAACTAGTTCTCTGCCCTAATGACTGTTTTAAGTATAAAAAAATATATACCAAAAGGTAGGTTATTATTTCATGCATTTAATACTTAAATAAGAACAGTAGAAGAGGTACACAAAACTAGAGTATGTTATAAGAAAGAGTTTTAAAATATTAATGAAACAATATTAAATAATACCTGACAAGAAAACAATAAAACTAGTACTTAAGACATTTCCATATTACTTCTTAATTGGCATCCTCACTTGCAATTTTTTTCACCTATGGCTGGAATGAACATTACTACAGGCACTTAGAATATGCTGTTGTTCAGATGAACATTAAAAAAAGAGTAAGGAAAGTAAATTTGTGATTTCCACATTGGGCACTGCCCAGGTGCTCACCTTAGAGAGAACCCTGATTACAAGTGCTATTTTAAGAACCAGTTCATCGAACTCAACAAAATATTAGGTATCAGTTCTGCCAAACTGGTGCAAACTGGCTGAGTCCCACCACTGGAGTTGAGTCAAGAGAAGAGTCCTAGCTCCTACTCTGAAACTAACTGGGTGGGCTTGGGTAAGTACATGACATTTTCTAGCCCTCTTTGAGTTTCCTTTCACAATCTTGATTTCTACAATGGAAATGACACTGACCCTATCCAACCTGTGTTGCTGTAGTTTTCAACTGAGATCATATATGATGATATAAAATGATATAACTACGATATGATACATGCAAAGATCACAGGGACACAGCTAGTGGTATTATTACAGACCCTTTGTGATTTCCAAAGTCCTGTTTGTGACAGGGTGTGGTGGGTGTGGCTGCCTGTCAGAACCAAAAGGCCTCATGTTGTTTAACATTCAACTCTCCCTGATAAGAGCAGGGGCCAGCTGAGCTGGGGGCCTTCTGCAAGGCAAGCACCATATCACAGGAGCCACTAGCCTGCTCTGGGACAGCCCGTGGAATGGTTATGGGACTAAAAGCAGCCATCCTCCCCAGAAAAGTCTGTCTAAGAAGTCACTAAACTGCACCTGAGCGGGGCACATTGAAATAATTACAATCGCTGCTGCGAAACCAGATCACTTTTCAAGTCACTGGTTCCCATTCTGAGGCCAGGAAATAATAGGTTATGGCACAGAAAGGAGGCAAGGCAAGGGAGAGAAATGTTCTTGCTTCAAAGTTGTAAATAATTGCTCTGTGTGCACAAAGGACCTGAAAGGAGACCAAGAAAGATAAGGTGTTCTTAGCTGATACTTGAACTCAGAACTCTGAGCAGCTCTATCATGTAGAGCTAGGGTACTGGTTAAATTCTGAAGGTGCAGAAGAGGGATGAAGAACAGCTCGATTACATCCTCTGACTCCATGTCCTCTGCCTTCAGTAGGGCTCCCCCTGATTTTCTTCCTTATTTTCTCTTCCTTGTCCATCATTAGTCATTATAGGCAGCTAGAGAAAGTATATATTTATATCATTATACATATGTGAAATCTTGTTTCTTAGCCTTCATTTGAACATAAGAAATAACATTTGATAGCTCTCTTTTAAAAACAAACTCTTCCTAAGAAAATAAGGTTGCTTTTATTTCTGCAAGGTCCTTATTGGTTTTGATTTCCCCTTGTGCACCTGTAGCTCTCAATAAAATGATCCCTTACCTTTGCTTTAAAATTCAGGGGTCTCAAACTCAACTCAGCATGTGGGCCGCAGAGCAAGATCACAGCCGTTGGGCAGACCGCACTAGGTCTACAAAAGGCAACTGTTACGCAACACTTTTCTCACTACAGTTGAAAACAAAAAAAAAAAATCAGTACAACAAGCACAATCGTACATGCAGTTTACTCAGTGTCACAAAACGACCAGAAACTGTAGTTCGCATCACAACTGCTGTTAACTAAGCTAATATCTAGCTAGGATGCTAGAGAAATGAAAAATACAAGTAGGCCCCTAGGCTTACTTAATTTTATCCAAAATATTTTGAACTTCGTGGATTAGTCTGCGGGCCGCACAAAATTGTTTGTTGGGCCGTGAGTTTGAGACCCCTGCTTTAAATAATATATTTTCATGATTCAAACTCCAAAGAACCACATTTCCCTTTTAATAACAATTACTTTTAAAAATTCTGCTTTGGTAGTCACTAACAATTTAGAAAAGTCTTTTCTATAAAATTAGATTTTTGTTTCCAGATACAGTATAGTATAATATATATATATTATGGAAAACTGACATTAATTTAAATTCATGATAATCTGTCTATCTTGAATCATGTATTCTTTTTAAATTTATTTTTAATGGGGTAAAATACACATAAAATTTACCATCTTAACCAATTTTAAGGGTACAGATCAGTAGTGTTAAGTACACTCACATTGTTGTGGAACTGATTTTCAGAACTTTTCCCATCTCACAAAACTAAAACTACACTGATTAAACAACACCCCATTCATCTCTTACCCAGCCCCTGGCAACCTCCATTTTATTTTCTGTCTCTATGAATTTGACTACCTTAAGTACCTCATATAATAAATACGTACAGTATTTGTCTTTTTGTGTCTGGTTTCACTTAACATAATGTATTCATGTTTCATCCATGTTGTAGCATGTCAGCATTACCTTCCTTTGGCCCTGGCTAGTTGGCTCAGTGAATAGAG
This sequence comes from Saccopteryx bilineata, assembly GCF_036850765.1. NCBI lineage: Eukaryota > Metazoa > Chordata > Mammalia > Chiroptera > Emballonuridae > Saccopteryx > Saccopteryx bilineata. Next base: position 180,366,263 of record NC_089492.1, read on the forward strand.
TGTCAACCCAGTGTGCAGACATCCAGGGTTCAATCCTCGGTCAGGGAACACCGGAGAATTAACCATCTACTTCTCTTCCCCTCCCTTTTCCCCACTTCCCCCTCTCACAGCCAGTGGCTTGATTGGTTCAAGCATCAGCCCTGGGCACTGAGGATAGCTTGGCTGGTCTGAGCACATCAACCTCAGGCACTCAAAATAGCTCAGATGATTCAAGCATTGGCCCCAGACAGGGGTTGCCAGGTGGATCCCATTGAGTCTTATGTGGGAGTCTGTCTTATTATCTCCCCTCCTTTCACTTAAAAAAAATTACCTTCTTTTTTAAGATTGACTAATATTCTATAGTGTATATACACACACACACACCATGGTATATATAGTATATACATATGTGATATATATATATGGTATATATGTACTACACTTCATTTATTCACTTATTTGTCAATGGACAGTTTGGTTGCTCTATCTTTTGGCTATTGTGAGTAATGCTACTATGGACATAGGTGTAGAATTACTTTTTTGAGACCCTGCTTTCATTGTGTGTGTGTGTGTGTGTGTGTGTGTGTGTGTATGTGCGTGTGTGTGTGTGTACCCAGGAGTGGAATTGCTGGGTCATAAGATAGTTCAATTTTTAATTTTTTGAGGAAACTTCATACTGTTTTCCACAGGGGCTGCACCATTTTACAATCCCACCAACAGTCAATAAAAGTTCCCTTTTCACTACAGCCACTCTGTTCCTTGCTATTTTCTGCTGTTGTATTTTTAACAGTAGCCATACTATGGATGCAAGATGTTATCACATTATAGCTTTGATTTGAAATTCCTTAGTGATTAGTGATATTGACCATGTTTTCATGTACTTTTTGGCTATTTTTTTTTTTACTTTTTTTTTTTTTTCTGAAGCTGGAAACAGGGAGAGACAGTCAGACAGACTCCCGCATGCGCCCAACCGGGATCCACCCGGCACGCCCACCAGGGGCGACGCTCTGCCCACCAGGGGGGCGATGCTTTGCCCATCCTGGGCGTCGCCATGTTGCGACCAGAGCCACTCTAGCGCCTGGGGCAGAGGCCACAGAGCCATCCCCAGCGCCCGGGCCATCTTTGCTCCAGTGGAGCCTTGGCTGCAGGAGAGGAAGAGAGAGACAGAGAGGAAGTCGCGGCGGAGGGGTGGAGAAGCAAATGGGCGCTTCTCCTGTGTGCCCTGGCCGGGAATCGATCCCGGGTCCTCCGCACGCTAGGCCGACACTCTACCACTGAGCCAACCGGCCAGGGCCACTTTTTGGCTATTTTTATATCTTCATTGAAGAAATGTCTATTCAAATTCTTTGCCCAGTTTTAAAGAGAGATGTTTGGGTTTTTGTTGTTATTGTTGAGTTCTAGAAGTTCTTTATATATAAGTATAATTTGCATTTTTCTCTCATTCTATAGGTTGCCTTTTCATTTTGTTGATTATGTGCTTTAATGCACAAAGTTATTGATTTTGATGTACTTGTATTCCTTTTTAAAGGGACAGATAAATATATATCATATATATCTTACCAGTTAAAGATGCAATGATTGTACACATATAAACAAACACACACAGTTCTACTTTAAGATACGCTGACTTAAGAAACATCAGTGTTAATCTTCCTAAGACATTTTTCAACTACATTTTAACCACAAATTATCAGTTCCTAGGATGATATTCACCATACAACGTATGGCAACGTGTATGTTGTTTTTAAAGAGGAAACTCCGGGGACTAAGAAAAGCCCAGCCACCTCTCTAAAGTCATTTTGGTATGCACAGTTAGCAGCTTCACCTTTAAACTCAAGACATTATTCTGAATTAATATGAAAACATACCCAGAAGGGTAAATACTTAACACTGTTATCCACCTGTATAATAAGGCATTAGAGTAAGTTTTTTTTACAAGGGAGAAGCAAGGAGGCAGGGCATGAACAACCAAGGAGTTGAAGAAGAACTTAGATGCCAGACATTATTCTAGCTGCTTTGCATGTATTAGTCTGAGATGGGTGCAAGTATTTCTATTCTCTAAATGGGAAAATGGCAACACAAGAAGTTTAAGTATCTTGCCTAAAGTCACTCAGGTAATAAGCTGAGCCAGGCTTCAAAGGAATCTAGCTAGTATCAGTAAGTGTAATCATTATGCTCTGAAGACACAGATGATCCCCACCTCATGGTATTCATACCCTTGTGCAGTCCCAATCACACTGTTCTAAGACTGGTTTGTGTCACCAACAGAATACAGCAGGTGTGATAGTGTGTCAGACTATAAAAGACATTATCACTCTTTTCTTGGTGTTTTGCTCTCTCAGATGACTTTTTTTTCCCCTTTATATATATGTTTTCCTTTTGTTGAGTTTACTGGGGTCACTGATCAACAAAACTATATAGGTTTCAGGTGCACAATTCCACAACATACCATCTGTACACCCTATTGTGTATTCACCACCCCAAGTCAAGTCACCCCTCTCAACATTTGTCACCCCATATCCTTCTTTAACACCCTTTAACCCTCCCCCACTCAAGCAATCTCTACACTATTGTCTGTGTCCACTAGTTGCTTTTTTTAAATTTTATTTTAATTTATTGGCTGTACATAGATTCTAGTGTCCGCCAAAATACCTCTCCCCTCCCCCTTGTTACCCACCACATCCCCCTGGTTCTCCCTGCAATACCCTCCCCCCAGTTTTCCTTTTCTGCTCTCATCCCATCATCCCCTTTCCCTCTGTCCACTTTCCCTCTGGACCCTTTGATCCCTCCTCTGTCTCTATTCCACTCCTTAGCTCATATTGTTCATTGGATTCCTCAAATGAGTGAAATGATGTGGTATTTTTCTTTCTCTGCCTGGTTTATTTCACTTAACATAATAGTCTCCAGTTTCATCCATGCTGTTGAAAAAGTAAGGTTTCCTCCTTTTTCATGGCCCCATAGTATTCCATTGTGTATATGTACCACTGCTTTTTAAACCACTCATCCACTGACAGACACCTGGACTGTTTCCAGATCATGGTTATTGTAAACACTGTTGCCACAAACATGGGGGTGCATGTCTCCTTTTGAATATGGTGTTCTTGGGATATTCCTAAAAGTGGGATGGCTGGGTCAAAAGGCACTTCCATTTTTAATTTTTTGAGGAATCTCCATACTGTTTCTCACAGTGCCTGCATCAATCTGCATTCCCACCAGCATTGCAGGAGGGTTCCCTTTTCGTCACACCGTCTCCAGCACTTATTATGTGTTGTTTTGTTTATGAGCGCCATTCTGACTGGTGTGAGGAGATATCTCATTGTGGTTTTAATTTGCATTTTTCTAATGATTAGTGATGTTGAGCATTTTTTCATCTGCCTATTGGCCATCTGTATGTCCTCTTTGGAGAAGTGTCTATTCACTTCTTTTGCCCATTTTTTGAATGGATTGTTTATCTTTCTGGTGTTGAGTTTTACAAGTTCTTTATAAATTTTGGTTATTAACCCCTTATCAGACATATTGTCGAATATGTTCTTCCATTGTGTGGTTTGCCTTTTTATTTTGATCATATTGTCTTTGGCTGTGCAAAAGCTTTTTAGTTTGATATAGTCCCATTTGTTTATCCTGTCTTTTATTTCACTTGCCCGTTGAGATAAATTGGCAAATATATTGCTGCGAGAGATGTCAGAGAGCTTACTGCCTATGTTTTCTTCTAAGATGCTTATGGTTTTATGGCTTACAGTTTAATCTTTTATCCATTTTGAGTTTATCTTTGTGCATGGTATAAGTTGGGGGTCTAGTTTCATTTTTTTGCAGGTAGCTGTCCAATTTTCCCAACACCTTTTGTTGAAGAGGCTGTCTATACTCCAATGTATGCACTTACCTCCTTTGTCATCAGTTGTCCATAAATTGTGGGTTTATGTCTGGGTTCTCAGTTCTGTTCCATTCATCTATATGCCTATTCTTATGCCACTACCAGGCTGTTTTGAGTACAATGGCCTTGTAGTATAACTTGATATCCGGAAGTGTGATATGTCCCACTTTTTCTTCCTTTTCAAGATTGCTGAGGCTATTCGTGTTCTCTTTTGGTTCCATATAAATTTTTGGAATATGTGTTCTATATCTTTAAAGTAACTCATTGGTATTTTAATTGGTATTGCATTGAATTTATAAATTGCTTTGGGTAATATAGACATTTTAATGATGTTTATTCTTTCTAACCATGAGCACGGTATATGCTTCCACTTGTTTGTATCTTCCTTGATTTCTTTTATCAATGTTTTATAATTTTCCAAGAACAAGTCTTTAGTCTCCTTGGTTAAATTTATTCCTAGGTACTTTATTTTTTTTATTGTAGTGGTGAAGGAGATTGCTTCCTTAATTTCTCTTTCTGACAGTTAATTGTTAGTGTATAAAAATGCCTCTGATTTCTGAGTATTAATTTTATAACCTGCCACCTTGCTAAATTCATTTATCAGGTCCAGTAGTTTTTTGACTGAGACTTTAGGGTTTTCTATATACAATATCATATCATCTGCAAATAATGATAGCTTTACTTCTTCTTTTCCAACTTGAATGCCTTGTATTTCTTCTTCTTGTCTGATTGCTGTGGCTAGGACTTCCAGGACTATGTTGAATAAGAGTGGTGAAAGGGGGCACCCCTGCCTTGTTCCTGATCTTAAGGGTATTGCTTTTACTTTTTGCCCATTGAGTTGGCTGTGGGTTTGTCATAGATGAACTTTATCATATTGAGGTATGTTCCCTGTATTCCCACTTGGCTGAGAGTTTTGATCATGAATGGATGCTGGATTTTATCAAATGCTTTTTCTGCATCTATTGAAATTATCATGTGGTTTTTCTCCTTCCTTCTGTTTATGTGATGAATCACATTGATTGATTTGCGAATATTGTACCAGCCTTGCCTCCCCAGAATAAATCCCACTTGGTCATGGTGTATGATATTTTTCATATATTGCTGGATCTGGTTTGCTAATATTTTGTTGAGGATTTTAGCATCTAAATTCTTCAGGGATATTGGCCTATAATTTTTTTTCTTTGTGTTGTCTTTGCCTGGTTTTGGAATCAGATTTATACTTGCCTCATAAAAGGAGCTTGGAAGTCTTCCTTCCTCTTGAATTTTATGAAATAGCTTGAGAAGGATTGGAGTTAGTTCTTCTTTGAATATTTGGTAGAATTCATTTGTGAAGCCATCATGCCCAGGACTTTTCTTTTTTGGGAGTATTTTGATAACTGTTTCAATCTCATTTGTTGTAATTGGTCTATTTAGGTTTTCTGATTCTTCCAGATTAATTTTTGGAAGATTATATGTTTCAAGGAATTTGTCCATTTCATCTAGGTTGTCTAGTTTTTTGGAGTACAGTTCTTTATAGTATTTTCTTACAATACTTTGTATTTCTATTGTGTCAGTTGTTATTTTTCCACTCTCATTTCTAATTTTATTTATTTGAGTCCTCTCTCTTTTTTTTCTTGGTGAGTCTGGTTAAAGGTTCATCAATCTTGTTTACCTTTTCAAAGAACCAGCTCCCAGTTTCATTGATCCTCTGTATTGTTTCTTTAGCCTCTATGTCATTTATTTCTGTTCTGATTTTATTATTTCCTTCCTTCTACTAGCTCTGGGCTTTACTTGCTGTTCTTTTTCTAGTTCTTTTAGATGCAGGGTCAAGTTGTTTATTTGAGCTTTTTCTAGCTTCTTAAGGTATGCCTGTAATGCTATGAACTTCCCTCTCTGTACTGCTTTTGCTGTGTCCCATAAATTTTGAGTTGATGTATGCTCGTTAGCATTTGTTTCTAGGCATTGTTTTATTTCTTCTTTGATCTCATTGTTAACCCATTTGTTATTTAATAACATGCTATTTAGATTCCAAGTGTTTGAGTGTTTTTCAGTTTTTCTGTTGTGGTTGATTTCTAGTTTCATGCCATTGTGATCAGAGATAGTGCTTGATATGATTTCAATCTTCTTAAATTTGTTGAGACCACTTTTGTGCCCTTATATGTGGTCTATCCTAGAGAATGTACCTTGAGCAATTGAAAAGAATGTATGTTCTGCTGCTTTACGGAGAAAAGTTCTGAAGATATCTATTAAATGGAATTGATCTAGTGTGTCCTTTAAGTCTGCTGTTTCTTTGTTAATTTTCTTTCTTAAGGATCTATCTAGTGATGTTAGTGGGGTATTGAAATCCCCTACTATTATAGTATTGCTATTGATCTCACCCTTTAAATCCATCAAAATCTGCTTTATATATTTAGGTGCTCCCATATTAGGTGCATAGATATTTATAATGGTTATATCTTCCTGTTGGATTGCTCTGTTTATCATTACCTTCTTTATCTCATACTATAGCCTTTGTTTTAAAGTCCATTTTGTCTGATATAAGTATTGCTACCCCAGCTTTTTTTTTTCATTTCTATTTGCGTGAAATATTTTTTTTCATCCTTTTATCTTCAGTCTATGTCCATCTTTAGTTTTAAGGTGTGTCTCTTGTAGACAGCATATGTACAGGTCCTGTTTTCTTATCCATTCAGCTACTTTATGTCTTTTGATTGGAGCATTTAATCCATTTACATTTAAGGTTATTATTGATATGTAGTGTTTATTGCCATTTTTTTTCTTTAAATCTACATTCTTCTTTTACTAGATTTTTTCCCCACTTTATTCTGTCTACAGCAGGCCCCTTAACATTTCTTGCAGCATTGGTTTGGTTGTGATGAATTATTTGAGTTGTTCTTTTTTGTTTTTGTTTTTGTTTTTGTCTGAGAAGCATTTTATTTCTCCTTCAATGGTAAAGGATAACCTTGCTGGATAAAGAAGTCTTGGTTGTAGGTTCTTGTTCCGCATTACTTTAAATATTTTTTGCCATTCCCTTCTAGCCTCAAGTGTTTCTGTTGAGAAGTCAGATGTCATCCGTATGGGGGTTTCTCTGTAGATGATAGACTGATTTTCTCTGCAGCTTTTAGTATTCTTTCTTTATCTCTTAGCTTTGGTATTTTGATTATGATTTGTCTTGGTGTGGGTGTCTTTGGGTTCTTTTTTAATGGGGTTCTCTCTGCTTCTTGAACCTGTGAGATTCTTTCCTGCATCAATTTAGGGCAATTTTCAGCTATAATTTCTTCAAACAGGTTCTCTTCCCTTGTTCTTTTGCTTCTCCTTCAGGAACCCCTATTATGTGGATATTGTTTCTCTTCATGTTGTCACAGAGCTCTCTTAGAGTTTCCTTAGACTTTTTGATCCTCTTTTCTTTTTGCTGTTCTGCTTCCATGCTTTCACTTATCTTGTCCTCTAAGTCACTGATTCGATACTCTGCTTCATCCAGCCTGCTTTTAATTCCTTCTAGTTAGTCTTCATTTCTGATATTGTGTTTTTCATTTCTGTCTGGTTCTTTTTTATGATTTCAATGTTTTTTTTGATGCTTGTTATCTCTTTATTTAGGTGTTCATTATGTCCATCCATTATTGCTCTAATATCTTTAACCATCCTAACAATCATTATTTTAAACTCTGTATCCAGTAATTTGGTTATTTCCATCTCACTCAGTTCTTTTTCTGGGGATTTCTCTTGTTGATTCATTTGGATTGCATGTCTTTGTCTTCCCATTTTGTTTGTGTATACACTCATTTTTCAGGTGTGTTGTCTGTGTAGCTAGCTGAGTCTAGGGTTGGTATTTTTCACCTCCAATTTTCAGTTGAGTTGTTTCTAGGTCTTTTTGGGTTGGCATCAGCTGTTGTTTGTAATCTGTTGAGAACTGTTTATCTGCTATCACTATTCTTTTTGCTATTTGTGTCAGTGTTTTCTATGTCTTAACTGGGTCAGGTGTGATGAGTCCTTCCTTAAACTACCACTCTAACAAGGGTTGTTAGGTCCTGAACTGATGCTCTCCTTATCTAGCCACTGGATGAGCCTGCTCTGGACCTCTCTGGCTGGAGCCTGGCACAGATCGGTGGGGGTCACTGCCCATGACTGGCTCTTATCTACTTTTTGGAGCTAAAGGTGATCCAGATCTTGTGGTTGCCTTTGCTGGGCCCAGGTATCGTTGTTAATAACAGCTGCACTCCTAGGCTAGCTTTTATCTACTCTTGCCTGGGGGAAGTTCCTTTAAAAGTTCACGTTTCCCTGAGATCTGCTTTCTGCTGCCTGTTATTGCTGGCTACTTGTTGGGCTTAGTACTATAATTTAGTGATTAGGTACAGTATTAGATGTGGCTTGCCCCTTAGCCTCAGATGTCTTTCTATCCAGACGTTTTATTAATTTTATTTTATTTTGTTTTGTTTTTCTTTTCTAGCACTCAGAAAGGTGTGGTCTCAGGGGCCCAGTGGGTGTGACCTCTGTGGTCCCGATGTGTGGTCAGTCTGCTGGGCCCCTCCCCTGCCTTGGGCGTTTGGGCTCAGGCTCCGCCATTGCCAGCCTGCCTGCCTGGCCACCACAGTTTCTGCTGCCCCTGGTGGGCCCACGCGCCTGCTGGGATGGCCCCTGAGGTGGCCTGGGCCCCAGCCACTGCCAAGGGCGGGCTCACACTGGATTGCGGGTGAGCTCGGACCTCTGCAGCAGCTGGTCATGGCTTCCGCCACCGCGGGCAGCCTACGCGCCCATTTGGGCCGCTTCTTCTGTCGCCGGGGCTTCAGTCGCCGCCAGGGGCCGGCTCACTACGCACGTGTGATTGCACGCGAGCTCAGACCTCCGCAGCAGCCACCACGGCCTCTGCCTCTGCAGGCAGGCCTGTGTGCAGCCATTTGGGCCACCGTCGTTGTCATCTGGGCCTGTTCTACCTCCAAAGGCTAGCAGGATTGCGTTGGAGCTCAGACCACCACAGCGGTTGCTATGGCTCTCAGCTCTGCGGACTAGCCTGTGTGCGCTCCCTCAGACCATGGTGGCTCCTGCAGCCCTGCCCTGCCGCCGCCAACCCATCTCCACGAGTTTTCTTTTTTGCTTAATCCCTCTACCAAGGCCCCACCCAGCCCCCAACCCCACCTCCTCTACAGCTGTCAGCCTGTTCTCCATCAATGAGTCTATCTCTATTTTGCTTGTTAGTTTATTTTGTTCATTAAATTCCACATATGAGTGAAATCATATGGTACTTGTTTTTCTCTGACTGGCTTATTTCACTTAGCATAATGCTTTCCAGGGCCATCCATGTTGTAGCAAAAGGTAAGACTTCCTTCTATTTTGCAGCTAAGTGGTATTCCATTGTGTAAATGTACCATAGCTTCTTTATCCATTCATCCACTAATGGATTCTTGAGCTGCTTTCAAATCTAGGCTGTTATAAATAATGCTGCAGTGAACATACGGGTGCATATATTCAGTCAAATTAGTGTTATGGGTTTCTTCAGATGTTTTTCCAGAAGTGGAAACACTGGGTCCTAACACCATTCCATTTCTTATTTTTTTAGGTAACTTTGTGCTGCTTTCCACAGTGGCTGCACCAGTCTTCATTCCCACCAACAGTGCATGAAAGTTCCCTTTTCTCCACTTCTTTCCCAATACTTGTTGTTTGTTGACTTATTGATGATAGCCATTCTGACAGGTGTGAGGTGATACCTCATTGTGATTTCAATCTGCATTTCTCTGATGATTAGTAACATTGAGTATCTTTTCATAGGTCTATTGGCCATCTGTATGTCTTCTTTGGAGAAGTCTATTCAGGTAATTTGCCCATTTTTTAATTGGACTGTCTGGGGTTTTTGGTGTTGAGTCTTGTAAGTTTTTTATACATTTTGGATATTAACCCCTTTTCAGATATATCCTTGGTGAATATGTTCTCCCATTCAGTGGATTGTCTTTTCATTTTGTTAATGGTTTCCTTTGCTGTGCAAAACCTTTTTAGTTTGATGTAGTCCCATTTATATTTTTCTTGTTTTCCTTGCCTGAAGAAATATATATATATAAAAGATATTGCTACAAAATTTTACTGCCTATGTTTTTATCAAGGATTTTTATGTTTTTGAATCTAACATTTAAGTTTTTAATCCATTTTGAGTTTATTCTTGTGTCTGGTGTAAGAAAGTGGTTTAGTTTAATTTTTTTGCACATATCTGCCCACTTTTTCCAACATTATTTGTTTAATAGACTATCTTTACCCCATTGTATGTTTTTGCCTTCTTTGTCAAATCTTAATTAACTATAAAGGTGTGGGTTTATTTCTAGGCTCTTTATTCTGTTTCATTGATTGATATGTCTGTTTTTATGCCAGTACCATGCTGTTTTGATTACTATGGCTTTATAGTATAGATCAATATCAGGTAGCATGATTCATTCAACTTCATTATTCTTTCTCAAGGTTCCTGTGGCTCTCTGGGGTCTTTGGTGGTTTCATATAAATTTTTGGAATATTTTTTCTAGTTCTGTGAAATACATGATTGGTATCTTGATAGGAATTGCATTAAATATAGATTGCTTTGGGTAGTATGGACATTTTAATAATGTTAACTCTTCCTAACCATGAACATGGTATTGCTTTCATCTCTCAGATCACTTTCTCTGGAGGAAGCCACCTGCATGTCAGCAGCAATCCTACAGACAAGGTCATGTGGTGAGGAAATGAGGCCTCCAGGCAACAGCCACCTGAATGAGTATGGCAGTGGATCTTCAAGCCCCAGCAAGGTTTCAGATGATTACAGCTCTGGCTTACATCAGCATTCCAGCTACGATCTCATGAGAGTCTCTGGGTCAGAACTGCCCAGCAAAACTGCTCCCAGATTTCTGACCTTCAAATATTATGTATAATTAGAAATGTTTGTTGTTTTAAGCTACTAAATTTGGAGATAATTTTTATACAACAAATAATTAAAACAAACTCCTTGACATTCTTATCTAATTTATAATTTTGTCCAGGGCAGCAGCTTGATGGGCAGGCCGAAATGTCACACTGCTTCCCATACCTCATTTTAATTCACTATTAAATTAATTGCAGTGCACATTCTATCTTAAAGCAATGCAGCTCTTCTAAAGGAAGCATGACCTTTGCAGTTCACTAGGTCAAGCTACAATTCACCTAAGATGCTTCAACTATTTTTCTCTGGGAATAAAAATTTTTAATTTCAAATTAGTCTTTTAAAAAATACCAAAATTTCTATTTCAACCTCTTATCCCAGAAAGCCTTCTCTATCTTCCTTCAAAGTAATTAATCAGAGAAATGGTTATAAGAAATGCCATCTTCCATAAGGAAATCTTTAATAAAATATCTTAGCTGAATGAGTGGTATTCTCTCTCTCTCTTATTTATTTTTTTTGTAAAATACCTCAAATCTCATTACTTTAAAACTCACAGAATAGTTATTCCTAAACTAACATTTTTGAAGCTTAAGGAGGGGATATGGTGTGTCTTGACTTCTTTTCTAAATGACTAAAATTTAGAATGTGCCACTGAACTCTTACCCCCATCTCTTGAAACTAAGTTAAAGTGAATTAAAATTCATCTCTTTTGATAATGTTTTAACACTCATCTAAATCACTGGAGATCATCTCTGATGCTTCTAGAATTGAGATTTAGGTGAAATGATATTCTAAACACAATCAGAAAGCATTCAAACCAAAATATTTAGGCTCTCCTTTAAGTATTCATCTACTTTCTTCACTTGTCTGGGCCAGATTTCCTCTGTATCTCTCCATTGCTGTTGATCCTCTCACCATGGCCCCATTTAAGTGCCTAGAGAAAGCCAGCTGTCCTGAGTGCCCAGGAGGCTCTAGATACACACAGTCTTAGCTCAGTCATACTTCCCAAATCCCTGCAAGGCCCACCTTTATCTTCACTTCCCAGGTGAGGAAGACAAGGCTCAGAAACATTAAACTACTTGCTCCAAATTGCACAAGCAATGAGTGGAGGGAGTAGGATTTGAACTTGAGGCTGCTGCCTATCACCCTGGGGCTTTGAGGAGCTCTCTGCTGAAGGGCAGCTCAGCATGCTGTCCCCCACAGACCTTTAGAACATTGGGCCACAACAAGTGAATCATCCCTCAGAATGCTTTGCCCCCTTACCTGGCTCTTTATTCATTTTTGGACCTTATTTTATGGCCTCCCTCCCTCCCTCCAGGTACTCAAGGTTGTTGTTATCATAGATGAAAAATAAACTCCTATACCTTACAAATGTGTTTCACATGAAAATTGGCATCACAACACAGCCTGCTTCTCCATGACCTAGCCCTGCTCGCACCATCCACCCCACGTCTCCTCACTTCTGCCTCCACTGTACACGGGCTGTGAGGATCTGCCTATAGACATCCTGCACTGCTACACACCCCACATACACACCTTGGATACACACTACACATTCTATGCATACATATTGCCCTCACACCACATATACCTCATACCACACACACACTTCATAGCCACACACAAATACACACCCATCTATACCTGAGACATACACACTACACACTTACACCTCAGAGACACACATATAAACATATACCTCACACCTCACACACATACACCTCATGGTACACATACCTCACTCAAACATACACCCACCTATACTTCACCTGTTACACCCATATACAACTCCTAGACACATGCAAGAAAACATACACAGATACCACATATACTAAACATACGCACACCCAGTTTGTGTGCATGCCTCTCTCACACACCTCACACCACACACACACAGACATACATGCACATATACCTCAAAGGCTACAGGCACACCACAAATACCTCACCCACCTCAGGTATGCTCTTCCCCCTAACTCCCCTTTATTCTTTGAGACCCACCTCCCCCAGGAAGCCTCTCCTGAGGCCATTCCTGCCAGGCTACCTCAGGATGACCTCTAGGCTTCCCAGACAGCTCTCTCTGCCCTCCTCGCCATCTCATCACTATCTGTGTCTGCCTTCTCCTGCAGGAGGTGGGCTCCCGGGGCCTGAGCCTGGGTGTTACTCACACTTGCATCCCTGACTTCTCTCACTACCACCCTGCACCAGGCACAACACCCAGCACTGGACATAGCATCCAGCACTCAGTAGAATCACAGTATATGTTTCTGGAATGAATGAGTACATTCTGCTATTTATGTAATAAAGAGCCCACTGGATGAGTAAACCAGCCTCACCTACTGATTCTAGACAACCTGGTTTCACATTCCAATCATTGTAAACTCACATTTAACCTCTGAACAGTTTGCTCATCTGTGAGGTGAAGAAGATGTCAATAGTAACTAGCTCCTGGCTGGCTGGGAAGATTCAGCAAGGTTTTACACGTATGTGTGGTACTGTGTGTATCAGTACTAAACAAATAGCATTATCAATTAATACACTGGGGACATTAAGTCACACAGGTTCTGTTTGTGAGGAACAGCTGGCCCGGTATCTAGTCTAGCCAAACAGAACTCTGGCCCTTCTACTGCCCTAGGCATCTCTCTTATTTCTAGCTGACAGGTGTCCCAAGCATAATAGATTCCAGATTTAGGTGACTCTGAATCCAGTCTAACCGGCCAGTCGGGCACCTCTGTTCCAGGTGCTGAGCCCTCAGCAAACAGCTCTGCCTTCCCGCTGCAGAGTGCGGGTTCCTATTTGTAATGGAGCCTTTGTTCTCAATCCAGACTAGTGCCCATTTGGTATTTCTGACAGATTGGTTCTTTCTATTAGGTGACTCTGAATAAATGAAAAACATTTCCCTGTGGCTGCCTGTCACACTTTTTTTTCCTGTCCTCTAATTGGAAACATTTAGAAACCTTTCCAAGTCCTGTTTGCTTTATACCGAAGTGAAGATTTGATTTCTTTCCTATTAAAGTTTCATTTTGAGTCAAAATGGTTATATTGGGGGAAATTACTGCTAAGGGAAAGAGGGAGAGCAGAAAAACATGCAATTCTGTGAGTTAAAACAAGGTTAGTGGTTCATGTCCATTAAGATGCCAACATGAGGGAGATCCAGGCAGGAGCCAGTCAGGGTGGCAGATGCCACAGCCCACCCTGTGAGTTTACACTCATATCCTCATGGGACATTTGCCCCCTCAGAGACCAGCATCCAAAATTCCTGCCTGGCAATTTTACCCACTGAGAATGCCACACATTACAGTGCATTGGAGGGAGTGGGGAAACGGCACGATTTTCTAGCTGCATTGAAGGTTAAGTGGGAAAGGGGGTGGGGAGGCCAATGTGAGCACAGCTCCACTTTAACTGGCTGGAAATAGATTTCACTCCACCTTGCTGTTCCTAAATGTGCTGCCTTCGGCATTTCAGGTCCACCATGGGCACAACTCATTTTAGAATCAATTACATTGCTTGATGTTTCATAGATTCTGAGAGACTGGCCTAAGAGAGATTGGGGGTGGAATATTTCTGAGTGCTCGTCTCCCCAAAGTGCTCATGTTCCTTCCGGGGTTACAAAGCTCCGGGTGAGGTGCCTGGTCCCAGGCTGGCTGAGAGGGGGGGAGCCCTCATCCACTAGGAAGTAGGGTAGGGCCCCAGCGATCCGAGTCAGGGTATTTCATCTGAGCACCTTCAGAGGGCAGGCACCTGGGCATGTGACATCATGTCACCTGGGAAACTCTTTGATAAATGAATGGAGGTTCTGACCCTATGGAGCACAGATGACAAATGAAATGGAGTGTTTTGGAGAGTGACATCACGGAAATGGCGCCGTGAGCAGTGCGTCCTGAAATACGGGCAGCCTGAAATACCTTCGGGAGCACAGCTGTGGACCCAATCACTGAAATTAGCTTAACCCATGAAATCTGCGTACCCATGGGGCTCTCATTGATAAGATCTCTCTCAGTTCAGCTATCCAAGACAAGAGGCGTGATATTTTTTAGTACCTCTCGCTAAAGGGGCGGGGGCAACTTCTGATTGACAGATCTCCCCAAAATCTCAACAAATTTATCAAATAGAAACAGAAAAATTTATCCTCGGAGCATTCCGGAGTTCCACACAAACTGAAAGCGAAAGGACTGTTATCACTTGAATCTGAGAGACGAGGGTGTGGAGGAAGCTAACTACTGCAGGGACGTTCATTCAAGCCGCGGAGGGAGTGCGCCTGTGGTGAGTCGGCCCACACTCAGGGAGCGGCAGCCTAAGCGCTGCGAGCAGCTGCCGGCGCGCGCCTGGTGCCGTGGTCCGGTCGCAGAGCGAGCACCGCTAGCGTCCCCAGCAGTCCGCGCACTGTGAGTGAGAGTCCCCAGCCACCGGTGCCCAGAGCACCCCATTCGCACGCGTGCCCTGGGCGTTCCACGGGCCCAGAGCACCCTACTGGCCCACACACCCAGGGTGTCCCATTATCCTGCGCCCGGTGCACCCCAGCCGCCAGCGGCGGGGCCAGCAGGAGAGGCGCCAGGGTGGTCTTTCCTACTTGGGAGATTCTCTCTGTGGGCGGGGCACCTCACCCAGCCATTCAAGCTAACAATCAAGCGTTGGGGGAGGGGCACACGGGCAGCCTGAAATACCTTCAGGAGCACAGCTGCGGACCCAATCACTGAAATTAGCTTAACCCATGAAATCTGCGTACCCATGGGGCTCTCATTGATAAGATCTCTCTCAGTTCAGCTATCCAAGACAAGAGGCGTGATATTTTTTAGTACCTCTCGCTAAAGGGGCGGGGGCAACCTCTGATTGATAGAGCCTCCATATTCAGGGATAAACGCTAACAAGAGGGACTTGGCAGATAATAAGATCTATACTACACTAGTTGCAAGCAGAGACTAGTGCCTCTTCTTCCCAGCAAAACAGGCTACAAAGTGTGGAAAGCCTGGGTTGAGTGGTCCACCTGAATGCTAGGTGCTGAACAGTCACCTTGACAACAATTGACTCCCACCCCCGCCTGATTACGCTGGAGGCTCTGACTGCCAGAGCCTTTCCCAAAGCCTTGCGCTGAGTGGGGATAGAGTGAGGATTTCCTAGCTCTTTGAGCCTCTTACTCCCCAGGCAGAAGCAGTAGCAGCCTTATAGCTGGATGACCAGGCTGCTAATTCAGGAAGGGGGGACTAGGAGAGAGACTCCAGGAAAGCAAACTCTCTCATTGTTGGACCCTGCAAACGCCAACAAGCCTTGACTACCAGCAAGACTAAAGCCAATTATATGACATTGCCATAGAATCCCATCAACTGCAAATCCTTACCTAAGAGTGACACAGGGGCAGAGCCTGGGGTACAGAGTCACCGACCAGGAAGAGGGAGAGAAAAGAAAAAGGAAGAAGTTAACCTCTCAAAATCAAGAAAAATCCACAGACTTTACAACTTGTTCCACTAATTTTTTTTTTGTTGTTGTTTGTTTCTTCTATCTTATTGCTTTTATTATTATTATTTCTATTTCCTCCACCTCGGTCCTTTTATTCTCTGCCCATCTTATGCTTCCCTTTTCTTGAACTACACTACCCATGAGTGTTACATTTTATTTCTTTTCTTCATCCTCACTCTCCTTTAAGATTACACTCCAAAACACTTAACTCTCACTCTCTCCTCTTTTGTTTTTTTTTGTTTTGCTTTATTTTGTTTTTTTTCTGTTCCTTTTTTTTTCTTCCTTCGTTTTTCTCTTTCTCTTATTTTTTCCTTTCTATTCGTTTTTTCTTTTCTCGTTTTACTTTTCCTCCCATTTAATCCTCAATCACAAACAAATTATTTAATTTGGGACTCAAGGTTTTTTTTGTTTTTTTTTCCTTTTTTTCTTTTTCGCTTTTGTTTTTGTTTTTTTGTTTGTTTGTTTATTTTTGAGGCATTTTGGGTACTTCTTAAGTTGCTTTTTAACTCACTAGCATTCCTCCCAACCCAAGATCTCCATTGTATTTAGTCTTCGCTCCACTTAATACAACAGATTTTTACTTATTATTTTTATTTTTTTTCTTCTTTATTATTCTTTTTTTTCTTCTTTTTTCTGGTTCCCTCTTATCCCTCTCATTATATCTCTTAGTTGACCATCACTTACAAGCAAATCATCTTATGCTTGTCTAAGATTTTCTTTTTTATTTTTTGTTGCATTTAGTAGGTCCCTACTCCCTTTTTTGCCCCTTGAACACTTCACCCCAAATCAGGCCCTCCATTATAGGCAGTTTTTGTTCCATTTAGCATAATATAATTCACAGGTCATCACGATATTTCCCTGAGGAGGGAAGAGGAGGGAAAGAGAAGAAAGAAAAAAGAAGGAAATAATAAATTATTACTGTTTTTTTTTTTGTGGGGTGTTTTACCTTTTTTTTTTTTTTTTACTTTTTACTCTTTATTAATTCTAATTAGTGCTATTAACAAGACCACCCTCAGATGCCAATAAGAAAGAGTAAATCGAATATTATGGATACAAAAGATAGAGAGGTAACACAAATAGATGTGGAAAAATCTGTGGAGAAAAGACTTAACATATTAGAAGCCTTGGAGCTAAAAGACAAGAGAATTTAAAATAGAAATCTTAAAAATACTCAGAGATATACAAGAAAACACAGAAAGGCAATTTAGGGAGCTCAGAAAACAACTCAACAAACACAAAGAATATATTACCAAGGAAATTGAAACTATAAAAACAAATCAAACAGAAATGAAAAACTCAATTCACGAGCTGAAAAAACGAGGTAACAAGCTTAGCTAACAGAACAGCCCAGATAGAAGATAGGATTGGTGAAATAGAAGACAAGCAACTTGAGGCACAACAGAGAGAAGAAAAAAGAGACTCAAAAATAATAAAAAACGAGAAAGCCCTACAGGAATTGTCTGACTCCATCAGAAAGAATAACATAAGAATAATAGGTATATCAGAGGGAGAAGAGAAAGAAAATGGAATGGAGAAAATACTCAAACAAATAATAGACGAGAACTTCCCAAGCCTGTGGAAAGAACTAAAGCCTCAAATTCAAGAAGCAAACAGAACACCGAGTTTTCTTAACCCCAACAAACCCACTCCAAGGCATATCATAATAAAGATGACACAAACCAATGACAAAGAAAAAATTCTCAAGGCAGCCAGGGAAAAGAAGAGTACAACATATAAAGGAAGGCCTATTAGATTATCATCAGATTTCTCAGCAGAAACTCTACAAGCTAGAAGTGAGTGGACCCCAATATTTAAAGCCCTGAAAGAGAGGAACTTTCAGCCACGAATACTATACCCATCAAAGCTATCCTTCAAGTATGAAGGAGATATAAAAACATTCACAAATACAGAAAAGATGAGAGAATTTATCAACAGAAAGCCCCCACTCCAGGAATTACTAAAGGGGGTTTTCCAACCAGATTCAAAGAACAAAAGAAAACAAAACCACAAGTAACAACTCCACCAAGAACACAATAAAACCAAACTTAAACTGTGACAACAAAAGAAAAAAAAGGGGGGAGAGGATGGAGATTAACAGTAGCAAAGGACGATGAAATGCAGAAATACTCATAAGATAGGGTACTACAATGAATATGGTAGGTACCCTTTTCATTACTTAATGGTAACCACCCTTGAAAAAACCACCACAAAAACACTTGACTTAAAAAAGGTAGCAACAGAGGAAAGAAGTATGGAACACAAACAAACAAAAACAAATGATAGAAAAACAAAAGAGA
Organism: Saccopteryx bilineata; assembly: GCF_036850765.1. Lineage (NCBI taxonomy): Eukaryota > Metazoa > Chordata > Mammalia > Chiroptera > Emballonuridae > Saccopteryx > Saccopteryx bilineata. Next base: position 180,384,714 of record NC_089492.1, read on the forward strand.
AGAATCAAACAAGATACAAAACTAACAGAAAGCAATTTATAAAATGGCAGTAGGGAACCCACAAGTGTCAATAATTACACTAAATGTAAATGGATTAAACTTACCAATAAAAAGACACAGAGTAGCAGAATGGATTAAAAAAGAAAATCCAACTATATGCTGCCTACAAGAAACACATCTAAGCAGCAAGGATAAAAACAAATTCAAAGTGAAAGGCTGGAAAACAATACTCCAAGCAAACAACACCCAAAAAAAAGCAGGTGTAGCAATACTCATATCTAATAATGCTGACTACAAGACAGAAAAAGTACTCAGAGACAAAAATGGTCATTTCATAATGATTAAGGGGACACTGAATCAAGAAGACATAACAATCCTTAATATATATGCACCAAACCAAGGAGCACCAAAATATATAAGACAGGTACTTATTGACCTTATAACAAAAACTAACAAAAATACAATCATACTTGGAGACCTCAATACACCGCTGACGGCTCTAGATCGGTCATCCAAACAGAGAATCAATAAAGATATAGTGGCCTTAAACGAAATACTAGAACACCTGGATATGATAGACATCTACAGGACACTTCATCCCAAAGCGACAGAGTATACATTTTTCTCTATTGTACATGGAACATTCTCAAGAATTGACCATATGTTGGGCCACAAAGACAATATCAGCAAATTTAGAAAAATTGAAATTGTACCAAGCATATTCTCTGATCATAAAGCCTTGAAACTAGAATTCAACTGCAAAAAAGAGGGGGGAAAAACCACAAAAATGTGGAAACTAAACAACATACTTCTAAAAAATGAATGGGTCAAAGAAGAAATAAGCGCAGAGATCAAAAGATATATACAGACAAATGAAAATGAAAATACGACATATCAGAATCTCTGGGATGCAGCAAAAGCAGTAATAAGAGGAAAGCCCCCGGGGGGGAGGATCCAGGGGTCCCACAGGAGGAGACGGCGTCGGCGAAATCGAGTGAGAGAGCCGAATTCTTTATTCTCTGGTTAGCATTTACTGCCAGGCATCTCTCTCAATGGCTGGTCTAACATTACTTTTTATGCATACACACTGAATTACAGTCACATGGTATTTTGTTTCACTATGGTTACATGTTTCCAGATAACAGTTAATTCACATCTATAAGCTACAAGTCAGGTGGTAAGTTATTCAAAGTACAGTTATACAATAGTAATAATAATATTGGTACAAACTTCTAAAAGATTAGTACTAATTAATAACTCTATTTTACTCTTGTTGTGAGTCAAGGGCACAGAAAGAGATAGCAGACGAAATCATCAAGGACTAGCAGAGGACCACCGCTTGCTCAGGCAAATAGCCTTGAGTTCATGCAGTGTCCTAATTCTTTTCTCACAAGACTACAAAAGGCTTACTATTAAGAAACTGACATAGTATAAAGAGTAATTTTTACTTAGAGATACATAGAGTGCGCCTGCAAGATAGCTAGTAGCAACATAATATCAGAAGGCATTAGTTGCTACTGCTGCTATGAATCCCACCACATAACTCTCCTATTCTTGGAAAATACAAAAATCTCATGAGAATGTTTTACTGAGAAAAGCCCAGCAACTGCCTTCAGTGACAAAACAAGTCTTTTAACAAAACATTCTTTACTAGCCAGCTGCACTCCTATCCAAGGCCACACAACAGGCCACTCCACTACACTTTACCTAAGATTCTAATGTCTAGTTAAACTTTATTTATTTACTATATTCATATACTAGCTAAGTTCTAACTATATTCTTTCTAACATGATTAATAAGAAGAAATTCTCCTACAAACTTAACCCTTTATGAGGGATATCATGGCCAGCCTCTTATGTTTATGAGCCCAGTTCAAGGGGCTTACAGGCTTTTCTGTGCAACTTACACCTTCTGTCTCATTTCCAAAGAAATTACTACAAATCTACAGGGAAAGCATGGTACTATTATCCCTGTGCTACAAATAATAGCACACACCCAGAAAAGGGGGAATATAAGGCCAGATTAATTCAAAAGATTAAAGGGGGGAGTATCGTTGTGCCTATCCTTCGCGGTGACTTTGTCAACCCGCAGCTGTTGGTCTTACTGCAGTGACTCTATCTTCTTTTAGCTGTGACTTTGTCAACCAGCAGTTGTGGATCTTCTTCTGCTGTGACCTAGTTAGCCAGCATTAGTGGATCGGCTCCCGACAAAAGTTCATATCACTTCAGGCCTATATGAACAAACAAGAGAGAGCCGAAGTAAACCACTTAACTTCACACCTTAAGGAGCTAGAAAAAGAAGAACAAAGACAACCCAAAACCAGCCGAAGAAAGGAGATAATAAAAATCAGAGCAAAAATAAACGAAATAGAGAACAGAAAAACTATAGAAAAAATCAATAAAATACATAGAAGAAGACATAGGTACTAAAATCATGGACCTGGGTTTTAAAGAACATTTTATGAACTTGACTCCAATGGCAAGAGAAGTGAAGGCAAAGATAAATGAATGGGACTACATCAGAATAAAAAGTTTTTGCTCAGCAAGAGAAACTGATATCAAAATAAACAGACAGCCAACTATATGGGAAATGTTATTTTCAAACAACAGCTCAGATAAGGGCCTAATATCCAAAATTTACAAAGAACTCATAAAACTCAACAACAAACAAACAAACAATCCAATAAAAAAATGGGAAGAGGACATGAACAGACACTTCTCCCAGGAAGAAATACAAATGGCCAACAGATATATGAAAAGATGCTCAGCTTCATTAGTTATTAGAGAAATGCAAATCAAAACTACAATGAGATACCACCTCACCCCTGTTAGATTAGCTATTATCAACAAGACGGGTAATAGCAAATGTTGGAGAGGCTGCGGAGAAAAGGGAACTCTCATCCACTGTTGGTGGGACTGTAAAGTAGTACAACCATTATGGAGGAAAGTATGGTGGTTCCTCAAAAAACTGCAAATAGAACTACCTTATGACCCAGCAATCCCTCTACTGGGTATATACCCCAAATCCTCAGAATCATTGATACGTAAAGACACATGTAGCCCCATGTTCATTGCAGCACTGTTCACAGTGGCCAAGACATGGAAACAACCAAAAAGCCCTTCAATAGAAGACTGGATAAAGAAGATGTGGCACATATACACTATGGAATACTACTCAGCCATAAGAAATGATGACATCAGATCATTTACAGCAAAATGGTGGGATTTTGATAACATTATACAGAGTGAAATAAGTAAATCAGAAAAAAACAAGAACTACATGATTCCATACATTGGTGGAACATAAAAACGAGACTAAGAGACATGGACAAGAGTGTGGTGGTTACCAGGTGTGGGGGGAGGGAGGACAGAGGAGGGAGGAAGGGAGAGAGTTAGGGGGAGGGGGAGGGGCACAGAGAACTAGATAGAGGGTGACGGAGGACAATTTGACTATGGGCGAGGGGTATGCAACATAATTTAATGACAAAATAACCTAGACATGTTTTCTTTGAATATATGTACCCTGATTTATTAATGTCATTCCATTAACATTAATAAAAATTTATTTAAAAAAAAAGAAATGGAGTGTTTTACAAATGAAACAGAGACACCAGTGGGAAGTGGCACCTAAGCCAGGACAAGGAGGATACAGCAAGTGTGAGGGACACATACCAAACACTTCATCCAGACTGGTTCTTCTCATCCTAGGTCCCCAGCCCAGTGTCTCGATGTCCCCTACACCAGTGGTCCCCAACCTTTCTTGGGCCACAGACCGTTTTAATGTCAGAAAATATTTTCACAGACTGGCCTTTAGGGTGGGACGGATAAATGCACAAAATAAAATTATGCGACTGGTGTAAAAACTGTGGTATTTTTAAATATAATTGTCGAACTTACAAGACAAGCATCAAGAGTGAGTCTTAGATGGATGTAATAGAGGGAATCTGGTCATTTTTTAAAAATAAAACATCGTTCAGACTTAAATATAAATAAAACGGAAATAATGTAAGTTATTTCTTCTTTCTCTGTGGACCCGTACCGGTCTGTGGCTTGGGGGTTGGAGACCACTGCCCTACACCATGTTTTACTGAGGACTCTGCTTTAGTAAGCAAGAGGAAAAAGAAAAGGAAAGTGTGTCATGGATAGTAACTGCCACATAGATCTTTATGATTTTTAAATGTCTACTTTTAAAACTGGTACTGTTCTGGCCTGATAGCTCAGCTGATTAGAGCTTCATCCCGAAGCACAGAGGTTGCCGGTTTGATCCCTGGTCAGGGCACATACAGGAAGAGATCTGTGATCCGATATCTCCCTCTCTCTCTCTCTCTCTCTTTTCCTCTCTCCCTTGCTCTCAGAAATCAATCAATCAATAATAAATAAATAAATAAATAAATAAATAAATAAATAAATAAATAGTAGGTACTGTGTGAATGGGGTACCTAATTCAGCAGTACAAAAAGTGTACGGTGGAATGAATAACCTCACCCACCCTTGGCCCCAGCCACTAGTTCCCAGCCCCAGAAACAACCTCCTGTACCAGTTTCACATCAATGCTTCCAGACTCATTCTGCTCATATCACTTGTATTGCTGTACTATGTGAAGTGCTTTAAACAGCAAAGTATGCTGAATGCCAAGGATTATGTTGTGGCAAACATGTTATATGGGATTCTCTTAAAAATCAACATCACCCTGATCTCTCAGATGAGGGAGGTGAGCGACAGGTTGGCTGAGGTCACTGCCTAAGTCACTGAGTCACCTAAGTATCTGTTAGACTCCCATGTGACTATATTAGTTAACAAGCGCTGCCATAACAAACAGCACACACTGGGTTGCTTTAAAAAACCCAGAATTTATTCTCCCAGAGTTCTGGAGGGTAGAGGTCTGAAATTAAGGTGTCAGCAGGGTTGGTTCTTTTGGGGGCTCTGAGGGTATGATCCTTCCAGGTCTGCCTCCAAGCTTCTGGGGGTTGCCAGAAATCCCTGGAGTTCCTCTGTCTGTCACGGTATAATTCCAATGTTTGTTTCTGTCTTCACATGGCTTTCCTCTCCTTGTGTATATTCTGTGTGTCTGTATCCAAATATTCCTCCTTTTATAGGGACAATAACAATTGGATTTAGGGCCCACCCTCAAGCTTTTCCTGGTCACTTCACCTTAACTGGCCTCCTCCATATCCTTCTCTCTTTTATTTTTAGCTGAGGGTGGTAATTAAGCTTAAATTCTAAGCTACCTCTGAAAGTGACTTATTTTTCCCTGAGTATCTCCCATGTATACATAAGATTTACATGTTAGTAATAATTTAAAAAACCCTTTATTTTTCTTTTGTTAATCTGTTTTTTGTTATGGGGTCCCAGCCAAGAACATATAAGGATAGAAGGGAAAAAAACTTTCTTCCCCTACAACCTCATTTTAACTGAATTAATTAAATCTGCAAAACCCTTTCTTCCAAAGAAGATCACATTTGCAGGTTTCAGGAGGACATGAATTTTGGAGAAAACAATGCAAAACCCAGTACAGTGACCTTAGCAAGCCATTCAAATTTTCCAGCCTCAGTTTCTTCATCTGTATTAAAGGGTTCCCGTGAGGATGAAGTGAAAGTACTTCTGAACAGGGCTTAGAACTGGCTTTGCCAGTGCATGAACATAAGTTACTACTGTTGCTCAGATGTCCTCATTGTCATCATGCTCCCAGCATCATCATCATCATCATTTTCAGCAGTTACTGGAGTGACAGGAGCCATGAGAGAGTCAAAGAAGGACAACACACAATCTCCACCACACAGCTAAGCTGTAGGCACTACCCCAATATACCTTAAACTCTGGAGTGCTGAGCTCTGTGGTACCAGTTAGATTGGTGGAGGGACAGGAGGTCAGTGCAGAAGAGGTCTGAGTAGTCAGCACAGAGGTGCCTGTGAGAATGAGATCTGACAGGATTCCCAGCAGTCACATGGGCCCCCACAAAGCTGTGAGCCACTCCTGGAAGAGAGCGCCTCTTCATCTCCTCATCACAAAACCAAGTCAAGGGCGCACTGCACACCACTGGTGACATCCATGTGCCTGAGGATTGATGGAGTTCACACTGCTAATTCTGAGAGGTTTTCACTTCTTCCTTGGAAAAGTACATCTATTATAGAACCGAAATAACATTGTCTGACATTTTTGCAAAAAGTGTTTGAGATTTAGGGCTTCTGGGAACAACCAAGGAAGGCAGAATCACCTGACCTCCTAATTTACCTAACAGTTTCAGATAGAGAACATCAGTCACACAATGGGTGGGGCTCACCCCTTCTAAATTTGCAATACCTGTGTATTTAACTGTGATGTGAAATCTGTCAAGTGTGTTATCAGAATGCTTCTACCACTCCTAGAAAACCTAAGATGCTGATGAAAATCTTAGCAATGCTAAAAACCAGGAGTCAAAACTTTATATTGCAGCCCTGGCCTGTGGCTCAGTGGATAGAGTGTCAGCCTGGCATATGGACATCCCCAGTTTGATTCCCAGTCAGGGCACACACCATCTGCTTCTCTACCCCTCCCTCTCCCCCCCTCTACCTCTTCCCCTCCCACAGCCAGTGGCTCAATTGGTTTAAGTGCTTCAGCCCCAAGCACTGAGGATAGCTCAGTTAATCCAAGGGCATCGGCCTCAGGCACTAAAAATAGCTTGGTATTCGAACATCAGCCCCAGATGGGGTTGCTGGGTGGATCCTGATTGGAGTGCATGTGGGAGTCTGCCTCACTATCTCCCCTCCTCTCACCTAAAAAAAACAAATGTATATTGCTAAAACCACAGTTTGGAGCACTTGGTGGTTCTTAAGTTGACAGTACAGTGGACACTTGCCTGCTCTAGCACTTACATCTGGGAAGACCTTGGGAAAGCAGCCACACTGTCAGTTACCGTTGCATCCTTCTGATGTGCTTCACTGAGGCAACTGGTTTTCTTTAATCAGCAGAGGGCCTTTTTTTATTATTAAGTGAGAGGCAGGGAGGCAGAGAGACAGAACCCTGCATGTGCCCCAAATAGGATCTACCCAGCAAGCCCCCTATAGGGCAATGCTCTACCCATCTGGGGCTGCTGCTCTGTTGCTCGGCAACAGAACTATTTCAGTGCCTAAGGCAAGGCCATGGAGCCATCCTCTGTACCCAGGGCCAAACTGCAGAGCCAAATTGCTCAAATCTTTTGAGCTATAGTGTGAGGGGAAGAGAGAGAAAGACAAGGGGGGAGGAAGAAGATGGTCACTTCTCCTGTGTGCCCTGACTGGGAATCGAACCCAGGACTTCCACATGCCAGGCTGGCACTCTACCGCTGAACTAACTGACCGGGGCCAGGCCTTGCCTTCATGTTAGTGTTACAAATGAGATGAATCCTAGTCAGCAATGAGTAGGGTCTAAAAGGCAAAATTGTTCATCTGATAAGTATTCCCTGAGCAAAATAATCTGATTGACTTTCTTTGATAGGAAATGAAAGATAAATTGACTCATGTAACTGAATTTCCCTTTGAAGAGGGCATTGACTGAGTTGGGGCAAACACCATACAGTCGGTGGTGGCCTTGCACCTTAAATTTTAGTTGGCTGTTAGAATTTCACAGTACAAAAAGGGCTGGGATTATAGGCCAGACCACCAAATCTTCCATATATCCAATACATCTTTACCCTGCCTAAAAATCTTAGCCCAAAGTATGGTCCTCCAATCAAAGGTCAAATATAGAATGACAGTAGTGCCAAATATTTAGAAGGACTTAGATATTAACTTTTTTCCAGTGAATGACCAGATCAAATACCCTGATGCCTGTGAAAATATGGCTGCTGTAGTCTTTTGATGTGGTGAGGAAGGATGAAGAGACGAAGAGGAGGGAGACTGCTGCTTTAAAATTCCAAGGTGTATTGGAAGCCCTTGACAATTCTTTTAAAAAATTAATAAAGGAGCTTCTCCTAGCTTATCTTCTGTACCCTTCTCCTACTTCCTGGAGTAATACTGATGGTGGTAGCACTAGTACTGATAATAACAGTGAGGACAATAGCTAACATTTGCAGAGTTTAATATGTGTCAGACTCTGCATTCAGTGCTTTACAGATTTCCTCCCATTGAAACCTGCCAACAATGTCATGAAGTCAATACTATTATTACCCCATTGGACAAATTAAAAAGCGAAGCCCAAGGTCACACAACTGGAAGTGAACTGCAGTGGTCAGCTTAGGGGCTCACACCCTTCAACAGTGTCCCCTGTCTTTTGCATTCTTCTCAAAAATATCCAGATAGAAAAGGTTAAACACAGCCTGTGTGGGAAATCAGAAGAGGCCAGGCCTGTGGAGAGTCAAAGAGGTGACAGCAGCTGCAGGTGAAGGTGGGATTATGTCCCATTGTCAGTTACGCACAGAGAGTGATGACAGGCATGGAATTCCCAGAACAAGCTATTTAAGAGATTGAGAAAGGCAGGAAGCACCGGAGCCCTCTGTCCACCACCAGGAGAGGTCAGTCTCTGGACAGAGATTCAAAGACAGTAACTGATGTTGCGTGTGTGGCGCCACCTGGAAACCCAGTTGCTAGCCCTGGGTGAAGGTCCAAGTCAGACCACAGTGTGCGAGGATCACTGCTATTTCTCCTGCTTATTATGACAGGAGGTCCTTGTGCCAGCCCTGAAAATGGGCTAACCAGTGCTTCCCAAATGTCTCCCCTGTGTTCTTGATGAATTTGCAAATCCTCAGGACCTACCCCAAATATCTGAACGAGAATCTCCAGGAGTGCAGCTGGGGCATGTGTTTTACAAGCACACAAGTGATTCTGTGAGCAAGGAAATGCGGAAAACACTGAAGGAGATCGTCAGAGCCTGGGAGCCACACCTGCAAGTAGGGGTTTATGAAGATCCAGCTGTGACAAGAGGAGGGCAGGCAGCCGGAAGGGAAATCAAGAGTACTGTCCAAAGATGTCAGGGTCACCAAGTGTCCCAGTTTGTCTAGAGCCAAGGAGATTCCTGGCATGTGGGACTTTCAGTTTTAAAACTGGGCCAGTTTCAGGCAAACCCTGCTTCTATCATGAAACCACCTTCATTCTGGCTATAACTCTTACATGATCCCAGAATTCTAAAACTATTTTCCTTTCCCAACAGACCCCAGCTTCCCTGAGCTTCAGAGGAAAGCCTTACTGAACACCGTATTGCATATTAAATTGTGATGACTGATAGCTCTACTGGCCTCCCAAAGGTATTTACATTTTTAAAAAAGAGGTACTATGATTTGTTTTGCCTCCTGCATTTCCTTTGCAGCTTAAATTACTTTACAGAATATCTTCAAATATCAACAGTAAAACTTATAGCTGCCATTTTAGAAAAGTGCTACAAGTACCTAATTTGCTATTTCTTTTAAGTTGGCTGGAGAAAATAGAAATTTACACTTTGCTCTCAAAACCATGCTTTCCACTAGTCACATTTAGATATAAATTTTTATTTTCCTTTTAAAATTAATTTCCATTTCTGTTTGATTTCCTTTCTGTAATTTTGTTACTGTAATTTTAAGAGAAAAAAAAATCTTTCCAGGCATAGCTGAAGTCACTGGGGCTTGCTGGGACAAATTCAAAAAACAAGATGGATAATTAAACCAAATACTGTATATAGAGTTAATCCAAATTCTAGAACAGATTGGGCTTTACAAAAAAATGATTATAATAAAATATAAACAGGAGTAATGGAATGACCTAGTTTCTGAGTTGACATTTGCTGAGGTACTTACTTCACAGAAAGCTAATGAAGAAAGCATCTCAGATACACTTTCCTCAAAGCCACAAAGTCCACAGCTGGAACAGAAAGATACATTGACTGGGGAGAGATCTTGACTCTAGAGCCCTGAGTCCAGTTAGAAAAGAGAGAAACAGAATCTTTTTGTCGCCTTCTCTCGCCACGGCCAAAACTTAATAATGCAGGGCAAAAAGAGGACAGTAGCCCCAGAGGGGTAGTTATAGCATAGTGCAGTGGTTCTCAAAGTATGTGCCAGGGCACACTGGTGCACCCTAGAAGATTTTCAGGTGTGCCCTATGGTATTCCAGAGAAATATGTGCCTGTTGGGGACCAAAAAACCAACAGGTTTTTGAAGTTTAGATTTTTGGGGGACAGAGGTGTGGGGAATTGGCTGTAAGCTGACAGTCTGCCCAACCCCCACCTCACTTGCCTGATTAGGTTGCAAAAGGCTGTTAAGCTGTGGTGCTGGATTGTTTACACTACCCCCCATGTTCCCCGGAAAGACTGGAGGCAAGTTTCTTCTATCCTTTGTTTGGTGTAAAGTTAAGATGATATGCATGGTGGGGGTTTTCTGCACTCAACACAATTAAGAGTAAAAAGAGAGGAATTCTTCAATGTATTGACGAGGAAATGAAGTTTGCCTTTCAAATATATGCCCAAACATTGAAGAAATCACTGGGACACATCAGGCTCATGTTTTTCATAAATACAAGAATAAAAAAACTTAACACATTTTCCTCAGGACCTCCCGAATTTACTAAATCTTACTAAGAATGTATCTCTCTACATAAAAAGATAACTTTTTTTGTCATTTTCTTTTATTTTTAACCCCTCTGTATTTACAAATTCTAAAAAACATAACTAAAAAATGTAACATAAAAATGTTTTTAATGTCAGAATAAATTTAATTTTGTTGTATTTATTTTGTTTAAGTACCATAAAAGCATGCTTGGACTTTATATATTTTTTCTTTAATATTTGACTTAACTATTTATAACATATTTCTCAGAAATTTGTATACAGTGTGCCTACAACTATTTGTATGGTTTTAAGTGCACCTCGACTTCAAAAAATTTGAGAACCACTTGCATAGTGGTTTCCATGCACATACTCTATCTTAATGCTGCCTGGGTTCAAATCCCAGCTCTGCCATTCCTTAATGTGTGACCTTGGGCAAGCCACTCCACTTTTCTTTGCCCAAGGTGAAATAGTAATAGCATCTACCTTACAAGGTTGTTGCAAGAAGAGTTCATAAGCTAATAAAACACTTAGAACAGGGCCTGCAACTTAATTGATATTATATAAGTGTCTGGCTATATTAAGAATAATGGTAATCATGTTACAATCTATTAACAAACCAAAGTAACACACTGTACACCTTATACCTGCACAATGTTACATGCAAAATTTATTGACTAAAACAAAGAAGAATAATGCCTTCACCTTCTCTCATCCAATCCCCTCCCCCACAACTCTCTCCCCTCTGACAGCTGTCTGTTCCATGTGTACATGCCTAGAAACATATGTACATAACACATAGACCCAGTCAACAGTGTAGTGATGGCCAGAGGGAAAAAGGGCTGGGAATTAGGGAGAAGCTGGCAGAGTTGGGAAAAATGATGACAGAAAGAGACATTGCTGGGGCAGAGGGTGCATGATGAGGTAGGCAGATGGTGGCGTGCTGAATTGTGCATTTGTAATTCGAATGGTTTTGTGAACCAATGTCATCCCAATAGATTCAATTAAAAGTGTTTTTAAAAAGGAAAGATAATGGTAGAAATCTCAACATCTATATCTTGAGCATGTTGGTTCATTTAAAAATTGCTTTGCAGCAGAAGCTGCACAACAGGGCCAAATGCAGTCCACCAAGTTGTTCTACTGGCCAGATACCCAAGGTAGTGGTTGATAGAATTAATTACTAAAATAAAATAATTGGAAATTGTCTCATAAAAATCTAGAAGAATTAAAAAGATCTGGCCACACTGGGCTCACATTAAAAAAAAAAGATTAAAATAAATATGGCCACTATCCACTGGGGACTAGTGAGGTCAGCATATGTGCTCCCTAATTTGTGACAGACTCCACTCATCCTGCTTCACTGTATGCAACTGGATTTGCAATACTTATTTTGAGGCAAGAATTAGCAAACCATAATTCATCGATCAAATCCAACCCACCACCTGATTTTGTAAATAAATTTTTATTGAAATATAGCCACACTCATTCATTTACCTGTTGCCTATAGCTGCTTTAACATTATAAAGGCAGAGTTATTTGTTGCAACGGAGACTGCATGGCCCACAATACCTAAAATATTTGCCAAATCCTGTTTCTGAAGTATTTTCTTTCAGTAGAGAGTTTGCTCTAAAATAGTTTATTTTTGACAGTATAGACTTTATTGTAAAATTTAAAAATGTATTATTATTGTTTAGAGGGAGAATGAATAATCAGAGAGACATTATCTCAAATCATAGAAACACTGAAACACTTAAAAGCTTCATCTAATTGCTGATAGTTCCCCCTCTCTCTCTGGTGGCAATGTGCCTAAATTGCAAGGATAATTCTTAAACTACAAGATGAAGATTAGATAGTACAATTTCTACAATGCCATCTTTAAAATCAGACACGATTAAATTTTGTTATCGACTATAGAAATCTTTTCCTAGAGCACCAAGTGAAATGGCCATGCATCACCTTGAATAACTTAATCTTCTTGCTTCTTCACTACAAAAATAAAACTTGTTAGAAGCATAAAAATCAATTTTATAGCTATCATAATCCTCAGAAAAAAATAATAATAGTAATGGATCAACATTCTTGCCCTCATAGAGTGGATTTTTAAAAAATATTTTTTTAAATTGATTTTAAGAGAAAGAGAGGAAGGTAGAGAGAAGAAGGAACATTGATTTGTTGTTCCACCCATTTATGCATTGATTGGTTGATTCTTCTATGTGCCCTGACCAGGGATCGAACCTGCAACCTTAGAGTATCAGGATGATGCTCTAACCAACTGACCTACCCTGCCAGGGCAAAACATATTTTATGAATACATAGAATATCATTATTTTACTAAATCACTTTGACATGTATAGTAAGTCCTCATTTAACATCATTCATAGGTGCATCTTTAAGTGAAACTATGTATAATGAGGCCAATTTTACAATAGGCTTATCAATGAAAAGAGAGTTACAATTCCTTTGGCATATTTCTGGTCACAAAAACATCACCGAACTTCTGAATAAAGACCCTAAACGTTTCTCATATTAAGGGTTGAAACAAATACGAGCTATCCATCCACTGAATAAAAACAAGTAAAATGATAATTTCCAAGCCATTTATTCCAGCTCAGGCTCATGAGTGGCCGGAGCCTATCCCTACAGCTCAGGGTACAAGGTGAGACCAAACCCTGGACAGGATACCCTTTCATCACAGGACACATCATAGCATACTCACTCAGATGGAGACAAAGAAGACACGCCCATTTACGTCACATGCATATCTTTGGGATGTGGAAGGAAACCAGAGACCTGAAAATACTCTCACAGACACAGAGAGAACTTGCAAACTCCATAGACAGTGGCCCTGGACAGGAATCAATCATTTTTTTCTCATATAATAACAAAACAATGTAGAAGGAAAGGATGTTAGTTGAGGACCTGCTGTACATAATAACATGTTTTATCTATTATTATGTATTATGTAAATGTTATTATTATTCTGCTCTAAATTCCTACAGTACACAGTGTGTGTAAGCACTCAGCTGACCCTGCCTTTAAATTTGGAATACCCATGTTTCTCATCATTACAGGCTAAGTCAACAGGGCTTATCCCACACAGATAGACCCTAAATGTTAGCTGGGACCTGTAGCAAAGTTAACTACTGAGTTCTAGTGATGGTATTTATTGACAACTCCTTTTTCAATTACTGGGGGAATTAAAGCATTTAATAATATGTCTTTCAGTTTCTGTTTTTTTGTCTGTATGAAACAATGATTAAACAGAGTCTCTACATTTTTTCTCTGCAGGGAATTTATATTAATATTCTGCTAGGTTCTTTTCATCCCTGAGGATATCGTTTGCATCATGAATATGATAGAGTCCACTCTTGAATATGTTTTCTATATACTCTCGCCTGTAGATTCTGGCCACAAAAAATAGTCCATAAATATTTGTTGATGAATGAATGAATGTGCTGGGAATGGGGATGGGGAGAGGTTGAAAGCAAAAGCTGATGTTGCAGGGAGATCTAAACATGGAACAACCTTTCAGAGCTATCCTGGGTGGACAACAGTGGAGGAACTTTATCACCTTACCCCCTCTCCACTCATTACCTCCATACACCCCAACCCACCCACTCAATCTGTCATTGAATGTGGGCAATCCTAGGATGGATTGGGTGCATAGCCTTGGGCAAGGTAGCTCTCTTTATTAAGACATTCTTCAAAGGGGGCTGACAGTTGAAGGCTGCCTACCAATGGCACTCCCAGCAGCTGGGGCAGTAAGTCCTTCATTTCTGAAAGGGGATCAGGAGGCACATCACAGCATCTACCATATGGTCATTGCTCAATAACTGTTCATCCTGTCCCATGAATAGTTGCCCAGTGAATGTATAAACAAATGAACGGACTCTTGTACCATATGGTACTGACATGACTGTTTATGCTTAGTCATTCTAAAATTTTATCTTTTTGGCCCTGTGGACATTTTGGGAAAGAGAGAATGCTCATTAGAGTCTCCATGTTGGGTGACCCAGGTAGGTGGTCAAACAATGCCGCTCTATGGCCACAGCCTAAAGGACTTGGGGGAACTCTGATTGTGGTACTCCAGCCATCAGGAGCAAAGAATGACGTCATCTTTGGAGGGATATTTAGTGAATGGCATTGCCACAGCCCCCTTTTCCATGTTAGTTTTATTTGTGTATTTTCTTGTTAAGAAATAAAATAACAAGTCTCACTAATGAGCTCTAAAATTGCTTCTAACTCTAACATTCTATAATTCTACAATTCAAAAATTAGGAGCTAACAATATTGGGTGTTTGTCCTGCGCCAGCTCTAGAACCCAACACTTTTCATACATTAGCTAATGTAATCTCCACGGTTTTCTCATCAGGAAAATGGAGATAAAAATAGTACCTTCCTCAAAAGTGAGAATTAGCCTGACCAGACAGTGGTGCAGTGGATAGAACGTCGAACTGGGATGTGGAGGACCCAGGTTCGAGACCCTGAGGTCACCAGCTTGAGCGCGGGTTCATCTGGTTTGAGTGAAGCTCACCAGCTTGGACCCAAGATCACTGGCTCGAGCAAGGGGTTACTCAGTCTGCTAAAGGCCCATGGTCAAGGCACATATGAGAAAGCAATCAATGAACAACTAAGGTGTTGCAATGAAAAACTGATGATTGATGCTTCTCATCTCTCTCCATTCCTGTCTGTCTGTTCCTATCTGTCCCTCTCTCTGACTCTCTCTCTGTCTCTGTAAAAAAAAAAAAAAAAGAGTGAGAATTAAATGAAGTAACAGGTAAAACACTAAGGACACAGCCTGGCCTGTAGGAAGTGTTCAGTAAAGTTTAGCCATTATTATTTTTACTTCTCTTTATTCCTGATTACTCAGAAGTCACTACATGATCTCATTAAGGTTCACCCTTTTTTGAGAGATCTAGCTCTGTAAATTTCCTAACTCTATTCCATGTTATGTGTCTCCTCTTTCCTCATGGCTCTAGGTGATCAAAATAACATGAGTTTACCTTGACCACTATTAGTCCATATATTTGCACAAGTAGTTTTTGAAAGGGAGTATTTCCCACAGAGTATTCAACACTCTGAATTCAGTAGTTGGTTCAGAGTTGATTGTGTTGTGTATCCCTCCAAAAAACATTTTCCAAGCCAACTCTTTACTGCCTTTCATTACAATCTGTATTTGTCCACTTTGAACTAAATTGCCACATGATGCTATAGTTAAAACTTCACATTGGCAGTCTTCTGCAATATATGTAAGTCAAGCCTATTTGTGTATAAATAAGTCAATCACAGGCATCTTAGAAACATCCTATCTATTAGAATTGTGAAAATGATAAACTAAGTCTCTAGTATTTGCCTTAGTCTTGAAAGGAGGGGAGATATTCCATAAACTCATGGATAATTTTCAAGTGATCCAAATAAGCCTCCAGAACTCTTCCCAGTATTATATCTGTTCAAAGCTTTACAATAATCATTCCTACCTTTGGTTCTCAGTGTTGGCTACATATTGAAATCACCTGAAGAACTTTTAAAATACTAGGTTGCACCCCCAGTATTGAGTCTGGGAGTAGCATGGGCATCAAAGTTTTAAAGTTCTGATGGTGCTGAATGCAACAAAATTTAAGAATTGCTGATCTATTGCCAAATAAACATGTTTGTTTAATTGGTCATAGTTTCACTCTTTTAAATATTAGTGCACTTTGACCCCTAAAGAATTACAAAATACCTCAGAATTTTTCACAACTGAAGGTTCTACTGTGTACTGAGCCATGTACAGGTAGTTATGCATTTCCAGAATATTCTGTGCTCTGGTCTATTTTGGAGTATTGCATAATTATACAACTCAGTAATGGGTAAATAAATGGCCCACTAGACATTAGTAGGGGTTACAGGAAAGAAAGAAGTTCAGAACCACAGATAAATAAAATTGAATAGTTCCTTACTGTGGGGTTTCTCAGGAACTTTGATAGACTAATGTGCATGTAAATCTTTAAGAGCATTTCCGCCCTGGCCGGTTGGCTCAGCGGTGGAGCGTCAGCCTGGCGTGGGGGGGACCCGGGTTCGATTCCCGGCCAGGGCACATGGGAGAAGCGCCCATTTGCTTCTCCACTCCCCCCGCTCCTTCCTCTCTGTCTCTCTCTTCCCCTCCCGCAGCCAAGGCTCCATTGGAGCAAAGATGGCCCGGGCGCTGGGGATGGCTCCTTGGCCTCTGCCCCAGGCGCTAGAGTGGCTCTGGTCACGGCAGAGTGACACCCCGGAGGGGCAGAGCATCGCCCCCTGGTGGGCAGAGCGTTGCCCCTGGTGGGAGGGCCGGGTGGATCCTGGTCGGGTGCATGCGGGGGTCTGTCTGACTGTCTATACTCGTTTCCAGCTTCAGAAAAATACAAAAAAAAAAAAAAAAAAAAAAAAAAGCATTTCCTAAGCTCATTTGATCACAGAATCCTCTCTTCACCACCCAAACTCTACCATCCCAGTGTCTCATAACATCTTTGAGAACGCCCTACTGAATACTTCAAGAAGCACCGGTTCAGAGAGTTTATGTTCTGGCAGGAAGGAAAGAACAGGGTGCTAAAGGAAGCATAGAACATGGAGCTGATGCCCATGAGGATCTGACTCTGCTTTGGGAGCAAGGCCCTGACTTCTGGGCAGCTGACCTTAGAAGCTGATGGGTCCTTTGTTACTGTTAGCTATTGAGGCCAACAGCACAACCCTGGGTTGCTCAGCTCTGCCTACAAATAGGTGAATGATGTCTTTGTCTCCCACCCCTGTGAGTTATAAAGAGGTCCCCACATGTGGGAACAATAAATCAGTGGCCAAGGACATTTAGTGTCCTCCAAAGAGAGAGTGAGGTTCAAAGCCACTGCTTGGTCTCTTCCTTGGCTGGACAGAAAGGAAAGCAGAGGGAGCTAAAGAATACAGACCTCACAATTCTGCTCTTGTGACTGCTACCAAATTCTGGTAGCATGAGTCTGGGCCGACTTTCTCATCTATAAGATGGAAATATAGAACACCTAAGCATTCTTGTGGAGATTAAATATGACCACATAAGTGAAAGGACTGTATGAACTTGAATGACCTATGCAAATGTTAGAAGTTACTTTCATTATTGCGGCAATTAACATCAATAGGATTCTCTCACTAAATCTGAGTCATAACCCAGGGGAAATTTTGAGAATCTATAACCATGCAAAAAATTTTTTGTCATCTAGTTTTTCATAAATATTGCAAAGTAGGAGAGAGAGAGTGTGTGTGTGTGAGAAATCGACTCAACAAGTCAGGGCTCTCCAAGTCTCTAAAATTGTTTTGTTTTACTTGTTCTCTGAGACCTTGAAGGTGAGCTGAACGCTCACATCATTCCACTGTTTAATAGTCCGTTGTCTCCTCCCATTACTTCAAATGCATTTTATTGACAGATGGTTCCTTTGGGAAAGCACCTTAATGATTAGCCAAGTAGAAAACACCACTCATTTTTCTGTAGGTCATGCTTGTTTAGTAAGGCTAAATTGAAGCAACACACCTGAGTTGACAGACTCTGCATAGCAGTTGATTTCCCTTCAAATTTCTTTCATCATCCCATGCTATTTTTGCAGAGGTGACTGGGAAACACGGCTGGGAGGCAGTTTCCACCCACCTTCATCTCTGTCACCCTGTGGCTATGCTGAAGCTCCAGTCCAGCTATGCTTTAAGCCATGCTTTCTTTCATTAACAAGCCTCCCTGACCGTCTGCTTCCCATGGTTTGCCAGTGTATGCACTTTACTGATTTGCTAATTGGCACTGTAAACTCTGCTTTCCTTTCATTGTGCAATTTTGTATTGAAGTGTTTGTTTCGTTTCCCACTCAGTGGCTTCCTTCCCTTCCGCTCCACCCATCCTGTGTGGAAATCCTCCCTTTCATCCTCTGATGCCACTTTCAGGGCACTGGATGTCTGGCCCTGAACATCCTTCTGACTTTGATGGACCACCCTCACAGGAATAGTTCCTCAGAGTTTTTCTCTGCTTAGACCACCCCATGTGGTATTTGGTCTAACATGCTCTAGTTTGATTGGAGGGATAAAAGTATGCATACACTTTGAATGGCTTTATGCCTAATACACAGAGAGTGACATCTTTTTGCTTGATAAATACAATAGTGCTGAGTGCTTCTAACTTCCAAACTCATAACAATAACCAGAAGAAGAATAAAGCTCCATATGAGGACATGTACTTGTGTTTCACGGGTGTCATCACGTTAAACCTCCCATCATGCCATCTCTTCAGAGTCTCGCTAAGTGAGAAGTGGGTGGTTGAGCAACCTTCTTATCATTCAAAGTCAACAAGAAACAGGCAAGAGTTAAGTTTCTTTTTCAGTGAAGTACCAGGAGCCACTGGGGGCCTTAGATTAAAAAGTTACTAGTGCTTTGAGGACTTAAGATAAGGTCTTCAACCAGTAAGCCCTATGCAAAGTAAGAGAATCTATATAAAATGTAAACAACAACTTTATAGCTTGTAATATTCTATAAATTCAGCATAAATGTGCATACAGAGCCAAGTACACTCTGCCCAAGGAACCCCTCTCCCCATCCTCCACCTCCAATATCTTCATTGATTCTCTCTTTCCCTCCATTGATGTTTCTACTCAAATATCATCTCATCAGGGAGATCTCATGTGAATTCCAGTTTTAAAGAAATGTCCAGACTTGTCACTTTTTATTCTTATCTTGCTTTATATTTCCTATTTAATACTTATTACTACATATCTTTGCCAGTGTCCTCTGATTAGAATGTAAGTTTCACAAGAGCAGGGATGTCTGTCTTATTCACATAGGACAGTGCCTGGCATATAGTGCCATTCATATATCTGTCAGATAAATGAATGAATAAATGACTACATAGAATCGAGAACTGCTAAAAAAAAAAAAAAAAAGAGGCCCTGGCCCGTTGGCTCAGTGGTAGAGCATCTGCCTGGCATGTTGAAGTTCTGGGTTCAATTTCCAGTCAGGGCACACAGGAGAAGTGAACATCTGCTTCTCCACCCCTCCCACTCCTCTTCTCTTTCTCTCTCTCTTTTTCCCTCCTACAGCCATGGCTTGATTGGTTCAAACAAATTGGCTCGATTGGTTCAAGCAAGGTGGCCCCTGGTGCTGAGGATGGCTCCATGGCCTCTCCTCAGGTGCTAAAATAGCTCCATTGCTGAGCAACAGAGCAATGGCCCCAGATGGGCAGAGTATCACCTGGTAGGGGACTTGCTGGGTAGATCACGGTTGGGGTCCATGCAGGATTATGCCTCTCTGCCTCTCCACCTTTCGCTTAAAAGTAAGAAAAGAAGAAAGAAAAAAAAGAATTGCTAAAAAGCAAAGTAGTATTTCTCTCCTTTACTCCTTTTTGTAAATATTTAATACTGTGTAAAAAGCAGTAAAGGTTATCATTCTAAAACTATAAAAATTATTATTATTTTTTAAATGATAGACCATGGAAAGTTTTAAAAAGTAAGGAAAATACTTGAAAATGGCTTTGTGCTATTTCTTTAGTTATACTGTTGTCTGAGATGCACTGTGATATGGGGAAAGAGCTTGGGTTTAGGCTTGGGGAGACAAGGACGTGGTTCTCAATTCCAACTCTGTCATGTCCACACTGAAGCCACTTTGATTCAACCTCTTACCCACTGAATCTCCATGTCCTTATCTAAAAATGGAAATAAACATTGCAGTATTATGGTGAGGATCAGCAACAAAATCTACAGTGGCCCTGGCCTGTGGCTCAGTGGATAGAATGTCAGCCTGGCATATGGACATCCCAGGTTTAATTCCCAGTCAGGGCACACAGGAAAAGCGATCATCTGCTTCTTCACCCCTCCCCTCTTTCTCCCTCTTCCTTTCCTGCAGCCAGTGGCCCAATTGACTCGAGTGTGGCCAGGGGTGCTGAGGATAGCTCCCTTGGAGTGCTAAAAATGGTTTGGTACTGGAACATTGGCCTCAGATGGGGTTGTCGGGTAGATCCCAGTGGTAGTGCATGCGGAAGTCTGTCTCTCTATTTCTCCTCCTCTTCCCTAATAAAAAAATCTACAGTGTAGGCCCTGGCCAGTGACTCAGTGGATGGAGCATTACCCCCATGCACCAAGGTCGCAGGTTGGATCCCCAGTTAGGGCACATATAAGAAGCAATCAATGAATGTACAACTAAATGGAACAACTAAGTAGAAAACAAATTGTTGCTTCTCTCTCTTCCAACCCTCTCAAACTAAAAACTAAAACTAAACATAAAATCTACAGCATGCCTGAAACATGATCAGTCCTTATTAACTTAGAGTTACTATTATTGTGTTCCCTTTGACAGCACATATACTAAAAAAGAATTACTATTATTATCTTGATCAAATTCCATGAGTGAGATGTTTCTTCATTTATTTGGTAGCTAGTTGCATTTAATTTGTAAAATCGCCTTCCAGAATGACATGTCTAGCTTTGGACAGTAACTGAATCTGCTCGTTATTGTGGAAGAAAAAGTTCATTTACTTCGCAATTACAACATTAAGGTAGGTGGTTGGTAATCCAGGAACTATTCAACCTTGTTGATATGTGATTTGAAAATTAAAATGCACAACAGTGCTTGACCTGTGGTGGTGCAGTGGATAAAGTGTCGACCTGGAAATGCTGAGGTCGCCGGTTCGAAACCCTGGGCTTGCCTGGTCAAGGCACATATGGGAGTTGATGCTTCCAGCTCCCCCCCTTCTCTCTCTCTCTCCCTCTCTCTTCTCTCTCTCCCTCTCTGTCTCCCTCTCTCCCTCTCTCTCTCCTCTCTAAAAATGAATAAATAAAATAAATTTTAAATTAAAAAAAATGCACAACAGTGAAAGAAAGGAAGAAAGAAAGAAAGAAAGAAAGAAAGAAAGAAAGAAAGAAAGAAAGAAAGAAAGAGAAAGAAAGAAAAGGGGGGGGGGAGAAAGAGAGAGAGAGAAGAAACGTGTCTGAGCAGCCTAGCTTCATAAAAGGAGACACAGAAGGAGGCTATACTAACTATACAAACAGATCCATGACCTTGGAAAAGTGACCCAAAGTACAGAGTAAACTGATGGTAAGTTTATAATAACTTACCCATTCTCTGAGAGCCTGTTATACTTTTTTTAAGTATTCTCTCTGGATATTATTAAATTCAGTTATAAAATATTGTTAAATACCTACAACTTTTCAGGCCCCATGCTTGGCCCTGGGATATCATTATGCATAAGTCAGACCCAGACCTGTGCCCCCAGAACTAAAAATATAGTAGAAAATAGGAACAAGTACAGTGGCCATTGCCACACACTGCGGTAAAAGCTGTGATGGACAGGAGAGCAGCACCTGTCACAGTGTTGGCAGCCATCTGGTTCTTAAGGAGGGCTGGTAGGTGTCTATTTTTATAATTATGCCTCATAACTTACATATATGTTACGTATATTATTTTGTACGCACTAAACATTACATAACTTAAAAAGCAAAGTACAGGGGAATGTGTAGACAGCTAGTGGGATCCTCATTATAACTTAGTGGGTGCTACAGCTAAGCTTAAAGCAGAATGATGAGTAGGAGTAAGCCAGTGCAGGAGAGGCAGGAAGGAGAGCGTGTCCTCGGGCAGGAGGAGCCCAGAGGCATGGCCTGGATGGAGGTGCGGGAGAGTGGGGCCTGTCTGAGGAAGACAGAGTGGTCTGGCATGGATGAAACATAGTGTGACAGTGGACCTAACCAGGGCTCAAACTCTAAGGACTTTGTGAGTCAGTCAGCGAAATGGAACTTGATCCTAAGGACCATGAGGAGTCACGGAAGAGTTTTATACAGCTCAGTTACAGGATTAGACTCACATTTGAGAAAGATCACAGCTGCAGGGTTAGAAGTAAATTTAAGGGACAAGACTAGAAGCAAGACAATCACTCAAGACACATTTGTTGACTTACACATTTCGCAAAGATCAAAAGTTTGACATGTACAATACTTGTAAGAGAGCAGAGAGGCAGAGAATATAAATTGACATGCTCTCTTTAGAGAAAAAGTTGTCAATATCTATCAAAATAAAAAATTTATATACCTTTAATCTAACAGTTCCACTGCTGAGAATATATCTGGCAAATCAACCTGCATGTGCACATGTGCGCACACACACACACACACACATACACACACACACAAATCAACCTGCACACCTGATAAGACATGCATGTATAAGCTTTAAAAGAGTTAGATCTGTTTCTGTAGGCATGGACAGACCTCTTGAATGATGCTAAGTGAAGAAAGCAAAATCTCAAATATTGAGTATGGTATTCTTGTATAAAAAGAACACATTCACTGATAGTTGTATGTTTTTGTTGATGCATAAAAACATATTTGGAAGGATATATTGATTGCCTCTGAAGAGAAAGCCTAAAAGTTCTGGGAGAGGAGAAAGCTTACTTTTTATTAAATATACATTTTACTTCACTGTGGTAAAAAGACTTAATATGAGAGCTACACTTTTAACAAATTATTAAGTATACAATACTAAATTCTTTTTTTTTCTTTTTTGTATTTTTCTGAAGTGAGAAGTGTGGAGGCAGAGAGACAGACTCCCACATGTGCCCGACCAGGATCCACCCGACATGCCCACCATAAGGTGATGCTCTGCCCATCTGGGCTGTTGCTCTGTTGCAGCCAGAGCCATTCTAGCATCTGAGGCGGAGGCCATGGAGCCATCTTCAGCACCCGGGCCAACTTTGCTCCAATGGAGCCTTGGCTGTGGGAGGGAAGGAGAGAGAGTGAAAGGAGAGGGGAAAGGGTGGAGAAGCAGATGGGCGCTTCTCCTGTGTGCCCTGACTGGGAAATGAACCTGAGACTTCCACACACAGGGCCAACACTCTACCACTGAGCCAACTAGCCAGGGCCTACCATACTGAATTCTTAACTATGGGCACTATGCTGTATAGCAGGTCTCTAGAACTTACTCAGCTTGCATAACTGAAACTTTATAGGCACTGATTAGCAATTGATTACAACAATACCTGTGACAAAAAGATTGTATTTTATAAAAGCATATGTGAATATGTGCATGTATTATGTTTCAATGAAACACTATGGGGATTTTGTATGTCTATATTTAAGATAAATTTTCCTGTACCTAATGAAAGACAACATAATCTATCATCCCACCAGATCCAGTAAGAGTTGTTTCCAAGGTGGCCTGCATTGTTTTCTATAGTGAGAGGAGAAAAAAACAAAAGTGACTGATGGCCCATAGAAGGCCCTTTTGGAGGCTTAGTCATAGGTAGTGCCTGGCCTGCTTTGGAAACTTAGAAAAATAAGAAATCTGATTATGAACCTTGTACTGTTTATCATACAAAAAAAACCCTTGGGTCAAGCCTTCACACCTTGTCAGGTTGTCTCCTCCTCATCTCAACCTTGCTCAGGGCAGCTGCTGAGGCCCACTGCCCTGGGTGGGCTGTGAGAGGCCCAGGACCAGGCCTTTAGGGGCAGCCTGGAGAGGGCTTCCTGAGAACCCAGGGCCACCTCAGAGACAGGGCCATCACCCCCGAGGGTCCCAAGAGCTTTTCCAGCAGGTGAACTCAGACTCATGCTGGAGGAGTGATTTTCCTGAAGGTTAGGCAGGGGTTGGAACCCTGCCCATCCACTCATATCTCTACTCCCACTCCTTCGGCCTATTTATAAAGAGCTCTTCATTTATAATTTGATGTTAATTCTAAATACTCCGGGGAACTTCTCTTCCATCTTCCAGCCTCTAGGACCCTGAATATTTGATTTTAAAAGTAGCTCTCGGCACATTTGCCCTATGAACAGGGTGGGGGAAGAGTGCGTCATTTAGACAAGCAGTTTAATGGGGCAGAAAGATGGATGAACAATTTTTGTATGTTCTAAAAACCTCAGGCAAATGTATATGTGCATGTAGTGGCTAATAATTCGCTAGCAAATTTGGCTTGGCATCAAATGAGACCCAGTTCAGTGGCAGAACAGGCCAGTGGCGAGGTTGAAGAGGACAACAACACTTCAGTCCAGGCTCCTCACCCGCCATTCCTTCCATTGCAAGTGTTTCTTCATTTTGAGAAAACAGAAAATGTCTTACATACTCTGGTGTGAGGAAAATAGATTTAAAACATCATTTCACAATGTCTATGTACATCAAAACATCATATTTTGCACCTTAAATATACATAACTTTTCTTTGTCAGTTATACCTCAATAAAACTGGAAGGAATTAAAAATTAAAAATAAAAACATGCCTTCCATAAAAAGTACATTCAATTGTCATAACCATGGCAAGACAGAAGTTCTGATTTTCTAACTAGAAAATAATTAATAAAAATGTTATTGAATTGTGTTATGATAAATTAAAACACAAGATAATAATTTCTCAGAGAAACTGTGGACATTGAGGAACATGAGTTAAGCTGTTCTTAAAGGGGCATTTGGAGGATTGGGAGAGGAAAGGTGAAGGGATTAAGAAGTACTGATTCGGGGATGACGTCAGAGTAATGGCGGGGTAGGAAGCGATACCGATAAATCTCCCCCAAAACTCAACAAGATCTTCAACCAGAAACAGAAAAACCTATACTTGGAGCTTCCAGATGCTTCGCAATACACCCAAAGGTATGATTGAGTGAAAAATTGGCTAAATATATAACCAAACCCCGAAGGAAATAGGGAGTAAGAAATGCTCCTCCTTCCTCACTAACCTAAACAGGGCGGCTTTCTCTGGTAACTGTGAATATAGAAACTGAGGCGGGCAAAGGGGGTGAATAGATCCAGGCCGCCGCAGCACAAACGGAGGAACCAGGCTGTGGCACAGAGATCCAAGCCGAGGAAAATTTGATCCTGTGGCAACCCGGGCAATATAAGCTAACACTCGCGCCAAACCCAAAGAAAGAAAGAAAAGCAGAGCGGCCATTTTACCCGGTCTCCTGGTCGGTGCGCAGTTAGTGGGCGAGAATTTCTTCCTGGGAAAGCCACGCATGGGAGGGAGTGAGAACTAATTCCAACGGTGGAGATTTTCCGTGCTGGAGGGTGTTTCACTCAGAGGGAACTGCGGCCGGCCTCATATCCTGGTTTGCGCACGCAGATAAGGAGTGAGCGATTCCTCCGAGTGCCTCGGCAGTGCGCGCCCGTGTTATCGCACAGAGGGGCAGAGTCAGGGGCCTTTGTGTGGGCCAAAGCGGAATCTCGAGCCGCCTCAGCGCCTTGCAAAAGCCGCACACAGGGACGGAGCGAGACTCAAATCCAACGGTGGAGATTTTCTGTGCTGGAGGGTGTTTCACTCAGAGGGAACCGCGGCCGGCCTCATATCCTGGTTTGCGCGCGCAGATAAGGAGTGAGCGATTCTTCCGAGTGCCTCGGCAGTGCGCGCCCGTGTTATCGCACAGAGGGGCAGAGTCAGGGGCCTCTGTGTGGGCCAAAGCGGAATCTCGAGCCGCCCCAGCGCCTTGCAAAAGCCGCACACGGGGACGGAGTGAGACTCAATTCCAACGCTACAACTTTTCCCTGCGGTTGGGGGTTTCACTCAGAGCGTGAGACTGCTGGCCGGATATCCTGGTCGCAGACAGTGAGTGAGAGTTTCCTCCAAGCGCCCCGGAAGTGGGCGCCCGCTTGTGTTACCGGACAGAGTGGCAGAGCCAGAGGTCTTTGAGTGGGCAGAAAGCCCGCCTGATTATGCTAGCAGCTCTGACTGACTGAGCCTTACCCAGAGCCCTGTGCTGAGTGGAAATAGAGTGGGGAGTTGCCAGCTCTTTGAGCCTCTTACTATCCAGGCAGAGGCAGCAGCAACCCCATAGCTGGATTATCAGGCTACTAATTAAGGAAGGAAAGACTAGGAGAAAGGCTCCAGGAACACGGACTCTCTCACTGTCGGAGCCTATAAATGCTATTGAGCTTCGACTGCCAACGAGACTAAAGCACAATATATGACATTGCCATAGAGACTTATCAACTGCAAACCTCTACCTGAGCATGCCAAAGGGGCAGAACCCGGGGTACAGAGTCACCGACCAGGAAGAGGGAGAGAAAAGAAAAAGCAAGAAGATAACCTCTCAAAATCAAGAATAATCTGCAGACTTTATAACCTATCCCATTTTATTATATTTGTTTGTTTGTTTCTCTTATCTTCATTCTTGATACTTTTTTTTCCTCCTCCAATTTGGCCGATTAACTCTCTACCGGTCTTACTCTCTCCTCTCCTTGAACTACACTACCCATAAGTGTTACATCTCCCATTATCTTTTCTCTTCTCTTCCTTTCTCTCTATGAGGGTTGCACTCCAAAACCCTTAACTCTCTCTCTCTCTCTCTCCTTTCTTTTTTCTTCTTTTAGTGGTTACCTCTTTTTTTCTCTCTCTTTCTTTTCTCCCTCTATATTAGTTTCTTCCTTTCTCCTTTATATCTCCTCTCATTCAAACCTCAATAACAAACAAATTATCTTATCTGGGACTCAAACCTATGTTTGTGGCATTTTGGGGGGGGTTTATTTCACCTTTTTAACTCACTAGCAGTGCTCTCATCCCTGGCTCTCCATATTATCTAGTTCTTGTTCCACTAAATACAATAGTAATTTTTTAATTTGTCCCCCCATTTTTCCGTTTTCCTCTTATTCCTCTCATCATAACTCTTAGACAACCAACACCTAAAAGCAAATCATTTCATTCTTGACCCAAATTTTTTCCTTATTTGCTTTTTGTGGGTCCATACGCTCTTTTTTTTTCTTTTTTCTATCCTTTTTTTTTTCTTTTTTTTTTTTTTTTTTGCCCCTTTATTACTTTTCCCCAATTCAGGCCCTCCATCACAGGCATTGTTTGTTATAATTCACAGTCCACCACAAGATTTTCTCAAAAAAGAGGGGAGAGGAGAGGAGAGGAAAAAAGGAGGGGGGGAATAATTTCTTTTTTTTAATTTTTATTTTATTTTTCTTTATTTCATTATTAATTTTTTTTAAAAAAAAACAACTCTTTTCGATTTTTTATTTTTTTTATTGTTATTTTTTTTTAACTTTTTATTCTTTATTAAATCTCATTAATACTATCAACAAAACCACCCTCAGATGCCATTAAGGAAGAGAAAATCAAATATCATGGATACAAAAGAAAGAGAGGTAACACAGCTAGATGAGGAAAAATCTATGGAGAAAAAATTTAATATATTGGAAACCTTGGAGCTAAATGACAGAGAACTCAAGATAGAAATCCTAAAAATCCTCCGAGATATACAAGAAAACACAGAAAGGCAATTTAGGGAGCTCAGAAAACAACTCAATGAACACAAAGAATATATGTCCAAGGAAATTGAAACTATAAAAACAAATCAAACAGAGATGAAAAACTCAATTCACGAGCTGAAAAACGAAATAACAAGCTTAGCTAATAGAACAGGTCAGATAGAAGAGAGGATTAGTGAAATAGAAGACAAGCAACTTGAGGCACAACAGAGAGAAGAAGAAAGAGACTCAAAAATTTAAAAAAATGAGATAGCCCTACAAGAATTATCTGACTCCATCAAAAAGAATAACATAAGAATAATAGGTATATCAGAGGGAGAAGAGAGAGAAAATGGAATGGAGAACATACTCAAACAAATAATAGATGAGAACTTCCCAAGCCTGTGGAAAGAACTAAAGCCTCAAGTTCAAGAAGCAAACAGAACTCCGAGTTTTCTTAACCCCAACAAACCTACTCCAAGGCATATCATAATGAAATTGACACAAACAAACAGCAAAGAAAAAATTCTCAAGGCAGCCAGGGAAAAGAAGAATACAACATATAAAGGAAGGCCCATTAGATTATCATCAGATTTCTCAGCAGAAACTTTACAAGCTAGAAGAGAGTGGACCCCAATATTTAAAGTCCTGAAAGAGAGGAACTTTCAGCCACGAATATTATACCCATCAAAGCTATCCTTCAAATACAAAGGAGAAATAAAAACATTCACAGGTACAGAAAAGATGAGGGAATTTATCATCAGAAAACCCCCACTCCAGGAATTACTAAAGGGGGTTCTCCAATCAGATACAAAGAACAAAAAAAAAAACAGAGCCAAAAGTAAAAGCTCCAAGAAGAACACAATAAAACCAAATTTAAACTGTGACAACAACAAAAAGAAAGAGGGGGAGAAGATGGAGATTAACAGTAGCAAAGGACGATGGAGTGCAAAAGTACTCACAAAATAGTTCGCTACAATGAACAGGGTAGGGACCCTTTTCATTACTCAAAGGTAACCACCATTGAAAAAACCACCACAGAAGCACATGAGATAAAAAAGATAGCAACAGAGGAAAGATGTATGGAATACAACCAAATAAAAACAAAAGATAGAAAAACAAAAGAGAAGGATCAAACAAGACACAAAACTAACAGAAAGCAAGATATAAAATGGCAATAGGGAACTCACAAGTATCAATAATTACACTAAATGTAAACGGATTAAACTCACCAATAAAAAGGCACAGAGTAGCAGAATGGATTAAAAAAGAAAATCCAACTGTATGCTGCCTACAGGAAACTCATCTAAGTAACAAGGATAAAAACAAATTCAAAGTGAAAGGCTGGAAAACAATACTCCAAGCAAATAACATCCAAAAAAAAGCAGGTGTAGCAATACTCATATCGGATAATGCTGACTACAAGACAGGAAAAGTACTCAGAGACAAAAATGGCCATTTCATAATGGCTAAGGGGACACTGAATCAAGAAGACATAACAATTCTTAATATATATGCACCAAACCAAGGAGCACCAAAATATATAAGACAGGTACTTATTGATCTTAAAACAAAAACTGACAAAAATACAATCATACTTGGAGACCTCAATACACCGCTGACGGCTCTAGATCGGTCAACCAAACAGAGAATCAACAAAGACATAGTGGCCTTAAACAAAACACTAGAGCACCTGGATATGATAGACATCTACAGGACATTTCATCCCAAAGTGACTGAGTATACATTTTTCTCCAGTGTACATGGATCATTCTCAAGAATTGACCATATGTTGGGCCACAAAAACAACAGCAGCAAATTCAGAAAAATTGAAGTTGTACCAAGCATATTTTCTGATCATAAAGCCTTGAAACTAGAATTCAACTGCAAAAGAGAGGAAAAAAATCCCACAAAAATGTGGAAACTAAACAACATACTTTAAAAAAATGAATGGGTCAAAGAAGAAATAAGTGCAGAGATCAAAAGATATATACAGACTAATGAAAATGACAATACGACATATCAGAATCTATGGGATGCAGCAAAAGCAGTGATAAGAGGGAAGTTCATATCGCTTCAGGCATATATGAACAAACAAGAGATAGCCCAAGTGAACCACTTAACTTCTCACCTTAAGGAACTAGAAAAAGAAGAACAAAGACAACCCAAAACCAGCCGAAGAAAGGAGATAATAAAAATCAGAGCAGAAATAAATGAATTAGAGAACAGAAAAACTATAGAAAAAATTAATAGAACAAGGAGCTGGTTCTTTGAAAAGATCAACAAAATTGACAAACCCTTGGCAAGACTTACCAAGGAAAAAAGAGAAAGAACTCATATAAACAAAATCCAAAATGAAAGAGGAGAAATCACCACGGACACCGTAGATATACAAAGAATTATTGTAGAATACTATGAAAAACTTTATGCCACTAAATTCAACAACCTAGAAGAAATGGATAAATTCCTAGAAAAATACAACCTTCCTGGACTGAGTCAAGAAGAAGCAGAAAGCCTAAACAGACCTATCAGTAGAGAAGAAATAGAAAAAACCATTAAAAACCTCCCCAAAAATAAAAGTCCAGGCCCTGACGGCTATACCAGCGAATTTTATCAAACATTCAAAGAAGACTTGGTTCCTATTCTACTCAAAGTCTTCCAAAAAATTGAAGAAGAAGCAATACTTCCAAACACATTTTATGAGGCCAACATAACCCTCATACCAAAACCAGGCAAGGATGGCACAAAAAAAGAAAACTACAGACCAATATCTCTAATGAATACAGATGCTAAAATACTAAACAAAATACTAGCAAATCGAATACAACAACATATTAAAAAAATAATACATCATGATCAAGTGGGATTCATCCCAGAATCTCAAGGATGGTTCAACATACGTAAAATGGTTAACGTAATACACCATATCAACAAAACAAACAACAAAAACCACATGATCTTATCAATAGATGCAGAAAAGGCTTTCGATAAAATACAACACAATTTTATGTTTAAGACTCTCAACAAAATGGGTATAGAAGGAAAATATCTCAACATGATAAAGGTCATATATGATAAACCATCAGCTAACATCATATTAAATGGCACTAAACTGAAGGCTTTCCCCCTTAAATCAGGAACAAGACAGGGTTGTCCACTCTCTCCACTCTTATTTAATGTGGTACTAGAGGTTCTAGCCAGAGCAATCAGACAAGACAAAGAAATAAAAGGCATCCATATCGGAAAAGAAGAAGTAAAGGTATCACTTTTTGCAGATGATATGATCCTATACATCGAAAACCCCAAAGAATCCACAAAAAGACTACTAGAAACAATAAGCCAATACAGTAAGGTCGCAGGATACAAAATTAACATACAGAAGTCAATAGCCTATCTATATGCCAACAATGAAACAACTGAGAAGGAACTCAAAAGAATAATCCCCTTCACGATTGCAACAAAAAAAATAAAATACTTAGGAATAAACATAACAAAGAATGTAAAGGACTTATATAATGAAAACTATAAACCATTGTTAAGGGAAATTGAAAAAGATATAATGAGATGGAAGAATATACCTTGTTCTTGGCTAGGAAGAATAAATATAATCAAGATGGCTATATTACCCAAAGCAATATACAAATTTAATGCAATTCCCATCAAACTTCCAATGACATTTTTTAAAGAAATAGAGCAAAAAATCATCAGATTTATATGGAAGTATAAAAAACCCCGAATAGCCAAAGCAATCCTAAAGAAAAAGAATGAAGCTGGGGGCATAACAATACCTGACTTCAAACTCTATTATAGGGCCACGACAATCAAAACAGCATGGTATTGGCAGAAAAATAGACACTCAGACCAATGGAACAGAATAGAAAGTCCAGAAATAAAACCACATATATATAGTCAAATAATTTTTGATAAAGGGGCCAACAACACACAATGGAGAAAAGAAAGCCTCTTCAATAAATGGTGCTGGGAAAATTGGAAAGCCACATGCAAAAGAATGAAACTGGACTACAGTCTCTCCCCCTGTACAAAAGTTAACTCAAAATGGATCAAAGATCTAAACATAAGACCTGAAACAATTAAGTACATAGAAGAAGACATACGTACTCAACTCATGGACCTGGGTTTTAAAGAGCATTTTATGAATTTGACTCCAATGGCAAGAGAAGTGAAGGCAAAAATTAATGAATGGGACTACATCAGACTAAGAAGTTTTTGCTCAGCAAGAGAAACTGATAACAAAATAAACAGAAAGCCAACTAAATGGGAAATGATATTTTCAAACAACAGCTCAGATAAGGGCTTAATATCCAAAATATACAAAGAACTCATAAAACTCAACAACAAACAAACAAACAATCCAATAAAAAAATGGGAAGAGGATATGAATAGACACTTCTCCCAGGAAGAAATACAAATGGCCAACAGATATATGAAAAGATGCTCATCTTCTTTAGCTATTAGAGAAATGCAAATCAAAACGGCAATGAGATACCACCTCACACCTGTTCGATTAGCTGTTATTAGCAAGTCAGGTAATAGCAAATGTTGGAGAGGCTGTGGAGAAAAAGGAACCCTCATACACTGTTGGTGGGAATGTAAAGTAGTACAACCATTATGGAAGAAAGTATGGTGGTTCCTCAAAAAACTGAAAATAGAACTACCTTATGACCCAGCAATTCCTCTACTGGGTATATATCCCCAAAACTCAGAAACATTGATACGTAAAGACACATGCAGCCCCATGTTTATTGCAGCATTGTTCACAGTGGCCAGGACATGGAAACAACCAAAAAGCCCATCAATAGATGACTGGATAAAGAAGATGTGGCACATATACACTATGGAATACTACTCAGCCATAAGAAATGATGACATCGGAACATTTACAGCAAAATGGTGGGATCTTGATAACATGATACGAAGCGAAATAAGTAAATCAGAAAAAACAGGAACTGTATTATTCCATACGTAGGTGGGACATAATAGTGAAACTAAGAGACATTGATAAGAGTGTGGTGGTTACGGGGGGGAGGGGGGAATGGGGGAGGGAAAGGGGGAGGGGGAGGGGCACAGAGAGAACAAGATAGAGGGTGACGGAGGACAATCTGACTTTGGGTGGTGGGTATGTAACATAATTGAACGACAAGATAACCTGGACTTGTTATCTTTGAATATATGTATCCTGATTTATTGATGTCACCCCATTAAAAAAATAAAATTATAAAAAAAAAAAAAAAAAAAGAAGTACTGATTGGTAATTACAAAATAGTCATGAGGATGAAAGGTTTACTATGGCGAATATAGTCAATAAGATTGTAATAACTATATACGGTGCTAGATGGGTACTGAAAATATTGGGGAGATTACTTTGTAGAGTATATGATTGTCTAACCCAGTGGTAGTCAACCTGGTCCCTACCGCCCATTAGTGAGTGTTCCAGCTTTCATGGTGGGCGGTAGCAGAGCAACCAAAGTATAAATAAAAAGATAGATTTAACTATAGTAGGTTGTTTTATAAAGATTTATTGTGCCAAACTTAGTGAAAATTTGACATAAAGTCCTTGGTAAGTAATTATTATTATATGCTTTAACTTGCTGTAACTCTGCTTTATAAATTTTATAAAGTAAGGTTACTTCCCTACTTTATAAATCACCATTACTATGGAAGGGGTGGGCAGTTAGAAAATTTTACTACTAACGGAGATACAAAAGTGGGCAGTAGATATAAAAAGGTTGAGTACCCCTGGTCTAACCACTATGCTGTTTACCTGAAACTAGTACAAAGTAGTATTGAATGTAAACTGTAATTGAAAACTAAAATAAAAAAATAACCCTCTGGTAATTAATATATATGGTCTACCAGAAAGTTCTTTCTGTTTCTATCAGAACAAGTTTCAACACGTAAGCACATGTTTATTTGGTGCATGTATGCCTCTCTATTTTTATCACTTAATGTATACATACTGACATAGCAAATTAACTAAAACAAAGTTGATTCACGTTAGTCTTATGTGTGAAGCCATAGTGTACCCATGGCTACTGATAAAGTTCATTTACACCACTGTAATTTTTACGAATTTCAACAAGGAAGAAATGCTACAGAAGCATGTCTGTCGCATCCACCATATTCCCTGGACTTAGCACCCTCCGACTATCACTTGTTTTTGTCCTTATAAAATTTTTTGAAGGGCAAAAAATTCAAAAATGAAGAAGATATTAAACAAGCACTGGTTCAATTTTTCGCATCAAAAGATAAAACATTTTTCAAAAATGGGATATACAAATTGCCCTCATGCTGGCAATAAATCATTAATAATAATGGCAATTATATTATTTAATAAAGTTTATTGAGGGTAAGAAAAATTTGTATTTTGTTTTATTCCAAAAACGGATAGAACTTTCCGGTAGACCTTATATATATACTATTAATTTGTCAACCCACTGCTCATTCTTCACTATGCATTTGTTCTCAGGAAGTTGCTTCATTAATACTTAATTATCCCAAAGATGGCAAGGCTGTGCAGAAGTGGAACAAAAGACTGACAGATTTTGATAGCTAGCTAGAGGTGCAGGAGGGGAAGAATTGCTACCTGCAATTCTGCCAGAGTGGGCATGGCGATGAAGGAACCCTGGGCTGTGGTGACTGCATTTTGAATGGTGGGCAGAGGAGTATTAGTTTGCTAGGGCTGCTGTAACAAGGTACCAAAAACTGGGGGTGTAAAACAACAGAAATCCATTGCTTCCCAGTTCTGGAGACCAAAAGTCCAAAAGGAAGGTGTCAGCAGGGTCATGTTCTCTCTGACATCTGGTGTTTGCTGGTGATTCATGGTATTCCTTGGTTTGTACTTGTGTCATTCCAGTCACATTCCAGACACTTTGTGTCCCTCCCTTGTACATAGTTGTCTCATTCAGGATAGGAAATATGCTTGGGTTAAATCATACAGGTGCCCTACCCAAGGTCCCACAGCTAAAGGGATGATGGTTTCTGACACACACATAAAACTGTCTTCCCTCTGGGTGTCTTTTCCTATGTCTAAATTTCTTCTTTAATAAGGACATCAGCCATTCTGGATTACAGCTAGTGACTTTATTTTAACTTAATCACCTCCATAAAGACCCTATCTCCAAATAAGGTCATATTCTGAGGTACTGGGGGTTAGGATCTAAACTTATCTTTTTTGGAGGACACAATTCAATTTATAATGGGGTTGGGGTGGGAGAAGCCTGGGTGGGTGAGGAGAACGGATGGCCAGACGGAAGAGGGAAGGGGAACTCATCAAATCTAACTTGAGTCCACTCTACAGTGGTGCACAGAGCTGCCTGCATCTAGTCTACTAGGATGGAAAATGAAAACATTATTTTCTAGATGGCATAAAACACCACAGAGCCCTATGTGCCTGGAGATAGTTGTGCAGACGTGGCTCCAGCATGTGGGGCAGACAATTAAAAGCATAAAGTAATACACATTTTCTTTCTTTCTTTTTTTTTTTTTTTTTGGTCATTAGGACAACTCAGTGGAAAGAACTATTTTTAATCTGATAAACTCATACAGGTGAAAATGTCCTCTAAGGCAGTGGTCCCCAACCTTTTTTGGGCCACAGACTGGTTTAATGTCAGAAAATATTTTCATGGACCAGCCTTTAGGGTGAGACAGATAAATGCACAAAATAAAATTATGCGACCGGAATAAGAACTGTGGTATTTCTAAATATAATTGTGGAACTTATGAGACAAGTGTCAAGAGTGAGTCTTAGACAGATGTAACAGAGGGATCTGGTAATTTTTAAAAAATAAAACATTGTTCAGACTTAAATATAAATAAAAGAGAAATAATGTAAGTTATTTCTTCTTTCTCTGCAGACCGGTACCAAATGGCCCACGGACCAGTACTGGTCCATGGCCTGGGGGTTGGGGACCACTGCTCTAAGGAACAATGGCCTGTAAAAGGCTGGCCATCAGCCAGGAAGAGAACATCTGTTGGTGCTCAGCAGGATGCCCTGAGTAGGTAATATTTGAAGTAAAATATAGCAGCACTAATGGAGTTTCCATGGCAGTTATTAGATAAATGGATGATTTTATTGAGGTGAGGCAAAAGACAAGGGTGAGAGAAGGATGAGACTGGGGAGAAGAACATTTCAGTTGATGTAGAAAGAGGAAGTTGTGAGCTTACTAGTCAGAGAACGTGTGATTTAAATAAAAACCAGTTTGATTTAAACTGGACTCCAACTTTTAGAGCATGGCAAAACCTGACCTTGTAATCCCATAAATTTGAAAGTGACTACAAACATTCATGGCACATGTAGCTTGAAAGCATAGCTTTTAAGGAATATGTAATGTTTTAAAGGAATTTCAAAGTGCTGCTAAAAGTGGTGAGTGATTTTTAGGACCCATTCATTTTTTATTGAGAGTTCAGTTGAATATGTAGATGTGGCAGGATGTTAAACACCCATCCTTTAACTTTGTGTCCCTCCCTTGTACATAGTTGTCTCATTCAGGATAGGAAATATGCTTGGGTTAAATCATACAGGTGCCCTACCCAAGGTCCCACAGCTAAAGGGATGATGGTTTCTGACACACACATAAAAGTGGCCATAAAGCCAGCTGACTCTTCGAAATTCAAAAGAGCCATCCTGCATTGATAAGGTAGTTGAGAAGTAAGCCAAATCCTTATCTTCAGTTACTTTAAAACATTTTGGGGAGTAAGTTGGACAAAACTAATAAAGAAATCAAAAAGGAATGGATAACCCTTCCCTTAAAGATCATTTCCAAAGATCCTCCTGCTGAAAGAGCGTCTGCTGAGCTGGAACACTGTTCAAGGAATGGTGTGCTAAGTACCAGGGGTACAACAGGTGTGACACAGCCCCACTTTTGAGGGAACTGTTGTTTATTTGTCCTTCCATCTCTTCACCCAACCATTCAAGCAGCAAGTGTTTGTTGAAGATCTAGCATATGTCAGATACAGTGCCAATCACCAGGGAGATGGTGGCCATAAGGAAAAACCTCTCTTCCACTAAGGAAGCTCAGAGCTTATCAGGAAGAGAAATGGGTAACAACTATGCAGCATTATATAGATGCAGGTACCAGGGCTATGGGTCATCACAGAGGAAGGAAACAGCACTTATAGGAAATAAATCACAGTACAAGTCAGAATTTGCTGAAGGCCAGATGAATGGTGGGAACCACAGATACTCCAAGAGAAGGAAGAGGTGGGGCCTGAGTACATCTGGAAAAGAATGCATTAAGTTTTTGGATGCATTAGAAAATGAAATAAAATTTCACAACTATGTGCTCATGTAAGTATTCCATTACTCTTGTTTTTGTCCCCAAATCACCATTCCATCACCATAGCTCCCATGACAAAACCTGGAGCACTTCAGTGACTGGGGGTAAGGTGAGGAATGGGAACTTAAATTCTGGAATAGAAATAGGATGGATCCAGTTGAAAACAAACACAAAAGAGGCTCTCAAAAATTATTCCTCCTCAGTCCATACCAGAGCCCCCAGGATCCTTTTCTCTATCCCCCTTTCCTAATGACTGTCCTTTCCAGCTGCCTCCTTGTTTATTCTCCATCCTGAACAACGATCAATGTGGCCTAGCTTAATTTGTATTCCTAGTGAATTCTTCATCTACAAACTACTAATGAACCATCAACACCTTCTCTTTTTTTTTAATTTTTTTTTATTTATTCATTTTAGAGAGGAGAGGGAGAGACACAGAGAGAGAGGAGAGACAGAGCAAGAGAAGGGGGGAGGAGCTGGAAGCATCAACTCCCATATGTGCCTTGACCAGGCAAGCCCAGGGTTTCGAACTGGCGACCTCAGCATTTCCAGTTCGACGCTCTATCCACTGCGCCACCACAGGTCAGGCCACCTTCTCTTTTAATAAGCCAACAAACCTCTGTTGGTTATAGAGAGCCAAGATCTTCGGCACTTAACCTCTTCTTCTGATAGACATTCTCAGTCTTCTTCATTTCCTATGATGAAAGATGAATTAGAGCCCTTTGAAATAAATGTATCTATACTCACTTAAGCATTGTTAAAGTTGGATAGTAATGCATGAGGAAAAAAAATATGGGAGAAAATACTTTCAATGGGATTGCAGCAAGTTTAAATTACTCATAGATGGACAGAATAGAGAAAGACAAGAAAACCTCTCCCGGTATATTGAAAAGACTACATCATATGGAATATTTAAAAGAATGTCAATAATGAGTATTTCTTTGTATATCTTATTTAGGGAGAAATCAGGAGAACTGCCTAAAA
Source organism: Saccopteryx bilineata (assembly GCF_036850765.1). Taxonomy (NCBI): domain Eukaryota; kingdom Metazoa; phylum Chordata; class Mammalia; order Chiroptera; family Emballonuridae; genus Saccopteryx; species Saccopteryx bilineata. Next base: position 180,422,621 of record NC_089492.1, read on the forward strand.
TCTTACATGAAAGCATAAAATGCCAGGAGGTAAAGAGAAGTATAATCTTGCCAATGAGCTAATTGACCCAGGAACTCACTTTTGGAAAATGATACACAACTAGGTTTTAATTGTTCTTATGTCAATGGATGACTCTAAAGATGCTGTCTCTTCATCTTTTTCTTTGATTTTTCCAACTCTTAGAATTCTATCTGCCCTGCAAAGTTTAGTTCACCTCAACTCACGGACATGAAAACTTCCTGAACTACACCAGGCTGTATATTAGCTCCCTCCTCTGACCTACCACTGCAGTTATTTCCTGTATAGACTATAAGCACTTTCCATATAATACCTTACAAATGTACACATTTTGTCTTCCCAATTTGATGATAAGTACCTTAAGAAGGAACTACTTAATAACATTTATTTATAGCATCTGATACATTCATTTATTTAACTTACTGCATAATAGACAGCAATAAAGCAAACATTAACAGTATAAATGTTCTGCCTTAAGGAATTTATAGCTTAGTAGGGCCATAAACAAATAATTTTTGGAGAGTTAGTCATTTGCCAATTTAAGAAATTATAGCCTCAGGAACAGAGAATCGTGCAGGCATGTGGCCAGGGAGAATTTGTGAGGAGAAGAGAAAAAGGTTGAAAATTATTAGTCAGGGTGGGTTTAATTTCTAAAATAAACAATATGACTTAGCACAATAAGATTTCAGTCAATTCACATTCCAGTGTTGGCAATAGAGAGCTCTGTTCCATGCAACCATTCAGGGACCTAGGCTCATGCCAACTTATAACCCTGCCTGAGTTCTGTCCACTTATGAGATGTAGAGAAAAGATTGAGAGAGAGTAGAAGACATACCTGGATTTGTATGTGACACATTTCTCTTCTGTGTAAGGAGTCACATTAATGATTATCAGTCATATAGGCTCACAAAGATGCCACAAAATGGAATTGTGATCTAATTATCTGCCCCAAAGAGAACTCATATATTAGTAGCTTCTGCCATGGTAAGTAAGGTTAAATAGAAATTGAAAGAAAGGACTCTTGTAGAAATAGCCTCAAACTCCAGCTTTCTCATCTCCCTTCTTTTAAAGAGATGAACACCAATATAATAGAACTCTATTTGTAGAAAGATCTCATGAATTGTATGGGGTGGGACACAGCAGAGGAGAAATGCCCTTTTCTTTAAATAGTCTTTTCCCTGTGATTAATTAGCCATAGGGAAAGTGAAATGATCAATGAAGAAAGTATTTGAATCAAAAAAAGATATAAATAATCTGAACTACTATGTAAAAATAACTAGGTATTTTCCTCTTGTGTCCTCAAAGAATTTGGTAGGCTTCCCTAGACAGTGTGTGTGAAGACAACTTGTGCAGGCCCTGAGGGAAATATCTGTTTAACTATCTCTTTTAGGATTTCTGACTATTCTGCAAATATTCTGATAATGAGCTGACAAGCTATAAGGCCAGGAGCATTTGCAGCCATGTGGGGAAAGCAAAGACAGAAATACCCTGTCCAGCTGAGAATAACAGTCACCAGAGGTCAAGCAAATCCAATTTCAAAGAGCATTAGAGGGATCTTCCCACTTGAAAGGGGCAGAGAGGAGATAAAATTGGGAGAAAACAGAATATCATGAGTTCTCACAGAAGTAATAATTGGAAAGAATAATGGAATACCTTTGGCTGTCTTGGTTAACCCTTTCTAAGTCTGTATTTATCAAAGGTTCTCGCAAGTCCCAGAAGTTTGGTCAGCCTAAAAAAAAGCCAGTAAAGTAGGAAAGATTCTCAGACACTCCCCACATCACATTTTATATAACTTTTCCCCCCAGACTTTCTGCTCTACCTCCCAGAAGCCCTGTGCTCTCTTTCTGCCTAATGGCCCTCAGTCACTCCATTTCCCCTGTGCTTACACAGTCAACTGGAATTTTGCTAACTTGAGTCTAACCTGTGAATAACTGAGAGCTGTATTAATTGTTCCAGTGTTAATTCTCCCTGTATACTTGCATTTAAAGGAGGATCATATATAATAATCAACTCAATGATAGACTTTGAGTGTTGGAGGAGGGAAGATATTCTATTCTGCATAACATGCCTCTAAAATGGTTGATCTAGTAAGTATTTGATCTAGTTGAAGACTTAGATTTTTCTTAATATTATAAATTGAGGTTTAAAGCAATCATAGGATTATGTGTTGAATTTTTTAAGGTCAGAATATCACATTTTAATTTCTTCACAATTTGAACCTAGAATTACAGAGCCTGAGGTGTTTTTCCCCTCTTTCTTTGACATAGTTTTGAGCTATGACCTAAGAAGTGAGCAGTTTCTTTTCAAAGCACCACATGACTCAGGGGTGAAGACAGAAGATATATGTAGAATTAGTGAGTATGTTTTGTGAAGAGCCACATATGAGGTGATAAGTTCTTTGATGGGCTATATTTGTAGCTCTTTCTCACTGTGTCCATTACATCATCCTGTTATCTATTGCTGTGTTTTAAGCTTGTGGCTTCAAATAGCAGTTTCACTTTGCTCACAATCTTTTTGAGTCAGGAATTTGGGAAGACCTTGCTGGAACAGGGTACCTCTGCTCCATGCATATCAGTGATGGTAGCTCAAGAGTTGCTGGAGGGTCTACCTATTCAGGTGCTGAGATGACCTATTCTCATGACTGGTCAGTCAGTGCTGGCTGTAGGCTGAGAACACAGCTGTGGCTCTCAGTCAGAAGTCTTTGCTTCTCTCCATGTTGTCCTCACCGCAGGGTTGCTTGGGCTTTCTCACAGTGTGGTGGCTGGATTCCAATAGTGAATGTCCCCAGAGGCCTCGATGGAAACCAAAAGGCTCCTTCAGACCTACACAAGGAAGTCATGTAGCATTACTTCCACTGCATTCTACTGATCAAACAAGTCATTAAAGCCAACCCAAATTAAAGATGAAGAAAATTAGACTGCTGCTAGATAAAAGAGTAGCAAAGTAGTTGTAGCCATCTTTAATCTACCACTGACATTATCAGATAAGAACTATCACAAAGGTCATAAAATATTCTTTACTGTGTTATTAAAACTACCACAGAGGATACCATCTTCTAATGTTATATTTCATCTTTCTCCCTAAATGCAATCTTTTATCCACTGGCCACTGAACAATGTCTCATAGACATTGCTTAGTTTCCAGTTTCAGGGGCTCTTTACGTGCCCATTTGAGCCTATGTTTCCACAGCTAGAGGGGACTGTTTATTTACACTTCCTATAATCCATCTCAGAAGTGACAGGTGAGTTTTAGCTTTTTAAAGTCTTACGAGCCATTTGGCTTTAAAACAAAAGAGCAAGAACAATTGTCTAAGCACATTTATTTACTTATTTTACAAATAGTTATTAAATACCTACTATGTCTAGAGCACTGCCCTGTATTGTAAAATGTGGAGGGAGGGAGGGGAGATGAGTAAGCCATATTAGCTGTTTTCACAGTTGTTTCTGGTCCAATAGGAGAGATAACATGTTCAACATGAAAATGCTGAACGTGGGTTGAGAAGGAAAAAGCCAACTCTGAGTTTCTGAATCTTAATCCCAGTATTTGTGTATAAAAGGAGTAGCATTCCAGGGTATAGAGAGTGGTCCCCAGCAGCAGAATCAGAGAGGGGAACATAAGAGCTGTAGTCAAGCAGCATAGCAAGAAAGCAGCAGTTTGGTGTGGTGGTTTGGGCCCTGGCTGCAGAGCCACACTACCTAAATTTCAATCCTGGCTTCGATAACTGTGTGATTTGGGGCAAATTACTTAGTCTACCTGTACCTTAGATAATGATTATATCTAACACATAGGGTGCTTAAGAAGGTTCAACGTGCTTTTGCCACAGCATCTTTGCCACAACTATTCTCACTGTGTAACTAACAGGCTGTAAGGCAATTTCAGTGTAAAATAAAATAAACACAAATAAAAGAGAGATGTTAAGAAGGACATAATGAGTGAAATATGAAACAATGAATAACATTTAAAGGAATTTATTGAGAATAAAACATTTGAATAAATTTAAAATGTGTGTAGCTTCCTGGCAATACTGTGCAAATAACTGATTTTATTTTGTGGATCATACCTAAGCTTTTGCCCTTGTTCTATGGGAAATGTGGGCACAACTTTACACCCTCAGAGAGGGCTCTCTACCTCTTCCTCCTCCCAATGTCATATGTTTCATAATAAGAAACCAAACGGTGGACCCAATTTTCATCTGGAAAAAAAGCTCTTTTAAGACCAATACCTGGCCCTAGCTGGTTGGCTCAGTGGTAGACCGTCGGCCTGGTGTGTGGGGGACCCGGGTTCAATTCCCGGCCAGGGCATATAGGAGAAGCGCCCATTTGCTTCTCCACCCCCCTCCTTCCTCTCTGTCTCTCTCTTCCCCTCCTGCAGCCAAGGCTCCATTGGAGCAAAGATGGCCCGGGCGCTGGGGATGGCTCGGGCGCTGGGGATGGCTCCTTGGCCTCTGCCCCAGGCGCTAGAGTGGCTCTGGTCACGGCAGAGCGACGCCCGGGAGGGGCAGAGCATCGCCCCCTGGTGGGCAGAGCATCGCCCCTGGTGGGCATGCCGGGTGGATCCCGGTCGGGTGCATGCGGGAGTCTGTCTGACTGTCTCTCCCCATTTCCAGCTTCAGAAAAAAAAAAAAAAAAAAAAAAAAGACCAATACCACCACTACCATGTCTACAAGTCACTGGAGAGACAGTTATGAGGGCCATGATTTATATACAATATAAAAATGGGATAACTGTGAGAACTCATCAATAGAAAAATGAAACCAAACCAACAACTAGCTTAAATACATTGATTCAACATTGAAAAAAACGAAACAAATATAATCTGTCATCTAGATATTTTATTTCTTTTATGGAAAAATTACCTTATGGCCAATTAGTCATGCAGCAAAAATGTGGCAAAAATGCTTGTAGCCAAAGATGTTTATGGCAAAGATGCTACAAAAAAATACCAGAAGTAGCCTAAGAAAATTAAGATTTATAAAGCCCTTAGCTTAGTCCCTGGCACACACTATGGGTGTCTAGGATATTACTGTGACCCAGCCTGGAATTAAAGGACATTACTTTGATGTGTTAATGAGACCTGATATTTTCACTCATCAACAATTGTAGGAAGCTAAATCTTAACATGAAGGAAACCTGTAATGTGGAGAAGGGAACAACTATATATACCTGCAAATGCAAATATAAAAGCGCAATGCTGGATATGCTGCTGACATCCATTGAATTGTGTTGAATGAAGGGTTATGTGGTTGTCTGTCTCTGTAGAGGGTCTTTGATGTTCAGGTAGAATATGAATGTTAATATTAAATGTCACTTAACTATTATGTGTAGAGTGCCTGACACTGTTCTTGGCATCCAGTGTGGGAGATACAGCTGAGACACACCTAATGATACAACTATCCAGCTGCAAGCAAAAGACACAAGGTCCCTGCTAATAAACTCATGGGCTTTGCACTGTGGTGGTGAGGTGAAGCCGCAGGGTGTGCCGGGAGGGGACACAGCATAAACAGAGCACAAACAAAGAAGCAGGTGAGATTCTGGGGAGGGAGGTGGGAGTGGGGGCTGGGGGGGAGTACATAACAAGGCAGAGCAGGTGGTTGGTGCAGTACAGCTCAGGAGAAGTATCAAGTCATCTTCAAATGACTTTACATGACAAATGTCAAATAGCCACTGTCAGAATGTTTAAACCCCTAGAGCTCCCTACAAGTAGGTTGTATCGAAAGTGGGGGTAATCAATATTCCGGGCTCCAGTGAGACAGAGCCAGGGAGGTCAGGCATAGACTGCAGCAAGAGTTTAGGTGTCACACATCTTTCTGATTCCAAAGGCTGTTAAGCACTGAAACAAGGCCAGAGAATGCAGTCAATTTTTCTTCCTGGGAAGGTTTTAAGAATAAAATAGAGCATCATATTTTAGGAATGAGTTATGGAAAGAAGAACATTTAAGAAAAAAAAACCTTGACGAAATTCAACCCCTTCTAGGACTCTCATTCTATATGCCTTTGAAATGCTATCTTTTTATTATTAGAAATTTTTCTGGATTTGAGGGGATTCATAATTTTAAATATAATTACCATAGTTTTTTTCAGTGAACTCAATGCTTACAGGATTCCTGACAGACAAAGGTGGCATAAATCATGCAGGGCTGGTTATACAACCAACCCCTTCAACTCTCAAATTCTGGAATAAATGGAGTAAATGGCTCAAAGAAGGAATTTCTCACATCACACACTAAAGACACAAATTTAAAAAGCACCAAAGCTCTCAAGTTGGAAAACTGAATAAATTATTATGGTTACCCCAAAATGCAAGTAAATTGGATTGAAATAGGAACTGGAAAATCTTTAGGAAACAGAGCAGGCCCTGGCCAGTTGGCTCAGTGGATAGAGCATTGACCTGGCATGCAGAAGTCTTGGGTTCAATTCCTGGTTAGGACAAACATGAAAAGCGACCATCTGCTTCTCTCCCCCCTTCTCCTCTTTCTCTTCCCCTCTCGCAGCCAGTGGCTCAATTGGTTCACGCATCACCCGGAGCACCAAGGATTGGCCCCATGTTCTAAGGATAGCTCAGTTGATTTGAGCATAAACCCCAGACAGGGGTTGCCGGGTGGATCCTGGTCAGGGTGCATGTGAGAGTCTGTCTCACTGTCTCTCTCCTCTCATTTAAAAAGAAAAAAGAAAAAACAAAACAAAACAAAAAACAGAGCAAAAAGTAAGTAGGGACTGGAGACTGACAGGAAGAATGAGTGAGTAATCCCCACTTCACACTGAAAAGCCAGAGGCTGCTGTGTCACTGATTTGAGGTCTTTTGCACTTTCACAGCCGGCCTCTCTCCCACCCCGAAAGGTTTCCTACAGACTCTGACGGTTGTTCCAAACCTCTTCCAAAGCTGCTCAGTAAAAAACAATGCTCTTTGTAATTTTTCCACACAAAACCAATTTGGGGCTTCATGTATAGCCCCCTAATTCTTCTTACGCTATGAACCAGAGGAGGAATAATAAAAAGAATTTGCCTTGGAGGTTTCTAAATCCAATTTATGCCCAAATCCAGGGTTTAGTTCAATATCGCATGTGGAAGTTAGAAATGCAATCCTTTAACATGTGAACAAAACAGGTTGGTTTTGCAATTCTTTTTCTACAACTAAAGAAAATTAATTCCAACAACTAAAGATAGCACATAATTAGTCACTGGGGTAATTAAGGTAAGTATGGCAGGTATTCCAAGGAGCAACAAATGATGTTAGCTTCCTGTGCCGCGAGCAGGTGAAACTGGAATGGGTCTTGAAGTATGAGTAGAATTTGGCCTGGTAGAGAGGACAAGAGAGAGCTCTGCTAACAGGATCATAGGCTCAGAGACGGCAACAGCAGCAAGGAGGTGACTGGTCAACCTAGTCACTTATTCTTTTTGAAAATCACCATAGTCGCCCTAAATGGCAATTTGAATTTTTTTTTTTCTGAAGTTGGAAATGGGGAGAGACAGTCAGACAGACTCCCGCATGCCCCCGACCGGGATCCACCCGGCACGCCCACCAGGGGCCACGCTCTGCCCACCAAGGGGCGATGCTCTGCCCCTCCCGGGCGTCGCTCTGCTGCTACCAGAGCCACTCTAGCGCCTGGGGCAGAGGCCAAGGAGCCATCCCCAGCGCCCGGGCCATCTTTGCTCCAATGGAGCCTTGGCTGCGGGAGGGGAAGAGAGAGACAGAGAGGAAGGAGGGGGTGGGGGTGGAGAAGCAAATGGGCGCTTCTCCTATGTGCCCTGGCCGGGAATCGAACCCGGGTCCCCCGCATGCCAGGCCGACGCTCTACCGCTGAGCCAACTGGCCAGGACAATGGCAATTTGAATTTTTAAAACTTTTGATATTCATCAATTCACCTATAAAATTACAATGGGTTCTTTTTCTACTTCATTTCATTTTTGTACCCCCTTTTCCTAAAAGCCCAGCATATTCTACAACGGCCACTTGAAAACACCTTATACATTAGAAGCCAGAATTCTTGGCAACAAGTCAATAATAAACATTTTCTTTGTGAAGTAACACATTGTTTTTGCCAGACAAAAGGAGAGAAAGAGACAGTAAAGCTGACAGACAACTTATAAAACTCTTATGACTTATTGTGTTTCCTTAGGGAAGAGTTAAAAGAAATCGGTTCATGGCTTATTCTATTTGTCAGAACTGAACATGGTTATTGTACAGAGCTTGTAAAACCTTGACTGCTTTGTCTAGAATTGCATTTTAGTTTTCAGGTCTTTGTTGTACTTCCTCAAGCTGTTCAACTGAGCTTGCAGAAGACGTAAGAGCTGCATTCTAAAGATGGGACCTAGAGTGAGCTCACACACATTTTCATCAGGGTACCTAAACCAGAGCTACTCAAAGGTGACTCTGTGGCAGCAGAAGTGGGAGGGGCTTGTTTGTGTGGCTGTAATCTAAGTTCTACCCTGGACTTCTGCTTTGACATGATCACAATTCATTTTTATAGTACTTTGTGTTGATGGCATTTTTATGCCTTATTGCACTTACTCTTCATAATCATTATAGAAGGTAAATAGTATTAACCCTCACTTTATAGCTAAGAAGAAACTGAAGCTCAGAGAGTTTATAAGTCATTCAGCAAGAAAACCAATCTCTGGGCAATCTTGCCTAGTACAATAAAAACTTTTTTTTGTAATAATAATGATGGTGTGATTAGAGATTTTCAAATGTTTCTGTATGTAATAACAATATGTGTAGGACCATTGGCTAGCATTAATAATGCCTTATAACCATATCATTATGTTGGTTACAATACCAAAAAGAAAGAAAAATATTCAAAATAGGAGAAATAACTCTGATATAGCCACATTAATAAACTTGACAGTATTACCAATACTGTCGATGTACGATGTGACTGAAATAGCAACATATTAAAGAACGCAAATTCAAAAGTGAACCACCAACCATTTTCAAGTTAAATAACTAAAGGAGTTTCCCTAAACACCTACAATTTGGCTATGACACAGGAAGTATGTAAATATTTTTATTTATGGTCAATCTGTGAATTTTCTATCTCAAAAATGAATTGACATTTTGGAACATTTTTATTTTTATTTTTTTATGAATTGGCTACTAAATCAAGACTCTGTGTATTGACACATCCTTTGAATACACATACAGATTATGCAAAAGTTACAAATTAGACTGACCTGTGGTGATGCAGTGGATAAAGCGTCGACCTGGAAATGCTGAGGTCACCGGTTCGAAAACCTGGGCTTGCCTGGTCAAGGCACATATGGGAGTTGATGCTTCCTGCTCCTCCCCCTTCTCTCTCTCTGTTTCTCTCTCTCCCTCCTCTCTAAAAATGAATAACTAAAATAAAAAAAAAGTTACAAATTACACATTATGACATTGCATACTGAGCTTATGTCCAGCTCAAGATTTTTTAAACCCTTGATATTCAAGGCTAATATGGCTAATAGGCAGAAGTTCAAGGATAGCCATTTCTAAGATACTCTTCTTTTTGTACTGATTTAAGTGTGAATACCTTTGCATGCTTCCTTCTTTAAATTTTTAATTGGACTCAATTACTGTTTGAAATCATTGGTGCCAGAAACTCTTCCTGCTAGCTGTGCTCTACTCTCAACCACATACTTCTTGAATGTCCCAATCTACTGTTGGGCTTGAGATTCCAAAAGGGACTGAGCATCTTCCCCAATCTAGTCATTCATTAGTTAGTTCAATAGCTTAACATTTATGAAAAGACAGTTCATTCATAATTATGCACATATTATACCTGCAGGCATATGAAATATGAGACAATTTTCTACAACTTCTAAAGGCATGGTAAGAGACAATTTCTCAGACATTTTCCCAGAGGCTACCAACAAATAGATTTTCTTTTTTCAAGGAAATAATTTTCAAACTATTCTTCCCAGAGTCCTAAGCATTTCTAAAAGGTACCTCATGAGCCTCAGAGAGGGGTGGTAAGAGTAGGTGTTGTATCATGTTTAATCCTTCAACTTTCCTCACAAAGAACAGTGAAACTGTTTCTAATGTTGATATTCTTCATAAAATTTGGCTAATGGCTACCAAGAGCAAAACAGCAAATGAAAACTATTGCTTTGGGGCCATGTAGGGAGTGCCTTTAGTTATCTAGTAAGGTATACTGAAATCCTCAAAATTCATGTCAAAACGTCTTTAAATTATTTCAATTTTTTTTTAATAAATTTTTATTAATGTTAATGGGATAACATTAATAATTCAGGGTACATATATTCAAAGAAAACATGTCTAGGTTATCTTGTCGTTAAATTATGTTGCATAACCCTCGCCCAGAGTCAGATTGTCCTCCGTCACCCTCTGTCTAGTTTTCTCTGTGCCCCTCCCCCTCCCCCTAACTCTCTCCCTCTCTCCCTCCTGCGTCCTCCCTCCCCCCACCACTGGTAACCACCACTCTCTTGTCCATGTTTCTTAGTCTCGTTTTTATGTTCCACCAATGTATGGAATCATGTAGTTCTTGTTTTTTTCTGATTTACTTATTTCACTCCGTATAATGTTATCAAGATCACACCATTTTGCTGTAAATGATCCGATGTCATCATTTCTTATGGCTGAGTAGTATTCCATAGTGTATATGTGCCACATCTTCTTTATCCAGTCTTCTATTGAAGGGCTTTTTGGTTGTTTCCATGTCCTGGCCACTGTGAACAGTGCTGCAATGAACATGGGGCTACATGTGTCTTTACGTATCAATGATTCTGAGGTTTTGGGGTATATACCCAGTAGAGGGATTGCTGGGTCATAAGGTAGTTCTATTTGCAGTTTTTTGAGGAACCACCATACTTTCCTCCATAATGGTTGTACTACTTTACATTCCCACCAACAGTGTATGAGGGTTCCTTTTTCTCCACAGCCTCTCCAACATTTGCTATTACCTGTCTTGCTAATAATAGCTAATCTAACAGGTGTGAGGTGGTATCTCATTGTAGTTTTGATTTGCATTTCTCTAATAACTAATGAAGCTGAGCATCTTTTCATATATCTGTTGGCCATTTGTATTTCTTCCTGGGAGAAGTGTCTGTTCATGTCCTCTTCCCATTTTTTCATTGGATTGTTTGTTTGTTTGTTGTTGAGTTTTATGAGTTCTTTGTATATTTTGGATATTAGGCCCTTATCTGAGCTGTTGTTTGAAAATAACATTTCCCATTTAGTTGGCTGTCTGTTTATTTTGATATCAGTTTCTCTTGCTGAGCAAAAACTTTTTATTCTGATGTAGTCCCATTCATTTATCTTTGCCTTCACTTCTCTTGCCATTGGAGTCAAGTTCATAAAATGCTTTTTAAAACCCAGGTCCATGAGTTTAGTACCTATGTCTTCTTCTATGTACTTTATTGTTTCAGATCTTATAATTAGGTCTTTGATCCATTTTGAATTAATTTTAGTACAAGGGGACAGGCTGTAGTCGAGTTTCATTCTTTTGCATGTGGCTTTCCAGTTTTCCCAACACCATTTGTTGAAGAGGCTTTCTTTTCTCCATTGTGTGTTCTTGGCCCCTTTATCAAAGATTATTTGACCATATATATGTGGTTTTATTTCTGGGCTTTCTATTCTGTTCCATTGGTCTCAGTGTCTATTTTTCTGCCAATACCATACAGTTTTGATTATTGTGGCCCTATAATATAGTTTAAAGTCATGTATTGTAATGCCCCCAGCTTCATTCTTTTTCCTTAGGATTGCTTTGGCTATTTGGGGTTTTTTATAATTCCATATAAATCTTATGATTTTTTGTTCCATTTCTTTAAAAAATGTCATAGGAATTTTGATGGGAATTGCATTAAATTTATATATTGCTTTGGGTAATATGGCCATTTTAATTATATTTATTCTTCCTATCCAAGAACAAGGAATATTTTTCCATCTCATTGTGTCTTTCTCTATTTCTCTTAGCAATGCCTTGTAGTTTTTGTTATATAGGTCCTTTACATTCTTTGTTATGTTTATTCCTAGGTATTTTATTTTTTTGTTGCAATCATGAAGGGGATTATTTTTTTGAGTTCGTTTTCTAATATTTCATTGTTGGCATATAGAAAGGCTATGGACTTTTGTATGTTAATTTTGTATCCTGCGACCTTACTGTATTGGTTTATTCTTTCTAGTAATCTTTTTGTGGAGTCCTTTGGGTTTTCGATGTATAGGATCATATCATCAGCAAAAAGTGATACCTTTACTTCTTCTTTTCCAATATGGATGCCTTTTATTTCTTTGTCTTGTCTGATTGCTCTGGCCAGAACTTCTAGCACCACGTTAAATAAGAGTGGAGAGAGTGGACAACCCTGTCGTGTTCCTGATTTAAGGTGGAAAGTCCTCAGTTTTACGCCATTTAATATGATGTTGGCTGATGGTTTATCATATATGACCTTTATCATGTTGAGATATTTTCCTTCTATACCCATTTTGTTGAGAGTCTTAAACATAAAATTGTGTTGTATTTTATTGAAAGCCTTTTCTGCATCTATTGATAAGATCATGTGGTTTTTGTTCTTTGTTTTGTTGATATGCTGTATTATGTTAACTGTTTTGCGTATGTTGAACCATCCTTGAGATTCTGGGATGAATCCCACTTGATCATAATGTATTATTTTTTTAATATGTTGTTGTATTCGATTTGCCAGTATTTTGTTTAGTATTTTAGCATCTGTATTCATTAGAGATATTGGTCTGTAGTTTTCTTTCTTTGTGCCATCCTTGCCAGGTTTTGGTATGAGGGTTATGTTGGCCTCATAAAATGTGTTTGGAAGTATTGTTTCTTCTTCAATTTTTTGGAAGACTCTGAGTAGAATAGGAACCAAGTCTTTGAATGTTTGATAGAATTCACTAGTATAACCGTCTGGGCCTGGACTTTTATTTTGGGGGAGGTTTTTGATAGTTTTTTCTATTTCTTCCCTGCTGATTGGTCTGTTTAGTCTTTCTGCTTCTTCATGACTCAGTTTAGGAAGGTTGTATTGTTCTAGGAATTTATCCATTTCTTCTAGATTGTTGTATTTGGTGGCATATAGTTTTTCATAGTATTCTACAATAATTCTTTGTATATCTATGATGTCTGTGGTGATCTCTCCTCTTTCATTTTGGATTTTATTTATTTGAGTCCTGTGTCTTTTTTCCTTGGTGAGTCTTGCCAAGGGTTTGTCGATTTTGTTGATCTTTTCAAAGAACCAGCTCCTTGTTTTACTGATTTTTTCTATAGTTTTTCTGTTCTCTATTTCTTTTATTTCTGCTCTGATTTTTATTATCTCCTTTCTTCGGCTGGTTTTGGGTTGTCTTTGTTCTTCTTTTTCTAGTTCCTTAAGGTGTGAAGTTAAGTGGTTTACTTCGGCTCTCTCTTGTTTGTTCATATAGGCCTGAAGTGATATGAACTTTCCTCTTATTACTGCTTTTGCTGCATCCCAGAGATTCTGATATGTCGTATTTTCATTTTCATTTGTCTGTATCTATCTTTTGATCTCTGCGCTTATTTCTTCTTTGACCCATTTATTTTTTAAAAGTATATTCTTTAGTTTACACAATTTTGTGGGTTTTTCCTCCTCTTTTTTAGAGTTGAATTCTAGTTTCAAGGCTTTATGATCAGAAAATATGCTTGGTACACTTTCAATTTTTCTAAATTTGCTGATATTGTCTTTGTGGCCCAACATATGGTCAATTCTTGAGAATGTTCCATGTACACTAGAGAAAAATGTATACTCTGTCGCTTTGGGATGAAGTGTCCTGTAGATGTCTATCATATCCAGGTGTTCTAGTATTTCGTTTAAGGCCACTATATCTTTATTGATTCTCTGTTTGGATGACCGATCTAGAGCCATCAGCAGTGTATTGAGGTCTCCAAGTATGAGTGTATTTTTGTCAGTTTTTGTTTTAAGGTCAATAAGTACCTGTCTTATATATTTTGGTGCTCCTTGGTTTGGTGCATATATATTAAGGATTGTTATGTCTTCTTGATTCAGTGTCCCCTTAATCATTATGAAATGACCATTTTTGTCTCTGAGTACTTTTTCTGTCTTGTAGTCAGCATTATTAGATATGAGTATTGCTACACCTACTTTTTTTTGGGTGTTGTTTGCTTGGAGTATTGTTTTCCAGCCTTTCACTTTGAATTTGTTTTTATCCTTGATGCTTAGATGAGTTTCTTGTAGGCAGCATACAGTTGGATTTTTCTTTTTTAATCCATTCTGCTACTCTGTGTCTTTTTATTGGTAAGTTTAATCCATTTACATTTAGTGTAATTATTGACACTTGTGGGTTCCCTATTGCCATTTTATAAATTGCTTTCTGTTAGTTTTGTATCTTGTTTGATTCTTCTCTTTTGTTTTTCTATTGTTTGTTTTTGTTCGTTTGTATTCCATACTTCTTTCTTCTGTTGCTACCTTTTTTAAGTCAAGTGTTTTTGTGGTGGTTTTTTCAAGGGTGGTTACCATTAAGTAATGAAAACGGTACCTACCATATTCATTGTAGTACCCTATCTTATGAGTATTTCTGCGCTTCATCGTCCTTTGCTACTGTTAATTTTCATCTTTTCTCCCCTTTTTTTTCTTTTGTTGTCACAGTTTAAATTTGGTTTTATTGTTTTCTTGGTGGAGCTGTTACTTGTGGTTTTGTTTTCTTTTGTTCTTTGAATCTGGTTGAAAAACCCCCTTTTGTATTTCCTGGAGTGGGGGCTTTCTGATGATAAATTCTCTCATCTTTTCTGTATTTTGAATGTTTTTATATCTCCTTCGTACTTGAAGGATTGCTTTGATGAGTATAGTATTCTTGGCTGAAAGTTTCTCTCTTTCAGGGCTTTGAATATTGGAGTCCACTCTCTTCTAGCTTGTAGAGTTTCTGCTGAGAAATCTGATGATAATCTAATAGGTCTTCCTTTATATGTTGTATTCTTCTTTTCCCTGGCTGCCTTGAGAATTTTTTCTTTGTCATTGGTTTGTGTCACCTTCATTATTATGTGCCTTGGAGTGGGTTTGTTGGGGTTAAGAAAACTCGGTGTTCTGTTTGCTTCTTGAATTTGAGGCTTTAGTTCTTTCCACAGGCTTGGGAAGTTCTCGTCTATTATTTGTTTGAGTATATTCTCCATTTCATTTTCTTTCTCTTCTCCCTCTGATATACCTATTATTCTTATGTTATTTTTTCTGATGGAGTCAGACAATTCCTGTAGGGCTTTCTCGTTTTTTATTATTTTTGAGTCTCTTTCTTCTTCTCTCTGTTGTGCCTCAAGTTGCTTGTCTTCTATTTCAGTAATCCTATCTTCTATCTGGGCTGTTCTATTAGCTAAGCTTGTTATTTTGTTTTTCAGTTCGTGAATTGAGTTTTTCATTTCTGTTTGATTTGTTTTTATAGTTTCAATTTCCTTGGTAATATATTCTTTGTGTTTGTTGAGTTGTTTTCTGAGCTCCCTAAATTGCCTTTCTGTGTTTTCTTGTATATCTCTGAGTATTTTTAAGATTTCTATTTTAAATTCTCTGTCATTTGGCTCCAAGGCTTCCAATATGTTAAATCTTTTCTCCATAGATTTTTCCACATCTATTTGTATTACCTCTCTATTTTTTGTATCCATAATATTTGATTTCCTTTTTCTTATTGGCATCTGAATGTGGTCTTGTTGTTAGTGTTAATTAGAATTAATAAAGAATAAAAAGGGGAAAAAAGAAAAGAAAAAAAAAGGGAAAACACTCCACACACAAAAAAAGTAATAATTTATTATTTCCCCCTTTTTTCTTTCTTCTTCTCCCCTCCTCTCACCTCTTTAGGGAAATATCGTGATGACCTGTGAATTATATTATGCTAAATGGAACAAAAACTGCCTATAACTGAGGGCCTGATTTGGGGTGAAGATTTCAAGGGGCAAAAAAGGGAGTAAGGACCTACTAAATGCAAAAAAAAAAAAAAAGCGGAGAATATCTTAGACAAGCATAAAATGATTTGCTTGTAAGTGATGGTTGACTAAGAGATATAATGAGAGGGATAAGGGAAACAGAAAAAAGGAGAGAAAAAAATAATAATATTTAAAGAAGAAAAAAATAAAAATAATAAGTAAAAATCTGTTGTATTAAGTGGAGCGAAGACTAAATACAACGGAGACTTTGGGTTGGGAGGAATGCTAGTGAGTTAAAAAGCAATGTAAAAAGTACCCAAAATGCCACAAAAACAAACAAATAAAGGAAAACCAAGAACAAAAGCAGAAAAGAAAAAAAAAGAACAAAAAAAAACAAACAAAAAAAACTTGAGTCCCAAATTAAATAATTTGTTCGTGATTGAGGATTAACTGGGAGGAAAAGTAAAAGGAGAAAAGAAGAAATGAATAGAAAGGAAAAAATAAGAAAAAGAGAGAAACGAAGGAAGAAAAAAAAGGAAAGGGGAAAACAACAACAACAACAAAAAAGAAAACAAAAGGGGAGAGAATGAGAGTTAAGGGTTTTAGAATGTAACCCTAAAGGATAGTAAGGATGAAGAAAAGAAATAAAATGTAACACTCATGGGTAGTGTAGTTCAAGAAAAGGGTAGCATAAGATGGGCAGAGAATAAAAGGACCGAGGTGGAGGAAATACAAATAATAATAAAGGCAATAAGAAAGAAGAAAGAAACAACAACAACAAAGAATTAGTGGAACAAGTTATAAAGTCTGTGGATTTTTCTTGATTTTGAGAGGTTAACTTCTTCCTTTTTCTTTTCTCTCCCTCTTCCTGATCGGTGACTCTGTACCCCAGGTTCTGCCCCTGTGTCATGCTTAGGTAGGGATTTGCAGTTGATGGGATTCTATGACAATGTCATATAATTGGCTTTAGTCTCGCTTGTAGTCAAGGCTTGTTGGCGTTTGCAGAGTCCAACAATGAGAGAGTTTGCTTTCCTGAAGTCTCTCCTCTAGTCTCCCCTTCCTGAATTAGCAGCCTGGTGATCCAGCTATGAGGCTGCCACTGTTTCTGTCTGGGGAGTAAGAGGCTCAAAGAGCTGGGAAATCCCCACTCTATCCTCACTCAGCGCAAGGCTCTGGGTAAGGCTCTGGCAGTCAGAGCCTCCAGCGTAATCAGGTGGGGCTGGGAGTCAATTGTTGTCAAGGTGACTGTTCAGCGCCTAGCATTCAGTTGGACCACTCAACCCAGGCTTTCCACACTTTGTAGCCTGTTTTGGCTGGGAAGAAGATGCACTATTCGCTGCTTGCTGTATAGATCTTAATATCTGCCAAGTCCCTCTTGTTAGGTATATCCCTGAATATGGAGGCTCTGTCAATCAGAAGTTGCCCCCACCCCTTTAGCGAACGGCACTGAAAAATATTATGCCTCTTGTCTTGGATCGCTGAACTGGGAGAGATCTTATCAATTAGAGCCTCGTGGGTGCGCAGATTTCGTGCGTTAAGCTAATTTCAGTGATTGGATCCGCAGCTGTGCTCCAGAGAGTATTTCAGGCTGCCTGCGCGCCCCTTCCCCAATGTTTGATTGTTAGCTCGAATGGCTGGGTGAGGTGCCCCGCCCACGGAGAGAATCTCCTGACTAGGAAAGACAGGTTTGGCGCCCCTCCCGGACTGTGGCACAGGGGCGCGCGCGCGGCTTCTCAGTGCACTCCGGTAGCCGGGACTCCCCGGACCGTGGCAGGGGGCACGTGCGCAGCTTCTCAGTGCACTCCGGTGGCCAAGACTCTCCGGACCGCGGCGTGGGCAGCTGCACGTGTGGGTTGACTCACCACAGGCGTATTCTCTCCTCGGCAACAGTCCTTTCGCTTTCAGTGTGTGTGGAACTCCGGGATGCTCCGAGGATATATTTTTCTGTTTCTAGTTGATAAATTTGTTGAGATTTTGGGGAGATCTGTCGGACACGCTGCTCACGGCGCCATTTCCGTGACGTCACCTCAAATTCTTAAAAGTCATAACATACCACTATTTTAGGAGGAATATGAGGATGCCAAAAAATAAAAAGCAATAGGATTTCACATTAGTTGGGCATGATTGTAATAAGGCACTCACTTTAAAAACCATGTTTGGCTGCTTAAATACCCACAATTGCTCCTCCTCTGATCACAAGTGGAACTACAGGAACTCTGAAACTAGCATGTGCCCCCCCTTTTGTTGCTTCAAAGAATTTCCCTGCCCTACCTTTTTCCTGCCATTTTGAATGTGCTGGCCCAGTTTTAGCTGATTTTCATAGCAGATCACTGGCTTCTGGGAACATCCTAATCTCTCTGCCTGCCTACTCTGGACTCGCTATTTCAGACGGTCACTAGATCCCCAGATTGCCCTCATCCAAGACTCTGCATCTAGATCCATTTACCAGCCTCTCTTCATAGCCTTTCGCTCAGTTCTTGAAACTTTGATTTGGTATAGCTGGTACTACGCCAAAGTGAAAGCACCTTTCACTCTAGATCAGCGGTTCTCAACCTGTGGGTCGCGACCCACAGGTTGAGAACTGCTGCTCTAGATTTTAATTCTAAATGTAATGTTGCAGAATCACTGAACATCAGGTCTTTGAAGGAATGTTCAAAAGCTGATAATCCAATCTCATGACCATTCTTACCCTCTACCCAAATCTTGGCTTTTAAAAAAAATGACCCCCAGAAAGGAATTCACCACTTTTCTGACATTTAATAATTATTCTTCTACTCTCTGGTAGGAAATTCATCAAGTTAGCTTATGTTTTAAGATTCACTTTTAAAGCAGACAGCAAATTTTTTTGTCACATACTTAAAGGCTAGTTATTAAGAGTATATGAAATAAAAAAAGTGAATCAACTGTACAAATAAAATCATAGGCCAACTACTTTAAAAATAAAATCACAGGCCAGTTCTAAGCCTCCGCAGTCTCCTCTGTGCAATGGGGAAGCAGCATTAGCTCCCTCATAGGACTGTTTGGGACTTGTGAATGGGTTCCCTGTGTACAGTGACTGGCACAGACTGGCATGGAGGAGGTATTAAGTAAATGTACTTCAGTTTGTTTGCTGTTGGCTGCTGGTGTTAGTGGGATCAGGGCTTTGAGTTTTCTGCTCACCCAGTATGACAGTACATATTAAGTCATTGTTACCCAAGTTGCTGAAAACTCACTAGCGAGCCTAGTAAAGTGGTGAACCCTCTCCAATTACAATCAAAACTAGTGTTTCTCATTTCATTTTCATGCCACCATTCCTACAGCTACAAGCTCTTGTTTCTTTGCAAGGAAACAAACTAAAAAGAACTAACAGATGTTTTTCTATTTCTCTACCTATCCCATGAGATTCCAAACAAAATGCATTATTTCCACATAACATGGAAACTTTATTTTCTGGGAACAGTTTTGGTTAAATTTTGACATTGCATGCTTACTAGAGCAAGACAACCTGTCTTTTATTTAGCACTTCCTTAGAAATATTACCACGCCTTGTTTGGCTATGAGGCCTTATCAGATGCCCTACTTATTGATAGTTAATCTATTTCATTTAACTGAGTTATAAAGGACTCTTGGGCATCTTATTAAATACATTTAATGAAAGTATCTATAGTCTATTACTATTACTTAACACTAAAGAAAGACATTTATCCTTAAAAAAATGAAGCACACTAACTGTTTACCATTAATTCCCATGTTTTTAACCCATGGATTAAAAAAAAAATTAAAACTTGAGAAGGAACCTGGCAGATAAGAGTCAGTGTGATGAAGTAGAAAGAATACAACATTTGTGGTTAGAAGATTGCATTTCCAATCCCAGCTCTGTTGCATGTCCACTGTATGACCTTGGGCATAAAAATCCTTCCACCTTTCTGAATTTTTCCTTATTCATTAAATTGAAATTACAAATCCATCTTTTCACTTGCTCCCAGGGTTGTGGTGAGGCTCAAAAGTGGCACCATACATAGGAGAACTTCCACAGTTCACAACTGCTTTCCAGGCCGCCTCCTCTACTCTCCTGACTCCTCCACTGAGTCTCTACAGCCACGCCCCCCCTTGTGTACTCCCCGCCCCGCCCCCTAAGCCCCTGAACAGCACAGCTCCCGCCTGTGTGAGCCCCTTGTCTCAGGAGAGAAATATTTCGGCCTTTGATGGAATTACCACTTATTCTTATCCATTGATGATTACAGACAAGTAGTTCTGAGAGACCCCACAGGGTTTAATAAAATTTGAAAACAGAGAAGGCTTCCAAACATTATCTTTTCAATGTGAATTCACTTAGAAAAAACCCCCATGTTGCCACTAAGTCCCATTATCAATCAGGTAACTCTGTTATTCAGCAGAATGTCACTGCAAAAGTCATTTTATAGAATGTCTCTGTCTCACACACATACACAGAGACTTTCTTCATTCTGTTAACTATTAATGTTTGAATAAGCAATTTAAAAAAAATCCTTGATCTCTAGTAAAACCAAACTTTAATAACATTTGTATTCAATCACATCATATCTGCTCTGTATTATAAGGCATTATAAAGAGTGAAATTATCTGAGTCTAGTGAACAATGCCAGATTACGCACACATGCGCATACACATACACACATACAATTTGGTAATTTGAAATGATTTACCCAAGTTGATTATATTAAACAAATAACTATAATTTCCTGTCATTTTATAGCTTATAGACCTATCACACTTTTAATAATTTTGGTATAAATTTTTCTGTTGGTAAAACTGAAAAGACCCACACTCATGAAATGTGCTATTTTCTCACAAATTAGTTGTAACCGATTATGATCAATGAAAGGTATATTTAGCAGTTTTTCTGCTCCCAACCAAAGGCAGTCACATTGCTGCCTAAGCAACTGCATTTTTGCACATGTTTTTCTCATTATTAGCACCCTATGGTGGCTTTTTTTATTTATTTTCATTTTTAAAATATATATTTTGCATGTATCTTGATGGCACAGTGACATGCAGCTCTAAGTGCTCCTGGAGAGTAGAAAAAGCCTCTGGGACCCAGCGCCTGAATCCCCGCACAGAAGCCTGAGGCATTCTGCAGTTCCTAAGAGATGTGAGGACCCTCAGGCTGGGCCCCCAGCCCACCACCCCCTCCCCGTCTAGCATTGCTGTTTAGATGAAATTAGGTTCAGGCAAATGTCAAGGAGAGTCTGCAAGTGAGCTGCATGTGGAGTGGTCTCACATTGCCAGGATAAGAGGAAGGCAGGGAGAGAGCATTATAAGCTACTATTTTTGATTATCAGGTCCTTTTAAGTACCAATTGTCAGAGCCATCTCTGCGCCCCCTTCACCTCCTCACAGCCCTCCCAAAGTGCAGGAGTCTGTTTAACCTTCACCAGATGTTCGCTGTCTGACCGACTCTTCATCAGCTGTGTGAAAACTGAAAGATCAACTTGTTCCTTTTACCTGAGCCCTAGTAACTAACCTGACTTCTTCCCTGCCTTAGCTGATTGGATTGACTGGGGGGAGAGAGGACAATGACAGTACACAGGGTGGGACCTACTCATTATGCTATCAGGAACAAAAGTAAAGTAATTGTTTGTTAAGCAATTAGTTAAATGTACTGACTGGCTGCACAACTTTACCCAAGCAGAACATCATTATTGTCCATCTCATCATCCATATAGACCATGTTCTACAAGTCTCAGCATTTGCACATCAGCACAAAAGCCAGTTCCTTTGGCATATAAGGTGGATGGAACAGCAGCTCCCTCCCTCTTTCTTTTTTCTCACAGCTTTTGGAAGATGCTTTGTATCATCATAAATGAGCCAGTTATCAATGCATGACCTCTCAGCTCTGAATTCACCCTTCAGTACCTGTTCTGCCAAATAGATTGGAGTATAAGCATTTTTTTTTCACAGTGAACTCAGTATAAGCTTTGTCAGTAGAGGGTACTGCAGGGATACTACAGGTCAAAGGAGATGTCTCTTCCTGGTTCTGGTGGCTGCATTTTCGTCTTCTTGTTTCCACAGCCTAGTCTGTTTATGGGGCATGTGTCTGGGGACCCTGGTGGTGTTCTGCTCCAGCTGCATATCTGCCATCCTTCAATGACTTTGCAGCCCTGTCTGGGCCCAGTGACCACATACCATGACCTTCCCAAGGTAGACACCAAGCAACGCCCACAGTGGTGCTCTCTCCCTTTTCTGTACGCCTGCCCAACTCACCTGCACCGAAGAAGACTGTTCCCTATTTGCGTGGCACCTATGGACGAGCGTTAGAGCTGGCAACCCAGCAAAATTCTCCACTACCCAGTGGATTTTAACCATTTCTTATCCATAGAGGTTAGGGAAGCACACCCTCCCAAGCTTGTTCTTCCTTGGATATTGTCCTTCAGCCTTATAGTACCCTTTAGAGTTATCTTTACATCTTTCTAGTTACTCTATCATAGCTTAAAATTCTTTGTATTAAGTTTCCTGTGTTTAAATTACTGTGTGCTTTCTGTGTCCTCATTGGACTACACTCCCTTCTTATCTGGAACATTCAACAGCTTTCCAGCTGGTCATTAAATTGATCACCATTCACAACCTCACTCCTCTCCTAGGCTCATCCTGTACTTACCAAGTCTCCAGGGAATTTGTCAGAAAGAGTCTGTTCAATCAATGAATGCTTCTACTTAATGGTTTTGCAACCTTTCACTCAGTGATGCTCACTTTCTCTTCGTGAATAATAATTCTTCAGGTAATTAAATGGGTAAAAACAAATTGGTTAAAAATAGTGTTCCTCCCTGGAAGAGACATTATGTTAGCCTCTGAAGAACCCTTCTTTAACTAGAAGGATATATAGAGACAACTTATGATATGGATTTTGCCATTGTTAAGATACATGAACTCCAGATGAACACATAGGCTCCACTAGTCTAAAGTAACTAAGTGGTCAGTATATTTTTTTTAATAAGAAGGGCTTTGTGAGTTCCCGGAGAATACTTATAGCCTCCATCAGCAGAAGTCATTGTGAGTGTGGGGGCTAAAATGTGAGGTGGTGACTCCATCCATCATCTTGCTTATTGTGCTCCTTTATGAAATTGGTTAGCATGACAGCTTCCATTCCTGACTATCATAGATATATTCATGGATTGATGCACAAAGGGAATTGATCAGTTCTTCATGTGATGATCTCTTTCCAAAACAACTCCCAATTTGAAGAATTTGTTTTCTTTTGTAACACTGCAAGCTATTTGATTTTCGGAGCATTTTCCTACCACAAAGCATAAAGACTGAAACTGACTTTTTAAAAAATAACAAGCTTTAATTAGAGGAAACATTTTAAAATAAATGGTAAGAGCTTTCTACAAAAAGGAAAATCAATTTGAAAATCAATTGTTTCTCTTAGGTCTTATTGTGAATGGTGTGTTGCTATTGGGAACAGAGTAAGATTTATTCAGGGAAGAATCATTCTGGAATCATTTAGGATGTACTAAGAACAACATTCCATTAGCAACAGTTGTCTTGACAGATGCAGAGACAATGAAAGTTTTCCCTTGAAAAATGAATGCCTTCCCTACAAATCTGAAAATTAAAAAAATTGTTTACCAGATTTAGACTTTGACTCTCTTCCTTAGAGAAGTAGATTTATGTATAACAGAGTCAATAATCACTTATGTAGATGACAAAATGACAGAAAAAAATACTTCCTTCATACCCTTCCTGCCATTGTGAACAAAGCATTACCATTAAAGACTCATTCCTTTGGGCCTTTAGGGGTTTGAGATCTCTAAGAGTTGCTTATTAAAAATGCAGATTTCTTAACAGGAATAATAACCCTTTAAGTCTTTATGAGCTAACTTTATCAAAGAAAAGTCTGTGGAGTTGCTTTGTAATTATGACAGATCCACTCGTCTGGACATGAGCTAGATATCTGGTGAGTGTTAGAGGTTCCAAGAGAAAAACCATGCATAATTCTACAGTTCTTTGTTATTTATAGGCTCATTAACATATATTATCTTGTTTAGCTCTAGGAGAATTGTTTGCAAGATGCAGTTTATTTATTCTCCTAGATGGACAAGCTGGATCATCAAGGTGTAAGATATCTACAGACAAGTTCTACATGTTTTATTTTTTCTTGTTGTATTTTACTTTGGTGTACTGCCATGAAAAATCAATAGAATCACCCTATGAAGCTTATTATTGCATTTATTGTAAGGTCATTGTAAAAGATTCACCCATTATATCATACACTGTCTTTTATACATGGAAAAATTTCCTATCTCATCTTGGAACCAATGATATTTGGTAGTTCTCTTGGGCAACTGGTTCTTTGTATATTATGTATACTGTGAAGTGTTCTATAGACTAGATTTTTTTTACATTTTTTGCTAGCTTCTCTAAAGACTAGAACCAAATATGTATCCCACTGATATTTTTATATCTCTCTTCATATGTTCCCACCTTTGTTTTCTTTTCAGCTTTTGTGCAAGTTTTAAATTTATGCTATATTTTTGTATTGTATATGTGTATTTATGTGCATATGTATGTGACATGTATATTTGCGTTCATGTGTGTTTAATAGAGCCTTGTTTATAAGCTACCTTAAATCCTTTCTAGAGCAAAGCAAATTCTAAACAAATAAATACCTGGTTTCATTCAGTTATCACAACCACCCTACAAGATAGATTATACTGCTCACAAAAATTAGGGGATATTTCAAAATGAATATAAAGCTATAAAATATACTCTAATTTTTGTGAGCAGTATAGTTATTTATTCTTCAAATTTTAAAATGAGTAAACCTCAAAGCTACAAAATACCTTAATCAAAGTTATGAAATTAGTAAGTACAGAGCTAGTCTGAATCCCATTTTTGTCTTGCTTTTAATTCAAAACCTCATGCTTTTCTTCTTATACTTGTTGAAGGAGAAAAAAACACCAAAGAAGTTAATGTCAAGTCACAATTTTCCCTAGAAAGAGTCACTGCCCATTTTCGCTGTACAAACAGAATGCTTAAATAAATGCAATTCAGCTATTTTGGATCCTAGATTAAAATATTCCAAAATCAGTCATCTTACTGAGCCCATCCTAAATGAACCAATAAGCATAGTGAGGCCATTTGAGTGGTCAGTCTGTATTCAGTGGAACCCAACTTTACCCAGACATTCAAGGAACCTCCCTCAGTACTTGTAAACTAGCTGGTTGTATAATCTCTTCTTTAAACTTCACATTCTGAGACTTGGGGGTAGCATTTATATATGTTACAATTGATCAGTTGACATGACCTCTTTCTTTTCAACAAATAAAACATGAAACTTCAATCTCCAAAGCTCTTTGCACATTTATGTTTAATGAGCAATGTTCACTGATCAGACAATTAAATCACGATTTCATCCAGAGAAGCCTGAAATCCAAACAAAATGCCAAGTAAAACCTATGGGAAAAAAATATCTGTCAAGATCAATAAATATTTTTGTTAAGAAATATACATATATGTGAAAGGATACCAACCACATTTCTTTATCTCTGTGAATATGGGATTTAGTTGCAGGGACGAAAAGAAGCTGATAAAAATGCTGTTGGCCTTGTGATTTCTTGGCCCTTATTTTCAAGGCTCATAAATACCCATATGCCAGA
Source organism: Saccopteryx bilineata (assembly GCF_036850765.1). Taxonomy (NCBI): domain Eukaryota; kingdom Metazoa; phylum Chordata; class Mammalia; order Chiroptera; family Emballonuridae; genus Saccopteryx; species Saccopteryx bilineata. The sequence continues at coordinate 180,448,074 of NC_089492.1, forward strand.
TATCTAATTAGTGTTATAATCTAAACTAATAGGACAAGCTATTAATTTATGACAAAATTGCAAGCTTGAAGGCAGAATTAAAAATGTCACTCAATCAAATAAAAGGTGCTCTGCTCTGATTTCCCTCTTCAAGAAGATTGAACTTGGACTCATATCCTGAGTTGGATGATGCCTTCAAAGTCATCTGGTTCAAATATCAGTAACATTTTACAAAGTCCTCTTGATTCTATGTGAATTCTTTCATATTAAAGAACTCTCCACCTCCCAAAGCACCCATTCCACTTTCAAGACATTCTAATCACAACAGAGGAGGGTTTGTTACCTAGAATTAACCACTTGGCAGCAGAGCACACTTTCATAGTGAAAAAAAATTCCAAAGGACCTTTCTATCACTGTTGTGAAGTCAATGGGATTAATCAAAATACAGTCAAGAGTCTCTATCTCAAAGATGGCTCAGATGTCATGCAGGAAGTCACTTATTGATGTAAAACAATAGATTTATTTGAAGAAGTGATGGATATGTACTGTGAGTAGTCTTTGGGGTCCTGGGGTTTCCATATAGGGAACGAGAATAACTATAAAGTCAGTAAGTGGTCCTTTACATTTTTGTATTGTTTTAAAAACATCCTGCTGTGATAGCACAGTGGATAAAGTATTGAGCTGGAATGCAGAAGTCACTGGTTCAAAACCCTGGGCTTGCCTGGTCAGGGCCATACATACAGGAAGCAACTACTAAGAGTTGATGCTTCCAGGTTCTTCCCCCTCTTCCTTTCTCTCTCTCCTCTCTATAAATCAATAAATAAAATCTAAAAAGAGGACAGCGAATTACAAACAACAGCTGATTCCAACGCAAGAAGACCTAGAAATAACACAACTGAAAATTAAAGGCAGACAACACCAACCCTCGACTTAGCCAGCTCTAAAAACAACACACCCAAACGAGGAGGGTATATACCAGTGGTAGTCAACCTGGACCCGACCGCCCACTAGTGGTCATTCCAGCTTTAATGGTGGGTGGTAGCAGGGCAACCAAAGTATAAATAAAAAGATAGATTTAACTATAGTAAGTTGTTTTATAAAGATTTATTCTGCCAAACAGCAAAAATCAGACATAAAGTACTTGGTAAGTAATTATTATTATATGCTTTAACTTGCTGTAACTCTGCTTTATAAATTTTATAAAGTAAAGTTACTTCCCTACTTTATAAATCACCATTACTGTGGAACGGGTGGGCAGTTAGAAAATTTTACTACTAACAGAGATACAAAAGTGGGTGGTAGGTATAAAAAGGTTGACTACCCCTGGTGTATACACACAAAATGGGAAGACAGAGAAGTGCAATCCAAATGAACCAACAAGAGAAACCTCCAAAAAATGAACTGAGTGAGATGGAAATAGGCAAACTACTGAATGAAGTTTAAAATAATGATTATTAGAATGCTGAAAAGTCTTAGAACAACAATGGCTGGACACAATGAACACATAAAGAGATAACAAGCATCAAAAAGGACATTGAAATAATAAAGAAGAACCAGTCAGAAATGACAAATACAATATCAGAAATGAAAACTACACTAGAAGCAATTAAAAGCAGGCTGGATAAAGCAGAGGATTGAATCAGCAATTTAGAAGACAAGATAAACAAAAACATGGAAGTGGAGCAGCAAAAAAAAAAAAAAAAAAAAAAAAAAAAAAAAAAAAGGCTGAAAAAATCTGAGGAAACTTTAAGAGAGTTCTGTGAAAACCTAAAGAAAAACAACTTCCATATCATAGGGGTTCCTGAAGAAGAAGAGAAAGAACAAGGGATAGAGACCTTGTTCAATCAAATCATAGCTCAAAACTTCCCTAAATTGATGCAGGAAAAAGTCACAGAAGTTCATGAAGCACAGAGAACTCCATTAAAAAGAAACCCAAAGAAATCTGCACCAAGACATATCATAATTAAAATACCACAGCTAAGAGATAAAGAGAAAATATTAAAAGCTGCTAGAGAAAAAAGACTATATCACCTACAAAGGAGCCCCCATAAGAATGACATCTGACTTCTCAACAAAAACACTTGAGACCAGAAGGGAATGGCAAGAAATATTCAAAATAATTCAGAACAAGAGCCAACAACCAAGACTTTTTTATCTAGCAAGGCTATCATTTAAAATTGAAGAAGAAATAAAAAGCTTTCCAGACCAAAAAAAAAAAAAATCAAGGAATTCATTACAATCAAACCAATGTTGCAAAAAATGTTAAGAGGCCTGTTATAAACAAAACAAATAGGGAAAAGAATAAAAGAGGAATATAGCTTTAAAGAATAAAATGGCAATAAACAACTACATATTATTAAAAACCTTAAATGTAAATGGATTAAATGATCCAATCAAAAGACATAGGGTAGCTGTGTGGATAAAAAAAAACAGGATCCATACATATGCTGTTTACAAGAGACATACTTCAAAACAAAAGATAGCCTGACCAGGTGGTGGTGCGGTGGATAGAGCATCAAACTAGGAAGCAGAGAACCCATGTTCAAGACCCTGAAGTTGCCAGCTTGAGCGTGGGCTCATCTGGTTTGAGGAAAGCTCACCAGCTTGGATTCAAGGTCTATGGTTTGAGCAAGGGGCTACTCAGTCTGTTGTAGCCCCACAGTCAAGGCACATAGGAAAAAGCAATCAATGAACTAAGATGTTGCAATGAAAAACTAATGATTGATTCTTCTCATCTCTCTTTGTTCCTGTCCGTCTGTCCCTATCTATATCTCTCTCTAACTCTCACTCTCTCTCTGTTAAAAAAAAGAAAGAAAGAAAGAAAAGATACACATAGGATAAAAATAAAAGAATGGGAAAAATATTTTACGCAAATGGAAATGTAAAAAGGCTGGGGTAGCAATACTTATATCAGACAAAATGGACATTAAAACAAAGGCAATAGTAAGAGATAAAGGTCACTACATAATGATAAATGGAGCAATCCAACAGGAAGATATAACCATTATAAATATCTACACACCTAATATAGGATCACCTAAATATATAAAGCAGACTTTGATGAATATAAAGGATGAGATCAATAGCAATACAATAATGATAGGGGATTTCAATACCCCACTAACATCACTAGATAGATCCTCAAGATTGAAAATTAACAAAGAAACAGAAGACTTAAAGGACACACTAGATTAACTGGATTTAATAGATATCTTCAGAACCTTTCCCCCTAAAGCAGCAGAATACATATTCTTTTCAAGTACTCATGGTACATTCTCTAGGATAGACCACATGTTAGGGCACAAAAGCAGTCTCAACAAATTTAAGATGATTGAAATCATATCAAGCACCTTCTCTGATCAGAATGGCATGAAACTAAAAATCAACCACAACAGAAAAACTGAAAAATACTCAAACACTTGGAATCTAAATAGCATGTTATTAAATAACAAATGGGTTAACAATGAGATCAAAGAAGAAATTTAAAATATATATATCTAGAAACGAATGAAAATGAGCATACAACAACTCAAAATTTATGGGACACAGCAAAAGCAGTACAGAGAGGGAAGTTCATAGCATTACAGGCATACCTTAAGAAGCTAGAAAAAACCCAAATAAGCAACTCTACCCTGCATCAAAAAGAACTAAAAAAAAAAACAAAAACCCAGCAAATAAAGCCCAGAGGTAGTAGAAGGAAGGAAAAGAAAATAATAAAGATCAGAGTGGAAATAAAGAAACAATACAGAGAATAATGAAACCAAGAGCTGGTTCTTTGGAAGAGTAAACAAGATTGATGAACCTTTAAGCAGACTCACCAAGAAAAAAATAGAGAGAACTCAAATAAATAAAATTAGAAATGAGAGTGAGAAATAACAACTGACACAACAGAAATACAAAGGATTGTAAGAAAATACTATGAAGAACTGTATGCCAAAATATTAGACAACCTAGGTGAAATAGACAAATTTCTTGAAACATATAATCTTTCAAAAATCAACATGGAAGAATCAGAAAATCTAAATAGACCAATTACAACAAATGAGATTGTAAAGTTATCAATATATTCCCAACAAAGAAAAGTCCTGGGCGTGGTGACTTCACAAGTAAATTCTACCAAATATTCAAAGAAGGACTAACTCCTATCCTTCTCAAGCTATTTCAAAATATTCAAGAGGAAGAAAGACTTCCAAACTCTTTTCATGAGGCAAGCATAATTTTGATTCCAAAACCAAGCAAAGACAACACAAAAAAAGAAAATTATAGGCCAATATCCCTGATGAATTCAGATGCTAAAATACTCAACAAAATATTAGCAAACTGGATCCAGCAATACATGAAAAAAATCATACATAATGATGAAGTGGGATTTATTCTGGGGAGGCAAGGCTGGTACAATATTTGTAAATCAGTCAATGTGATTCATCACATAAACAAAAAGAAGGAAAAAAACCACATGATAATTTCAATAGATACAGAAAAAGCATTTGATAAAATCCAGCACTCATTTATGATCAGAACTCTCAGCCAAGTGGGAATACAGGGAACATACCTCAACATGATAAAGGCCATCTATGACAAACCCACAGCCAACACCATAATCAATGGGCAAAAATTAAAAGCAATCCCTCTAGGATCAGAAACAAGAGAGGGGTACCCCTTTTCACCACTCTTATTCAACATAGTCCTGGAAGTCCTAGCCACAGCAATCAGACAATAAGAAGAAATAAAAGGCATCCAAATTGGAAAAGAAGAAATAAAACTATCATTATTTTCAGATGATATAATACTGTATATAGAAACCCCTAAAGTCTCAGTTAAAAAACTACTGAACCTGATAAATGAATTCAGCAAGGTGGCAGGATATAAATTAATACACAGAAATCACAGGCATTTTTATATACCAACAATGAATTGTCAGAAAGAGAAATTAAGGAAACAATTCCCTTCACCTTTGCAACAACAACAAAAAATATAAAGTACCTAGGAGTAAATTTAACCAAGGAGATTAAAGACTTGTACTCAGAAAATTATAAAACATTGATAAAAGAAATCAAGGAAGATACAAACAAGTGGAAGCATATACTGTGTTCATGGTTAGGAAGAATAAACACCATTAAAATGTCTATATTACCCAAAGCAATTTATAAGTTCAATGCAATACCAATTAAAATACCAATGACATACTTCAAAGATATAGAACACATATTCCAAAAATTTATATGGAACCAAAAAGGAACACAAATAGCCTCAGGAATCTTGAAAAGGAAGAATAAAGTGGGAAGTATCACACTTCCTGATATCAAGTTATACTATAAGGCCATTGTACTCAAAACAGCTTGGTACTGGCATAAGAACGGGCATATAGATCAATGGAACAGAACAGAGAACCCAGAAATAAACCCACACCTTTATGGAGAACAGATATTTGACAAAGGAGTTAAGAGCATACAATGGAGTAAAGACAGCCTCTTTAACAAATGGTGTTGGGGAAATTGGACAGCTACCTGCAAAAAAATGAAACTAGACCACCAACTTACACCACTCACAAAAATAAACTCAAAATGGATAAAAGACTTAAATGTAAGCCATGAAACCATAAACATCTTAGAAGAAAACATAGGCAGTACATTCTCTGACATCTCTCGCAGCAATATATTTGCCAATTTATCTTCAGGGGCAAGTGAAATAAAAGACAGGATAAACAAATGGGACTATATCAAACTAAAAAGCTTTTGCACAGCTAAAGACAATAAGAACAGAATAAAAAGACAAACTACCCAATGGGAGAACATATTCTACAATACGTGTGATAAGGGGGTTAATAACCAAAATTTATAAAGAACTTCAAAAACTCAACACCAGAAGATAAACAATCCAGTCCAAAAATGGGCAAAAGAAATGAATAGACACTTCTCCAACGAGGACATACAGATGGCCAATAGGCATATGAAAAAATGTTCAACATCACTAATCATTAGAGAAATGCAAATTAAAACCACAATGTGATTTTACCTCACACCAGTCAGAATGGCGCTCATCAACAAAACAACACAGAATAAGTGCTGGAGAAGGTGTGGAGAAAAGGGAACCCTCCTGCACTGCTGGTGGGAATGCAGACTGGTGCAGCCACTGTGGAAAACAGTATGGAAATTCCTCAAAAAATTAAAAATTGAAATTCTTTTTGATCCAGCTATCCCACATTTAAGAATATGTTCCAAGAATACCATAGCACTGTTTCAAAAGAAGAAATGCACCCCCATGTTTATGGCAGCATTGTTCACAATAGCAAAGATCTGGAAATAGCCCAAGTGTCTGTCAGTGGATGAGTGGATTAAAAAGCACTGGTACATATATATAATGGAATACTATGGGGCCATGAACAAAAAGGAAATCTTACCTTTTGTGGCAACATGGATGGACCTGGAAACTATTATGTTAAGTGAAATGAGCCAGGCAGAGAAAGAAAAATATCATATGACCTCACTCATTTGAGGAATCCAATGAACAATGTGAACTGAGTAATGGAATTAAGAGAGAGGAGAGATCAAAGGGACCAGAGGAAAAGAGGATGGAGGGAAGAGTGATGATAGGATGGGATAAACCTGAAGGGAATAGGGGAGGGCGCTATGGGGAGGGGTACAAGGGAGATGTTGAAGGGAATACGGGGGAGGAGGATGCATTCGAGGCAACACTACAATCTATGTAAACACAATAAATTAAAATCAATAAAAAAAGGAAAAAATAGAAAGAAAAATAAAACCTTTTTCTCTGATTATTAAAGAAATACATGTCTCTTAGAGGAAATATTGAAAAATACAGAAAATCTTAGACACACAGACACACACACACATGCAGAAAGAAAACTCCATTACACTAACATTATAACTATTAACATTTTGGTATATATCTTTTCAATCTGTTTTCTATGTAAATAATAATATTCTTCCTTTTATTTTTCTAAATCAGGGTACTATTGTCTTGCAATTTTCCATTTTCACTTAATAATATGTCAGCAACATTTTCTTATATCATTAGGTGCTCTAGAACATCATTTTCAATGACTACATTGCATTCTATCATAATATGGATGTTCTGTAATTTATTTTACCAATTCCCCATTGTGGGGGTTTTGGTTGTTTTCTAATTATATTATTTAAAATAATTCTGCAATAAATATCCCTTAGGTAAATCTTCACATTCACTCACATTTATTTCCTTAGATTAAATTCCTAGGAGTGAAATTAAGCAGTCACATTTTTAAAACCTTAGATAAATATATCCAGATAGTCCTCTGATTTACTATGGCCAGAAGTGTTTGAAAAATACCTACTGTTACCCATACCCCAATGTCACTAGATGGTACTGTAAAAGGTAAAATGTTTTTCAATTTGATTGAAGGTAAGGGGCTATTTCTCTTCAAGGCATTTATATTACATTGCATTTATTTTCTTTACTTATTGGTAATTTGTTTAATAGAAGATATGCATGGGCTATTGGTATATTTTCATGTTCTTCTCTTTTTTGTCTCTCAGTTCTGTTTTTTTCTCCTTGGTTTGTATATTGGCTATATGCATTAAGAATAGACTGTCTTCCATATGTATTGTAATTTATTCCACTTTTAAAGAGGAGATTGCCTAATCTTCACCATCCAAATGTCTCTCTAATTGATGAAATTAGAGGCAGTATAATTAAATGACAAAAAATTTTTCATAAAATGTCAAGGAGAGGGGTGCTTTCCAGAGTTCCCAAAGGTCCCCACGCAGGAAATAAGACCGGATTGAAGAGGGAAGCGCTTTCTCATGAGCATGTGCGCCATCACAGCATGGCAGAACCTTGTGCTCCAGGGACAACAGCGAAAGGAGAGTAGCCTGCTTTCAGCCATGATTTGGCAAAGCTGTAATGAGCCACCACTGTCAATGTGACAAAGGCCTCAGGGCTTTCCTGTCTCTTAAAAATCAGCTTCCTATCAATTAGTATGGGTAGTGTTTCACCAGGGACAAAAGGAAGAAACAGCACTTCCTCCTGAGATCAACACTTTTGTTTAGAGCTCATTAATAAACCGTTAACTGGGAAAATTGTAATCCTAATTTAAACAACAAAGACACACCCCCGGGTCAACACTCTAGGGCAGGGGTCCCCAAACTATGGCCAGCGGGCTGCATGCGGTCCCCTGAGGCCATTTATCTGGCCCCCACCGCACTTCCAGAAGGGGCACCTCTTTCATTGGTGGTCAGTGAGAGGAGCATAGTCCCCATTGAAATACTGGTCAGTTTGTTGATTTAAATTTACTTGTTCTTTATTTTAAATATTGTATTTGTTCCCGTTTTGTTTTTTTACTTTAAAATAAGATATGTGCAGTGTGCATAGGGATTTGTTCATAGTTTTTTTTATAGTCCGGCCCTCCAATGGTCTGAGTGACAGTGAACTGGCCCCCTGTGTAAAAAGTTTGGGGACCCCTGCTCTAGGGAATGGTTCATTTTCATTGCCTGTTAAGAACCTTATTGCCTGACCTGTGGTGGCGCAATGGATAAAGCGTCAACCTGGAAACGCTGAGGTTGCCGGTTCAAAACCCTGGGCTTGCCTGGTCAAGGCACATACGGGAGTTGATGCTTCCTGCTCCTTCCCCTTTCTCTCTCTCTCTCTCTCTCTCTCCCTCTCTCTTTCTCTCTCCCCCCTCTCTATAATGAATAAATAAAGTCTTTTTTAAAAAAAAGAACCTTATTAGGGCTTTAAGGTTCTAAATATTTAAAATATTTGCCTCAGCAAGACTTCTGAGCTCGTTTAAACTCTCAGCATGTCATAAGGGCCTGTATTAACTTTCCCATGTTTAATGTTTATTTCTGACGAGAGATATAAATGCATCGTACTTTGTGAATGGCTCCTATAGGAACCAACAAAGAACAGGAACAGGAATATGGAGGGAGGTTCCAGGGGCCAGGCCGGGAAGAGTATGGAAGGACCTATGTCATTGTTTCTAGATTTTAATACACAAATATTTTTATATTGTTGACCTCTGCTGCTCAATCTTGACACAGTCTCTGAACAAGGTTCAATGGCATGCACTTCAACATGGTATCTCTGCCCTCCCTGGACCACCCACCTGCAAACCCAGAGCTGTGAGGCCAGCCAATCACACACGTATGACAAATGCCAACTCTGGTGAACTGATATCATGGTAAACAAGTTGTTGAATCTGAAGTAGGAGAAAAACAGCCTGGTGAAGTCTCCATTTTCATTTCCTTGGCCTTTTATAATAGTCAGGGTAATCAATACCAGTTGGTATAACAAACAATCCCCAAATCTGTGTGGCTTACAGTGACACAGGTTTCTGCCCCTCCAGCATCTCAATCAAGTACAGGCCAGGCAGCTCTCCTGGGAGTCTCTCCTCCTATCAAGAACTCGGGTGGGCATTGCAAACTCCTTCCATTTTGTGATGCTGCCATCTTAAACATGGCAGGGAGCTGTCACAAAAAGCAGTTCTCAAAGGGGGAGAGAGAATATGGAGGAGGCAGAAGAAGACACAAGGGGGTCTTACAGTTACTGTCATAATGCCCCAACCTAACTATAAAAGAGACTAGGAAGTATGTATTCTTATGAGCCCAGGAATGTGTACATTTAAAATAAACTTGTAAAAGAATAATATTATTTTATTTTAAATGTCTGTTAAGTAGTTTATGGTGTAATATTATTTTAGATAAATAATACTTCAATGCACTGAGGCCTATAATGAAGGAAATTAGTGATACTGGACTCAAAACACAATAATGGAGTGCCTATTAAGTATGCAAGAGTGGTGATGAGCACAAAACCTGTCGCTGTTCTCAACAGTAGTGATGCTGTTATATGGCACTTATGTTGGGCTGAGCCGTGTTCTGAGTGCTTTCAGTGCAGTGATGTGACCTGCATGACAGGTACTGTATTCCCCCCATTTATAGCAGAAAACATAAGTTGCGCAGGAAGATGAAGTACTTTGCCCAAGTTTACACCTCTAGATAGTGGCAGAGCAAGGATTTGAACAAGGTCAATTGCCACCCAAGCCCATCCTCTTAACACTGCCTTGGACTAGCTTCATGTTGCCTGTGACAACTATGCAAAAATGAAAGCACCATGGACTGAAGTGATCAAGGAGAAAGTGACGTCTGTGCAGAGTCTGGGGATGACTGTTACCAGCACAGTTACTCAGGGACTGCACAAGGAAACAGGACACAGGAAAGTGCAGGTTTGAGGAGAGGGATGGACCAAGACGTGTTTAGAGCATAAGCTGATCAGGGGCGGGCAAGCTTACAGGAAACTCCACAGTCGATAGATAGCAGTTGCTCTGTAAAAACAATGAGAGACATGTGGAAAGATGGGCGATAATATATTTTTCTAAAAAATAGCAGTATTTGATGGGCTTGGCCCAGCCATGCCATAAGATCTATTTCTACGTTGTTTTCGTTTTTTAGTTTATAACTAAACATTCTCAATAAAATCTAACTGTGATAACTCAAAATTAGTCTTACTAATTCAGATGAATGTTTCCTGCAGACGCTACTGACATAGGCAAATTTATGATGAAGGGTATTCTCATCTGGATTTAACTACAGGTGAAAAACTATTACATTAACCCAGTGAGCTAATGAGAATAATTGCTTCAGTCTCAGCTTATCTCCTGAGGGGGGTTGGAATGCTGTTTTTCCCTTGACCACTATTAAATGAGAGGATGTGTAAAAAGGTTCTGTAGAAATTATAAATCACCATGGAAAAGTTAGTTGTCACTCTGTAGATTTCAGGCAGATGATAGCTTTGGTTACAGCTAAAGACGAAGTTATATTGAAATATCTCAGGAAGTGGTAACTAGTCCAGATCTTGAATAATACCGAAGGTTTAAAGATAAGGAACATGGTGGGGTAATCCCTGGACAAGCTCATGGAGTTCCAGTGTCAGGGTCCCCATAGGAACTATGAAATCTTTCAGTCGTTCAACAAATATTTATCAAGATCCTACCTGAGCAGGCCCTGTTCTATGTGATAGGCATTCGAGTTAAACATGGTGGACAAGACCCCCATCCAACAGCAAGGACTCTCAAACCAAGCTGCTTGGATTCAAATACTGGTTTTGCCACTTACAAGCTGGATGACCTTGAGGAAGCTTCTCTGCCCTCCACTTCTTTATCTGAGAAAAGTATATTAAGGTTCTTATAGGAATTCAATGAGTTGATATTGCTGAAACAGACAATGCCGGGCTCATATTGATAAATATAATGCTTCACTGCTTGTTAAATAAATGGGACTGTATTTAGTGATATACACAATACACGATAAACCAAAAGTGACATGATAGGTAGAAAGTAAGACAATATGACAGTGACTGAGTCTCCTTCAGACATGCTCAGGAAGGCCTCTCTAAAGCAGTGGTCTTCAAGCACAGATCTGGAGGATGAGAAAGAGCTGGAGGAAGGGCTGGAGCCAGAGGGCTTCAGGTCATGAGAGACTCTAGAAAAGGAGTGAGCTTGGTATATTCCAGTAACAGAGAAAAATAAGCCTGGTGGGGGGCATCCTGAGCAGGTGGAAGGTAGGAGGTAGAGGGGAGGCAGGGAGGAGAAAGTAGGAAATAGTAGAGATGGGGAAGAAGGGAAAGATGGGAGAAGAAAGGTGGTGAGTGGTAGTGGGAAAGGTCAGAGACAGGCAGAGGCCAGGTCATGTGCAGCTTGATGTAACAGCAGTCAAGGTGAAGGCTTTTTTGGAGTTTATTCAAAGGGTACTTAAAGGGTCCTGAGCAGGACAGGACCAGAATTTGATGTGCGTTTGAGAAAAGTTGCCTGGCTGCTGTGTGAAGGACAGACCGTGGGAATGTAAGAGTGGAAGGAGGACCGGGTTTGGCAGCCGTGGCTGTAGTCCAGGTGAGAAGTGATGCTGGCTTGGACAGGGAGGCATGTGTTGGGGATGGAGAGAACAGAACAGACTCGGGATATGTTTCAGAGTAGAATGGACAGGACATGTGGGAAGCGAAATGTAGAGAAAAGAAAAGGAATCTATTGAACAACTGGGTAGACAGAAGTACCAGATGGAAAGATGGAGGTGGGGGGCCTGTGGGGTGGGAGCACACCAGGCAGCCAGGTGCCATGAGAAGCTGACTCCCTCTTCCTGGCATTGAGAACTTGAACATCAGTTCAGCTCATTCTTGCTTCCTTGATCAATGAAATGAGAATGAGAATATTTTCTCTGATCACCTTTCAGGGAGTTTCTAAGGATCAGATTAAATAATAAATGGAAAAGGCTGTTTACCTGAGACCTGTGTACTCTTATTGATCAATGTCACCCTGTTAAATTTAATTTTCTAAATAAAAATTTTTCAAAAAAGTAAAAGGCTTTGAAACACATAAGCCACCATATAAATATAAGGTGTCATTGTTACAATTGTCGACTTAGCTGGTCCCAACATTTTAGTCACTTAAAACAGGTGTTTGATAGAATTTTAACAGTAAACAATACATTTTTAAATTAAATTTATTTTATTTTTTAAAATAATATCTTTAAAAGACCTGGCAAATCAAGAGGCTTCCCTTTAACACACTAAAAGAAGAAAGCTAAGTGTCCAGCCATGATCCACATCCATCGTCACCTCTGTCTTCTCATTACAACCTGATGGCACTGGAACCATTCTGATCGGGAACCCAATGTCTGTTCTTTGGATCTAATGCACCCTGACACTGCTTAAAGGAATTTTTGTGTTAGGTTTTTAAGTGGGAGAAAATTCACATTGAGATGTGTCACTTCCAGAGTTACTGAGCCTGGTCACAAAGATCTGTGAAGGAGAGAAAATTCAATCCTTCTCAGCTTTCAGGGAATAATAAGCTATAACTGACAATAGGCTAAGGGCTTCCTTGCAGTTTAGCAAATTTGCAGAGAAACCAGACCCCTGGATGTCATTATGTGCAGTAATGTTATCTCTGTCCAAATCTTTTTTATTTTTTATTGTAGCACAATCTATCATAGTAGAAGAATATAAATGACTTAAAAGTACAAAAAGAGAAGCTTGGTTAATTAAACTACAGTTTCTAGGCCCTGGCCATTGGGTCAGTGGTAGAGCATTCGCCCGTGTGTGGATTTCCCAGGTTCGATTCCCAGTAAGGGCACACAGGAGAAGCACCCATCTGCTTCTTTACCCTGCACCCTCTCACTTCTCTCTCTCTCTCTATCTGCAGCCATGGTTTGATTGGAATGAATTGGCCCCAGGTGCTGAGGATGGCTCCATGGCTTCCACCTCAGGCACTAAAAAAATGGCTTGGATTACAACAGAGCAGGGGCCCCAGATGGGAAAAGCATTGCCCCCTAGTGGGATTGCTAGGTAGATCCTGATCAGGGCACAGGCAGGCATCTGTCTCTGCCTCACCTTACCTCACTAAAATAAAAAATAAAAATAAAAAAAAAACGTAGTTTCAGCCTGACCAGGCAGTGGTGCAGTGGATAGAGCGTCAGACTGGGATGCAGAGGACCCAGGTTTGAGACCCCAAAGTTGCCAGCTTAAGCACGGGCTCATCTGGTTTGAGCAAAAGCTCACCAGCTTGGACCCAAGGTCGCTGGCTCGAGCAAGGGGTTACTCGGTCTGCTGAAGGCCCACGGTCAAGGCACATATGAGAAAGCAATCAATGAACAACTAAGGTGTCGCAATGTGCAACCAAAAACTAATGATTGATGCTTCTCATCTCTCCATTCCTGTCTGTCTGTCCCTGTTTATCCCTCTCTCTGACTCTCTCTCTGTCTGTAAAAAACAAAACTACAGTTTCTACATACAATGAACTCTATGTGCCTTAAAAATAGTTATACATATTTTCTATGTTAATATAAGTAATGTTTATAACATACTATTAAGTGAAAAAGTCATGTTATAGGCTTTGTATAATGACATACATCCTCATGTTTTTAGAATAATGTTTATATGTGCATTGTATATATACTCATCTTTTCAAGTTCTAAAACAATTTCAAATGTATAAGAAAATTACCAGTATAATACAAAGACATTTTTCCTGAGCTATTTCGGAGTAGATTGCTGGTATGAGAGGCCTTGGGTGAAGCATTCTGAGAGTAGTCCAGTCCCTGGAACCCAGCAGGGGAGGTGGCGGCCGTGGGAAAGGCCTGCATTTCCCAACTGGCAAGCCCAGGATGCCTGAGACCCAATGGGGCAGAGATGGACCCTGCAGAAGTAAGCCAGGCTGGGTCACCTAGAGAGGAACTCCTCCCAGGAGGGTGCCTGGAGAGGCCAGGAAGAGGGTGGGCCTGCAGAAAGCAGGGAGCAAGGGCTGCCTGTCAGCCACCAGCTAGAGGCACTGCCCATGACAAGGAGTCTCACAGTCGGTGAGAGTTTTTTGGCCATGTGTGCCTCCAGCAGAACCACTAGGGAGCCCACAAGAGAGGAAAGTTAGTATTTGGATTCAGTCCCACCCAGAGGCTGTGCTAGCAAGTAAGAGCCATGTTGCCACCCAGTCTTCTCTCTCCCCTAACCTGCAGCCCGGAAGGAGTCAGATGCTGTGGTCGGGGAATGAGGAGCAGGGTGAGGAAATGGGCAGCTGGCCAGGCTTCTCCCTTACCCCACCCTCAGATCTCTAACAGACGGCAGGACCCAGATGCAACAGGAGATTGATTAACTGCATGAGACTTTGAGCAGAACTGGACTTTTTTCCTGAATGTGACCAGCGGGCTTTTTATTGTTGTGAAAATGAATGGAAAATTTAAAGGGCCCTCCTAGGATCGTAGGGAAGGAGCAAGGAAGAACAAGTCCGAGGAACCTGTTTGAAGAGGCAGAGATGGGAGATAATAAAGCTGTTTTCTGCTTGTCATCAATTGAAGTTGTCTGATAAAGTGGACACATATAACGTAAAAGATCATATTTCGTTTGAGCATGAAATCTATTTCTAAGTGTAAGAAAGAATTCTGCTCATTTTTAATAGACAGCTACATTTTCCCTAGCTTTATTGAGATATAATCAACATGTAACAACATATAAGTTTAGGGATGATTTGATACTCATTACCTTTTTTATGCCTTTTGCAATTTATTGATAACTTGATAGTTTTCAAAAATTAGCTCTGCAACCTTTTACATTTCCCTTTGAATTATTGTATTTGTGTCTTAAGAATCCTGTTGGCAAAATAACTTGAAAAATAGCTCTTTCATAAAATACCTCAGGAAGGACATTTTAAGTGTTATCCATTTTCAACGATAGTATAGTTTATACAAAAACTTTTGTTATCTCAATAGAGACTGAATTAAGCTTGAAAAACAGGACATTATATCTTATTTCTATAGCATTTCATTTTATACTTGCATAATACCTATCAACATCAAATTCTCAACAATAAATTGCCCAGGACACTTATTTAAATGTGACCTGAATTATTAAGATTTCAAATTCCAAAAATCAGTATTTTAACTCTTAATTTTTAAAGATACTGGTTTTTCTATAATTACAAAAATTCCATTTTCCCAGCTTCTGTTTTACCATTTTATTTTATCATCCTGGTTGTCTTAGAAACAGCTCAGGAATTATTCATTTTCAAAAAGCATTTTTTTATTGCTTGCATGGCAAATTCTTCCCATTATTTTGGAAAATAAATAAATGGGATGCTCTTTGAAAATAAAATACTTTGAATCACTTGCAAGGAAAATTATAAAATCCTAAGTTCAAAAAGAAAAGCAGAGGTTGGTGAGTCAGTTAAATTCTTTGCAAGGATGGGTTTCTGACACTCTCCTCTACCAGACTGATTTACAGTGCTGGTTTTTTGTACTCAGTGCCTAGAAAGTTCTAGTAATCACAAAAGTCTACCCTTTGGCATATATGTTCACAAGTCATCTAGAAGTCTACAGAGTGCCTAGAGAGAGGTGGTGATTGGACAGATATAGGCAACTGTTGGAGGTGAAGGGCTACCTCTCCTGAGGTCCTCAGATCAAACTGGAAAGAGACATCATTAAGTGTACAAACCAGGCGGAAAAGGTCATTCTGAGCTTCCTCTCTGTTCTATGTACAACTCTCCTGACAAAATAGGAATCCCAATACCCTCTTCATGCATTCCATCCAAGGAAAAGAGAGGGGTTAAATCATCGATTTAATAACTATCTCAATGCCATCAAAACTAAAATTTCTCCCAACTCATATGTCCACTTTCTCTCAGAATTGAGCTATGGTTGGTCTCTCCTCGTGATTTTTGTGTCTTCCTTTGTTAGACAGCTGTGTAATCCTTATTTCTTCTTTTTTTCACCTTAGGTTTCAGGAAGTTTAGAGTTAGAGTCATTAAACAATAACTTCTTCTGGCAAAAAAAAAGAAACTAAACTAAAATGTCTCCAGGACTGAATCCAATTAGCAGGTCTTAGTTTTACTTAATTATTTTCTCAGGTTTTAATGCAGTTTCAGAAGCATAACTTTATTTTATTTTTTAATTGAATTTATTAGGGTGACACTATTTAACAAAATTATACGGGTTTCAGGTGCCCAATTCTACAGCACATCATCTGTACACTGTATTGTGTGTTCACCCCCCCTCCAAGTCAAGTCTTCATCCGTCATCTTTTATGCTTCCTTACCCTCCTCCACCTCCCCTCTCCCAGCAATCACCACACTTTTGTCCATGTCCATGAGTTTTAGTGTGTGTGTGTCCTTTTATGCTCTATTCCTCTACCTCTCTTACCTTCTATCCCCTCACCCCTCACCCCCACCATAGCTGTCAGTCTGCTCTCAGAGGCAGTATTTTAGCTGCAGGGGTACCTCATCTACAAACAATTCCTTACTTGATATTTGACATATAATGTTATGTATTTGTTTGTTTATCCATTAACTAATTTAATTTAATTTTATATTGCTCTTAATTTCCAAAAGTCATGATTTGGTTTTTACTATACCTAAATCTTATTTTGGGCTTTAAGAAAAGTACAAAACAAATGTTGGAGAGGCTGTGGAGAAAAAGGAACCCTCATACACTGTTGGTGGGAATGTAAAGTAGTACAACCATTATGGAGGAAAGTATGGTGGTTCCTCAAAAAACTGCAAATAGAACTACCTTATGACCCAGCAATCCCTCTACTGGGTATATACCCCAAAACTTCAGAATTATTGATACGTAAAGACACATGTAGCCCCATGTTCATTGCAGCACTGTTCACAGTGGCCAGGACATGGAAACAACCAAAAAGCCCTTCAATAGAAGACTGGATAAAGAAGATGTGGCACATATACACTATGGAATACTACTCAGCCATAAGAAATGATGACATCAGATCATTTACAGCAAAATGGTGGGATCTTGATAACATTATACGGAGTGAAATAAGTAAATCAGAAAAAAACAAGAACTACATGATTCCATACATTGGTGGAACATAAAAACAAGACTAAGAGACATGGACAAGAGTGTGGTGGTTACCAGGGGTGGGGGGAGGGAGGACGCAGGAGGGAGGGAGGGAGAGAGTTAGGGGAGGGGGAGGGGCACAGAGAAAACTAGATAGAGGGTGACGGAGGACAATCTGACTCTGGGTGAGGGGTATGCAACATAATTTAATGACAAGATAACCTAGACATGTTTTCTTTGAATATATGTACCCTGAATTATTAATGTCATCCCATTAACATTAATAAAAATTTATAAAAAAAAAAAAAAGAAAAGTGCAAAACACAATGCCAGTCTTCCTCTTCAGAATCACCAAAACAGCTCAAGTCTGCAAGGAGGGAAGGTTGAAGAGAAGCATTTTGAACACTTTTGACCATCAGTGCATCGTTTGTAGACACTTCGATGTGGTGACTATAACCAATCATGTGGCTTTAGGGAAGATTAACTCTGTGGCCTAAGTTACCAGAAAACTCCAAGGTGCTCTGTACTCTAAAAAGGATCCACAAGATGACATCAGAGTAATGGCGGAGTAGGAAGCGATACTGATAAATCTCCCCCAAAACTCAACAAGATCTTCAACCAGAAACAGAAAAACCTATACTTGGAGCCTCCAGATGCTTCACAATACACCCGAAGGTATGGTTGAGTGAAAAATTGGCTAAATATATAACCAAATCCTGAAGGAAATAGGGAGTAAGAAATGCTCCGCCTTCCTCACTAACCTAAACAGGGCGGCTTTCTCTGGTAACTGTGAATATAGAAACTGAGGCGGGCAAATGGGGTGAATACATCCAGGCCGCGCACAAAAGGCTGAACCAGGCTGTGGCACGGAGATCCTAGCGGAGGAAAAACTGTTCCTGTGGCAAGCCGGGCAATACAAGCTAACCCAAACAAAGAAAGACAAGCGGGGCAGCCATTTTACCCGTTCTCCTGGTTGGTGCGCAGTTAGTGGGCGAAAGATCTCTTCCTAAGCCCCAGAAGTGGGTGTCCGTGTTGCCCCACAGAGAGGCAGGGTCAGAGGCCTTTCTGTGGGCCGAAAGCAGAATCTCTGGGCAGCCCCAGTGCCCTGGGAAAGCTGCGCACGGGAGGGAGCGAGAACTAATTCCAACGGTGGAAATTTTCCGTGCTGGTGAGGGTTTCACTCAGGGAAACGCGGCCGGCCTCATATCCTGGTGTGCGCGCGCAGATAGGTAGTGAGCGATTCCTCCGAGTGCCTCGGCAGGGCGTGCCCGTGTTATCGCACAGAGGGGCAGAGTCAGGGGCCTTTGTGTGGGCAAAAGCGGAATCTCGGGCCGCCGCAGCGCCTTGCAAAAGCCGCGCACGGGGACGGAGCGAGAGCGAATTCCAGCGCTGCAAATTTCCATGCGGTTGGGGGTTTCACTCAGAGCGTGAGACTACTGGCCGGATATCCTGGTCTGCGTGCGCAGATAGTGAATGAGAGTTTCCTCCAAGCACCCCGAAAGTGGGTGCCCGCCTGTGTTACCGGATAGAGTGGCAGAGCCAGAGGTCTTTGAGTGGGCGGAAAGCCCGCCTGATTATGCTAGCAGCTCTGACTGACTGAGCCTTACCCAGAGCCCTGTGCTGAGTGGAAATAGAGTGGGGAGTTGCCAGCTCTTTGAACCTCTTACTATCCAGGCAGAGGCAGCAACAACCCCATAGCTGGATTATCAGGCTACTAATTGAGGAAGGAAAGACTAGGAGAAAGGCTCCAGGAACACGGACTCTCTCACTGTCAGAGCCTATGAAAGCTAATGAGCCTTGACTCCCAACGAGACTAAAGCACAATACATGACATTGCCATAGAGACTTATCAACTGCAAACCTCTACCTGAGCGTGCCAAAGGGGCAGAACCTGGGGTACAGAGTCACCGACCAGGAAGAGGGAGAGAAAAGAAAAAACAAGAAGATAACCTCCAAAATCAAGAATAATCTGCAGACTTTATAACCTATGCCATTTTATTATATTTGTTTGTTTGTTTCTCTAATCTTCATTCTTGATACTTTTTTTCCTCCTCCAATTTGGCCGATTAACTCTCTGCCGGTCTTACTCTCTCCTCTCCTTGAACTACACTACCCATAAGTGTTACATCTCCCATTATCTTTTCTCTCCTCTTCCTTTCTCTCTATGAGGGTTGCACTCCAAAACCCTTAACTCTCTCTCTCTCTCTCTCTCTCTCTCTCTCCTTTCTTTTTTCTTCTTTTAGTGGTTCCCTCTTTTTCTCTCTCTCTCTCTTTCTTTTCTCCCTCTATATTAGTTTCTTCCTTTCTCCTTTACATCTCCTCTCATTCAAACCTCAATAACAAACAAATTATCTTATCTGGGACTCAAACTTATGTTTGTGGCATTTTGGGGGGTTTTTACTTCACCTTTTTAACTCACTAGCAGTGCTCCCATCCCTGGCTCTCCATTTTATCTAGTTCTTGTTCCACTAAATACAATAGTATTTTTTTAATTTGTCCCCCCATTTTTCTGTTCTCTTATTCCTCTCATCATAACTCTTAGACAACACCAACACCTAAAAGCAAATCATTTTATTCTTGACCCAAATTTTTTCCTTATTTGCTTTTTGTGGGTCCATACTGCCCCCCCCTTTTTTTTCTTTTTTTTTTTTTTGCCCCTTTATTACTTTTCCCCAATTCAGGACCTCCATCACAGGCTTGTTTGTTATAATTCACAGTTCACCACAAGATTTTCTCAAAAAAGAGGGGAGAGGAGAGGAAAAAAGGAGGGGGGAATAATTTCCTTTTTTTAAAAATTATTATTTTATTTTTCTTTATTTCATTATTAATTTTTTTAAAAAAAACAACTCTTTTTGATTTTTTATTTTTTTTAACTTTTTATTCTTTATTAAATCTCATTAATACTATCAACAAAACCACCCTCAGATGCCATTAAGGAAGAGAAAATCAAATATCATGGATACAAAAGAAAGAGAGGTAACACAGCTAGATGAGGAAAAATCTATGGAGAAAAAATTTAATATATTGGAAACCTTGGAGCTAAATGACAGAGAATTCAAGATAGAAATCCTAAAAATCCTCCGAGATATACAAGAAAACACAGAAAGGCAATTTAGGGAGCTCAGAAAACAACTCAATGAACAAAAAGAATATATGTCCAAAGAAATTGAAACTATAAAAACAAATCAAACAGAGATGAAAAACTCAATTCACGAGCTGAAAAACGAAGTAACAAGCTTAGCTAATAGAACAGGTCAGATAGAAGAGAGGATTAGTGAAATAGAAGACAAGCAACTTGAGGCACAACAGAGAGAAGAAGAAAGAGACTCAAAAATTTAAAAAAATGAGATAGCCCTACAAGAATTATCTGACTCCATCAAAAAGAATAACATAAGAATAATAGGTATATCAGAGGGAGAAGAGAGAGAAAATGGAATGGAGAACATACTCAAACAAATAATAGATGAGAACTTCCCAAGCCTGTGGAAAGAACTAAAGCCTCAAATTCAAGAAGCAAACAGAACACCGAGTTTTCTTAACCCCAACAAACCTACTCCAAGGCATATCATAATGAAATTGACACAAACCAACAGCAAAGAAAAAATTCTCAAGGCAGCCAGGGAAAAGAAGAATACAACATATAAAGGAAGGCCCATTAGATTATCATCAGATTTCTCAGCAGAAACTCTACAAGCTAGAAGTGAGTGGACCCCAATATTTAAAGTCCTGAAAGAGAGAAACTTTCAGCCACGAATACTATACCCATCAAAGCTATCCTTCAAATATGAAGGAGAAATAAAAACATTCACAGATACAGAAAAGATGAGGGAATTTATCATCAGAAAACCCCCACTCCAGGAATTACTAAAGGGGGTTCTCCAATCAGATACAAAGAAAAAAAAAAATAGAGCCACAAGTAAAAGCTCCAAGAAGAACACAATAAAACCAAATTTAAACTGTGACAACAACAAAAAGAAAGAGGGGGAGAAGATGGAGATTAACAGTAGCAAAGGATGATGGAGTGCAAAAGTACTCACAAAATAGTTCACTACAATGAACAGGGTAGGGACACTTTTCATTACTCAAAGGTAACCACCATTGAAAAAACCACCACAGAAGCACATGAGATAAAAAAGATAGCAACAGAGGAAAGATGTATGGAATACAACGAAATAAAAACAAAAGATAGAAAAACAAAAGAGAAGGATCAAACAAGACACAAAACTAACAGAAAGCAAGATATAAAATGGCAATAGGGAACTCACAAGTATCAATAATTACACTAAATGTAAACGGATTAAACTCACCAATAAAAAGGCACAGAGTAGCAGAATGGATTAAAAAAGAAAATCCAACTGTATGCTGCCTACAGGAAACTCATCTAAGTAACAAGGATAAAAACAAATTCAAAGTGAAAGGCTGGAAAACAATACTCCAAGCAAATAACATCCAAAAAAAAGCAGGAGTAGCAATACTCATATCGGATAATGCTGACTACAAGACAGGAAAAGTACTCAGAGATAAAAATGGCCATTTCATAATGGCTAAGGGGACACTGAATCAAGAAGACATAACAATTCTTAATATATATGCACCAAACCAAGGAGCACCAAAATATATAAGACAGCTACTTATTGATCTTAAAACAAAAACTGACAAAAATACAATCATTCTTGGAGACCTCAATACACCGCTGACGGCTCTAGATCGGTCATCCAAACAGAGAATCAACAAAGACATAGTGGCCTTAAACAAAACACTAGAGCACCTGGATATGATAGACATCTACAGGACACTTCATCCCAAAGTGACTGAGTATACATTTTTCTCCCATGTACATGGATCATTCTCAAGAATTGACCATATGTTGGGCCACAAAAACAACATCAGCAAATTCAGAAAAATTGAAGTTGTACCAAGCATATTTTCTGATCATAAAGCCTTAAAACTAGAATTCAACTGCAAAAAAGAGAAAAAAAATCCCACAAAAATGTGGAAACTAAACAACATACTTTTAAAAAATGAATGGGTCAAAGAAGAAATGAGTGCAGAGATCAAAAGATTTATACAGACTAATGAAAATGACAATACAACATATCAGAATCTATGGGGTGCAGTAAAAGCAGTGATAAGAGGGAAGTTCATATCACTTCAGGCATATATGAACAAACAAGAGAGAGCCCAAGTGAACCACTTAACTTCCCACCTTAAGGAACTAGAAAAAGAAGAACAAAGACAACCCAAAAGCAACCGAAGAAAGGAGATAATAAAAATTAGAGCAGAAATAAATGAATTAGAGAACAGAAAAACTATAGAAAAAATTAATAGAACAAGGAGCTGGTTCTTTGAAAAGATCAATAATATTGACAAACCCTTGGCAAGACTTACCAAGGAAAAAAGAGAAAGAACTCATATAAACAAAATCCAAAATGAAAGAGGAGAAATCACCACGGACACCGTAGATATACAAATAATTATTGTAGAATACTATGAAAAACTTTATGCCACTAAATTCAACAACCTAGAAGAAATGGATAAATTCCTAGAACAATACAACCTTCCTAGACTGAGTCAAGAAGAAGCAGAAAGCCTAAACAGACCTATCAGTAGAGAAGAAATAGAAAAAACCATTAAAAACCTCCCCAAAAATAAAAGTCCAGGCCCTGACGGCTATACCAGCGAATTTTATCAAACATTCAAAGAAGACTTGGTTCCTATTCTACTCAAAGTCTTCCAAAAAATTGAAGAAGAAGCAATACTTCCAAACACATTTTATGAGGCCAACATAACCCTCATACCAAAACCAGGCAAGGATGGCACAAAAAAAGAAAACTACAGACCAATATCTCTAATGAATACAGATGCTAAAATATTAAACAAAATACTAGCAAATCGAATACAACAGCATATTAAAAAAATAATACATCATGATCAAGTGGGATTCATCCCAGAATCTCAAGGATGGTTCAACATATGTAAAACGGTTAACGTAATACACCATATCAACAAAATAAAGAACAAAAACCACATGGTCTTATCAATAGATGCAGAAAAGGCTTTCGATAAAATACAACACAACTTTATGTTTAAGACTCTCAACAAAATGGGTATAGAAGGAAAATATCTCAACATGATAAAGGCCATATATGATAAACCATCAGCTAACATCATATTAAATGGCACTAAACTGAAGGCTTTCCCCCTTAAATCAGGAACAAGACAGGGTTGTCCACTCTCTCCACTCTTATTTAATGTGGTACTAGAGGTTCTCACCACAGCAATCAGACAAGACAAAGAAATAAAAGGCATCCATATCGGAAAAGAAGAAGTAAAGGTATCACTTTTTGCAGATGATATGATCCTATACATCGAAAACCCCAAAGAATCCACAAAAAGACTACTAGAAACAATAAGCCAATACAGTAAGGTCGCAGGATACAAAATTAACATTCAGAAGTCAATAGCCTTTCTATATGCCAACAATGAAACAACTGAGAAGGAACTCAAAAGAATAATCCCCTTCACGATTGCAACAAAAAAAATAAAATACTTAGGAATAAACATAACAAAGAATGTAAAGGACTTATATAATGAAAACTATAAACCATTGTTAAGGGAAATTGAAAAAGATATAATGAGATGGAAGAATATACCTTGTTCTTGGCTAGGAAGAATAAATATAATCAAGATGGCTATATTACCCAAAGCAATATACAAATTCAATGCAATTCCCATCAAACTTCCAATGACGTTTTTTAAAGAAATAGAGCAAAAAATCATAAGATTTATATGGAACTATAAAAAACCCCGAATAGCCAAAGCAATCCTAAAGAAAAAGAATGAAGCTGGGGGCATTACAATACCTGACTTCAAACTCTATTATAGGGCCACGACAATCAAAACAGCATGGTATTGGCAGAAAAATAGACACTCAGACCAATGGAACAGAATAGAAAGTCCAGAAATAAAACCACATATGTATAGTCAAATAATTTTTGATAAAGGGGCCAACAACACACAATGGAGTAAAGAAAGCCTCTTCAATAAATGGTGCTGGGAAAACTGGAAAGCCACATGCAAAAGAATGAAACTGGACTACAGATTGTCCCCCTGTACTAAAATTAACTCAAAATGGATCAAAGATCTAAACATAAGACCTGAAACAATTAAGTACATAGAAGAAGACATAGGTACTCAACTCATGGACCTGGGTTTTAAAGAGCATTTTATGAATTTGACTCCAATGGCAAGAGAAGTGAAGGCAAAAATTAATGAATGGGACTACATCAGACTAAGAAGTTTTTGCTCAGCAAGAGAAACTGATAACAAAATAAACAGAAAGCCAACTAAATGGGAAATGATATTTTCAAACAACAGTGCAGATAAGGGCCTAATATCCAAAATATACAAAGAACTCATAAAACTCAACAACAGACAAACAAACAATCCCATAAAAAAATGGGAAGAGGATATGAACAGACACTTCTCCCAGGAAGAAATACAAATGGCCAACAGATATATGAAAAGATGCTCATCTTCTTTAGCTATTAGAGAAATGCAAATCAAAACAGCAATGAGATACCACCTCACACCTGTTCGATTAGCTATTATTAGCAAGACAGGTAATAGCAAATGTTGGAGAGGATGTGGAGAAAAAGGAACCCTCATCCACTGTTGGTGGGAATGTAAAGTAGTACAACCATTATGGAAGAAAGTATGGTGGTTCCTCAAAAAACTGAAAATAGAACTACCTTATGACCCAGCAATCCCTCTACTGGGTATATACCTCAAAAACTCAGAAACATTGATACGTAAAGACACATGCAGCCCCATGTTTATTGCAGCATTGTTCACAGTGGCCAGGACATGGAAACAACCAAAAAGCCCGTCAATAGATGACTGGATAAAGAAGATGTGGCACATATACACTATGGAATACTACTCAGCCATAAGAAATGATGACATCGGAACATTTACAGCAAAATGGTGGGATCTAGATAACATGATACGAAGCGAAATAAGTAAATCAGAAAAAACCAGGAACTGCATTATTCCATACGTAGGTGGGACATAAAAGTGAAACTAAGAGACATTGATAAGAGTGTGGTGGTTACGGGTGGGAGGGGGGAATGGGAGAGGGAAAGGGGGAGGGGGAGGGGCACAAAGGAAACAAGATAGAAGGTGACAGAGGACAATCTGACTTTGGGTGACGGGTATGCATCATAATTGAACGACAAGATACCCTGGTCTTGTTATCTTTGAATATATGTATCCTGATTTATTGATGTCACCCCATTAAAAAAATAAAATTATTTAATAAAAAAAAAAATTAAACCAAAAACAACAAAAAAAAAAAAAAAAAAAAAAAAAAAAAGGATCCACAATGCTAGGTAAAAGGACTTTAGACTTCAACAAATGCAAGTCTATAAAAAGATTTTTTAGAAATTCATAGACATTAAGAATGGACCACAACCATAATTTATCCATCACAAGAAGATATTTTACAATGTCTTAGCTGGTAACAATGCTAGTAGTGTTCCTGTCACATGACAAAACAGTTATTCAGTTGTTTTGCTGTTGAATGTAAAGATACTGCCCTTCCTTACCCCATAATGAGGTTCTATATTACTTTAAGACAGGAAGCACATTTTTTTTTAACCTGGAGTGCTCTATATTAGGGGGAAATCCAGTGGTAACATCAGCAACAGCTTCTGGGGCTCTCTGCAAGAAAATTTTCCAGGATTTTAGATTTTTTTAAATTTTTATTTATTCATTTTAGAGAGGAGAGAGAGTTAGAATGAGAGAGAGAGAGAGAGAAAAAAAAAGGGGGGAGGAGCAGGAAGCATCAACTCCCATATATGCCTTGACCAGGCAAGCCCAGGGTTTTGAACTGGTGACCTCAGTGTTCCAGGTCAACACTTTATCCACTGCACCACCAAGGATTTTAGATTTTTGAGGTTGAAGAGTGTAAAATGCCTCTTAGTAACAAGTTAATAAATAATATATTTATATTTAGACAGAAATCGCTAGGATAAAAAATGACAGGAAACTTCTGGCTTGATTTTGCAGTAAAATTACCAAGCAGACTGAAGAGCAAAAGGGCATACATTCCCAGAAAATATCATGATTGCAACAAAGTTGGTCAAATTGTAGCTAAATAGAGGCTGCAATGTTCAAAGCCATATCTGCAAAAAAGCCAGGCAGACAGAAAGGGGACCGAAAGAGAAACATTAAGGTAAAGAAGAATGATTAAGAGCAACTATAAAATCATGTAATACCACTGATTTAAAAAGTTGGCAAGTCAGGAAAACAAACAAGGAGAAATTAAGAGTATAGGAAAGTTAGATAAATCCAGGAGTAAGATTCACCCATGAAATGTAAATCATAAAACCTTGTGCATGAGCTAGAAGATTGGTCTAGTCCTAGTCTAGCATCTAGTAGAGAACAGAGATCCAGGTCACATTTGAGACTCATTGTGTTTAAAGGACAATGGCAAGGGAAACAAAATTTTTCTTGGGATTGATACAAGAGAGACATTTCCCCCAAATATCTTTGGAAAGAGGGCTCTGAGGAATGTTGGAAGCAAGAGCATCCCTGCAGAGGTTCTAACAAGCAGCTGCATAGGGCTGCTTCACAGTACATCCTTCCCTGTGGACAAATAGTGTAATTTCAAGAGCCACTCAGTAAAAGCAGCCATGAAGGAAGCAAAAAATCATGTGGCCCAGGTACACAGCTCTCTGAAAGTCCCCCTTAATCCACAGCTCTCTGAAAGTCCCCCTTAATCCAAAGGGTAATTTTTAGAGGAATCTGAGGCCAGTTCTTGCTGAGGCATTTTGGAAATTTATACTGGAGTTTTCTATTGTCACAATGTGAGGGTGGCTCCTAGCAGTTAACAGGCAGAGCCCAGGGATGCTCAACATCCTTCAATAGGCAGGACATGAAAAAGAACTGTACCACATTCCTTGTGGCTTTTAAAATACAAGGCTGATGTTCGTGTAGATGAAAATCTTGTTTTTCACATGTTCTCACACAAAGCTGGTGTGTCGGCAAAATGGTAGCACTTCTATGGAGAAGAATTTGGTGCTATCTAAAATACCAAATGTTTCACCCAGCAATCCTTCTAGGAATTTACTTTCAAGTTACACTTCCACAGCTATGGAACAACATGTCCACAAAGTTACTTGTTGCAGCATAAGTTGTAAAAAAAAAAAAAAAAGATTGGAAATAATGCAAATGTCCATAATGGGAAACTAGTCAGAGAACTAATATACAGTACAATAGATTGTGATAAAGCCATAAAAATAAATTAAGAACATTAACATGGAGTGACTTCAAGATATATATAATATCAATAGCATATAGTACACTAATATATATATCAATGTCATGGGGAAAAAATAGGTGGAGGGATTGTAGATCAAATAAAAACTAATAAACATTATAAGCAAATACAATAAATAAATGTTGATTTGATTCTGATTTCTAAAAATCACAATGATGAAAGCAATACATGGTTGGGTCAAATGGAGAATTTTGTATACCAACTAGAAATTAGATGATATTATAAAATTATTGTTAATTTTCTTAGGCATAATAGCAGTATATGAATACACACAAAAAAAGTCCTTACTGTTAGAAGTTATATACTGAAATAAATTGGAGTATCTGTGACCACTTCCAAATGATTCTGTGGGGGAGGGCAAATGGTTGAATCATAGAGGGCATGCCCAGTAGTCATTTTGTTATTGTTTTTTATCTCTTCTATAAGTTTACATATTTTCATCATAAAAAGTTGGGGGAAAGTTTAAAAAAAATTTTTTTTCAGTACAGACTCTCACTCCATTTCACATACAATCCCAAAATATATGTTTTGTCATAGTTTTTCCTTAATCAGTGAATTTTCTAAGAATGAATGGACCTACTATATGAACCAAGAGAAGCTCTTAGCTTTGTTTGGAATTGAGCCAAAAGTTATTCACCATTCCATACACAACACACTTGTGTCATGCTGCACGGATAACTGTCACATATTCACAGTGACTCGTGGAACATCTGACTGCTTCATCTTGTCTCCTAGAGTGCCTGTGCTCAGTATCTAATACTGCTTATGGAAACATAAAACATTAGATTATAACTTAATCTGCTTTTATATCTTCTTTATATTCTAGTTAATATAATATTTTGGTGTTTTTTTAATTGTTTGGGTAGATAGTTTATGTTTCTCAAGCATTTCATTTTATCATCATAAAAAGAGTCAATATAAAGCTTTCTTATAAAAAAAAGGTCTGATAGGGTGGAGAAAATTGGCCAAGGAATAACCATAGTTCACACCCCTCAGGGCAAAGTACACAGATAATGGTTTTTCTCAGCTACGTTTTTGACAGAAATTGAGTGGCAACCCCAGAAAGCGGACACCAGATAACTGCCTGGCAGTCAGCAGAGAAGCCAGTCTCCAACAGTGCCTTGGCCGAGGAAAACCCGCCCTCCCTTACATTTGACTTCACAAGAGAAAAGTTATCTTTGATTTGTTTATTTTTTGTAATAGCATTTTGAGAAGTGTGTGATTGCTCTCATAGTAAGTACAGGAGCCACCTCTTTCTGAACCAAAATTGGGATGTGGCTTGACAAAGAATCATCTAGGATTTAAGAAGGTATTGTAAAGAAAATTTTACAATGATACAGAAATGAACCATGTTTAGCTAGAAAATTGATGAGTATTCTTTACAGAAAAGAAGTAAATTTCTTTCTAGTGATTGTTCTAGAAAATATAGGACATACATTTGCTTTCAGACACTGAACAAAAGATACAGAGGGGGAGACATTTATTCATGCATTTGTTCATCCAGCAAGCATTTATTAAATGCATGATATGTGCCACGCCCTGTCTTAGGATAAAATGGTGAGAAGCAGTATCTGCCTTTTAGGAGTTTATATAGTTTAATGGTGTGAAAGAACTTCAGTTTAGAATGGGACTGGAGGACATAAATGGAAAAATTCAGTTAAATGCCTCAAAAAACAAAACAGGACTGAGAGACTGACTTCTTATAAATGCCTGCCTTTACAGAAGACTGGTAATATAAAAGTTTTCTTAAATGATAGGGATTTGGTCAAGGGTTGTCCTGATCAACCTTAGGAAATTTTGCTTATGTTTCCAAAAATAGGAACAAGAAATGACCCAAGCAGGGTTGATTTTACAAAATAAGCTGAATTGAGCTTTGTATGGCTGGACTGGTTTTGTCTTGTTAGAGAATATTCAAAGCTTGTCTCCGCTTGTTTTTTATTTTAACAAACTCTGAGGGAACCCTCTCCCCACTCTTTCTATTCCCTGCCTATAGATACAGCCCTTCCAAACTCTCAGCGGACTCACAGGAAGCGGTTACAGTTTGCATTGCCTACATTGCAATTCCTCTGCTATTCCCGAATAGAGTCATCTTTTTGACAATTTGGAGATTGCCTCAGTTTTCCTCTTTATTGAAATCAACAGTGAGAAAACAGTTAACATAGTTAACATGAGTGTTGTGTGGTATGTGTATGTTAGGATGGGGACAGGAACAGGTAAGCAGATGTGCTTGTTAAGAATCAGGCGTGGAGGAAGCCATTACAGATAAAGTTGCTTTTGTGGAGATTTTTTTTAAAAAAAACCTCCATAAAATAAGGTTATTATAACAAGAAGAAGGTGAAAGATATCATCTTACCTCATAATACAATACCAGAGCTAGAGAAATGCTCATAAAAGGCAGAAATAAAACGCTGTATGGATGAATTCTACTTGAAAAAAGAATCCATACTGTAGACTAGCAGCATAAAATCACAGCATACATCATATGGAATTTAGGATTGATTCTAAGAAGTGCGGAAGACATTGGTGCTGTCTATTTTTTGTTCAGGCTCTGAACTTTATTGCCGTGTGGGAAAACTCCTGTGAATGAGCCTTGTTGGCCTCACCTATGGCATTGAGTGTGTGGGACATGTGACCTAGGTGCAGAGCATAACATGCTCCAGCTGCAGATTCTGAGTCTCAGTCCAGCACGTGCCTAGGCTTCAGTGATAATGTTCAGCAGTAACAAGAGATTCTGCACTAGTGGCAGTGTCCTACCCAGACTGTTTCTGTGGTGTGAGCTTGAAAAGGCTCGGCTTTCCTTAGCTCCTAACTGCACTCTGACCTTGCTCTTGGCTTTCTAACCTCGTGTTCATCTTTCCCATCAATTTGCGCATGTCTCAATATTCTCGCAAAAAGTGTGTGGAGATAAGTAATTTTTTAGACAGGAAGGAGAGCAGGGGAAGAAGATAAGCCAAGTAATTAATGAACAGAAAGTCCTTCTCCACCTTCAAAATGGACACAATGGATGGGCAATTGTGGGAAAAAAGATGTGACGAAGATGATGAGATGTAGAATTAATGCAAAGCAATTTAACAGACAAAATCGGTATAGAGAACCAATGAGAGGCTAACAGAAAATATCGACAGAGGAATGTCAGGGGAGGGAAAATTACACTAACAACATAAGGTCAATGTGCACAAAGAGAGCTATTGAGAGGAGAATGGCAGAAGAAAACTTTCCTAGAAAAATATGAAAATATATCAACTGATGCAGAAAAGGTGATAACACAGTTTAATCTTGAATAAATCTAGACTAGACCACCCCCCAGAAATGGAAGAATTTTACTCAGAGGTGTTCAAAGAAAAGAAAAAGGAACTATTAAAAAGCTATCCAATTAAACTGTTTTATATGTTCATGTCAAAAAAGTATTTTCACTATAAATGTAATATCAGAATACAGAAAAATAAAGGAAAAATCATTTATTATTCTTTTAAGCCTAATATAACCTTATTACCATATTGGCATTTATTTTCAGTACATATCATTTTATAAAATAAATTTTTATTAATTTTAATGGGGTGACATTAATAAATCAGGGTACATATGTTCAAAGGAAACATCTCCAGGTTATCTTGTCATTCAATTATGTTGCATACCCATCACCCAAGGTCAAATTGTCCTCTGTCACTTTCTATCTGGTTTTCTTTGTGCCCCTCCCCTCCCCTCTCTCACTCCCTCTTTTCCCTCCTCCCCCCCCCATAACCACCACACTCTTGTCCATGTCTCTTAGTCTCGTTTTTTTTTTGTTTGGTTTTTTTGTTTGTTTTTTTTATTAAATTTAATGCAGTGACATTGATAAATCAGGGTACATATGTTGAGAGAAAATATCTCTAGATTATTTTGACATTTGATTGTGCTGTATACCCCTCCCCCAAAGTTAAATTGTCTTCTGTCATCTTCTATCTGATTTTCTTTGTGCCCCTCCCCTCCCCTAACCCCTCTCTCCTTCTTCACCCCCTTCCCCCTCCCCCAACCTCCCGCCCCTGTTGCCATCACATTCTTGTTCATGTCTCTGAGTCTCATTTTTATGTCCCTTCTATGTATGGATTCATCTTAGTTTTTTTTTTTTTTTTTCTGATTTACTTATTTCACTCCGTATAATGTTGTCAAGGTCCATCCATGTTATTGTAAATGATCCGATGTCATCATTTCTTATGGCTGAGTAGTATTCCATAGTATATATGTACCAAAGCTTTTTAATCCACTCGTCCTCTGATGGACACTTGGGCTGTTTCCAGATCTTCGCTATTGTGAACAATGCTGCCACAAACATGCGGGTGCATTTCTCCTTTTCGAGCCATTCTATGGTGTCCTTGGGGTATATTCCTAAAAGTGGGATAGCTGGGTCAAAAGGCAGTTCGATTTTCAGATTTTTGAGGAATCTTCATACTGTTTTCCACAGTGGCTGCACCAGTCTGCATTCCCACCAGCAGTGCAGGAGGGTTCCCTTTTCTCCACATCCTCACCAGCACTTATTCTGTGTTGTTTTGTTGATAAGCGCCATTCTGACTGGTATGAGGTGATATCTCATTGTGGTTTTAATTTGCATTTCTCTAATGATTAGTGATGTTGAGCATTTTTTCATATGCCTATTGGCCATCTGTATGTCCTCTTTGGAGAAGTGTCTATTCATTTCTTTTGCCCATTTTTGGATTGGGTTGTTTGTCTTCCTGGTGTTGAGTTTTACAAGTTCTTTATAAATTTTGGTTATTAACCCCTTATCAGACGTATTGTCAAATATATTCTCCCATTGTGTAGTTTGTCTTTTTATTCTGTTCTTGTTGTCTTTAGTTGTGCAAAAGCTTTTTAGTTTGATATAGTCCCATTTGTTTATCCTGTCTTTTATTTCACTTTCCCGTGGAGATAAATCAGCAAATATATTGCTCTGAGAGATGTCGGAGAGCTTACTGCCTATGTTTTCTTCGAAGATGCTTATGGTTTCACGGCCTACATTTAAGTCTTTTATCCATTTTGAGTTTATTTTTGTGAGTGGTGTAAGCTGGTGATCTAGTTTCATTTTTTTGCAGGTAGTTGTCCAATTTTCCCAACACCATTTGTTAAAGAGGCTGTCTTTACTCCATTGTATTTCCTTACCTCCTTTGTCAAATATCAGTTGTCCATAGAACTGTGGGTTTATTTCTGGGTTCTCTGTTCTGTTCCATTGATCTATATGCCTGTTCTTATGCCAGTACCAGGCTGTTTTGAGTACAATGGCCTTGTAGTATAACTTGATATCAGGAAGTGTGATACCTCCCACTTTATTCTTCTTTTTTAAGATTGCTGAGGCTATTCGTGTCCTCTTTTGGTTCCATATAAATTTTTGGAATATTTGTTCTATATCTTTGAAGTATGTCATTGGTATTTTAATTGGTATTGCATTGAATTTATAGATTGCTTTGGGTAATATAGACATTTTAATGATGTTTATTCTTCCTAACCATGAGCACGGTATATGCTTCCACTTGTTTGTATCTTCCTTGATTTCTTTTATCAATGCTTTGTAGTTTTCCGAGTACAAGTCTTTAGTCTCCTTGGTTAAGTTTACTCTTAGGTACTTTATTTTTTTGGTTGTTATTGTGAAGGGGATTGTTTCCTTAATTTCTCTTTCTGACTGTTCATTGTTGGTGTATAAAAATGCTTCTGATTTCTGAGTATTGATTTTATATCCTGCCACTTTGCTGAATTTATTTATCAGGTCCAGTAGTTTTTTGACTGAGACTTTAGGGTTTTCTATATACAATATCATATCATCTGCAAATAATGATAGTTTTACTTCTTCTTTTCCAACTTGAATGCCTTTTATTTCTTCTTCTTGTCTGATTGCTGTGGCTAGGACTTCCAGGACTATGTTAAATAAGAGTGGTGAAAGGGGGCACCCCTGCCTTGTTCCTGACCTTAAGGGTATTGCTTTTAATTTTTTCCCATTGAGTATGATGTTGGCTGTGGGTTTCTCATAGATGGCTTTTATCATGTTGAGGTATGTTCCCTGTATTCCCACTTTGCTGAGAGTTTTGATCATGAATGGGTGCTGGATTTTATCAAATGCTTTTTCTGCATCTATTGAAATTATCATATGGTTTTTCTCCTTCTTTTTGTTTATGTGATGAATCACATTGATTGATTTACAAATATTGTACCAGCCTTGCCTCCCCAGAATAAATCCCACTTGATCATGGTGTATGATTTTTTCCATATATTGTTGGATCCGGTTTGCTAATATTTTGTTGAGGATTTTAGCATCTATATTCATTAGAGATATTGGCCTATAATTTTCTTTCTTTGTGTTGTCTTTGCCTGGTTTTGGAATCAGAATTATGCTCGCCTCATAAAAGGAGCTTGGAAGTCTTCCTTCCTCTTGAATTTTTTGAAATAGTTTGAGAAGGATAGGAGTTAGTTCTTCTTTGAATATTTGGTAGAATTCCGATGTGAAGCCATCGGGCCCCGGAGTTTTCTTTGTTGGGAGTTTTTTGATAACTGTTTCGATCTCATTTGGTGTAATTGGTCTGTTTAGGTTTTCTGATTCTTCCAGATTGATTTTTGGAAGATTGTATGTTTCAAGGAATTTGTCCATTTCATCTAGGTTGTCTAGTTTTTTGGCATACAGTTCTTCATAGTATTTTCTTACAATATTTTGTATTTCTGTTGTGTCAGTTGTTATTTCTCCTCTCTCATTTCTAATTTTATTTATTTGAGTCCTCTCTCTCTTTTTCTTGGTGAGTCTACTTAAAGGTTCATCAATCTTGTTTACCTTTTCAAAGAACCAGCTCCTAGTTTCATTGATCCTCTGTATTGTTTCTTTAGCCTCTATGTCATTTATTTCTGCTCTGATCTTTATTATTTCCTTCCTTCTACTACATTTGGGCTTTACTTGCTGTTCTTTTTCTAATTCTTTTAGATGCAGGGTTAAGTTGTTTATTTGAGCTTTTTCTAGCTTCTGAAAGTGTGCCTGTAGTGCCATAAACTTCCCTCTCAGCACTGCTTTCGCTGTGTCCCATAAATTTTGAGTTGTTATATGCTCATTGTCATTCATTTCTAGGATTTTTTTTATTTCTTCTTTGATCTCATTCTTAATCCATTCATTATTTAGCACCCTGCTATTTAGTTTCCATGTGTTTGAGAATTTTTGAGCTTTTCTGCTGTGGTTCATTTCTAGTTTCATGCCGTTGTGATCGGAGAAGGTGCTTGATATGATTTCAGTCTTCTTAAATTTGTTGAGAGCACTTTTGTGCCCTAACATGTGGTCTATCCTAGAGAATGTACCATGAGCGCTTGAAAAGAATGTATATTCTGCTGCTTTAGGGTGAAAGGATCTGAAGATATCTATTAAATCGAGTTGATCTATTGTTTCCAATAAGTCTGCTGTTTCTTTCTTAATTTTCTTTCTTGAGGATCTATCTAGTGATGTTAGTGGGGTATTGAAATCCCCTACTATTATAGTTTTGCTGTTGATCTCGCCCTTTAAATCCATCAAAGTCTGTTTTATATATTTGGGTGCTTGTATATTAGGTGCATAGATATTTATAATAGTTATATCTTCCTGTTGGATTACTCCCTTTATCATTATGTAGTGGCCTTCTTTATCTCTTACTATATCCTTTGTTTTAAAGTCCAATTTGTCTGATATAAGTATTGCTACCCCAGCTTTTTTTTCATTTCCATTTGCATGAAATGTTTTTTTCCATCCTTTTACCTTCAATCTATGTGTGTCTTTTGTTCTAAGGTGTGTCTCTTGTAGACAGTATATGTATGGGTCCTGTTTTCTTATCCACGCAGATACCCTATGTCTTTTGATTGGATCATTTAATCCATTTACATTTAAGGTTATTATTGATATGTAGTTGTTTATTGCCATTTTCTTCTTTAAAGGTGTATTTCTTTTTTTGCTATATTCTTTTCCCACTTTGATCTGTTTACAACAGGCCCCTTAACATTTCTTGCAGCGTTGGTTTGGTTGTAATGAATTCCTTGAGTTGTTTTTTGTCTGGGAACCTTTTTATTTCTCCTTCGATTTTAAACGATAGCCTTGCTGGATAAAGTAGTCTTGGTTGTAGGTTCTTGTTCTGCATTACTTTGAATATTTCTTGCCATTCCCTTCTGGCCTCAAGTGTTTCTGTTCAGAAGTCGGATGTCATCCTTATGAGGGCTCCTTTGTAGGTGATAACTTTTTTTTCTCTTGCAGCTTTTAATATTTTCTCTTTATCACTTAGCTTTGGTATTTTAATTATGATGTGTCTTGGTGTAGGTTTCTTTGGGTTTCTCTTTAATGGAGTTCTCTGTGCTTCTTGGACTTGTAAGAGTTTCTCTTGCATTAATTTAGGGAAGTTTTCAGTTATGATATGATTGAACAAAGTCTCTATCCCTTGTTCTTTTTCTTCTTCTTCAGGAACCCCTATGATGCGGATGTTATTTCTCTTCATGTTGTCACAGAGCTCTCTAAGTGTTTCCTCTGACTTTTTGAGTCTCTTTTCTCTTTTCTTCTCTGCTTTCATGCCTTCATTCCAGTTGTCCTCCAACTCGCTGATTCAATCCTCTGCTGTATCCATCCTGTTTTTAATTCCTTCCATTGTGGTCTTCATTTCTGATATTGTATTTGTCATCTCTGACTGATTCTTTTTTAATATTTCAATATCCTTTTTTATACTTGCTATTTCTTTATTTAGGTTTTCAAACTGCCCTTCCATTGTTGTTCTAAGATCCCTAAGCATCCTTACAATCATTATTTTGAACTCCGCATCTGGAAGTTTGATTATTTCCATATCACTCAGCTCATCTCTCAAGGGTGTCTCTTGTGGTTTCATTTGGGTTGCACTCCTTTGTCTTCTCATAATGGTGTTTTATTTGTAGAGTTGCTTGAGTCTAGGCTTGGTGTTTTCTGCCTCCTGTTTTCAGTTGTGTTATTTCTAGGTCTTCTTGAGTTGGTATCAGCTATTATTTGTAATCCACTTTCGGATTTGGGCAGCTTTGAAGTCTTGATTTGTTTGTTTTCTTAACAGGTGATAGTCTTGTTAACTGATCTCAGCAGGGGACTTCCTTGAAACTGTAACCAGGAATGCTGTGGGTGTAACCTGAGACGCTGAAGGTCTCTTCCACCAACTAATCTCACTGGGGGCAGGGTTTTTTCTCAGCTTCAGTAGGGGGAGGTGTATCTCAGATCTCCATGGAGATCTGAGATACTGCCCCTCCTCCCCACTTCTTGTTTTCAGCTGTGTCTTGTTGCGCTGATTGGAGCTAAATAGATGTCCGGAGATCTGTGATCGGAAGCACTTCAGCTCTGTTTTGTGAAAGGTTCAGTCCGTCCCCCAGCTATGGCCGCCTCCAGCACGAATGAGTCAGCTTTTTTATTTTGTTTCTTGCATACCTTAGCCCCTCACAGTCTGTCCCTCTACTTGTCCTTTCCACTTGGGAGATAAGCTGGTCTTTTCAACCCACCTTGCTCCCTGGTCGCCAGGTAAGTGGCTGTGAGCAGTCGTTTCTGCTCTTTTTCCTCTGTGAAATCCTCTCTGGGCTCTCAGCCTCACCCCCCCCCCCCTGCCGTTCCTGTAAGCAGAGGAGATTCAGGCACTCCTTACCAGGTTTATTGTGGCTTCCTCTTTGCTCCTTGGTTTTTGAGAGCTGTTCTTGCAGATCAGTGTTGGTTTTTCATGATGATTTTTCCTAAATTGATTTGTATTCCAGTTTGGTGTTGAGAGCTGGGCGTCTGTGCGTCCGCCTACTCCGCTGCCATCTTCAAAAGCCCTCTTAGTCTCGTTTTTATGTCCCACCAACGTATGGAATCATGCAGTTCTTAGTTTTTTCTGATTTACTTATTTCACTCCGTATAATGTTATCAAGATCCATTCATTTTGTTGTAAATGATCCGATGTCATCATTTCTTATGGCTGAGTAGTATTCCATAGTATATATGTGCCACAACTTCTTTATCCAGTCATCTATTGAAGGGATTTTTGGTTGTTCCCATGTCTTGGCCACTGTTAACAATGCTGCAATGAACATGGGGCTGAATGTGTCTTTATGTATCAATGTTTTTGAATTTTGCGGGTATATACCCAATAGAGGGATTGCTGGGTAATATGGTAGTTCTATTTTTAGTTTTTTGAGAAACAATCATACTTTCTTCCATAATGGTTGTACTACTTTACATTCCCACCAACAGTGAATGAGTGTTCCTTTTTCTCCACAGTCTCTCCAACACTTGCTATTATCTGTCTTGTTAATAATAGCTAATCTAACAGATATGAGGTGGTATCTCATTGCAGTTTTGATTTGCATTTCTCTAATAACTAATGAAGATGGGCATCTTTTCATATATCTGTTGGCCATTTGTATTTCTTCCTGGGAGAAGTGTCTGTTCATGTCCTCTTCCCATTTTTTTATTGGATTGTTTGTTTGTTTGTTGTTGAGTTTTATGAGTTCTTTGTATATTTTATATATTAGGCCCTTATCTGAGCTGTTGTTTAAAAATATCATCTCCCATTTAGTTGGCTGTCTGTTTATTTAGTTGTCAGTTTCTCTTGCTGTGCAAAAACTTCTTAGTCTGATGTGGTCCCATTCGTTTATCTTTTCCTTCACTTCTCTTGCCTTTGGAGTCAAAT
The DNA here is from genome assembly GCF_036850765.1 of Saccopteryx bilineata. Lineage (NCBI taxonomy): Eukaryota > Metazoa > Chordata > Mammalia > Chiroptera > Emballonuridae > Saccopteryx > Saccopteryx bilineata. Next base: position 180,486,352 of record NC_089492.1, read on the forward strand.
TCATAAAATGCTCTTTAAAACCAAGGTCCATGAGTTTAGTACATATATTTCTTTTATGTAATTTATTGTTTCAGGTCTTATATTTAGGTCTTTGATCCATTTTGAATTAATTTTAGTACAAGTAGTCAAGTTTCATTCTTTTGCATGTGACTTTCTAGTTTTCCCAGCACCATTTATTGAAGAGGCTTTCTTTTCTCCATTGTGTGTTGTTGGCCCCTTTATCAAAGATTATTTGACCATATATATGTGGTTTTATTTCTGGGTTTTCTATTCTGTTCCATTGGTCTGAGTGTACTTTTCTGCTGATACCATGCTGTTTTGATTGTTGTGGCCCTATAATATAGTTTGAAGTCAGGTATTGTAATGCCCCCAGTTTTGTTCTTTTTTCCTTAGGATTGCTTTGGCTATTTGGGGTTTTTTATAGTTCCATATAAATCTGATAATTTTTTGTGCCATTTCTTTAAAAAATGTCATTGGAATTTTGATGGAAATTGCATTAAATTTGTATATTGCTTTGGGTAATATGGTCATTTTGATTATATTTATTCTTCCTATTTAAGAACAAGGAGTATTTTTCCATTTCATTGTATCTTTTTCGATTTCCCTTAACAATGCTTTCTAGTTTTAGTTATATAGGTCCTTTACATTCTTTGTTATGTTTATTTATTCCTAGGTATTTTATTTATTTTTTGTTGCAACCATGAAGGTGATTATTTTCTTGAGTTCATTTTCTAATGTTTTGCTCTTGGCATAAAGAAAGGCTATGGACTTTTGTATATTAATTTTGTATCCTGCGACCTTACTATATTAGTTTATTGTTCCTAGTAATCTTTTTGTGGAGTCTTTGGGGTTTTTGATGTATAGGATCATATTATCTGCAAAAAGTGAAACCTCTATTTCTTCTTTTCTGATATGGATGCCTTTTATTTCTTTTTTTAATAATTTTATTTTTTTAATGGGGTGACATCAATAAATCAGGATACATATATTCAAAGATAACAAGTCCAGCTTATCTTGTCGTTCAATTATGTTGCATACCCACCACCCAAAGTCAGATTGTCCTCTGTCACCTTCTATCTTGTTTTCTTTGTGCCCCTCCCCACCACCTATCCCTCGCCCATTTCCCCCAACCCCCCGTAACCACCACACTCTTATCAATGTCTCTTAGTTTCACTATTCTGTCCCACCTACGTATGAAATAATACAGTTTCTGGGTTTTTTTTCTGATTTACTTATTTCGCTTCGTATCATGTTATCAAGATCCCACCATTTTGCTGTAAATGTGCCGATGTCATCATTTCTTATGGCTGAGTAGTATTCTATAGTGTATATGTGCCACATCTTCTTTATCCAGTCATCTATTGATGGGCTTTTTGGTTGTTTCCATGTCCTGGCCACTGTGAACAATGCTGCAATAAACATGGGGCTGCATGTGTCTTTACGTATCAATGTTTCTGAGTTTTGGGGATATATACCCAGTAGAGGGATTGCTGGGTCATAAGGTAGTTCTATTTTCAGTTTTTTGAGGAACCACCATATTTTCTTCCATAATGGTTGTACTACTTTACATTCCCACCAACAGTGGATGAGGGTTCCTTTTTCTCCACAGCCTCTCCAACTTTTGCTATTACCTGACTTGCTAATAACAGCTAATCGAACAGGTGTGAGGTGGTATCTCATTGCCGTTTTGATTTGCATTTCTCTAATAGCTAAAGAAGATGAGCATCTTTTCATATATCTGTTGGCCATTTGTATTTCTTCCTGGGAGAAGTGTCTGTTCATATCCTCTTCCCATTTTTTTATGGGATTGTTTGTTTGTCTGTTGTTGAGTTTTATGAGTTCTTTGTATATTTTGGATATTAGGCCCTTATCTGAGCTGTTGTTTGAAAATATCATTTCCCATTTAGTTGGCTTTCTGTTTATTTTGTTATCAGTTTCTCTTGCTGAGCAAAAACTTCTTAGTCTGATGTAGTCCCATTCATTAATTTTTGCCTTCACTTCTCTTGCCATTGGAGTCAAATTTATAAAATGCTCTTTAAAACCCAGGTCCATGAGTTGAGTACGTATGTCTTCTTCTATGTACTTAATTGTTTCAGGTCTTATGTTTAGATCTTTGATCCATTTTGAGTTAATTTTAGTACAGGGGGACAATCTGTAGTCCAGTTTCATTCTTTTGCATGTGGCTTTCCAGTTTTCCCAGCACCATTTATTGAAGAGGCTTTCTTTACTCCATTGTGTGTTGTTGGCCCCTTTATCAAAAATTATTTGACTATACATATGTGGTTTTATTTCTGGACTTTCTATTCTGTTCCATTGGTCTGAGTGTCTATTTTTCTGCCAATACCATGCTGTTTTGATTGTCGTGGCCCTATAATAGAGTTTGAAGTCAGGTATTGTAATGCCCCCAGCTTCATTCTTTTTCTTTAGGATTGCTTTGGCTATTCGGGGTTTTTTATAGTTCCATATAAATCTGATGATTTTTTGTTCCATTTCTTTAAAAAACGTCATTGGAAGCTTGATGGGAATTGCATTAAATTTGTATATTACTTTGGGTAATATAGCCATCTTGATTATATTTATTCTTCCTAGCCAAGAACAAGGTATATTCTTCCATCTCATTATATCTTTTTCGATTTCCCTTAACAATGGTTTATAGTTTTCATTATATAAGTCCTTTACATTCTTTATAATGTTTATTCCTAAGTATTTTATTTTTTTTGTTGCAATCGTGAAGGGGATTATTCTTTTGAGTTCCTTCTCAGTTGTTTCATTGTTGGCATATAGAAAGGCTATTGACTTCTGTATGCTAATTTTGTATCCTGCGACCTTACTGTATTGGCTTATTGTTTCTAGTAGTCTTTTTGTGGATTCTTTGGGGTTTTCGATGTATAGGATCATATCATCTGCAAAAAGTGATACCTTTACTTCTTCTTTTCCAATATGGATGCCTTTTATTTCTTTGTCTTGTCTGATTGCTCTGGCCAGAACTTCTAGCACCACATTAAATAAGAGTGGAGAGAGTGGACAACCCTGTCCTGTTCCTGATTTAAGGGGGAAAGCCTTCAGTTTAGTGCCATTTAATATGATGTTAGCTGATGGTTTATCATATATGGCATTTATCATGTTGAGATATTTTCCTTCTATACCCATTTTGTTGAGAGTCTTAAACATAAAATTGTGTTGTATTTTATCAAAAGCCTTTTCTGCGTCTATTGATAAGATCATGTGGTTTTTATTCTTTGTTTTGTTGATATGGTTTATTACATTAACCGTTTTACGTATGTTGAACCATCCTTGAGATTCTGGGATGAATCCCACTTGATCATGATGTATTATTTTTTTAATATGTTGTTGTATTCGATTTGCTAGTATTTTGTTTAGTATTTTAGCATCTGTATTCATTAGAGATATTGGTCTGTAGTTTTCTTTTTTTGTGCCATCCTTGCCTGGTTTTGGTATGAGGGTTATGTTGGCCTCATAAAATGGGTTTGGAAGTATTTCTTCTTCTTCAATTTTTTGAAAGACTTTGAGGAGAATAGGAACCAAGTCTTCTTTGAATGTTTGATAAAATTTGCTGGTATAGCCGTCCAGGCCTGGACTTTTATTTTTGGGAAGGTTTTTTAATGGTTTTTTTCTATTTCTTCTTTACTGATAGGTCTGTTTAGGCTTTCTGCTTCTTCTTGACTCAGTCTAGGAAGGTTGTATTTTTCTAGGAATTTATCCATTTCTTCTAGGTTGTTGAATTTAGTGGCATAAAGTTTTTCATAGTATTCTACAATAATTCTTTGTATATCTATGGTATCCGTGGTGATTTCTCCTCTTTCATTTTGGATTTTGTTTATATGAGTTCTTTCTCTTTTTTCCTTGGTAAGTCTTGCCAAGGGTTTGTCAATTTTGTTGATCTTTTCAAAGAACCAGCTCCTTGTTCTATTAATTTTTTTATAGTTTTTCTGTTCTCTAATTCATTTATTTCTGCTCTGATTTTTATTATCTCCTTTCTTCGGCTGGTTTTGGGTTGTTTCTGTTCTTCTTTTTCTAGTTTCTTAAGGTGGGAAGTTAAGTGATTCACTTGGGCTCTCTCTTGTTTGTTCATATAGGCCTGAAGTGATATGAACTTCCCTCTTATCACTGCTTTTGCTGCATCCCATAGATTCTGATATGTCGTATTGTCATTTTCATTAGTCTGTATATATCTTTTGATCTCTGCACTTATTTCTTCTTTGACCCATTCATTTTTTTAAAGTATGTTGTTTAGTTTCCATATTTTTGTGGGATTTTTTTCCTCTCTTTTGCAGTTGAATTCTAGTTTCAAGGCTTTATGATCAGAAAATATGCTTGGTACAACTTCAATTTTTCTGAATTTGCTGCTGTTGTTTTTGTGGCCCAACATATGGTCAATTCTTGAGAATGATCCATGTACACTGGAGAAAAATGTATACTCAGTCACTTTGGGATGAAATGTCCTTTAGATGTCTATCATATCCAGGTGCTCTAGTGTTTTGTTTAAGGCCACTATGTCTTTGTTGATTCTCTGTTTGGATGACCGATCTAGAGCCGTCAGCGGTGTATTGAGGTCTCCAAGAATGATTGTATTTTTGTCAGTTTTTGTTTTAAGATCAATAAGTAGCTGTCTTATATATTTTGGTGCTCCTTGGTTTGGTGCATATATATTAAGAATTGTTATGTCTTCTTGATTCAGTGTCCCCTTAGCCATTATGAAATGGCCATTTTTGTCTCTGAGTACTTTTCCTGTCTTGTAGTCAGCATTATCCGATATGAGTATTGCTACACCTGCTTTTTTTTGGATGTTATTTGCTTGGAGTATTGTTTTCCAGCCTTTCACTTTGAATTTGTTTTTATCCTTGTTACTTAGATGAGTTTCCTGTAGGCAGCATACAGTTGGATTTTCTTTTTTAATCCATTCTGCTACTCTGTGCCTTTTTATTGGTGAGTTTAATCCGTTTACATTTAGTGTAATTATTGATACTTGTGAGTTCCCTATTGCCATTTTATATCTTGCTTTCTGTTAGTTTTGTGTCTTGTTTGATCCTTCTCTTTTGTTTTTCTATCTTTTGTTTTTATTTGGTTGTATTCCATACATCTTTCCTCTGTTGCTATCTTTTTTATCTCATGTGCTTCTGTGGTGGTTTTTTCAATGGTGGTTACCTTTGAGTAATGAAAAGTGTCCCTACCCTGTTCATTGTAGTGAACTATTTTGTGAGTACTTTTGCACTCCATCATCCTTTGCTACTGTTAATCTCCATCTTCTCCCCCTCTTTCTTTTTGTTGTTGTCACAGTTTAAATTTGGTTTTATTGTGTTCTTCTTAGAGCTTTTACTTGTGGCTCTGTTTTTTTTTTTGTTCTTTGTATCTGATTGGAGAACCCCCTTTAGTAATTCCTGGAGTGGGGGTTTTCTGATAAATTCCCTCATCTTTTCTGTATCTGTGAATGTTTTTATTTCTCCTTCATATTTGAAGGATAGCTTTGATGGGTATAGTATTCGTGGCTGAAAGTTCCTCTCTTTCAGGACTTTAAATATTGGGGTCCACTCTCTTCTAACTTGTAGAGTTTCTGCTGAGAAATCTGATGATAATCTAATGGACCTTCCTTTATATGTTGTATTCTTCTTTTCCCTGGCTGCCTTGAGAATTTTTTCTTTGCTGTTGGTTTGTGTCAATTTCATTATGATATGCCTTGGAGTAGGTTTGTTGGGGTTAAGAAAACTCGGAGTTCTGTTTGCTTCTTGAACTTGAGGCTTTAGTTCTTTCCACAGGCTTGGGAAGTTCTCATCTATTATTTGTTTGAGTATGTTCTCCATTTCATTTTCTCTCTCTTCTCCCTCTGATTTACCTATTATTCTTATGTTATTCTTTTTGATGGAGTCAGATAATTCTTGTAGGGCTATCTCATTTTTTTTAATTTTTCAGTCTCTTTCTTCTTCTCTCTGTTGTGCCTCAAGTTGCTTGTCTTCTATTTCACTAATCCTCTCTTCTATCTGACCTGTTCTATTAGCTAAGCTTGTTACTTTGTTTTTCAGCTCGTGAATTGAGTTTTTCATCTCTGTTTGATTTGTTTTTATAGTTTCAATTTCCTTGGACATATATTCTTTGTGTTCATTGAGTTGTTTTCTGAGCTCCCTAAATTGCCTTTCTGTGTTTTCTTGTATATCTCAGAGGGTTTTTAGGATTTCTATCTTGAATTCTCTGTCATTTAGCTCCAAGGTTTCCAATATAGTAAATTTTTTCTCCATAGATTTTTTCTCATCTAGCTGTGTTACCTCTCTTTCTTTAGTATCCATGATATTCGATTTTCTCTTCCTTAATGGCATCTAAGGGTGGTTTGTTGATTGTATTAATGAGATTTAATAAAGAATAAAAAGTTAAAAAAACAAAAAAATAATAAAAAAATAAAAAATCGAAGAGTTGCCTTTTTAAAAAAATTAATAATGAAATAAAGAAAAATAAAATAAAATAAAAATTTTAAAATAAGGAAATTATTCCCCCCCCTCCTTTTTTCCTCTCCTCTCCTCTCCCCTCTTTCTTGAGAAAATCTTGTGGTGAACTGTGAATTATAACAAACAATGCCTGTGATGGAGGGCTTGAATTGGGGAAAAGTAATAAAGGGGCAAAAAAAGGAAAAAGAAAAAAAAAGAAAATAAAAGAGTGTATGGACCCACAAAAAGCAAATAAGGAAAAAATTTGGGTCAAGAATAAAATGATTTGCTTTTAGGTGTTGGTTGTCTAAGAGTTATGATGAGAGGAATAAGAGGAAAATGGAAAAATGGGGGGACAAATTAAAAAATTACTATTGTATTTAGTGGAACAAGAACTAAATAAAATGGAGAGCCAGGGATGGGAGCACTGCTAGTGAGTTAAAAAGGTGAAGTAAAACCCCCCAAAATGCCACAAACATAAGTTTGAGTCCCAGATAAGATAGTTTGTTTGTTATTGAGGTTTGAATGAGAGGAGATATAAAGGAGAAAGGAAGAAACTAATATAGAGGGAGAAAAGAAAGAGAGAGAGAGAAAAAAAGAGGGAACCACTAAAAGAAGAAAAAAGAAAGGAGAGAGAGAGAGAGAGAGAGAGCTAAGGGTTTTGGAGTGCAACCCTCATAGAGAGAAAGGAAGAGAAGAGAAAAGATAATGGGAGATGTAACACTTATGCGTAGTGTAGTTCAAGGAGAGGAGAGAGTAAGACCGGCAGAGAGTTAATCGGCCAAATTGGAGGAGGAAAAAAAGTATCAAGAATGAAGATAAGAGAAACAAATGAACAAATATAATAAAATTGGATAGGTTATAAAGTCTGCAGATTATTCTTGATTTTAAGAGGTTATCTTCTTGCTTTTTCTTTTCTCTCCCTCTTCCTGGTCGGTGACTCTGTACCCCGGGTTCTGCCCCTTTGGCATGCTCAGGTAGAGGTTTGCAGTTGATAAGTCTCTATGGCAATGTCATGTATTGTGCTTTAGTCTCGTTGGCAGTCGAGGCTCATTAGCATTTATAGGCTCCGACAGTGAGAGAGTCCGTGTTCCTGGAGCCTTTCTCCTAGTCTTTCCTTCCTTAATTAGTAGCCTGATAATCCAGCTATGGGGTTGCTGCTGCCTCTGCCTGGATAGTAAGAGGCTCAAAGAGCTGGCAACTCCCCACTCTATTTCCACTCAGCACAGGGCTCTGGGTAAGACTCAGTCAGTCAGAGCTGCTAGCATAATCAGGCGGGCTTTCCGCCCACTCGAAGACCTCTGGCTCTGCCACTCTGTCCGGTAACACAGGCAGGCGCCCACTTCCGGGGCACTTGGAGGAAACTCTCCCTCACTGTCTGCGACCAGGATATCCAGCCAGCAGTCTCACGCTCTGAGTGAAACCCCCAACCGCAGGGAAAAGTTGCAGCGTTGGAATTGAGTCTCACTCCGTCCCCGTGCGCTGCTTTTGCAAGGCGCTGGGGCAGCCCGAGATTCCGCTTTGGCCCACACAAAGGCCCCTGACTCTGCCCCTCTGTGCAATAACACGGGCGCGCACTGCCGAGGCACTTGGAGGAATCTCTCATTCACTATCTGCGCGCGCAAACCAGGATATGAGGCCGGCCGTGTTTCCCTCTGAGTGAAACCCCCTCCAGCACGGATAATCTCCACCGTTGGAATTAGTTCTCACTCCCTCCCATGCGTGGCTTTCGCAGGGTGCTGGGGCTGCCCAGAGACTCTGCCCTCAGCCCACAGAAAGGCCTCTGACCCTGCCTCTCTGTGAGGCAACACGGGCACCCAATCCCGGGGCCCAGGAAGAAATCTCTCACCCACTAACTGTGCGCATGCCAACCAGGAGACCGGGTAAAATGGCTGCTCCACTAGTCTTTCTTTGTTTGGGTTTGGCGCGAGTGTAAGCTTGTATTGCCCGGGTTGTCACAGGATCAGTTTTTCCTCGGCTTGGATCTCCGTGCCACAGCCTGATTCGGCCATTTGTGCCGCGGCCTGGATCTATTCACCCCCTTTGCCCGCCTCAGTTTCTATATTCACAGTTACCAGAGAAAGCCGCCCTGTTTAGGTTAGTGAGGAAGGCGGAGCATTTTTTACTCCCTATTTCCTTCGGGGTTTGGTTATATATTTAGCCAATTTTTCACTCGACCATACCTTTGGGTGTATTGTGAAGCATCTGGAGGCTCCAAGTATAGGTTTTTCTGTTTCTGGTTGAAGATCTTGTTGAGTTTTGGGGGAGGTTTATCGGTATCGCTTCCTACCCCGCCATTACTCTGACTTCCGATGCCTTTTATTTCTTTATCATGTCTGATTGCTCGGGCTAGAACTTCTAGTACCACGTTAAGTAAGAGTGGAGAAAGCGAACAACCCTGTCTTTTTCCTGAGTTAAGGGGGAAAGTCTTCAGTTTTATGTTAGCTGATGGTTTATCATAAACGATCTTTATCATGTTGAGATATTTTCCTTCTATTTTGTTGAGTGTTTTAAACATAAAGTTGTGTTGTATTTTATCGAATGCCCTTTCTGCATCTATTGATAGGATCATGTGGTTTTTGTTCTTTGTTTTGTTAATATAGTATATTATGTTAACCGTTTTACGTATATTGAGCCATCCTTGAGATTCTGGGATGAATCCCACTTGATCATGATGTATTATTTTTTTAATATGTTGTTGTATTTGATTTGTTAGTATTTTGTTTAGTATTTTAGCATCTGTATTCATGAGATAAATTGGTCTGTAGTTTTCATTTTTTGTGCCATCCTTGCCAGGTTTCAGTATGAGGGTTATGTTGGCCTCATAAAATGTGTTTGGAAGTATTGTTTCTTCTCCAATTTTTTGGAAGACTGAGTAGAATAGGTACCAAGTCTTCTTTGAATGTTTGAAAGAATTCACTAGTATATCTGTCTGGGCATGGAATTTTATTTTGGGGGAGGTTTTTAATAGTTTTTTCTATTTCTTCCCTGCTAATTGGTCTGTTTAGGCTTTCTGCTTCTTCATGACTCAGTCTAGGAAGGTTGTATTGTTCTAGAAATTTATCCATTTCTTCTAGATTGTTGAATTTAGTGGCATATAGTTTTTTGTAGTATTCTACAATAATTCTTTGTATATATATGATATCTGTGGTGATTTCCCCTCTTTCATTTTAAATTTTGCTTATATGAGTCCTTTCTCTTTTTTCCTTGGTGAGTCTTTCCAAGAGTTTGTCAATTTTGTTGATCTTTTCTAAGAACCAGCTTCTTGTTTTATTATTTTTTTCTATACTTTTTCTGTTCTCTATTTCATTTATTTCTGCTCTGATTTTTATTATATCCTTTCTTCAGCTGGTTTTGGGTTGTCTTTGTTCTTCTTTTTCTAGCGCCTTAAGGTGTGGTTAAGTGGTTCACTTGGGCTCTCTCTTGTTTGTTCATATATGCCTGAAGTGATATGAACTTCCCTCTTATCACTGCTTTTGCTGCATCCCATAGATTCTGATATGTCATATTGTCATTTTTATTGGCCTGTAAAATCTTTTGATCTCTGTGCTTATTTCTTCTTTGACTCACTCAGTTTTTAAAAGTATGTTGTTTAGTTTCCACATTTTTGTGGGGGTTTTTTTACCTCTTTTTTAATATTGAATTTTAGTTTCAAGGCCTTATGATCAGAAAATATGCTTGGTACAATTTCTATTTTTCTGAATTTGCTGATGTTATTTTTGTGGCCCAACATATGGTCAATTCTTGAGAATGTTCCATGTACACTAGAGAAAAATGTATATTCTGTCATTTTGGGATGAAATGTCCTGTAACTGACTATCATATCCAATTGTTCTAGTGTTTCATTTAAGGCCAATATTTCTTTATTGATTTTCTGTTTGGATGAATGATCTAGAGCCATCAGCTGTGTATTGAGGTCTCCAAGTATGATTGTTTTTTTGTCAGTTTTTGGTTTTAGGTCAGTCAGTAGCTGTCTTATATATTTTGGTGCTCCTTTGTTTGGTGCATATATATTAAGAAGTGTTATGTCTTCTTGATTCCGTGTCCCCTTAATCATTATGAAATGATCATTTTTGTCTCTGAGTACTTTTCTGTCTTGTAGTCAGCATTGTTAGAGATGAGTATTGCTATGCCTGCTTTTTCTTTGGATGTTATTTGCTTGGAGTATTGTTTTCCAGCCTTTCACTTTGAATTTGTTTTTATCCTTGTTGCTTAGATGTGTTTCCTGTAGGCAGCATACAGTTGGATTTTCTTTTTTAAGCCATTTTGCTACTCTGTGTCTTTTTTATTGCTGAGTTTAATCCATTTACATTTAGTGTAATTATTGACACTTCAGGGTTCCTTATTGTCATTTTATATATTGCTTTCTGTTAGCTTTATATTTTGTTTGATTCTTCTCTTTTGTTTTTCTATCATTTGTTTTTGTTGATTTAAATTTACTTGTTCTTTATTTTAAATATTGTATTTGTTCCCGTTTTGTTTTTTCACTTTAAAAATTTTTTAAATATTTTATTTATTGATTTTTAGAGAGAAGGGAGGGAGAGAGAGAGAGAGAGAGAGAGAGAAAGGGGAGGAGCAGGAAGCATCAACTCCCATATGTGCCTTGACCAGGCAAGCCCAGGGTTTCGAACTGGCAACCTCTGTGTTCCAGGTTGACGCTTTATCCCACTGCGCCACCACAGGTCAGTCTATCATTTGTTTTTTTTTGTGGTAATCTATACTTTTTTCCTCTGTTACTACCTTTTTTAAGTCATGTGCTTCTTGGTGATTTTTTTAGGGGTGGTTACCATTAAGTAATGAAAAGGGTACCTATCATGTTCATTGTAGTACACTATCTTTTGAGTGCTTCTGCACTCCATCGTTTTTAGCTGCTGTTAATCATCGTCCTCTCCCCTTTTTTTGTTTTTGTTGTCAGTTTAAATTTGGTTTTATTGTGTTCTTGGTGGACATTTTACTTGTGATTTTGTTTTGTTTTATTCTTTGTATCTGGTTGGAAAACTCCCTTTAGTATTTCCTGAAGTGGGGGTTTTCTGGTGATAAATTCCCTCATCTTTTCTGTATCTGTGAATGTTTTTATTTCTCCTTCATATTTGAACGATAGCTTTGATGGGTATCGTATTTTTGGCTGAAAGTTCCTCTTTCAGAACTTTAAATATTGGTGTCCACTCTCTTCTAGCTTGTAGAGTTTCTGCTGAGAAATCTGATGATAATCTAATAGGCCTTCCTTTATATGTTGTATTCTTCTTTTCCCTGGCTGCCTTGAGAATTTTTTTTGTCATTGGTTTGTACCAATTTCATTATGATGTGTCTTTCATTATGTTTGTTGGGGTTAAGCTAACTCAGTGTTCTGTTTGCTTCTTGAAGTCTTCCTCTATTATTTGTTTGAATATGTTCTTTATTCCATTTTTCTCTCTCTTCTCCTTCTGATATTCCTATTATTCTTATGTTACTCTTTTTGATGGAGACAAACAATTCCTGTAGGGCTTTCTCATTTTTTTTAATTCTTGAGTCTCTCTCTTCTTCTCTCTGCTGTGCCTCAAGTTGCCTGTCTTCTATGTCACTAATCCTCTCTTCTATGTGGCCTGTTCTATTAGCTAAGCTTGTTATCTCATTTTTCAGTTCATGAATTGAGTTTTTCATCTCTGTTTGATTTGTTTTCATAGTTTCAATTTCCTTGGTAATATATTCTTTGTGTTTGTTGAGTTGTTTTTGAGCTCCCTAAATTGCCTTTCTGTGTTTTCTTGTATATCTTTAAGTATTTTTTGGATTCCTATTTTAAATTCTCTGTCATTTAACTCCAAGTTTTCCAATCTATTAAATTTTTTTCTATAGATTTTTTTTCTTATCTCTCTGTGCTACATCTCTGTCTTTAGTATCCATGATATTCGATTTCCTTTTTCTTAATGGCATCTGAGGGTGCTTTTATTAATACCACTAATGTGAATTAATAAAGAATAAAAATTAACAAAAAAGACAATAAAAATTAATTAAAATTATTATTATTATTTCTTTTTTTCCCTTTTCCTTACTTCTTTGAGAAAATACTGTGAAAAACTGAGAATTATATTATGCTATATGGAACAAAAACTACCTATAACGGAGGGCCTGAGTTTGGGAGAAGTGATAAAGCAGCAAAAAGGAGATAGGGACCCACAAAATGCAAAAAAGAAAAAAATTTGGATCAAGAATAAAATAATTTGCTTGTAAATGATGGTCAACTGAGAGATATAGTGAAAGGGATAAGAGGGAAACAAGAAAAAGAAAAAATACTATTGTATTAAGTGGAACAAAAACTACATAGAATGGAGGGCCAGGGTTGGGAGGAATGCTAATGAGTTAAAAAGTGAAGTAAAAACACACAAAATGCCACACAAAAAAAATTGAATCCAAAATAAAATAATTTGTTCGTGAGTGAGGATCAAATGAGAGGAAAAGTAAAGGAGCAAAGAAGAAACTAAGAGAGAGGGAGAAAAAAGGAAAAGGGAAAAAAAGAAAAAAGAAAAAGAAAAAAGAGAGTTAAGGGTTTTGGAGTATAACCTTCATAGAGAGAAAGAGAAAAGAAAAAGCGGGAAATGTAACACTTATGGGTAATGTGGTTCAAGATGAAGAGAAAAGAATAAGATGAGCAGAGAATAAAAATACCAAGGTGGAAGAAGAAAAAAAAATAAAGAAGATGAAAGAAACAAAAAAAAAGTGGAAAAAGTTATAAAGACTGTTAAAGACTGTGGATTATTCTTGATTTTGAGAGGTTCTCTTCTTCCTTTTTCTTTCCTCTCCTTCTTCCTTGTCGGTGGCTCTGTACCCCAGGCTCTGCCCCATAGCACACTTAGGTAGAGATTTGCAGTTGATGTGTCTCTATGGCGATGTCATACACTAGGCCTCAGTCTTGTTGGTAGTCGGGTCTTGTTAGCATTTGCAGGTTCCAACAATGAAAGAGTCCATTTTCCCAGAGCCTCTCTCCTAATATCTCCTTCCTGAATTAGCAGCCTGGTGATCCAGCTATGAGGTTGCCGCTGCCACTGCCTGTAGAGTAAGAGGCTCAAAGAGCTGGTAAATCCCCACTCTAGCCCCACTCAGAGCAGGGCTCTGGGTAAGGCTCTGTCAGTCAGAGCCACCAGTGTAATCAGGCAGGGCTGGGAGCCAATTGCTCTCAAGGTGCCTTTCTATGAGCCTCCAGGCATGTCTAGTATGCCTCAGCACTCTGTGGGACCACTCTCCCCAGGCTTTTTGCACTTTGTAATCTGTTTTGGCTGGGATAAAGATGCCCTACTCACTGCCTGCAGAACAGGAGGTCTTAAAAGCTGCCAAGTCCCTCTTTTTAGTGCACAGCCCTGAGTATGAAAGCTCTGCCAATCAAAGCACCAGCTTAAGCAGGTATGGGGGCATGTTGACTTCTGTTCAGTTCCTGGGGTATATCTCATTAAATTTGTCTTAGCATTCCATGGGATTGATCTCTGCAGGTTTCTTTCTTGTTAAAAAGCCTACAGTTTAGCCTGTCTAACTTCTGCAGTGTTCTCTGAGGTCTGTTCCGTAGGAATGTTTTTCATCCTGTATCGGCTAACAGGAAGTTACACCCGCCCCTACATGCATAGCAAGAGGCACTAAAAAATATCATGCCTCTTGTCTTAGATCGCTGAACTGAAAGAGATCTTGTCAGTTAGAGCCACATAAGCCAGTTGGGTGGTGAGCAGACTGTGGGTTAAGCTAATTTCAGCGATTGAATCCGCAGATCTGCTCCAGAGACAGACTGCAAGCTGCTTGCGTGCCCCTTCTCCTAGCACTTCCATATTTTTTTCTTCCCTGGGAATGTTCTTTGTTAGCCTGAATGGCTGGGTGAGGTGCCCTGCCCACCCACCCAGAGAAGTCCAGGCATAGGGAAGTCCGCTTTTGCACACTCCCCACGTGTCGCTGTTCAGGGAGCAGGGACCACACCGAGACTCTGGTTGCAGTCCATACAGAAGCCTCTGACCCTGCCCCTCTGTCCAGGAATATGGGTGCCCATGCCTGGGGCATCAGGAGTAACCTCTCGCACACTGTCTGTATTGCCGACCAGGATATCGGGGCTAATGGCGGCCACTGCTCACTCGCCTTTGCTGGGGTCCAGTATGGGCATTAGTTTGTGTGGGCTGAGTCGCCAGGAGCACACTCTTTCCTCAGCTTGGACATTTGTGCCCCAGCCCAGCTCCCTCCACACCCCCAGCCCCCACTCTCTCTCAGTTCCAAGTGAAAGCAGCCCTTGCTCAGGTTAGTGAGGAAGGCGGAGTGTTCTGTTCTCCATCTCATATCCTTCAGGGTTGATTATATATTTGGCCAACTTTTTGCTCAATCATACCTTCTTGCTCAGTGTGTGGGACTTCCAGATGCTCAAAGAATAGATTTTTCTGTCTCTGGTTGTAGAACTTGTTGAAATTTGGGGGAGAGGTATCGGGAGCACTCCTCACGGCACCATTTCTCTGATGTCACTCATATGATTTTTTTAAATTTAGTAGTAATTATGTATCCTGATTTTCTATCTTCTATTATTATATAACCAAGTTTTCTGCTGGTGCACAGTTTTAATATAAATGTTAATGGTTGTAAAAGTCTATAAAAGGAGAAAATTTTGATTCCTTTGGTTTTAGATGGCATGTGTGTGATTGTGTGTGTGTATCATTTATTGTGTGCTCACTACAGATCTAGGGCTCTGGATGCAGTTTTTTTCATTTTCAGACAATCCTATAAGTCAAATATGTGATCAGTTACAAGTTCAGAGAAGTTCAGTGGTCGGCCCCAAGTAGGTGGTAAAGCAAGGTCTATATGCATGTTTGCCGATTCCAAGTCAAGGCCTTTTCTCTATGCCATGGCAGTCAGTTAGTTGTTGCCAAATTTTTGTTACCCTAAATAATATTGCAATTAATATCTTCATGTTGATAGTTTTTCCTTAATTTGGATTGATTCCTTAGAATAGCTACCCAGAAGTAGAATGCCTAGGTCACAAAAATATTTTTGCATCTCAAAACATATTGCCAAATGGCTTTCCAAAACGTTGAATGTCATTTATAGTGTAGTAATAATGAATGAGAGTATTTCAATACACCCTTGCCAGCACTGATAATTTTCTTCCTAATTTAATAATAAAATTTTCTTAATTTTCTGGCAGAGATTTTTTATATAATTAGGTAAAAAGAAGTGACAAATTACCTAACACAAAGGCGCTTGATTTTTTAGTTTAAAAATCATTTTAGCCTGACCAGGCAGTGGCGCAGTGGATAGAGCGTCGGACTGGGATGCAGAGGACCCAGGTTCGAGACCCCAAGGTCGCCAGCTTGAGCGTGGGCTCATCTGGTTTGAGCAAAAGCCCACCAGCTTGAACCCAAGGTCGCCGGATCCAGCAAGGGGTTACTTGGTCTGCTGAAGGCCCGTGGTCAAGGCACATATGAGAAAACAATCAATGAACAACTAAGGTGTTGCAACGCACAATGAAAAAGTAATGATTGATGCTTCTCATCTCTCTCCTTTCCTGTCTGTCTGTCCCTGTCTATCCCTCTCTCTGACTCACTCTGTCTCTGTAAAAAATAAATAAATAAAATAAAAAAAAGTAAATCATTTTAGCATGATAGCGTGTTAAGAGGCCTAATCAATCACCGTTCTGCCTCCTTCTTTGCCTCAGAACACAAATGTTCATCAAAAATCCACATTCTTCTACAAGACCTCTTACTTGCCTAATCTGATGCTCATGGCGGTAAATCTTATATAGTTTAAATCAATTATGGTAATTCCATCTTCTTACTCCTGATGGATTCAGAAAATGACATATGACCCTAATCTGGTCAGTGAGCAGGGAGTGATTCCTGGGAGCAGCTTCTTTGCCACTGTCTCCATTTCTGCCACTGGACATTGGCCATTGTGAGTATGGGGTGCTTAGAACTACTGTAGCTATTTCGAAACACTGAAGGGAACTAAGAGACACAGTGAAAAGTCAGAAAGAACATGGGTCCTTAATGATGTTGTGGACTTTCAGAAAACAACTGCAAGTGAACTCAAAGTCATCATAACCTCTGAGACAGCTAAAAATAGAAAGTTTAAGAGATCAAGATGCAATCTAAAAGCATGTGGTGAGAATTGAAGAGCAGGTCCTCCCTTTGCCTCTTCTCAAAAACCTTCGATTCTTCGCATATGTAAGGGCAAGCGCAGAGAGCTCTGCAGATTGGAGTTGGAACTGCTAAGAGAAAAAAGTTCCCAAGTTGGAAACTAGTGCAATTTAAGGGAAATGTGAAACAATAATCTATGCCCTCAAAACATACATGTAAAGGAAAAAAATCCTGGACACCTCTGCTTGGGATCATAGGGGATGCTCAATGATCAAAAGTTTCAAAAATTCCTCTAGTAAGATCTAGAGACCCCAGCATTCCAGAGGAATACAAGTCATGTTGAAGATGACACATGGAGGAAATCAGAGTCATAGGACATTAGCAAAAGTAATTAATATCCTTTAAACTGTCTGTTAAAAATAAAAAAAGACAAGCAAAGTTATCTGATGGGAAATTTGGGTTTATAATGTTAAGGAAAAAACAATAACCTTTACAAGAAGAAGAGGAAATAATGTGTAGTTTAGATGAACAGAAGACAAAAGCAATGAATTCTCTAAAAAAATAAGAATCAACAAACTTTTCCATTTTAAAAAATATTTTCACATTAAATTCGATCTGAGCAGTGGCTAACTGGCCAGGATGGAAATATATCAATATTATGACTGGAAACAAGGAAAGCTTAGTAAATTTTCAACTTCCAAAGAAGCCATGTTCCAAATCCATTGTCCTAGACCACAAACTGTGTTATTAATAGTAGCTGGGTTCTACTTCCTGTGTAGCACTAAGGGTGTGTGTACACACCACGGAGATGGAGGTTTGAACCGATAAAATCCAGAAACAGGGTGGGAGGGGGTTTGGGGGCTGGGACGGGGACTCACCCCAGAAGGAAAGCAAACACCCACTCTACTCCAGGATGAAAGAGCAGGGCTGGGGCCAGAATGAACGGCCAAACTGAGGGTCCCCTGTGAAGCAGAAGCTGAAGAGCAAGGGTGGTCTGAGGCTATGCATGGGGATTGGAAAGATTTTTCTGAATTCTGGGAAAATAAGGACTTTATCCCCTAAAGTAGGGCCTAAACCAGGGGTTCCCAAACTTTTTACACAGGGGGCCAGTTCACTGTCCCTCAGACCGTTGGAGGGCCGGATTATAAAAAAAACTATGAACAAATCCCTATGCACACTGCACATATCTTATTTTAAAGTAAAACAAACAAACAAAAAAAACCAAAACGGGAACAAATACAATATTTAAAATAAAAAACAAGTAAATTAGCCCTGGCTGGTTGGCTCAGCGGTAGAGCGTCGGCCTAGCGTGCGGAGGACCCGGGTTCGATTCCCGGCCAGGGCACATAGGAGAAGCGCCCATTTGCTTCTCCACCCCTCCGCCGTGCTTTCCTCTCTGTCTCTCTCTTCCCCTCCCGCAGCCAAGGCTCCATTGGAGCAAAGATGGCCCGGGCGCTGGGCATGGCTCTGTGGCCTGTGCCTCGGGCGCTAGAGTGGCTCTCGTTGCAATATGGCGACGCCCAGGATGGGCAGAGCATCGCCCCCTGGGGGGCAGAGCACCGCCCCTGGTGGGCGTGCCGGGTGGATCCCGGTCGGGCGCATGCGGGAGTCTGTCTGACTGTCTCTCCCTGTTTCCAGCTTCAGAAAAATGAAAAAAAAAAACAAAAAAAAAAACAAGTAAATTTAAATCAACAAACTGACTAGTATTTCAATGGGAACTATGCTCCTCTCACTGACCACCAATGAAAGAGGTGCCCCTTCCAGAAGTGCAGCGGGGGCCAGATAAATGGCCTTGGGGCTGCATGTGGCCTATAGGCCGTAGTTTGGGGACCTCTGGCCTAAACCATGCACATTCCTCTGAGGAATGTTACTGTCAGACTTCAAATTGCCATTGTGCATCTCTCAAAGTATCCCTAATCACTACTGAAAAATGTGCTTTTACCAAAAAAAATGCATTTTGAACTCCAGTTGGGGGTACCATATCAGAAGCTGCGGAAGACCATGACTAGATCCTGGGATGGACCATGAGAGGACCCTGGAAATAAAGATTCAAGTCCAACCCTCCCCCCATGCTAAAGGAGAGAGAATGGAGGTGGGGGTGGGGATGTATTTATTTACCCCAGGTCATCCAGTTAAGGACTAGACTGCAGGGCTAGACAGGAGCCCAGAGAAGCAAACTCATCAGGATGAAGTCCTCCCCATTCCCCCAGGGAGGGTTACCTGCTCCTCCTCTCCACCCTCATTTATCTCGGTTGCAGCATTTCCTGAACTGTAGCCAAGTGAACCTCCAACACATCTTCCTTTTTCTCTCCCCCACCTTCCCCAACAGCCTTCAAAATGAAGACTATGTTTCATTTTCTCCTTTAGCCCCAGACCTTAATATAAAAGGTTTAATGTTGAGCCTCATGGTTAGGACTCAATATGTATTTATGGTGTGAGCTAGTGAGCACTGAAAACGCAGAGAGCAGGGTGGACACATACATCAGCAGCAGGTACTCAGCGTGCTCCAGGACTCTACCCAGAGACAAGGATCGTCTGGACGTCCTGGTCTGACCACTTACAGTCACTGAGCACACTGACGAAAGTTTACCTGGAGGAGAGTAATTAGATTAGTGAAGGTTTTGGAAGCACTGAGAAGTCATGGAGAGAATTAAGACATTTAGCCTGAAAAAGAGAAGTCTCAAGGAAAGGTCTCACACGGCATTGACATTTTCACAGGGATGCCGAAGGGGTTGCCAGGAACTAGGAAGCAGGAAGGGAGGGTGGAACCATGGGCCCTAACGCAGCTTCTGGAGGAGCTCTGCTCTCCTCTGCCTTCATATCGGCAGTAGCCTAAGAGTCACATCAAGGAGTGTTGGGTGTTGGGGGAGGCACCTTCTGCTAAGAAACTTGGAAATTACTGCCCAGGATATCCTGGTAAGGGTCTTTAAATATTTGGAAGGATATCGTAAGGAATAAATTTAAACTTGCTGTTTGTAACTTTAACAATCAGAACTAGAAACACAAGGAAGATCTCAGGACACACAAGGAAGGGAACACTCCAGGATCAGACCTGACTAGAAGCACCTGTCTTGATCCCTGCCTGTATCTTCTTGCTGGCACAGCTGGAACCACTAGGCTTACTTGCCTGGTGAGTCTAAGCCCTGCTCTACTTCAGACTCTGAAAAGGGACCAAGAAGGCCTGAAGTCAGCAGCTCAGGGCCCTGTGCTAAATGGGCAATTGCTGCTAGTTCCACGCTGACCCCAGCTTGGATTCTTGTCTGATTCCTCAGACACCAAACCCCTAAATGTTAGCCTAGTGCCCACATTGCTTCCATACAACCCTGCTTTATAAACTTCCCAGCATTACAACCAATTCTCAAAAAGCACAAATTTCATTTTCAAATCTTAATCTTCACCACCAGGTCTGCTTTACCATAATCCCCCAGCTGGCTTAGTCCTATCCATAATGCCTGTGACGTGATACCCTCAGGATGGCACCCCACCACCTTGTGGCAACACCAGCCCCCAGCCCCAGTGCTAGCCTCCTTGAAACCTGCTCTGACCCCCCTTGAGGCCCAGATCCCTGTCCATTACCTGCTGCTCAATTCCTCTGACACTCTGGGCTGACCTAGAATCCTCCTGGCTCCTCAGACTGAGTACCAAACAGCCAGCCTCTTCAAGGAGATTTTGATTATTTTGTCTCTTTCTCCTGCTTAGAATGATAGCTCCCTGAAGTTTCGCTTACAGGATAGCCCAAGTGCTTAAAACAGTGCCCGACACAGAGTAGGTATTTATCAGATGTTATTTTCAGGTTTTGTTTTGTTCTTTGACATTGATCTTTCCTGATTAGGTCTTTAATGCCATTAACCAGACTCTACAAGAATTACCTTATTGTGCATCTGCCTCACAAATCCCCAGCTTCCTGCAGACATGAAATAGATAGTCATTCTTACTTGGGAGTAAGCAAGTGAGGGAGGGAGATGGTGGTGGAACTGGATGGCCTTTGAAAACTTCTTATAATTTATCAGTGATAGATTCCATGTGAAGTTGTCTCTACACTCCAGATTCAGAAAGAAAATCAACTTTATGAGTAATATTTGTGCCCTAAATTGCCCTCAGTAACTACCAGCGGCCCCTCCATCGGCTGCTCCTTCTAGGCAGCCACGCCCCAGTAAGGACATAGCTCTCAGGAAGCTACATTGCTTACACTTCACTCTGACCCCTGACCATGGTGACTGGACTGGCAATGGCATGTAATCTAAAGACAATCCACTTAAGGGCTGACCGATAACCCATGAAATGCTCCAGTCATGGTTATTTTTGCTGGGCCAATCAGATTCTCCCTTAGGATAATGAAATAAGACATTCTGAAAGACTGGAGCAGATAACAGAGAAATCTGAAGCTAAGGGAATGTTCTGGATTATGGTGATGACCATGATGCGTCATTCTCTGGGCAAAACTTTGAGGGAGAAGGAACTGAAAGAAACAGAAACCCAGGATAAAGAATAGAATGCAAAATAGCTGGCAAAGGAGCCAGCTGAAAAATGAACAAACAGAGCAGAAGGAACCACCTCTGGCCAAAAGCTGCCTGGTCTCCTGCTGAGGTCCCCAGGCCACCTCAAAATCCTCCTCTTCCTGGTAGGTGGCTCCTCAAAACAGGTCTCCTTGGAATAAACTCTCATTGTTTAAGGTGCACTGAATCCTTGCCACTAAAGAGCCTAATTACAACCTGTCTGATTGCGGGAATGCATTTGTTTCTTCTTGCTGCTCTTACAAGTTACTATAAACTTAGTGGCCTCAAGCAACACAAAGTTTAGGACCTTACAGTGCTGGAGGTCTGAATTCTAAAATGGCTTTACTGGGCTAAAACCAAGATGATGCAAGGCTGCATTCTTTCTGGAGGCTCTAGGGGAGGATTTGTCTTCTTGACTTTCCCAATTCTCTCATTTCCTGTCTTCCTTGGCTCCTGACCCCCAGTCAGCAGTTGTCTCATTCCAGACTCTCCTCCCAGCATCACTTCTCTGCCTCTCTGGTCTCCTTCTCCCGCTTATAAGAATGCTCAGGATTGCATTGGGCCCATTGGGTGATCCAAGATAATCTCCGCATCTCAAAATCCATAACCTAAATTACATTTATTTTCGATGTATAAGATAACATAGTCACAGATTTTGTGAATTCAGGCATGGACATCATGGGGGCCACTATTCTGCTTAACACAGAGGAGAGGGGGTATCCTCTCAGGATAGCAAAATAGACTGAGCCCTCAATGATACCCACAAAACCATAAGTCAATTTTGAAGTACAGTGGTACCTTGAGATAGATACGAGTTTAATTTGTTCTGTAACCGAGCTAGTAAGTCAGTCAACTCATATATCAAACAAATTTCTCCCATTTAAAATAACTGAAATAGATTTAATCCACTCCAGCCCTGTGAAACATCCCCAAACCATCCTAAATTATGAAAAAGACATGTTTTTAATTAAGAAACACACATGTATACTTTACCAATGCATAACAAAATATATAAAATAAAAGAAAAAAGTGTTATTTAGTACTGTATTCTTACCTTGGAGACAGATGAGTGCAGCTAACGGAGGTGAATGGCAGAGGAGGAGGGAGGGAGGACAGGATGCAGGCACTGTAGACACGTAAACTAAAACTGCACTTTCTTAACACTAAATGTAAATTAAAACTGCATTTTCTTTACTTTAAACAAAACTAAAACTGCACTTTCTTTACTTAAAATGAAACCACAAAAACTTAATTGTAAAAAAATGCACTTTATTAACTTTAAACTTAACCTAAGCTTAACATTACGTATTTTTCATTTAATCATCACCTGTTTTTGCCTTTTTGGCTGCACTTTCGGCATTCACTTGCAGGACTTTTGAATAAAAATCTATCCAAAGCAGTTTGCTTTTGCCTGCCTTAATATGACAAACAAGTGTCATTAAAAAGTGCTGAATCATGACCAGTTGAAACTTTTTCTGGGTGTTTCTTTTCAGTGAAACTTGAAAGCTTCTCCCACATTGCCAGCATGTCTTTAATTTCACTTGTAGAAATCACTTTCTCCAACTCTACCTCCTCCTCACTACTAATCTCTTGCAGAAGCTCCATACGTTGCATCATCTGTAGCTCCTTCAACTCCTCAGGTGAGAGTTCCTCCTCATGTTCCTCATTGAGCTCATTTATGTCACCTTCCTCTACCTCCAGACCTATTGACTTTCTGAGGGACACAATCTATTCCAACGCTTCTACCTTGGTCTCAGTCTCTGATTCAAATCCTTCGAAGTCCCTGTCTGCAACAACATCAGGCCATACTTTTTTTATGCCGAGTTCAAGGTTCTTCTTGTAACCTCTTGCCATACCTAGTCAATAATGCATAAACATATCACGATGTTGTAGTGATCTTTCCAAAACTCTCGAAGGGTTAGATTTGTATTCTCAGTCACCTCTAAGCAGTGGTGGAACTAGTGCTTTGTGTAAAGCTTTTTAAAGTTGGAAATGACCTGCTGATCGATAGGTTGCAAGATTGAAGTTGTGTTGGGTGGGAGGTAGAGGACTTTCAGGAATTTGAACTCATTGAGAATATCATCTGCAAGACCAGGTGGGTGGGCTATAGCATTTTCAAGGATTAGTAATGCTTTCATTGGGAGTTTATTTTATTGAAGATATTTTTTCACTGCAGGACCAAAGACGAGATTTACCCATTCAATAAAAAAACTGCCGTTTAACCCATGCCCTAGCATTGGCATACCACATAACCTGCAGTTTTTCTTTAAGAATCTTGTGGGTCTTAAAGGCTCGAGGATTTTCGGAATGATACACTAACAGTGGCTTTACTTTACAGTCACTGCTAGCATTTGCACACAATGCAAGGGTCAGGTGGTTCTTCATGGGTTTATGGTCTGGCAGCTTCTTCTCCTCTGCGGTGATAAAAGTCTTCTGGGGCATTTTTTTCCAAAACAATCCTGTTTCATCACAGTTGAATGCTTGTTGGGGGATGTAGCCTTCCTTTGCGTTAAGTGCAGCAAAACGTGCAACGTACTCCTCAGCTGCCTTAATGTCAGCACTCACAGCTTCACCATGCCTCACCACCAAGTGGATGCCAGATCTCTTCTTGAAATTTTCAAACCAGCCATACTTGCCTTAAATGTACCTTCTGCTGCTTCTTTTGAGGTTGATGGTTCTTTCTTCTTCAAGTTGCCGTAAATAATATGTGCCTTTTCGCATATTACAGTCTCCGTCACTGTATTTCCTGCCAGCTCTTTCTCTTTCACCCATGCCAACAGAAGCTTCTCCATTTCTTCATGGATATTTGTCCTTAATTGGGATAGAAATGTAGTTCCTTTTGCTGGATTTGCACTTTTGATGGCATCCTTTTGTTTAAGAATGGTACAAATTGTAGATGTATTGCGGTTGTACAGCCTTGCCAGTTCAATCACTCTTACACCACGCTCATGTCTTTCTATTATTTCTTGCTTTACTTCTATCGACATCATTCTCTTCTTCTCACCACTGTCCTTTATACTTACTTTCTTTGGCCCCATGATAGCGCACAAAAAAAGTTAGTAAATAATGCAAAAATGATGCAAGAACAAGTACAGCGCACGAGATTTGACTTGATTCTGTGGGTAACACATGAGAAGGAACAAGATAATGGTATTGTGCTGCTGATACTGGACCGGTGCGCCAACGCGCCAACTAGCGGCAGCTTCCCGAATCACGACTCATATCTCAGAATTTCATTTGGATCTCGAACAAAAATACAGACTGAGTTGCAGCTTGTATCTTAAAAAAAAAAGTATGTTGGTCTGCTCATATCTCAAGGTACCACTGTATTTAAAACAGAAAGGACTCCAGCTGGCAACAGGCCACCTTCCCTCTCAAAAGCATCCAATTAAAGGGAAAGCTCTCTTCATCTTAATGCTGGTTTCCATACCTTCTGTGAACACAGGGGTTCCTGGAAGAGTGGGCTTAATTGGAAATGCAATGTAAGAGTCTCACCCTTGTTGGAACTGAGTCTTCATTGCATTAGCATTGCAATGAAGAAGAAGCAGTCTGGTGAGAGTGAGGCAGACCAGAACCAGAGAGGAGATTGTTATAGAACCACTCTCGATTTTGTTCCTTCCTTGTTACAGAAATTTATTTACTTATATTTCATTCAGGAGATCCTGTTGACAGCCCAGATGCACAACACTGGTAACTATAGGGCTCTAAGAAATGACATGATGGGAAGAGAGACGCATAAATGATAAGAAACTTATGGCCTGGTAAAAGCTTTGACTGACAGTGCAGAGCTGTACCATTATGTCTGTGCATGACAAGGGGAAACAGGGGAAGAAAGATGCCAGGCCCTGCTGCATCCTAATTGTTCTCTTTCAAGCCCCTGTTCAGGCTTCTTGTTGCTGGAAGAAGCAATCTCTAGTGCCTTCCTCAGTGTTTAGGTGGGAAAGGAGCACTAGAGGCCTGGGATTTCATGGAAACCAGTTTATTTTGAGAAGCAGAGATGCTTACCAAAAAAATCCTTTTTACTATTCAATTGTCCTGAAACTATATAGACCCCAAGTGGCTGAGCATGGAAACTTCAAAAGCCAGGGACTCCGTATTCAAATGTTTCTAGGGATGATCAGATCCCCATCCGCATCCCTGGGTTATGGAAACCCCAAAAAGACAATGCTGCTAGGATTCCACATGGGTTTGTAAAGAAAATTAAATCAGCATAAATCAAACATGTTTATTCTTTTCAATTTGATACTGAGTCATGTTTCAGACATGGCCTGAGGGCTACAGGGCTTCTTGGAATACTCTCAACCTCAAAGGGGCCTACAGTTTGCTAAATATAGATTGCTTAAAAATCCAGAATTTCTAGACTAAATTATAAGGTCAGAGCTCATTGAGCTTTCTATCTGGACATCTTTAGGTTCCTGGGACCCAAATGCTAATACTGAACTAGTAAAAAAAAATTGGGAAATAATGTCTTTAGTGTTTCCCAGGCCACCTAATAATCTACAGAGGTCAAGTGCACAGCCTATGTGTGGCAGACCGTGCACTCTTTCTTCCTGTCTTCTGGTTCTTTCTGAGCTCTCTGCCACCCTGGTGTCCCTCACGTGTTCCCATTGTGATTACTTCGGATTATGGAATGATGAGAGAGCATGTTGTGTATCAATCGAGATTGAGAAAGGGGATAGAAGATGGTAAAAGGATATCATTTCTTACCTGTTGAAATAACCTAAAGCAAATTCTAAATAAAGTACACATCAGAACCAAGAGCTGGGCTGACCCTAGGCTAGTACGTGGTTTCCGCAGACTCATGGAAAGGGAGAGAGGATGCCAAAAGGAAGTAAGCACACTCTGCTCCCAGATGGATTTACTCTGACAAGGAGGCCATATGAAAAAGGAATGAATACATATGGCAGGCCTGAATAGGAGCACAGTGGGGGGGTGGGCTATAAGGAGTGACTGGATAGAAATACTGATGCTTACGACGAGAGACATAGAAAGCCTGGATGAAGAGAGTATTTTTCTCTTTGATCTAATTCCAAATTTTGTGTCTTCAGCAAAAAGCCAGAAACCTTGACATGGCCAGGCTGCTCAGTTGGTTAGAGTCCTCCCGATATCCCAAGGTTGTGAGTTTGATCCTCAGTCAGGGCACATACAAGAGTCAACCAATGAATGCATAAATAAGTGAAACAACAACAAATCTATGTCTCTACCGCCCCTTCACCTTCCTCTCTCAAATAAATAAATAAAAATTTAAATTTAAAAAAGCCAGAGGCAAAGCTGTATGGTCCCAGAGGGAGAATAATGCAATGGCCTCTGGAAAATGAAAGCAGAAGCAAAGCAGGACCATTTTGAGGCCTTACCTACTATACCCTGAGAACTACAAATACCACAATAATAAAAAAAATCAAGATTACAGAGGAGGAAAAGGGAATTACAGTATTGACTGCTATGTTCAGAACATGACTTCCCCCTAAAGATTTCAACATCCTGATCCCCAGAACCTGTGAATATGTTACCTTACGTGGCAAAGGGAAATTAAGATAGCAGGTGGTATTAAGATTGCTAATCAGGGACTGTGAGAACTTGCACTGAATGCTGTCCTGTCTCACGCTTAGTTTATATTTCTTGTCTCTCCTTCTTTTCCCACTGTTACCAACACCCACTTCTTGGATGGCCTTCTACACAGCCTCATGGCCGAGTCCTGCCTTCATGTCTCTCCTCCTCTCTACCCACCCTCTTGTTTCCTCTCTCCCCTTTCACACAAAGACATAAGCACACATAGGCACACATACATACATACCTGTATACATGCATACATACACATACAGACAAACATATACATATGTACATACGCATACACCAGCGTTTGGAAAGAGGTTTTAAGTTGCCCGTTTTCAATTGATGAAAATTATTTGCTTTTAAACTAGTTGTCTCAGTTGTTGTCTTCCATATCTAGTTCTCCTCTTTTTTAAGTATACAAGAGAAGTTTTTACATGTCAATATAATATCCACAGCATAATAGTTTTACCTTGAGTAGCCACTGATTAAAAACACAGACACGCTCTGTTCAGTTGGCTCAGTGGTTAGAGCATGGGCCTGGCATGTGGACATCCCGGGTTTGATCCTAGTCAGGGCACACAGGAGAAGTGACCATCTGATTCTCTTACCCTCCCTCTGCCTCTTCTCTCTTGGCATCAGGTGCTGAGTATAGCTTGGTTAATTTGAGCATCAGGCCCCAGACAGCAGTTGCCAGGTGAGTCCTAGTAGGGGCACATGCAGGAGTCTCTCTATCTTCCGTCCTCTCATTTAAAAAAAAAAGAAAAAAGGAACACAGACAAACATTGGGATTCCCAGTATCTTTTTAATACCTTTAAGCCCCACCAATCCCAAAGCACAGGGTTGGGACCTCTGCTATTGACCAGGACAGTGTCATCCTTTCTCAACTCTGCACAGAGCCAAGCACAACACCAGGAAACTCCACATGCACAACAATTGTCATTTTTCAGCTCCATTATAATCTTCAGGGACCACTGTTTTATATGCTGCCTATCATTGATGGAAGCATCATTATGGAGTTCATGACTGTAATGTATACAAATACACGTCTGGCACATACAAATGCGCATTTGGCATAAATATGCATTTGGCACCAACAAAAAAAAGTCCCCACTACTATTATCCAGTCTCAGCATATCTTCCCCTGGATTGTCCCAGAAGTTCTGCAGACTCTAGTCATAAGTCCTCTCACCTGCCAGATGCAAAAAAAAAAAACTGGCAACACCACAGCACATTCCTGAAGGTCATTGCAGACTGGAAAGTTGTGTGTCAGTTTCCCAGATGCATACTCTCTGACAAAAAGCTCAAGCTCTAGGACTGCCTTCATACTATCATTAAAGTTCTCAATTATAACTTCTCCTTGTCATATAATCACCTGATGTCCATCCGCCTTTAACAACACACACATCCAGTGTACGCTGAAGCTGGTTTATACTGGCTAGAAAGGGCCAATCATTAAATTTTCAGAAATGTCGCCAGTCAATTAAAATCAACCACAGCAGAAATATTTACACCATGATAATTAGCAACCACTACAAATAAATCTGGGTTTTCTCCCCTCCACCCACCCACAAAAGCTGATTTGTGAGCCTACACTGTGCCCACCAGTCACCCTTGAGCATGAACTGTCTATGCCATACTCCCTTAAACCATGCTCCTCCCATCAGCCCATTGCTTGCTACTAAGACTTTTGCCCAGGAGAATATGTCTGTTCTCTAGGTCCTTGTGATCCCAGTGTGGCTCAGACAGAACCCTAGGTATGGCAACATCCAATAGAATAACAAAAAACCTGGACATCCCAGGGGACTCACTGCTTTGCTTACTTTCAAGTTTCCATACATCTCAGACAGACAGCTCCTGTCAAAATAGAAGCAATAGACTATTTCACACATTAATTATCTCAGACTGCAAACCTAATGGGAAGATTTCAGAGGTCCTCCTATTGACTAAATAAGCTCTTTCAATGTTCTATTTAAAAGATTCTGGAAAAACAAGAATCTAAATGACAGTCCCCTAGTAACTTTTTAATTGAGATGGTGCTGTGTGACAGAATAAATTCCATCCACATCTTTCCAATGGCTCCCATGTGACCTTTGCCCCCATTTCTTGACAGATTCAGCTTGTTGACATCTTGTGGAAAATGTGAAAATCGTTCTTTTATTTCTCTGTTATGCTAAAATCTGAGTCTCATGAATTTATTTTTCTTAGAATAATAGCTGAGAGTAATGGCGTGGTAGGAAGCGATACCGATAAATTTCCCCCAAAACTCAACAAGATCTTCAACTAGAAACAGAAAAACCTATCCTTGGAGCCTCCAGATGTTTTGCAATATACCCGAAGGTATGGTCGAGCGAAAAATTGGTTAAATATATAATCAAACCCCGAAGGAAATAGGGAGTAAGAAATGCTCCACCTTCCTCACTAATCTAAACAAGGCAGCTTTCACTGGGAACTGAGAATGTAGAAACTAAGGCGGGCAAAGGAGTGAATAGATCCAGGCTGTGGCACAAACGGCTGAACCAGGCTGTGGCACGGAGATCCAAGCCAAGGAAAAACTGTTCCTGTGGCAACCCGGGAAATACAAGCTAACACTAGTGCCAAACCCAGACAAAGAAAGACAAGCGGGGCAGCCATTTTCCCCGATCTCCAGGTTGGCGCGCGCAGATAGTGGGCGAGAGATTCCTTCAAAAGCCCCGGGAGTGGGCACCCGTGTTATCCCACAGAGAGGCAGAGTCAGAGGCCTTTGTGTGGGCTGAAAGCGGAATGTCCGGGCTGCCCCAGCGCCCTGAGGAAGCCGCGCATGGGGAGGGAACGAGAGCCAATTCCAATGCTGGAACTTTTCCATGCAGGAGGGGGATTCAATTAGAGGGTGAGGCAGCCAGCCTGATATCCTGGTCTGCGCGCATGGAGAGTGAGCAAGAGATTCCTCCAAGTGCCTCAGGAGTGGGTGCCCGTGTTACCCCACAGAGGGGCAGAGTCAGAGGCCTTTGTGTGGGCCGAAGGTGGAATCTCCGGGCCGCCCCAGCGTCCTGGGAAAGCCACGCTCGGGGACGGAGCAAGAGCCAATTCCAATGCTGGAACTTTTCCATGCGGGCGCGGGTTTCACTCAGAGGGTGAGGCGGTCGGCCTGATATCCTGGTCTGTGCGTGCAGATAGTGGGCAAGAGATTCCTCCAAGTGCCTAGGCAGTGCACACCCACGTTATCCCACAGAGTGGCAGAGCCAGAGATCTTGAGTGGGCGGAAGCCCCGCCTAATTATGCTAGCAGCTCTGACTGACTGAGCCTCACCCAGAGCCCTGTGCTGAGTGAAAATAGAGTGGGGGGTTGCCAGCTCTTTGAGCCTCTTACTATCCAGGCAGAGGCAGCAGCAACCCCATAGCTGGATTATCAGGCTACTAATTGAGGAAGGAAAGACTAGGAGAAAGGCTCCAGGAACACGGACTCTCTCACTGTCGGAGCCTATAAATGCTAATGAGCCTCGACTGCCAACGAGACTGAAGCACAATACACAACATCACCATAGAGACTTAACAACTGCAAACCTCTACCTGAGTGTGCCAAAGGGGCAGAACCTGGGGTACAGAGTCACCGACCAGGAAGAGGGAGAGAAAGGAAAAAGCAAGAACATAACCTCTCTCCCTGGCCGGTTGGCTCAGCGGTAGAGCAACAGCCTGGCGTACGGGAGACCTGGGTTCGATTCAGGCCAGGGCACACAGGAGAAGCGCCCATTTGCTTCTCCACCCCTCCCCCTCTCCTTCCTCTCTGTCTCTCTCTTCCCCACCTGCAGCCAAGGTTCCATTGGAGCAAAGATAGCCCAGGCGCTGGGGATGGCTCCTTGGCCTCTGCCCCAGGCGCTAGAGTGGCTTTGGTCACGGCAGAGCATTGCCCCCTGGTGGGCAGAGCATCGCCCCTGGTGGGCGTGCCGGGTGGATCCCGGTTGGGCGCATGCGGGAGTCTGTCCGACTGTCTCTCCCCGTTTCCAGCTTCAGAAAAAATACAAAAAAAAAAAAAAGAAGATAACCTCTCAAAATCAAGAATAATCTACAGACTTTATAACCTACCCCATTTTATTATATTTGTTCATTTGTTTCTCTTATCTTCATTCTTGATTTTTTTTTTCCTCCTCCAATTTGGTCATTTAACTTTCTACTGGTCTTACTCTCTCCTCTCCTTGAGCTACACTACCAATAAGTGATACATCTCCCATTATCTTTTCTTTCCTCTTCCTTTCTCTCTATGAGGGTTGCACTCCAAAACCCTTAACTCTCTCTCTCTCCCTCTCTTTCTCTCTCCTCTCTTCTTTCTTTTTTCTTCTTTTAGTGGTTCCCTCTTTTTTTCTCTCTCTCTCTCTTTCTTTTCTCCCTCTATATTAGTTTCTTCCTTTCTCCTTTATGTCTCCTCTCATTCAAACCTCAATAACGAACAATATCTTATCTGGGACTCAAACTTATATTTGTGGCATTTTGGGGGGTTTTTACTTCACCTTTTTAACACACTAACAGTGCTCCCATCCCTGGCTCACCATTTTATCTAGTTCTTGTTCCACTAAATACAATAGTAATTTTTTATTTACTCCCCCATTTTCCTGTTTCCCTCTTATTCTTCTCATCATAACTCTTAGTCAACAAACACCTAAAAACAAATCATTTTATTCTTTTTTTTTTTAATAAATTTTTATTAATGGTAATGGGATGACATTAATAAATCAGGGTACATATATTCAAAGAAAACATGTCTAGGTTATTTTGTCATCAAATTATTTTGCAAACCCCTCGCCCAAAGTCAGATTGTCCTCCGTCACCCTCTATCTAGTTCTCTGTGCCCCTCCCCCTCCCCCTAACTCTCTCCCTCCCTCCCTCCCATGTCCTCCCTCCCCCCCCCCACCCTTGGTAACCACCACACTCTTGTCCATGTCTCTTAGTCTCATTTTTATGTTCCACCAATGTATAGAATCATGTAGTTCTTGTTTTTTTTCTGATTTACTTATTTCACTCCGTATAATGTTATCAACATCCCACCATTTTGCTGTAAATGATCTGATGTCATCATTTCTTATGGCTGAGTAGTATTCCATAGTGTATATGTGCCACATCTTCTTTATCCAGTCTTCTATTGAAGGGCTTTTTGGTTGTTTCCATGTCTTGGCCACTGTGAACAGTGCTGCAATGAACATGGGGCTACATGTGTCTTCACGTATCACTGTTTCTGAGGTTTGGAGGTATATACCCAGTAGAGGGATTGCTGGGTCATAAGGTAGTTAGTTCTATTTGCAGTTTTTTGAGGAACCACCATACTTTCCTCCATAATGGTTGTACTACTTTACAGTCCCACCAACAGTGAATGAGTGTTCCTTTTTCTCCACAGCCTCTCCAACATTTGCTATTACCCGTCTTGTTGATAATAGCTAATCTAACAGGAGTGAGGTGGTATCTCATTGTAGTTTTGATTTGCATTTCTCTAATAACTAATGAAGCTGAGCATCTTTTCATATATCTGTTGGCCATTTGTATCTCTTCCTGGGAGAAGTGTCTGTTCATGTCCTCTTCCCATTTTTTTATTGGATTGTTTGTTTGTTTGTTGTTGAGTTTTATGAGTTCTTTGTAAATTTTGGATATTAGGCCCTTATCTGAGCTGTCGTTTGAAAATATCAGTTCTCATATAGTTGGCTGTCTGTTTATTTTGATATCAGTTTCTCTTGCTGAGCAAAAACTTTTAATTCTGATGTAGTCCCATTCATTTATCTTTGCCTTCACTTCTCTTGCCATTGGAGTCAAGTTCATAAAATGTTCTTTAAAACCCAGGGCCATGATTTTAGTACCTATGTTTTCTTCTATGTACTTTATTGTTTCAGGTCTTATATTTAGGTCTTTGATCCATTTTGAATTAATTTTAGTACACGGGGACAGGCTGTAGTCGAGTTTCATTCTTTTGCATGTGGCTTTCCAGTTTTCCCAACACCATTTGTTGAAGAGGCTTTCTTTTCTCCATTGTGTGTTGTTGGCCCCTTTATCAAAGATTATTTGACCATATATATGTGGTTTTATTTCTGGGCTTTCTATTCTGTTCCATTGGTCTGAGTGTCTATTTTTCTGCCAATACCATGCTGTTTTGATTATCATGGCCCTATAATATAGTTTAAAGTCAGGTATTGTAATGCCCCCAGCTCCATTCTTTTTCCTTAGGATTGTTTTGGCTATTCGGAGTTTTTTATAGTTCCATATAAATCTGATGATTTTTTGTTCCATTTCTTTAAAAAATCTCATATGAATTTTGATGGGAATTGCATTAAATTTGTATATTGCTTTGGGTAATATGGCCATTTTGATTATATTTATTCTTCCTATCCAAGACCAAGGTATATTTTTCCATCT
The DNA here is from genome assembly GCF_036850765.1 of Saccopteryx bilineata. Classification (NCBI taxonomy): domain Eukaryota; kingdom Metazoa; phylum Chordata; class Mammalia; order Chiroptera; family Emballonuridae; genus Saccopteryx; species Saccopteryx bilineata. Next base: position 180,519,273 of record NC_089492.1, read on the forward strand.
CATTGTATCTTTTTTGATTTCCCTTAACAATGCTTTGTAATTTTCATTATATAGGTCCTTTACATTCTTTGTTATGTTTATTCCTAGGTATTTTATTTTTTTTGTTGCAATCGTGAAGGGGATTATTTTTTTGAGTTCGTTTTCTAATATTTTATTGTTGGCATATACAAAGGCTATGGACTTTTGTATGATAATTTTGTATCCTGCGACCTTACTGTATTGGTTTATTGTTTCTAATAATCTTTTTGTGGAGTCCTTCGGGTTTTCGATGTATAGGATCATATCATCAGCAAAAAGTGATAGCTTTACTTCTTCTTTTCGATATGGATGCCTTTTATTTCTTTGTCTTGTCTGATTGCTCTGGCCAGAACTTCTAGCACCACGTTGAATAAGAGTAGAGAGAGTGGACAACCCTGTCTTGTTCCTGATTTAAGGTAGAAAGTCCTCCGTTTTATGCCGTTTAATAGGATGTTGGCTGATGGTTTATCATATATGACCTTTATCATGTTGAGATATTTTCCTTCTATACCCATTTTGTTGAGAGTCTTAAACATAAAATTGTGTTGTATTTTATCAAAAGCCTTTTCTGCATCTATTGATAAGATCATGTGGTTTTTGTTCTTTGTTTTGTTGATATGGTGTATTACGTTAACCATTTTGCGTATGTTGAACCATCCTTGAGATTCTGGGATGAATCCCACGTGATCATGATGTATTATTTTTTTAATATGTTGTTGTATTCGGTTTGCCAGTATTTTGTTTAGTATTTTAGCATCTGTATTCATTAGAGATATTGGTCTGTAGTTTTCTTTCTTTGTGCCATCCTTGCCAGGTTTTGGTATGAGGGTTATGTTGGCCTCATAAAATGTGTTTGGAAGTATTGCTTCTTCTTCAATTTTTTGGAAGACTTTGAGTAGAATAGGAACCAAGTCTTCTTTGAATGTTTGATAGAATTCACTAGTATAACCGTCTGGGCCTGGACTTTTATTTTTGGGGAGATTTTTAATAGTTTTTTCTATTTCCTCCCTGCTGATTGGTCTGTTTAGGCTTTCTGCTTCTTCATGACTCAGTCTAGGAAGGTTGTATTGTTCTAGGAATTTATCCATTTCTTCTAGATTGTTGTATTTGGTGGCATATAATTTTTCATAGTATTCTACAATAATTCTTTGTATATCTATGATGTCTGTGGTGATCTCTCCTCTTTCATTTTGGATTTTATTTATTTGAGTCCTGTGTCTTTTTTCCTTGGTGAGTCTCGCCAAGGGTTTGTCAATTTTGTTGATCTTTTCAAAGAACCAGCTCCTTGTTTTATTGATTTTTTCTATAGTTTTTCTGTTCTCTATTTCATTTATTTCTGCTCTGATTTTTATTATCTCCTTTTTTCGGCTGGTTTTGGGTTGTCTTTGTTCTTCTTTTTCTAGTTCCTTAAGGTGTGAAGTTAAGTGGTTTACTTCGGCTCTCTCTTGTTTGTTCATATAGGCCTGAAGTGATATGAACTTTCCTCTTATTACTGCTTTTGCTGCATCCCAGAGATTCTGATATGTCGTATTTTCATTTTCATTTGTCTGTATATATCTTTTGATTTCTGTGCTTATTTCTTCTTTGACCCATTCATTTTTTAGAAGTATGTTGTTTAGTTTCCACATTTTTGTGGGTTTTTCCCCCTCTTTTTTGCAGTTGAATTCTAGTTTCAAGTCTTTATGATCAGAAAATATGCTTGGTACACTTTCAATTTTTCTAAATTTGCTGATATTGTCTTTGTGGCCCAACATATGGTCAATTCTTGAGAATGTTCCATGTACACTAGAGAAAAATGTATACTCTGTCGCTTTGGGATGAAGTGTCCTGTAGATGTCTATCATATCCAGGTGTTCTAGTATTTCATTTAAGGCCACTATATCTTTATTGATTCTCTGTTTGGATGACCGATCTAGAGCCGTCAGTGGTGTATTGAGGTCTCCAAGTATGATTGTATTTTTGTTAGTTTTTGTTTTAAGGTCAATAAGTAGCTGTCTTATATATTTTGGTGCTCCTTGGTTTGGTGCATATATATTAAGGATTGTTATGTCTTCTTGATTCAGTGTCCCCTTAATCATTATGAAATGACCATTTTTGTCTCTGAGTACTTTTTCTGTCTTGTAGTCAGCATTATTAGATATGAGTATTGCTATGCCTGCTTTTTTTGGGGTGTTGTTTGCTTGGAGTATTGTTTTCCAGCCTTTGACTTTGAATTTGTTTTTATCCTTGTTGCTTAGATGTGTTTCTTGTAGGCAGCATATAGTTGGATTTTCTTTTTTAATCCATTCTGCTACTCTGTGTCTTTTTATTGGTAAGTTTAATCCATTTACATTTAGTGTAATTATTGACACTTGTGGGTTCCCTACTGCCATTTTATAAATTGCTTTCTCTTAGTTTTGTATCTAGTTTGATTCTTCTCTTTTGTTTTTCTATTGTTTGTTTTTGTTTGTTTGTGTTCCATACTTCTTTCCTCTGTTGCTACCTTTTTTAAGTCAAGTGTTTTTGTGGTGGTTTTTTTAAGGGTGGTTACCATTAAGTAATGAAAAGGGTACCTACCATATTCATTGTAGTACCCTATCTTATAAGTATTTCTGCACTTCATCGTACTTAACTACTGTTAATCTCCATCCTCTCCCCCCTTTTTTTCCTTTGTTGTCACAGTTTAAGTTTGGTTTTATTGTGTTCTTGATGGAGCTGTTACTTGTGGTGTTGTTTTCTTTTGTTCTTTGAATCTGGTTGGAAAACCCCCTTTAGTATTTCCTGGAGTGGGGGCTTTCTGTTGATAAATTCTCTCATCTTTTCTGTATTTGTGAATGTTTTTATATCTCCTTCATAGTTGAAGGATAGCTTTGATGGGTATAGTATTCTTGGCTGAAAGTTCCTCTCTTTCAGGGCTTTAAATATTGGGGTCCACTCTCTTCTAGCTTGTAGAGTTTCTGCTGAGAAATCTGATGATAATCTAATAGGCCTTCCTTTATATGTTGTACTCTTCTTTTCCCTGGCTGCCTTGAGAATTTTTTCTTTGTCATTGGTTTGTGTCATCTTTATTATGATGTGCCTTGGAGTGGGTTTGTTGGGGTTAAGAAAACTTGGTGTTCTGTTTGCTTCTTGAATTTGAAGCTTTAGTTCCTTCCACAGGCTTGGGAAATTCTCATCTATTATTTGTTTGAGTATATTCTCCATTCCATTTTCTTTCTCTTGTTCTCTGATATACCTACTATTCTTATGTTATTCTTTCTGATGGAGTCAGACAATTCCTGTAGGGCTTTCTCGTTTTTTATTATTTTTGAGTCTCTTTCTTCTTCTCTCTGTTGTGCCTCAAGTTTTTGTCTTCTATTTCACTAATCCTATCTTCAATCTCGGCTGTTCTGTTAGCTAAGCTTGTTACCTCGTTTTTCAGCTCGTGAATTGAGTTTTTCATTTCTGTTTGATTTGTTTTAATAGTTTCAATTTCCTTGGTAATATATTCTTTGTGTTCATTGAGTTGTTTTCTTATCTCCCTATATTGCCTTTCTGTGTTTTCTTGTATATCTCTGAGTATTTTAAGATTTCTATTTTAAATTCTCTGTCATTTAGCTCCAAGACTTCTAATATGTTAAGTCTTTTCTCCATAGATTTTTCTACATCTATTTGTGTTACTTCTCTTTCTTTTGTATCCATAATATTTGATTTCCTCTTTCTTATCGGCATCTGAGGGTGGTCTTATTGATAGCACTAATTAGAATTAATAAAGGGTAAAAATTAAAAAAAAAAAAAAAAAAAAAGTAAAACACCCCACAAAAAAAAAACAGTAATAATTGATTATTTCCCCCTTTTTTTCTCTCTTCTCTTTCCCTCCTCTCCCCTCCTCAGGGAAATATTGTGCCTATAATGGAGGGCCTGATTTGGGGTGAAGAGTTCAAGGGGCAAAAAAAAAAGGGAGTAGAGACCTACTAAATGCAAAAAAAAAAAAAAAAAAAAAAAGGAAGAAAATCTTAGACAAGCATAAGATGATTTGCTTGTAAGTGATGGTCGACTAAGAGATATAATGAGAGGGATAAGAGGAAACCAGAAAAAAGGACCAAAGAAGAAAAATAAAGAAGAAAAAATAAAAATAATAAGTAAAAATCTGTTGTATTAAGTGGAGCGAAGACTAAATACAATGGAGACCTTGGGTTGGGAGGACCCAAAATGCCACAAAAATAAACAAACAAGAAAAAAAAATAAAAACAAAAGCAAAAAAGAGAAATAAAGCCAAAAAAAAAGCCTTGAGTCCCAAAATAACTAATTTGTTCGTGATTGAGGATTATATGGGAGGAAAGTAAAATGAAAAAAGAAAAAACGAATAGAAAGGAAAAAAATAAGAAAAAGAGAAAAACGAAGGAAGAAGTAAAATAGGAAGAGAAAAAAACAAAATAAAGCAAGACAAAAAACAAAAAACAAAAGAGGAGAGAGTGAAAGTTAAGTGTTTTGGAGTATAACCTTAAAGGAGGGTGAGGATGAAGAAGAAAAATAAAATGCAACACTCATGGGTAGTGTAGTTCAAGAAAGGGGAAGCATAAGATGGGCAGAGAATAGAAGGACCGAGGTGGAGGAAATAAAGGCAAAAAGATAGAAGAAACAAACAACAACAACAACAAAAAAAAAATTAGTGGATCAAGTTGTAAAGTCTGTGGTTTTTTCTTGATTTTGAGAGGTTAACTTCTTCCTTTTTCTTTTCTCTCCCTCTTCCTGGTCGGTGACTCTGTACCCCAGGCTCTGCCCCTGTGTCACTCTTAGGTAGGGATTTGCAGTTGATGGGATTCTATGGCAATGTCATATAATTGGCTTTAGTCTTGCTGGAAGTAAAGGCTTGTTGGCGTTTGCAGGGTCCAACGATGAGAGAGTTTGCTTTCCTGGATTCTCTCTCCTAGTCCCCCCTTTCTGAATTAGCAGCCTGGTGATCCAGCTATAAGGCTGCAACTGCTTCTGCCTGGGGAGTAAGAGGCTCAAAGAGCTGGGAAATCCCCACTCTATCCCCACTCAGTGCAAGGCTTTGGGAAAGGCTCTGAGAGTCAGGGCCTCCAGTGTAATCAGGCGGGGGTGGGAGTCAATTGTTGTCAAGGTGACTGTTCAGTGCCTATCATTTAGTTGGACCTCTCAACCCAGGCTTTCCACGCTTTGTAGCCTGTTTTTGCAGGGAAGAAGAGGCACTAGTCTCTGCTTACGACTAGTGTAGTATTGACCTTATTATCTGCCAAGTCCTTCTTGTTAGCGTTTATCTCTGAATATGGAGGCTCTATCAATCAGAAGTTGCCCCTGCCCCTTTAGCGAGAGGCACTAAAAAATATCACGCCTCTTGACTTGGATCGCTGAACTGAGAGAGATTTATCAATTAGAACCGAGGGCGCGCAGATTTTATGGGTTAAGCTAATCTCATTGATTGGGTCGCAGCTGTGCTTCCGAAGGTATTTTAGGCTGCCTGCGCACGCCCCTCCCCCAACCCTTGATTGTTAGCTTGAATGGCTCGGTGAGGTGCCCCGCCCACAGAGAGAATCTCCCAAACCTCTCCCGCTCGCCCCGCCGCTGGCGGCTGGACCGCACCAGGCGCAGGATAATGGAGCCCCCTGGGTGTGCGGGCCAGCAGGGCACCCTGGGCGCGTGGAATGCCCAAGGCACGTGCGCGAATGGGGCGCTCCGGGCACCGGTGCCCGGCGACCCCCACTCGCAGTGTGCGGGCCGCTGGGAACGTCAGCGGTGCTCAACCGGACCGGGCGCGCGCGGTGGCGGTTCGTGGCGGCCGCTCGCGGCGGCTCGCTGTTCCCAAGTATATGGGCTGACTCACCACAGGCGCACTTCCTTGCGGTTTGAAAGAACGTCCCTGTGGTAGATTCCTCCACACCCTCATCTCTCAGATTCAAATAATAACAGTCCTTTCGCTATCAGTTTGTGTGGAACTCCGGAATGCTCCGAGGATAAATTTTTCTGTTTCTTGTTGATAAATTTGTTGTGATTTAGGGGAGAGCTGTCGGACGCGCTGCTCACGGTGCCATTTCCGTGACGTCACTTTCTAAATCATTTTATTCTTGACCCAAATTTTTTTTTATTTGCCTTTTGTGGGTCCATACACCCTTTTATTTTTATTTTTCTTTTCTTTTTTTTTTTTTTGTCCCTTTATTACTTCTCCCCAATTCAGGCCTCCATTACAGGAATTGTTTGTTCTATTTAGTGCAATATAATTCACAGTTTACCACAAGATTTTCTCAAGAAAGAGTGGAGAAAAGAGGAGAGAAAAAAAGGAGGGGGGAATAATTTTATTTTATTTTTTTTATTTTATTTTATTTTTCTTTATTTCGTTATTAATTTTTTTTAAAAAAAACCAACTCTTCGATTTTTTATTTTTTTTTACATTTTATTATTTAATAATCTCATTAATACTATCAACAAAACCACCCACAGATGCCATTAAGGAAGAGAAAATTGAATATCATGGATACTAAAGAAAGAGAGTTAACACAGCTTGATGAGAAAACATCTATGGAGAAAAAATTTAATATATTGGAAACCTTGGAGCTAAATGACAGAGAACTTAAGATAGAAATCCTAAAAATCCTCCGAGATATACAAGAAAACAAAGAAAGGCAATTTAGGGAGCTCAGAAAACAACTCGATGAACACAAAGAATATATTTCAAAGAAAATTGAAACTATAAAAACAAATCAAACAAAGATGAGAAACTCAATTCATGAGCTGAAAAATGAGGTAACAAGCTTAGCTAATAGAACATGCCAGATAGAAGAGAGGATTAGTACAATACAAGACAAGCAACTTGAGGCACAACAGAAAGAAGAAGAAAGAGACTCAAAAATGTACAAAAATGAGATAGCCCTACAAGAATTATCTGACTCCATCAAAAAGAATAACATAAGAATAATAGGTATATCAGAGGGAGAAGAGAGAGAAAATGGAATGGAGAACATACTCAAACAAATAATAGATGAGAACTTCCCAAGCCTGTGGAAAGAACTAAAGCCTCAAGTTCAAGAAGCAAACAGAACTCCAAGTTTTCTTAACCCCAAAAAACGTACTCCAAGGCACATCATAATTAAATTAGCACAAACCAACGGCAAAGAAAAAATTCTCAAGGCAGCCAGGGAAAAGAAGAATACAACATATAAAGGAAGGCCCATTAGATTATCATCAGATTTCTCAGCAGAAACTCTACAAGCTAGAAGACAGTGGACCCCAATATTTAAAGTCCTGAAAAGGAGGAACTTTCAACCACAAATACTATACCCATCAAAGCTATCCTTCAAATATGAAGGAGAAATAAAAACATTCACAGATGCAGAAAAGATGAGGGAATTTATCATCAGAAAACCCCTAGCTCCAGGAATTACTAAAGGGGGTTCTCCAATCAGATACAAAGAACAACAACAAAAAAAAAGCCACAAGTAAAAGCTTCAAGAAAAACACAATAAAACCAAATTTAAACTGTGACGACAACAAAAACAAAAGGGGGGCGGGGAAAGGATGGAGATTAACAGTAGCAAAGGACGATGGAGTGCAAAAGTACTCACAAAATAGTGCACTACAATCAACAGGGTAGAAACCCTTTTCATTACTTAAAGGTAACCACCATTGAAAAAAACCACCACAGAAGCACATGAGATAAAAAAGATAGCAATAGAGGAAAGATGTATGGAATACAACCAAATAAAAACAAAAGATAGAAAAATGAAAGAGAACGATCGAACAAGACACAAAACTAACAGAAAGCAATCTATAAAATGGCAATAGGGAACTCACAAGTGTCAATAATTACACTAAATGTAAACGGATTAAACTCACCAATAAACAGGCATAGAGTACCAGAATGGATTAAAAAAGGAAATCCAAATGTATGCTGCCTACGGGAAACTCATCTAAATAACAAGGATAAAAACAAATTCAAAGTCAAAGGCTGGAAAACAATACTCCAAGCAAATAACATCCAAAAAAAAGCAGGTGTAGCAATACTCATATCTGATCATGCTGACTATAAGAGAGCAAAAGTACACAGAGACAAAAATGGCCATTTCATAATGGCTAAGGGGACACAGAATCAAGAAGACATAACAATTCTTAATATATATGCACCAAACCAAGGAGCACCAAAATATATAAGACAGCTACTTATTGACCTTAAAACAAAAACTGACAAAAATACAATCATTCTTGGAGACCTCAATACACCATTGACAGCTCTAGATCGGACATCCAAACAGAGAATCAACAAAGATATAGTGGCCTTAAACAAAACACTAGAGCACCTGATTATGATAGACATCTACAGGACATTTCATCCCAAAGTGACTGAGTATACATTTTTCTCCAGTGTACATGGATCATTCTCAAGAATTGACCATATGTTGGGCCACAAAAACAACATCAGCAAATTCAAAAAAATCAAAGTTGTACCAAGCATATTTTCTGATCATAAAGCATTGAAACTAGAATTCAACTGCAAAAAAGAGGAAAAATATCCCACAAAAGTGTGGAAACTAAACAACATACTTTTAAAAAATGAATGGGTCAAAGAAGAAATAAGTGCAGAGACCAAAAGATATATACAGACTAATGAAAATGACAATACGACATATCAGAATCTATGGGATGCAGCAAAAGCAGTGATAAGAGGGAAGTTCATATCACTTCAGGCCTATATGAACAAACAAGAGAGAGCCCAAGTGAACCACTTAACATCACACATTAAGGAACGAGAAAAAGAAGAACAAAAACAACCCAAAACCAGCCGAAGAAAGGAGATAATAAAAATCAGAGCAGAAATAAATGAAATAGAGAACAGAAAAACTATAGAAAATATTAATAGAACAAGGAGCTGGTTCTTTGAAAAGATCAACAAAATTGACAAACCCTTGGCAAGACTCACCAAGGAAAAAAGAGAAAAAACTCATATAAACAAAATCCAAAATGAAAGAGGAGAAATCACCACGGATACCGTAGATATACAAAGAATTATTGTAGAATACTATGAAAAAATTTATGCCACTAAATTCAACAACCTAGAAAAAATGGGTAAATTCCTAGAACAATACAACCTTCCTAGACTGAGTCAAGAAGAAGCAGAAAGCCTAAACAGACCTATTAGTAGAGAAGAAATAGAAAAATAACATTAAAAACCTCCCCCAAAATAAAAGTCCAGGCCCAGGCGGCTATACCAGCGAATTTTATCAAACATTCAAAGAAGACATGGTTCCTATTCTACTCAAAGTCTTCCAAAAAATTGAAGAAGAAGCAATACTTCCAAACACATTTTATGAGGCCAACATAACCCTCATACTGAAACCTGGCAAGGATGGCACAAAAAAAAGAAAATGCAGACCAATATCTCTAATGAATACAGATGCCAAAATACTAAACAAAATACTAGCATATCGAATACAACAACATATTAAAAAAATAATACATCATGATCAAGTGGGATTCATCCCAGAATCTCAAGGATGGTTCAACATAAGTAAAACGGTTAACGTAATACACCATATCAACAAAACAAAGAACAAAAACCACATGATCTTATCAATAGATGCAGAAAAGGCTTTTGATAAAATACAACACAATTTTATGTTTAAGACTCTCAACAAAATGGGTATAGAAGGAAAATATCTCAACATGATAAAGGCCATATATGATAAACCATCAGCTAACATCATATTAAATGGCACTAAACTGAAGGCTTTCCCCCTTAAATCAGGAACAAGACAGGGTTGTCCACTCTCTCCACTCTTATTTAATGTGGTACTAGAGGTACTAGTCTCAGCAATCAGACAAGACAAAGAAATAAAAGGCATCCATATCGGAAAAGAAGAAGTAAAGGTATCACTTTTTGCAGATGATATGATCCTATACATCGAAAATCCCAAAGAATCCACAAAAAGACTACTAGAAACAATAAACCAATACAGTAAGGTCGCAGGATACAAAATTAACATACAGAAGTCAATAGCCTTTCTATATGCCAACAATAAAACATTTGAGAATGAATTCAAAAGAATAATCCCCTTCATGATTGCAACAACAAAAAAATAAAATATTTAGGAATAAACATTATAAAGAATGTAAAGGACTTATATAATGAAAACTATAAACCATTGTTAAGGGAAATCGAAAAAGATATAATGAGATGGAAGAATATTCCTTGTTCTTGGTTAGGAAGAATCAATATAATCAAGATGGCCATATTACTCAAAGCAATATACAAATTTAATGCAATTCCCATCAAAATTCCAATGACATTTTTTAAAGAAATGGAGCAAAAAATCATCAGATTTATATGGAACTATAAAAAACCCCGAATAGCCAAAACAATCCTAAAGAAAAAGAATGAAGCTGGGGGCATTACAATACCTGACTTCAAACTATATTATAGGGCCACGACAATCAAAACAGCATGGTATTGGCAGAAAAATAGAGACTCAGACCAATGGAACAGAATAGAAAGTCCAGAAATAAAACAACATATATAGAGTCAAATAATTTTTGATAAAGGGGCCAACAACACACAATGGAGAAAAGAAAGCCTCTTCAATAAATGGTGCTGGGAAAACTGGAAAGCCACATGCAAAAGAATGAAACTGGACTACAGTTTGTCCCCCTGTACAAAAATTAACTCAAAATGGATCAAAGATCTGGGAAATGGCGCCGTGAGCAGTGCGTCCGACAGATCTCCCCAAAATCACAACAAATTTATCAACTAGAAACAGAAAAATTTATCCTCGGAGCATTCCGGAGTTCCACACAAACTGAAAGCGAAAGGACTGTTATCACTTGAATCTGAGAAACGAGGATGTAGAGGAAGCTACCGCAGGGACGATCATTCAAGCCGTGGAGGGAGTGCACCGGTGGTGAGTCAGCCCACACTTGGGAGTGACGAGCAGCCGCTAGCGCGCACCCGGTCCGGTTGCAGAGCGAGTACCGCCCACACTCGGGAGCCGAGGAGGGAGTGCGCCTGCGGTGAGTCGGCCCACACTCTGGAGCGGTGAGCAGCCGCCGGCGCACGCCCAGTCTGGTTGCAGAGCGAGTACCGCCCACACTCGGGAGCGGCGAGCAGCCGCCAGCGTGCGCCCAGTCCGGTTGCAGAGCGAGCACCGCTAACGTTCCCAGCGGCCCGCGCACTGCGAGCGAGAGTCACCAGCCACCGGTGCCCGGAGCACCCCATTTGCACGTGTGCCCTGGGCAATCCACGCGCCCAGAGTGCCCTACTGGCCCGCACACCCAGGGTGCCCCATTATCCTGCACCCGGTGCGCCCCAGCCGCCAGCAGCGGGGCGAGCGGGAGAGGCGCCAAGGCGGTCTTCCCTACTTGGGAGATTCTCTCTGTGGGCGGGGCACCTCACCCAGCCATTCAAGCTAACAATCAAGTGTTGGGGGAGGAGCGCTCAGGCAGCCTGAAATACCTTCAGGAGCACAGCTGCGGACCAAATCACTGAAATTAGCTTAACCCATGAAAACTGCGCACCCACGGGTACTAGTTGATAAGATCTCTCTCAGTTCAGTGATCCAATACAAGAGGCGTGATATTTTTTAGTGCCTCTCGCTAAAGGGGCGGGGGCAACTTCTGATTGATAGAGCTTCCATATTCAGGGATAAACGCTAACAAGAGGGACTTGGCAGATAAGATCTATACTACACTAGTCGCAAGCAGAGACTAGTGCCTCTTCTTCCCAGCCGAAACAGGCTACAAAGTGTGGAAAGCCTGGGTTGAGTGGTCCAACTGAATGCTAGGTGCTAAACAGTCACCTTGACAACAATTGATTCCCACCCCCGCCTGATTACACTGGAGGCTCTGACTGCCAGAGCCTTTCCCAAAGCCTTGCGCTGAGTAGGGATAGAGTGGGGATTTCCCAGCTCTTTGAGCTTCTTATTCCCCAGGCAGAAACAGTTGCAGCCTTATAGCTGGATCACCAGGCTGCTAATTCAGGAAGGGGGGACTAGGAGAGAGACTCCAGGAAAGCAAACTCTCTCATTGTTGGACCCTGCAAACGCCAACAAGCCTTGACTACCAGCAAGACTAAAGCGAATTATATGACATTGTCATAGAATCCCATCAACTGCAAATCCTTACCTAAGAGTGACACAGGGGCAGAGCCTGGGGTACAGAGTCACCAACCAGGAAGAGGGAGAGAAAAGAAAAAGGAAGAAGTTAACCTCTCAAAATCAAGAAAAATCCACAGAATTTACTACTTGTTCCACTAATTTTTTTTGTTGTTGTTTGTTTCTTCTATCTTATTGCCTTTATTATTATTATTTCTATTTCCTCCACCTCGTTCCTTCTATTCTCTACCCATCTTATGCTTCCCTTTTCTTGAACTACACTACCCATGAGTGTTACATTTTATTTCTCTTCTTCATCCTCACCCTCCTTTAAGGTTATACTCCAAAACACTTAACTCTCACTCTCTCCTCTTTTGTTTTTTTTTTGTTTTGCTTTATTTTGTTTTTTTCTCTTCCTTTTTTTGTCTTCCTTCGTTTTGCCCTTTTTCTTATTTTTTCCTTTCTATTCGTTTTTTCTTTTCACGTTTTACTTTCCTCCCATTTAATCCTCAATCACGAACAAATTAGTTAATTTGGGACTCAAGGTTTTTTTTTGGGGGGGGGGGCTTTATTTTTCTTTTTCGCTTTTGTTTTTGTTTTTTTTTTGTTTGTTTATTTTTGTGGCATTTTGGGTACTTTTTATGTTGCTTTTTAACTCACTAGCATTCCTCCCAACCCAAGATCTCCATTGTATTTAGTCTTTGCTCCACTTAATACAACAGATTTTTACCTTTTATTTTTATTTTTTCCTTCTTTAGTATTCTTTTTTTTTCCTCCTTTTTTCTGGTTCCCTCTTATCCCTCTCATTATATCTCTTAGTCGACCATCACTTACAAGCAAATCATCTCATGCTTGTCTAAGATTTTCTTCCTTTTTTTTTTTTTTTGTTGCATTTAGTAGGTCCCTACTCCCTTTTTTTGTCCCTTGAACTCTTCACCGCAAATCAGGCCCTCCATTATAGGCAGTTTTTGTTCCATTTAGCATAATATAATTCACAGGTCATCACGATATTTCCCTGAGGAGGGGAGAGGAGGGAAAGAGAAGAAAGAAAAAAGGGGGAAATAATAAATTATTACTGTTTTTTTTTTGTGGGGTGTTTTACCTTTTTTTTTTTTACTTTTTACTCTTTATTAATTCTAATTAGTGCTATCAACAAGACCACCCTCAGATGCCAATAAGAAAGAGGAAATCAAATATTATGGATACAAAAGAAAGAGAGGTAACACAAATAGATGTGGAAAAATCTGTGGAGAAAAGACTTAACATATTGGAAGACTTGGAGCTAAATGACAGAGAATTTAAAATAGAAATCTTAAAAATACTCAGAGATATACAAGAAAACACAGAAAGGCAATTTAGGGAGATCAGAAAACAACTCAATGAACACAAAGAATATATTACCAAGAAAATGGAAACTATAAAAACAAATCAAACAGAAATGAAAAACTCAATTCACGAGCTGAAAAACGAGGTAACAAGCTTAGCTAACAGAACAGCCCAGATTGAAGATAGGATTAGTGAAATAGAAGAAAAACAACTTGAGGCACAACAGAGAAAAGAATAGAGACTTAAAAATAATAAAAAACGAGAGAGCCCTACAGGAATTGTCTGACTCCATCAGAAAGAATAACATAAGAATAATAGGTATATCAGAGGGAGAAGAGAAAGAAAATGGAATGGAGAATATACTCAAACAAATAATAGACGAGAACTTCCCAAGCCTGTGGAAAGAACTAAAGCCTCAAATTCAAGAAGCAAACAGAACACCGAGTTTTCTTAACCCCAATAAACCCACTCCAAGGCACATCATAATAAAGATGACACAAACCAATGACAAAGAAAAAATTCTCAAGGCAGCCAGGGAAAAGAAGAGTACAACATATAAAGGAAGGCCTATTAGACTATCATCAGATTTCTCAGCAGAAACTCTACAAGCTAGAAGAGAGTGGACCCCAATATTTAAAGCCCTGAAAGAGAGGAACTTTCAGCCAAGAATACTATACCCATCAAAGCTATCCTTCAAGAACGAAGGACATATAAAAACATTCACAAATACAGAAAAGATTAGAGAATTTATCAGCAGAAAGCCCCCACACCAGGAAATACTAAAGGGTGTTTTCCAACCAGATTCAAAGAACAAAAGAAAACAACACCACAAGTAACAGCTCCACCAAGAACACAATAAAACCAAACTTAAACTGTGACAACAAAGGAAAAAAAGGGGGGAGAGGATGGAGATTAACAGTAGCAAAGGACGATGAAGTGCAGAAATACTCATAAGATAGGGTACTACAATGAATATGGTAGGTACCCTTTTCATTACTTAATGGTAACCGCCCTTGAAAAAACTACCACAAAAACACTTGACTTAAGAAAGGTAGCAACAGAGGAAAGAAGTATGGAACACAAACAAACAAAAACAAATGATAGAAAAACAAAAAGAAGAATCAAACTAGATACAAAACTAACAGAAAGCAATTTATAAAATGGCAGTAGGGAACCCACAAGTGTCAATAATTACACTAAATGTAAATGGATTAAACTTACCAATAAAAAGACACAGAGTAGCAGAATGGATTAAAAAAGAAAATCCAACTATATGCTGCCTACAAGAAACACATCTAAGCAACAAGGATAAAAACAAATTCAAAGTCAAAGGCTGGAAAACAATACTCCAAGCAAACAACACCCAAAAAAAAAGGAGGTGTAGCAATACTCATATCTAATAATGCTGACTACAAGACAGAAAAAGTACTCAGAGACAAAAATGGTCATTTCATAATGATTAAGGGGAAGTTGAATCAAGAAGACATAACAATCCTTAATATATATGCACCAAACCAAGGAACACCAAAATATATAAGACAGCTACTTATTGACCTTAAAACAAAAACTAACAAAAATACAATCATACTTGGAGACCTCAATACACCGCTGACGGCTCTAGATCGGTCATCCAAACAGAGAATCAATAAAGATATAGTGGCCTTAAACGAAATACTAGAACACCTGGATATGATAGACATCTACAGGACACTTCATCCCAAAGCGACAGAGTATACATTTTTCTCTATTGTACATGGAACATTCTCAAGAATTGACCATATGTTGGGCCACAAAGACAATATCAGCAAATTTAGAAAAACTGAAATTGTACCAAGCATATTTTCTGATCATAAAGCCTTGAAACTAGAATTCAACTGCAAAAAAGAGGAGGAAAAACCCACAAAAATGTGGAAACTAAACAACATACTTCTAAAAAATGAATGGGTCAAAAAAAAATAAGCGCAGAGATCAAAAGATACATACAGACAAATGAAAATGAAAATACAACATATCAGAATCTCTGGGATGCAGCAAAAGCAGTAATAAGAGGAAAGTTCATATCACTTCAGGCCTACATGAACAAACAAGAGAGAGCCGAAGTAAACCACTTAACTTCACACCTTAAGGAACTAGAAAAAGAAGAACAAAGACAACCCAAAACCAGCCGAAGAAAGGAGATAATAAAAATCAGAGCAGAAATAAATGAAATAGAGAACAGAAAAACTATAGAAAAAATCAATAAAACAAGGAGCTGGTTCTTTGAAAAGATCAACAAAATTGACAAACCCTTGGCAAGACTCACCAAGGAAAAAAGGCAGAGGACTCAAATAAATAAAATCCAAAATGAAAGAGGAGAGATCACCACAGACATCATAGATATACAAAGAATTATTGTAGAATACTATGAAAAATTATATGCCACCAAATACAACAATCTAGAAGAAATGGATAAATTCCTAGAACAATACAACCTTCCTAGACTGAGTCATGAAGAAGCAGAAAGCCTAAACAGACCAATCAGCAGGGAGGAAATAGAAAAAACTATTAAAAATCTCCCCAAAAATAAAAGTCCAGGCCCAGACGGTTATACTAGTGAATTCTATCAAACATTCAAAGAAGACTTGGTTCCTATTCTACTCAAAGTCTTCCAAAAAATTGAGGAAGAAGCAATACTTCCAAACACATTTTATGAGGCCAACATAACCCTCATACCAAAACCTGGCAAGGATGGCACAAAGAAAGAAAACTACAGACCAATATCTCTAATGAATACGGATGCTAAAATACTAAACAAAATACTGGCAAACCGAATACAACAACATATTAAAAAAATAATACATCATGATCAAGTGGGATTCATCCCAGAATCTCAAGGATGCTTCAACATACGCAAAACGGTTAACGTAATACACCATATCAACAAAACAAAGAACAAAAACCACATGATCTTATCAATAGATGCAGAAAAGGCTTTTGATAAAATACAACACAATTTTATGTTTAAGACTCTCAACAAAATGGGTATAGAAGGAAAATATCTCAACATGATAAAGGCCATATATGATAAACCATCAGCCAACATCCTATTAAACGGCATAAAACGGAGGACTTTCTACCTTAAATCAGGAACAAGACAGGGTTGTCCACTCTCTCCACTCTTATTCAACGTGGTGCTAGAAGTTCTGGCCAGAGCAATCAGACAAGACAAAGAAATAAAAGGCATCCATATCGGAAAAGAAGAAGTAAAGCTATCACTTTTTGCTGATGATATGATCCTATACATCGAAAACCCGAAGGACTCCACAAAAAGATTATTAGAAACAATAAACCAATACAGTAAGGTCGCAGGATACAAAATTATCATACAAAAGTCCATAGCCTTTCTATATGCCAACAATGAAATATTAGAAAACAAACTCAAAAAAATAATCTCCTTCATGATTGCAACAAAAAAAAAAATACCTAGGAATAAACATAACAAAGAATGTAAAGGACCTTTACAATGAAAATTACAAAGCATTGTTAAGGGAAATCGAAAAAGATACAATGAGATGGAAAAATATTCCTTGTTCTTGGATAGGAAGAATAAATATAATCAAAATGGCCATATTACCCGAAGCAATATACAAATTTAATGCAATTCCCATCAAAATTCCTATGAGATTTTTTAAAGAAATGGAACAAAAAATCATCAGATTTATATGGAACTATAAAAAACCCCGAATAGCCAAAACAATCCTAAGGAAAAAGAATGAAGCTGGGGGCATTACAATACCTGACTTTAAACCATATTATAGGGCCACGATAATCAAAACAGCATGGTATTGGCAGAAAAATAGACACTCAGACCAATGGAACAGAATAGAAAGCCCAGAAATAAAACCACATATATATGGTCAAATAATCTTTGATAAAGGGGCCAACAACACACAATGGAGAAAAGAAAGCCTCTTCAACAAATGGTGTTGGGAAAACTGGAAAGCCACATGCAAAAGAATGAAACTCGACTACAGCCTGTCCCCATGTACTAAAATTAATTCAAAATGGATCAAAGACCTAAATATAAGACCTGAAACAATAAAGTACATAGAAGAAGACATAGGTACTAAAATTATGGACCTGGGTTTTAAAGAATATTTTATGAATTTGACTCCAATGGCAAGAGAAGTGAAGGCAAAGATAAATGAATGGGACTATATCAGAATAAAAAGTTTTTGCTCAGCAAGAGAAACTGATAACAAAATAAACAGACAGCCAACTAAATGGGAACTGATATTTTCAAACAACAGCTCAGATAAGGGCCTAATATCCAAAATTTACAAAGAACTCAAAAAACTCAACAACAAACAAACAAACAATCCAATAAAAAAATGGGAAGAGGACATGAACAGACACTTCTCCCAGGAAGAGATACAAATGGCCAACAGATATATGAAAAGATGCTCAGATTCATTAGTTATTAGAGAAATGCAAATCAAAACTACAATGAGATACCACCTCACCCCTGTTAGATTAGCTATTATCAACAAGACAGGTAATAGCAAATGTTGGAGAGGCTGTGAAGAAAAAGGAACCCTCATTCACTGTTGGTGGGACTGTAAAGTAGTACAACCATTATGGAGGAAAGTATGGTGGTTCCTCAAAAAACTGCAAATAGAACTACCTTATGACCCAGCAATCCCTCTACTGGGTATATACCCCAAAACCTCAGAAACATTGATACGTGAAGACACATGTAGCCCCATGTTCATTGCAGCACTGTTCACAGTGGCCAAGACATGGAAACAACCAAAAAGCTCTTCAATAGAAGCCTGGATAAAGAAGATGTGGCACATATACACTATGGAATACTACTCAGCCATAAGAAATGATGACATCAGATCATTTACAGTAAAATGGTGGGAACTTGATAACATTATACGGAGTGAAATAAGTAAATCAGAAAAAAACAAGAACTATATGACTCCATACATTGGTGGAACATAAAAACGAGACTAAGAGACATGGACAAGAGTGTGGTGGTTACCAGGGGTGGGGGGAGGGAGGACATGGGAGGGAGGGAGGGAGAGAGTTAGGGGGATGAGGAGGGGCACAGAGAACTAGATAGAGGGTGGCGGAGGACAATCTGACTTTGGGCGAGGGGTATGCAACATAATTTAATGACAAAATAACCTAGACATGTTTTCTTTGAATATATGTACCCTGATTTATTAATGTCATCCCATTACCATTAATAAAAATTTATTTATAAAAAAAATGGATCAAAGATCTAAACATAAGACCTGAGACAATTAAGTACATAGAAGAAGACATAGGTACTCAACTTATGGACCTGGGTTTTAAAGAGCATTTTATGAATTTGACTCCACAGGCAAGAGAAGTGAAGGCAAAAATTAATGAATGGGACTATATCAGACTAAGAAGTTTTTGCTCAGCAAGAGAAACTGATAACAAAATAAACAGAAAGCCATCTAAATGGGAAACGATATTTTCAAACAACAGCTCAGATAAGGGCCTAATATCCAAAATATACAAAGAACTCATAAAACTCAACAACAAACAAACAAACAATCCAATAAAAAAATGGGAAGAGGACATGAACAGACACTTCTCCCAGAAAGAAATACAAATGGCCAACAGATATATGAAAAGATGCTCATCTTCTTTAGCTATTAGAGAAAAGCAAATCAAAACGGCAATGAGATACCACCTCACACCTGTTTGATTTGCTATTATTAACAAGATAGGTAATAGCAAATGTTGGAGAGGCTGTGGAGAAAAAGGAACTCTCATCCACTGTTGGTGGGAATGTAAAGTAGTACAACCATTATGGAAGAAAGTATGGTGGTTCCTCAAAAAACTGAAAATAGAACTACCTTATGACCCAGCAATCCCTCTACTGGGTATATACCCAAAAAACTCAGAAACATTGATACGTAAAGACACATGCAGCCCCATGTTTATTGCAGCATTGTTCACAGTGGCCAGGATGTGGAAACAACCAAAAAGCCCATCAATAGATGACTGGATAAAGAAGATGTGGCACATATACACTATGGAACACTACTCAGCCATAAGAAATGATGACATCGGAACATTTACAGCAAAATGGTGGGATCTTGATAACATGATACGAAGTGAAATAAGTAAATCAGAAAAAAACAAGAACTGCATTATCCCATACGTAGGTGGGACATAAAAGTGAAACTAAGAGACATTGATAAGAGTGTGGTGGTTACAGGGGGGAGGGGGGAATGGGAGAGGGAAAGGGGGAGGGGCACAAGGAAAACTAGATAGAAGGTGACAGAGGACAATCTGACTTTGGGTGATGAGTATGCAACATAATTGAACGACAAGATAACCTGGACTTGTTATCTTTGAATATATGTATCCTGATTTATTGATGTCACCCATTAAAAAAATAAAATTATTAAAAAAAAAATACCCCGAATTGCCAAAGCAATCCTAAAGAAAAAGAATGAAGCTGGGGGCATTACAATACCTGGCTTCAAACTATATTATAGGGCCACGACAATCAAAACAGCATGGTATTGGCAGAAAAATAGAGACTCAGACCAATGGAACAGAATAGAAAACCCAGAAATAAAACCACATATATATAGTCAAATAATTTTTGATAAAGGGGCCAACAACACACAATAGAGAAAAGAAAACTTCTTCAATAAATGGTGCTGCGAAAACTGGAAAGCCACATGCAAAAGAATGAAACTGGACTACAGTTTGTCCCCCTGTACAAAAATTAACTCAAAATGGATCAAAGATCTAAACATAAGACCTGAAACAATTAAGTACATAGAAGAAGACATAGGTACTAAACTCATGGACCTGGGTTTTAAAGAGCATTTTATGAATTTGACTCCAATGGCAAGAGAAGTAAAGGCAAAAATTAATGAATGGGACTACATCAGACTAACAAGTTCTTGCTCAGCAAGAGAAACTGATAACAAAATAAACAGACAGCCAACTAAATGGGAAATGATATTTTCAAACAACAGCTCAGATAAGGGCCTAATATCCAAAATATACAAAGAACTCATAAAACTCAACAACAAACAAACAAACTATCCAATAAAAAAATGGGAAGAGGACATGAACAGACACTTCTCCCAGGAAGAAATACAAATGGCCAACAGATATATGAAAAGATGCTCATCTTTGTTAGTTATTAGAGAAATGCAAATCAAAACTGCAATGAGATACCACCTCACACCTGTTTGATTAGCTATTATTAACAAGACAGGCAATAGCAAATGTTGGAGAGGCTGTGGAGAAAAAGGAACCCTCATCCATTGTTGGTGGGAATATAAAGTAGTACAACCATTATGGAAGAAAGTATGGTGGTTCCTCAAGAAACTGAAAATAGAATTACCTTATGACCCAGCAATCCCTCTCCTGGGTATATACCCCAAAAACTCAGAAACATTGATACGTAAAGACACATGCAGCCCCATGTTCATTGCAGCATTGTTCACAGTGGCCAGGACATGGAAACAACCAAAAATCCCATCAATAGATGACTGGATAAAGAAGTTGTGGCACATATACACTATGGCATACTACTCAGCCATAAGAAATGATGACATCGGATCATTTACAGCAAAATGGTGGGATCTTGATAACATTATACGAAGTGAAATAAGTAAATCAGAAAAAACCAGGAACTGAATTATTCCATATGTAGGTGGGACATAAAAGTGAAACTAAGAGACATTGATAAGAGTGTGGTGGTTACGGGGGGAGGGGGGAGAGGGAGAGGGAAATGGGGAGGGGGAGGGGCACAAAGAAAACTAGATAGAAGGTGACAGAGGACAATCTGACTTTGGGTGGTGGGTATGCAACATAATTGAACGACAAGATAACCTGGAGTTGTTATCTTTGAATATATGTATCCTGATTTATTAATGTTGCCCCTTTAAAAATAAAATTATTAAAAGGAAAAAAAAGAATAATAGCTGCTGCATATTCTGATCACTTCTTGCCTCAATTATATTTCTTTTAACACTCCTAAATAGCTCTGCGTGTTTTCTCTCTCCTTCCTACCCTTCTCTACAGTCTGGATCCCTTAGTGAAAAATTATTGCTTTTACCTTCAAACTGACCACAGCCAGTGAAATACCAAAGGGATCAATGATATTGTCATTTCCATGGATATAAGTTCATGCATATAGTTTTTTAATTATTATTATTGACATCATGTTTAATATTTTTAAGCCAAGGAGGATAATTTAGGAAAGTCCTATAAGGTAGTCACAGACTAAGACAGCTTGATAGAGTAACCATCAAACCCTCCTGTTCATTCACACATTAATTCAGGTCACCCACATTTGTGTAGCCTGTTATATACTAAGCCCCCTGATAGGCTCTGAGGCTCTTGAGTGCCTTGACCTCAAGGAGTTTGATTGTCTATTCCGTAGAGAAGATAGACAGGCAAGCAAGTAAACACAATAGGATCTTATATGTACTGTAATATAGGTATGAACGAAGTACACAAACAGAAAATAGTAAAGAAGGGCCTTGGTGGATAGAGCATTGGTCCCATGTGTGGACATTCTGGGTTCAATCCCTGGTCAGGGCACACAGGAGAAGCGACCATCTGCTTTTCTTTTCCTCCCTCTCCCCCTTCTCTCTCCCCCTCCCACAGTCAGTGGCTTGATTGGTTTGAGTGTTATCATCAGGCTCTGAGAATAGCTGTGTTGACTCAATCATCAGCCCCAGACAGGGTTGTCGGGTGGATCCCAGTTGGTCTACATGCAGGAATCTGTCTATCTCCCCTTCTCTCACTTGAAAGGGAAAGAAGAAAGAAAGAAAGAAAGAAAGAAAGAAAGAAAGAAAGAAAGAAAGAAAGAAAGAAAGAAAGAAAGAAAGGGAAAGAGAGAGAGAGAAAGAAAATAGTAAAGAAGGAATGACTATGTCAGTTGGGGAGTATATTCATTTCCTGTTGCTGCTGTGACAAATGACTGCCAACCTGATGGCTTTAAAAAATCACCAATTTATTCTCCTACAGTTTTAGAGGTCTAAAATAAGTATTATAGAACTCAAATCAAAGTGTTGGCAGAACTGCTTCATTCTAAAGACTCCAGGGATGAAAGTGGGAGGAGAATTCATCCTTTGCCTCTTCTATCTCTTGAAGGCTGCCACGTTCCTCACCTGGTGGCCACATCACTCTAATCTCTGGTTCCATCACCACTGCCATCTCCTGCTCTGATTTCTTGCCTTCTCTTATAAGGAGCTTCATGATTGTATCAGGCCCATCCAGATAACCAGGATAACAATCTTTTCATGCCAAGATCCTTAACTTAATCGTACCTGCAGGTCCCTTTTAGTTGTCAGGTAATGAATTCACAAGTTCTGGGAATTTAGACATCAGCATTCAACTGCCATAAGCAGGAAAGGGGCAGGGGGAATTCAGTGAAATTTCTCCCAGGTGTCAAGCAAAGAAAAGTGGAGCCATTTGCTGTCTTGACCAGGTCTTGCCACTCTGTGTCTTGCAAATCGGACCTATTACAGATGCCCACCCTTCAGTTGCTGCTGCCCACACTGCTGCCCTTCTTACATCTGGAAGTGGTTTCAGCCTCCAGCTCCTCTATAATCATGGAAGCCTGTGAGACTGGAGCTGACCAAAGGTCCAAAAACTGGCTAGCAGACCAGCCGCCACCTTTGCCAGGTATTACAACTGAAATAAAGAGGATTTGGATTTCTATATTTCACGTTGGAAAATAATGACAATAACATTTAATAGTCTATTAACATTTGTGTGTAACAAATTCTACTAAGTGATTTACATGAATTATCTCATTTAATCCTTAAAAAATAACCCCTATGGCAAATACTTTACCTTCTTTTTCAAGATGAGGAAACTGAGGTTGATATGTTTGTCCATCCCACTCATCCAGCAAGAACAGAAGCTCAGTCTTTGAGGAGCCACTGAGCCACTTTACCCACAGGTGTTGTAAAGTACCAAAAGCTACAGTATTAATATTAATATTTTGGGAGGCTTGAAGAACATTTTATTAGTTTGGGTTAAGGTGTGCAGAGGAATTGTGAGAATAGTCTCTGTACTGTGTGATTGGCATAACCAGGATGGCCCTTGGCATTGTATTGTAAATGCAAAGGTGAGGAAAACATGGATTCCCAGACATTCCACCATGCCTGTGGGGAAAAGGGTGAATGGCTAGCCAGGTACAGGGAGAGAAAAGCCAAAATAAACCTTTTCTCATAGCAATGAGCCATTTGTGGGCACTTGTCCCCACCGAAACTACCTCTCCTATGTAAATGCGTATGGTTAACACGTGTGACTCTGGACAGAGAGATAGCAGATGAACACTAGATAATATGGGAATGCCTTTTAATATGTAAAAAGATATCTTTCTGCCATTGTGTTGACTTGTAAGTTTTGTTTTCTCCAAAATAATGTATGGCTTGCAAATTGAACGTGGTCCTATCATGTTAAAGGACATATGACTATAACCAAGAGTGGTAAGGGGCTCCTAATTGCAATTTTTGCTTCTGTACTTCCCACTTACAAAACTATAAAAACTAAGTAGAACAAAGGGCCAGCGCGCTCTCCCTTAGACAGCTGTCGGAGTTTGCCACTGCTTGGCCAAGCTAGACAATAAAGCTTTGATGTGTAAACGATAGACCTTGTTCCTGTCTTCAATGTTTCGGGTCCCTCCGAATTAGGCTTAACATCTTAAAAGCAGTTTCCTCTGTTTCTAAAGCACTTGTTTTAATCAAACTCTGTTCTAGTTCCTAAATCAGCTGATTCCTGGTCTAAAGATCTGGTCAGAAAATGACTAGATAGAATAATGTAGAAAAGATAAGAGCACAGGTCCTGGGCCTTAGCCACATATGAACTTAAAAAATTGGATCAATTGCTTAATTCCTATGTGCCTCAGTATCCATAAATTGGAGATTAAAATATTGGCCATTTGAAAGGGTTTTAATAAGGAGAATATTTGTAAATAGTATGTGTTTGGAACACAGTAATCAACAGTTGTTAGCTATTTTACTGTTATTTAACTGAATAAGCATTGTCATATTGATAAGAGTAGAAAACAGATAGACACATCTATTGTACATGAGGCCTGAAGCTGTGAAAGGTATTCTTTGATACAGATCTTCAAGTAAGGGCAATGATAAGCATCTTGGTGCACAATCTGGATCCAAATTAACATCAACCGTTCTGCAAAGCATATGCAAGGGTGATTGCCATGCTAAAGGGCTTTTGTCTGTTAAGTGTTGTCTCTCAGCTCCAGATTCCCGTCTACAATTTGGTCAGTGGCACTGGGGCCAGAACTGGCAAACTCTATTTGTTTTATGCCAGCTGCCTTCCTGATACTGTATATACCCCTGTCAGAGGATGAATGAAGACCAAAGGCTGGAAGGGAAAGGGACTTGGTATTCCTACTTGCTTTGCCCCAGAATAAACAGCCCTTCGTTCTGCCATCAGCAGGTAGGTTCTGGTCATAGTTCCAGTTGTCAGCTTCCTTTCATTTGTCCAGAACCTCGCTCACAGAGCCGTTGTCTCTCCTTGGAGGTGCTTGCAGCTACCAGGCAGCCCCCCCTCTCCAGGGGCCTAGGCCCCAGCTACAGGGGCTCTGCCCCCAAGCTCCTGAGGTCCCAGCAGCAGCCATACAGACCTTTCCTCAAAGTCTGGCACCCATGGGAGCCCCCATGCAACCTCCTGGGTTCTACAAATCCTCAGCTCTCTCCGTCCTTTGCTCCCTCAGGTTTCAGGAGCTTCCTAGAGTGCTACCCCTAAGCTAACTCTGTGGTATGTTGGTGTTCCCCTCTGGTCTTTTCTGTTCTCCAATGGCTGCTTAATCAATTCCTTATAATGAATCCTCTTTATTAAAGTAACTTATGTAGATTCTGTTTCCTGACTAGATACAACACACACAAACACTGTGTGTTGTGTATAGATATCAGTGTCTACACACACATATTTGTACAAGCTTTCTTAATGCAAATGTATCATGCATTCTTCAGGTTGAACCAGCCCAACACCTACTCCATGGGCCCTGATTAATGCTCTATCCCTTCTGGGTTCTAAAATATACTAGAAAGAGCAGAGTGACAGAGTTCTCAATGATGGAAAATCTTTTCTCTCTTATAAATATAAGTATGTTTGATACTTCTGTACTCAAAAACTTAAAGGATAACTCTTTGTAACCTCAGGCATTCATGGTAGTTACCATTTAATAAGACTTACTGGCTCAAATGGGGAGTTTTAAACAATATGATTGTGGAAAAATTCCCCATTGAAATTTCACTGTTTCCTTCATTGTGCCACGCGCATCACTGCACACTCAGTGCCAGTGTTCCCCTAGGTCCTTCAGACACAGAAAGAGAAGACAGACACAGGCCTCATGCGGGAAGGACAGGGAATGAAGGACAGGGTGTGGCTGGGTGTGCACAGACCTGCAGCAGGGAAGGCTGTGGGGGTGGCTTGGGCAGGGATGAGCGGAGGTAAGAAGTGAGGCAGTTCTGGAGCCCAATGTCTGGTTTCAAACACCACCACTTACTGAACAAACCACCTTGAGAACTGTCCTAAATTTGTCTCTGCCGTCTTTTTTTACCACTTTTTACAAAATGGGAATAATAATAATACATATCTTCTTCAAAGGGTTGCTGGAAAGATTAAGAAAGAAAATGAACTGCTTGTTGCACTGTAGGCACTGGATAAGTGCTGGCTACTAGTGCTAGCAGCACGTTCACTAGCGATGTACTTGAGGGCTCCTTTGCCCTAAAACATCAGTCATCCACCAGGGGACCCAGAAGAACTGAAGGTCAGGCCCCAGTTACCATTTCATAATGGTGTCATCCTGGAAAAGTTCCATAGCTGCCCTGAGCCTCCACTGCCTCATGGGGAAAACGGGGCCGATGCTGCCTGCCTCACAGAGCTGTGGCTCGCATGAGTGAGCCCGCGCACACACAGCCATGAGAACCTCCCTCTAGGTGCTTAATAAATAGCACTCACTCCCTAACCAACATTTCTGCATACCCATTATGTGCCAGGCACTATTCTTGCCATGGGTACAACTGTGAACAAGACAGTGGTGCTCCTCTCCAGGTGCTTACTTTCTAAGGGGGAGACAAAGAAGCACACTAGCAAGTTTGTGTTCACAATTCCAAAAAGACAGAGAAAGAGTGGGGAAAGGTAGAGGGCTCAGCAGGATGGTGATAAGTAAGGTGTCAGGGAAGGGCTATCCATGGAGGTGACATCTGGCAAAGACATGAAGGAAATGCGGAGCTGGGCTGTGAAAGATTCGGGAAAGAATTCCAGTCAGGGAGAAAACAAGCTCAAAGCCTCCAGGTGGGAATAAGATGGAGGTGTTCCACCAGCAGGAAGGGACAGTGTCCAGAGCAGGGTGTGGAGGTCAAAGGGAGGAGAAGGTGAAGTTGAGGAGCCGGGCAGGGGCCAGCTCAAAGTAGGCCCAATAGGTGTGGTAAAAACAAAGGGTTTGAGGCAGTTTTTAGGGGAAGGCTTCAAAGAGTCAAGGTCAGAAGAAGAAACATAATCTGACTTTTTAAAATAAGAGCCCTGGCTGGTTGGCTCAGTGGTAGAGTGTTGGCCTGGTGTATGAACATCCTGGGTTTGAGTCCCAATCAGGCAGGGCACACAGGAGAAGCAACCATCTGCTTCTTTTCCCCACCCTCTCCCACTTATCTCTTTCTCTTTCTTTCTCTCTTTCTCTCTCTCTCTCTCCACTGCCATGGCTCAATTGGTTCAAGTGCATCACTCCAGGCACTGAGGATAGTTCCATGGAGCTTTGCCTCAGACACTAAAAATAGGTCTCTTGCAATCATGGTCCCAGATGGGCAGAGAATCAGCCACTGATGGGGGTTGCCAGGTGGATCCTGGTTGGGGAGCATCCAAGACTATGTCTGTTTCCCCTCTTTTCACTTAGAAAAGAAGAAAAAAAGACAAGGACTACTCCAGCTTCTCTGTGTACAACTACCTGCAGGGAGAGAGAGTTGACGTAGGGTGTCACTGGGAGGCTGTTATATTGACAAAGAATGCAGGTGGCCTGACCCAAGGTGGGAGCATGGAGGTGAGAGGTAGTTAAATTAAGGACATATTGTGAAGGCAGACCTAAAAGGATTTGCCAGTGGGTGGCGAAGGAGAGGACTAGGAGAGGAGCATGCGGGGGGGGGGGGGGTGCAGCAAGGAGCAGAGCAGAGTTCAGATTTCGCTAAGTAAAGAGAGATGCAACTGGGCCACCCACACAGAAGTGGTGAGTAGACATTAGGATATGCATGTTGGTGTCACCTTCTCCACCTCTCTGCTCCCTTCCATCATTACAGGGTCATTTATTGGAGTTGAGATGTTGACCTAAGTAGATGCATTCAATCACCATTTGGTCATTTGGTATGAATCTAGCTAGTTTATTATATGACAGTTTGCAGAAGGAATGAGAATTTTTATGGTGTATGTGGGCTTGCTTCTACCTGGCTCTGAAAAGGGGTCAGAGGGTCCAGAGAACAGAAGGGATTCAAAATGAGGAGGCAAGGTCACCAGAAATAACTCCCCCACACTGGCAGGGTTGGTCCTGTGTGTGTAACCTGTGCTGCGTTGGAATTTCACACAAGACTTAATGAATCACACTGAGTACCTTATTTGGGTCATTTATTTCCTTCTACAATATCAATTACTTAGATATAACCCTCACTCTGTGCTCAGAAACTCCCCAAGCCAGACATAATCTGAATTTAAACCAAATGGCAATCCCTTTTCCACCCGCCACCCACTGAAATCCTCATCAACATCATTATCTGTGACTGCTGGAGCTTCCACATGTCCAGTGAGAGAGACAAAGAAACACCCACATCTTGAAAATAGGCTTTCCAATTACCTTTCTTCACTGTTGTGATCAGCCTGGCAGAACAGTGAACCCCATGTCCATATCTCATAAGCTTTCTCTGCAGAGCAAGGGACAAGCAGTAGTTGTCCTCACCAGTTTGCCATCCCCAGCATGCTGCTAAGCACAGCTTCTCAGGTTGTTTATCATCTTAATTGCATCTTGCATGCCCACCTCTTCTGCTGGAGGAACTCTGAGTATTAATTACTTCCAACTCACGTTTGGTAATGCTGAGTACTTTATCTTTTGTTCTGTTGCCAACATTGGGATACGGGAGCCTGCAGGCAAGTATCAATAAAAGGCTTTCTCCTCAATCACAACCTTCTTAAAATTTTCATCGCTCACGACAATGGCAGTAAACTCCTGGCCCTTTCTTCTGGGTAGCCCTGCTTCACTATAGTGAGTTGCCTTCAAGGACAGATTCTTCAAAGTCCATTGTAAAATTACCAACCATGTTTTAATTACCCTTTGCAAGCACCATGCACTGAGGTGAATGATAGCATGGTGTAGAGAGGTAGTTTCAAAGTACCCAGCAGCATTGTCATCACCAGGACTTCTAGAAATGCAAATTCTCAAGCCCCGCACAAAGCAAGTGAATAATCAGGATCTCTGGGAATGGGGCCCAGCAATCTGTTTTATCAAGTTCTCCATGTGCTTCTGATACACACTTACACTTGAGAACCACTGCAGAAATGCTCTGTCTGAGCAACAGGAGTGCTAGTCACATTCATCTTGCAACTGAAAACGAGACCAGACTTGATTATCTCTCAACCCCTTCCAAAATTCTAAGAATATATGTAGAGGGTGTTGGGGTACACTATGAGACAAAGATGATGGCAAATATTAATATTTCTTGATTGCTTTCAATGTGCCTGGCACTTGGACAGGCATTCTCACTGCCAATGAGACACACACACCTTGAAAGAAGGTAAAGAAATGTCAAATTGTTCTAGTCCTGCCCTGGCCAGGTGGCTCAGTAGATATAGCATTGTCCCAGTGCACCAAGGTCCCAGGTTCAAGACACAGTCAGAGTACATAGGAGAAGCAATCAAATGAGTGCACTACTAGGTGGAGCAATTAGGTAGAACAGGGGACTTGATCTATCTCTCTCTCTCTCTCTCTCTCTCTCTCTCTCTCTCTCCCCCTATCTCTCTTCCTTCCTCTCTTTCTGTCTATTTAAAAAAAAATGTCCTAGTCTCCTTCTAAGACTCTGCTCAGGCTTTCCTGAGACACCCTCACAGCCAGAGTTAGATGCATGTTCCAGGCTCCACCACCTCCCATATGGCTCACTCAGAGTGCTTCCGACTAGACATCATAACTATCAGCCCTGTCAGGGTTTCTCCCACTAACTGAGCACTTAGCCAACTATCTGGTGCTGTGGAAGTTACTGATCAAGGGTGCATAAATATGCTCATGTCAGTAACCCTCACTCTGTGCTCAGAAACTCCTCAAGCACTGGCAGGTTGATGTCTTGGAGCCCCGTCAATTCTCATATTCTCTCCCTACTCATCCCCAAAACCCTACTTATTTTTATATCTCTTCCCACAAAACTCTATGACGTGAGCTTTAACATCATTCATGCCACATTTCTCAGCCAAGTCCACACTCTCTATCCCTTAACTGCCTTTGCCTCATCTCAGAAAGAATTAACGAGCCCTTGCCTTTTTCAAAGATGTACTATATTTTAAAAATCCGACTTCTGACAGGTGTATTTTCAAACTTGTTTCAATGTGTGATGCACAATTTCTAAGTGAGAGGTTAAATAAAATGGTTTTCACTAAAAATTTCCTTCATTTACCCCCCCCCCTTAATAGTATTAGCTCTTCTCACTAGTTGTCCTACAGTAAATTGGTTAGAAATTTTTACCTTAGGTCTTCTAAATGACTTAATGTTAACATTTCCATAAACTGTGCACAAAATAAATATACACTGTGTGAAGACTGGATTGCCAATTCTAAGACCATCCCCACAGTCCAAGCAGTCTAGCGTCCAAGGATTGTGGAGTAAGAAGCCTCCGGGATGTAGAACTACTCAGACACAGCCTGGCTATTCAGCCCATACACTGCTCGCACTCACGGGTATGCTTTTAGGAACTTTGTCTAAAATGCTGTTGTAGGCAGAATTCTTAGATGGCCCCCAAGATTCCCTTGTGCCCTGGTACACACACTTTTTCCCAGTTATTTGATCCAACACTAATCTAAGTGCTGCTGTGAAAGAATTTTGCAGATGTAATTAGGGCCCCAAATCAGTTGACTCTAAGAAAGGAGATTATCTTCAGTGGGTCCGACCTAATCAGGTCAGGACTTGATCAACCCTTAAAGTAACAGAACTATACTGCTCACAAAAATTAGGAGATATTTCAAAATGAATATGAAGCTATAAAAATCCCCTAATTTTTGCGAGAAGTATATTTTTGGCAAGAGAGATTTGGATTGTGAAGGACATTCTTCACTCCTGGCTTTGGAGATGGAGGAGACCAGGCAAGGAATGCAGATGGCCACCAGCTGACAACCTGCGAGAAAAAGGGCCTCAGTCCTACAACTACCAGGAACTATATTCTACTAACAACCTGAACGAGCTCTGAAAGCAGATACTTCCTTAGTTGGGCCTCTTGATGAGACCAGAACCTATCCAACACCTTGGTTTCAGCCCGTGAAACTTTGAGCAGAGCACCCAGATATCTTGTGCCCAAACTCCTGACCTACAGGCTGAGTTAACAAATGGGTGTGTTTTAAGCTGCTAAGCATGTGGTCATGTCAGAAAGCAGTAAGAAAGGAAAACCAATGCTAATAGGCAATATTTCTTTCATTACCCTAAAAAGTAAGTGTGCCCTATTACATAGATGTCCCATATACTCCATACCTACTTCTCACTCCCTCTGCAATTCCCATCCTTTCCAGAGAGGATTCCAGAAATATAACTCCCCCATTATTACAGAAGGCAAATACAACATGTGAAGACAGGTGGTATCACCCCTACATTCCCTATCTTTCTCCTGAGTGTGAATATCACTTACTTTTTGCAAACAATCCATCATTTTTATGCTTCAAATCATCTAGCAGATATCTTTCACCCTCACACCCGAGCCCTTTTCTACCCAATGGTCTGAAATATCACAGGTGGTGCTGCTGCCTCGTGACTTCAGCTACTCCTTGAACTGTCTGCTTTTTTTTATTGGCCATAACTGATGGCCTGACCCTGTTATACCACTAAACCAAGACAGGGCCCATTCTTCAAATGCTGCCGTGTGCACACTGATGGAGAGTGAGAGTCATTTATGGTCTTTCCTGTTGGACTCTTTGTAAATTATAAGGTTACATTTATAGGCTAAATGTTCCACAGGAATATCCATCCAGCTCAAGGCAGAGGAACTTACCTGTGGGGTCAATTAGGAGAACAGTGAGGATCTTTTTTTTTTTACTTTCTGGTCTTGGCCGTTAACATTTGTAATGCATCACCTCTGGAGGATGCACTCCCTTAGTACTCATTAGCTTATTAAAATGAACACAACTCTTTTCTGGCTGATCTAAAGTGTAGAATGATGACAAAAATAATAATAGTAAATCTTAACTTCATCTTATTCTCTTTTCTCCAATAGTTCAGCTTGCCCTCCCTGAGCCTTCGCGGTGAAATGAGAACTTGTAACTGAAGGGAAAGCTGCCAAGCCCGCCTGAGGAGGAGATGAAATGCTGCCCATTGCCATCGGGAGGATCTGGAGAGGATCATGCTGGGTGAACCACATCAGATGGAAAAGGACAAGAGCCATAGGATTTCACTCCTATGTGGGTTACAAAACAGAAAGCAATAAATGGACAAACAAACAAACAAACAAACTCATAGACATAGTCAACAGTATGGTGGTTACCAACTGTTTGGTAGCTCCCACCTGGGATCCTCTGCCCTGTGTCTGGGAGGAGCAGGAAGGGAGGGGAGTGCTTCATCCCCTGGACGCCCCAACCCAGCTCAACCTCTTCCCCTGGTTTTGAGAGGCAGTATAGCCCGGTTAATGGTTCCCAAAACTTTGCTGTGCACTGGAATCAACTGAAATCTTTAAATACTACTGATGCCGGAGTGACGTCATGGAAATGGCGCCGTGAGCAGCGCGTCTGACAGCTCTCCCCTAAATCACAACAAATTTATCAACTAGAAACAGAAAAATTTATCCTCGGAGCATTCCGGAGTTCCAAACAAAATGAAAGCAAAAGGACTGTTATCACTTGAATCTGAGAGACGAGGGTGTGGAGGAAGCTACCGCAGCAGCGACGCTCATTCAAGCCGCGAGGGAGTGCGCCTGCGGTGAGTCAGCCCATATACTTGGGAACCGCGAGCGGCCGACGCGAGCCGCCGCGTGAGCGCCCGGTCCAGTTGAGCACCGCTGACGTTCCCAGCGGCCCGCACACTGCGAGTGGGGGTCGCCGGGCACCGGTGCCCGGAGCGCCCCATTCGCGCACATGCCTTGGGCATTCCATGCGCCCAGGGCGCCCTGCTGGCCCGCACACCCAGGGGGCTCCATTATCCTGCGCCTGGTGCGGTCCAGCCGCCAGCGGCGGGGCGAGCGGGAGAGGCTTGGGAGATTCTCTCCGTGGGCGGGGCACCTCACCCAGCCATTCAAGCTAACAATCAAGCATTGGGGGAGGGGCGCGTGCAGGCAGCCTAAAATACCTTCGGAAGCACAGCTGCGACCCAATCACTGAAATTAGCTTAACCCATAAAATCTGCGCACCCTCGGTTCTAATTGATAAGATCTCTCTCAGTTCAGCGATTCAAGACAAGAGGCGTGATATTTTTTAGTGCCTCTCGCTAAAGGGGCGGGGGCAACTTCTGATTGATAGAGCCTCCATATTCAGGGATAAATGCTAACAAGAAGGACTTGGCAGATAATAAAGTCTATACTACACTAGTCATAAGCAGAGACTAGTGCCTCTTCTTCCCTGCAAAAACAGGCTACAAAGTGTGGAAAGCCTGGGTTGAGAGGTCCAACTAAATGATAGGCGCTGAACAGTCACCTTGACAACAATTGACTCCCACCCCCGCCTGATTACACTGGAGGCCCTGACTCTCAGAGCCTTTCCCAAAGCCTTGCACTGAGTGGGGATAGAGTGGGGATTTCCCAGCTCTTTGAGCCTCTTACTCCCCAGGCAGAAGCAGTTGCAGCCTTATAGCTGGATCACCAGGCTGCTAATTCAGAAAGGGGGGACTAGGAGAGAGAATCCAGGAAAGCAAACTCTCTCATCGTTGGACCCTGCAAACGCCAACAAGCCTTTACTTCCAGCAAGACTAAAGCCAATTATATGACATTGCCATAGAATCCCATCAACTGCAAATCCCTACCTAAGAGTGACACAGGGGCAGAGCCTGGGGTACAGAGTCACCGACTAGGAAGAGGGAGAGAAAAGAAAAAGGAAGAAGTTAACCTCTCAAAATCAAGAAAAACCCACAAACTTTACAACTTGATCCACTAATTTTTGTTGTTGTTGTTGTTGTTGTTTGTTTCTTCTATCTTTTTGCCTTTATTTCCTCCACCTCGGTCCTTCTATTCTCTGCCCATCTTATGCTTCCCCTTTCTTGAACTACACTACCCATGAGTGTTGCATTTTATTTTTCTTCTTCATCCTCACCCTCCTTTAAGGTTATACTCCAAAACACTTAACTCTCACTCTCTCCTCTTTTGTTTTTTTTTTTGTTTTTTTTTTTTTGTCTTGCTTTATTTTGTTGTTTTCTCCTCCTATTTTATTTCTTCCTTCGTTTTTCTCTTTTTCTTATTTTTTCCTTTCTATTCGTTTTTTCTTTTCTCATTTTACTTTCCTCCCATATAATCCTCAATCACGAACAAATTAGTTAATTTGGGACTCAAGGCTTTTTTTGGCTTTATTTCTCTTTTTTGCTTTTGTTTTTATTTTTTTTTTGTTTGTTTATTTTTGTGGCATTTTGGGTCCTCCCAACCCAAGGTCTCCATTGTATTTAGTCTTCGCTCCACTTAATACAACAGAATTTTACTTATTATTTTTATTTTTTCTTCTTTATTATTCTTTTTTGGTCCTTTTTTCTGATTCCCTCTTATCCCTCTCATTATATCTCTTAGTTGACCATCACTTACAAGCAAATCATCTTATGCTTGTCTAAGATTTTCTTCCTTTTTTTTTTTTTTGCATTTAGTAGGTCCCTACTCCCTTTTTTTTGCCCCTTGAACTCTTCACCCCAAATCAGGCCCTCCATTATAGGCACAATATTTCCCTGAGGAGGGGAGAGGAGGGAAAGAGAAGAGAGAAAAAAAGGGGGAAATAATAAATTATTACTGTTTTTTTTGTGGGGTGTTTTACCCTTTTTTTTTCTTTTTACTCTTTATTAATTCTAATTAGTGCTATCAATAAGACCACCCTCAGATGCCGATAAGAAAGAGGAAATCGAATATTATGGATACAAAAGAAAGAGAGGTAACACAAATAGATGTGGAAAAATCTATGGAGAAAAGACTTAACATATTGGAAGCCTTGGAGCTAAATGACAGAGAATTTAAAATAGAAATCTTAAAAATACTCAGAGATATACAAGAAAACACAGAAAGGCAATATAGGGAGATCAGAAAACAACTCAATGAACACAAAGAATATATTACCAAGGAAATTGAAACTATTAAAACAAATCAAACAGAAATGAAAAACTCAATTCACGAGCTGAAAAACGAGGTAACAAGCTTAGCTAACAGAACAGCCCAGATTGAGGATAGGATTAGTGAAATAGAAGACAAACAACTTGAGGCACAACAGAGAGAAGAAGAAAGAGACTCAAAAATAATAAAAAACGAGAAAGCCCTACAGGAATTGTCTGACTCCATCAAAAGAATAACATAAGAATAATAGGTATATCAGAGGGAGAAGAGAAAGAAAATGGAATGGAGAATATACTCAAACAAATAATAGACGAGAACTTCCCAAGCCTGTGGAAAGAACTAAAGCCTCAAATTCAAGAAGCAAACAGAACACCGAGTTTTCTTAACCCCAACAAACCCACTCCAAGGCACATCATAATAAAGATGACACAAACCAATGACAAAGAAAAAATTCTCAAGGCAGCCAGGGAAAAGAAGAGTACAACATATAAAGGAAGGCCTATTAGATTATCATCAGATTTCTCAGCAGAAACTCTACAAGCGAGAAGAGAGTGGACCCCAATATTTAAAGCCCTGAAAGAGAGGAACTTTCAGCCAAGAATACTATACCCATCAAAGCTATCCTTCAAGTATGAAGGAGATATAAAAACATTCAAAATACAGAAAAGATGAGAGAATTTATCAACAGAAAGCCCCCACTCCAGGAAATACTAAAGGGGGTTTTCCAACCAGATTCAAAGAACAAAAGAAAACAACACCACAAGTAATAGCTCCACCAAGAACACAATAAAACCAAACTTAAACTGTGACAACAAAGGAAAAAAAGGGGGGAGAGGATGGAGATTAACAGTAGCAAAGGACAATGAAGTGCAGAAATACTTATAAGATAGGGTACTACAATGAATATGGTAGGTACCCTTTTCATTACTTAATGGTAACCACCCTTGAAAAAACCACCACAAAAACACTTGACTTAAAAAAGGTAGCAACAGAGGAAAGAAGTATGGAACACAAACAAACAAAAACAAATGATAGAAAAACAAAAGAGAAGAATCAAACTAGATACAAAACTAACAGAAAGCAATTTATAAAATGGCAGTAGGGAACCCACAAGTGTCAATAATTACACTAAATGTAAATGGATTAAACTTACCAATAAAAAGACACAGAGTAGCAGAATGGATTAAAAAAGAAAATCCAACTATATGCTGCCTACAAGAAACACATCTAAGCAACAAGGATAAAAACAAATTCAAAGTGAAAGGCTGGAAAACAATACTCCAAGCAAACAACACCCAAAAAAAAGCAGGTGTAGCAATACTCATATCTAATAATGCTGACTACAAGACAGAAAAAGTACTCAGAGACAAAAATGGTCATTTCATAATGATTAAGGGGAAGTTGAATCAAGAAGACATAACAATCCTTAATATATATGCACCAAACCAAGGAGCACCAAAATATATAAGACAGCTACTTATTGACCTTAAAACAAAAACTAACAAAAATACAATCATACTTGGAGACCTCAATACACCGCTGACGGCTCTAGATCGGTCATCCAAACAGAGAATCAATAAAGATATAGTGGCCTTAAACGAAATACTAGAACACCTGGATATGATAGACATCTACAGGACACTTCATCCCAAAGCGACAGAGTATACATTTTTCTCTATTGTACATGGAACATTCTCAAGAATTGACCATATGTTGGGCCACAAAGACAATATCAGCAAACTTAGAAAATTGAAATTGTACCAAGCATATTTTCTGATTATAAAGCCTTGAAACTAGAATTCAACTGCAAACAAGAGGGGGAAAAACCCACAAAAATGTGGAAACTAAACAACATACTTCTAAAAAATGAATGGGTCAAAGAAGAAATAAGCGCAGAAATCAAAAGATATATACAGACAAATGAAAATGAAAATACGACATATCAGAATCTCTGGGATGCAGCAAAAGCAGTAATAAGAGGAAAGTTCATATCACTTCAGGCCTATATGAACAAACAAGAGAGAGCTGAAGTAAACCACTTAACTTCACACCTTAAGGAACTAGAAAAAGAAGAACAAAGACAACCCAAAACCAGCCAAAGAAAGGAGATAATAAAAATCAGAGCAGAAATAAATGAAATAGAGAACAGAAAAACTATAGAAAAAATCAATAAAACAAGGAGCTGGTTCTTTGAAAAGATTAACAAAATTGACAAACCCTTGGCAAGACTCACCAAGGAAAAAAGACACAGGACTCAAATAAATAAAATCCAAAATGAAAGAGGAGAGCTCACCACAGACATCATAGAAATACAAAGAATTATTGTAGAATACTATGAAAAATTATATGCCACAAAATACAACAATCTAGAAGAAATGGATAAATTCCTAGAACAATACAACCTTCCTAGACTGAGTCATGAAGAAGCAGAAAGCCTAAACAGACCAATCAGCAGGGAGGAAATAGAAAAAACTATTAAAAATCTCCCCAAAAATAAAAGTCCAGGCCCAGACGGTTATACTAGTGAATTCTATCAAACATTCAAAGAAGACTTGGTTCCTATTCTACTCAAAGTCTTCCAAAAAATTGAGGAAGAAGCAATACTTCCAAACACTTTTTATGAGGCCAACATAACCCTCATACCAAAACCTGGCAAGGATGGCACAAAGAAAGAAAACTACAGACCAATATCTCTAATGAATACAGATGCTAAAATACTAAACAAAATACTGGCAAACCGAATACAACAACATATTAAAAAAATAATACATCATGATCAAGTGGGATTCATCCCAGAATCTCAAGGATGCTTCAACATACGCAAAACGGTTAACGTAATACACCATATCAACAAAACAAAGAACAAAAACCACATGATCTTATCAATAGATGCAGAAAAGGCTTTTGATAAAATACAACACAATTTTATGTTTAAGACTCTCAACAAAATGGGTATAGAAGGAAAATATCTCAACATGATAAAGGCCATATATGATAAACCATCAGCCAACATCCTATTAAACGGCATAAAACTGAGGACTTTTTACCTTAAATCAGGAACAAGACAGGGTTGTCCACTCTCTCCACTCTTATTCAACGTGGTGCTAGAAGTTCTGGCCAGAGCAATCAGACAAGACAAAGAAATAAAAGGCATCCATATCGGAAAAGAAGAAGTAAAGCTATCACTTTTTGCTGATGATATGATCCTATACATCGAAAACCCGAAGGACTCCACAAAAAGATTATTAGAAACAATAAACCAATACAGTAAGGTCGCAGGATACAAAATTAACATACAAAAGTCCATAGCCTTTCTATATGCCAACAATGAAATATTAGAAAACGAACTCAAAAAAATAATCCCCTTCACGATTGCAACAAAAAAAATAAAATACCTAGGAATAAACATAACAAAGTACGTAAAGGACCTATATAATGAAAATTACAAAGCATTGTTAAGGGAAATCGAAAAAGATACAATGAGATGGAAAAATATTCCTTGTTCTTGGATAGGAAGAATAAATATAATCAAAATGGCCATATTACCCAAAGCAATATACAAATTTAATGCAATTCCCATCAAAATCCCTATGAGATTTTTTAAAGAAATGGAACAAAAAATCATCAGATTTATATGGAACTATAAAAAACCCCGAATAGCCAAAACAATCCTAAGGAAAAAGAATGAAGCTGGGGGCATTACAATACCTGACTTTAAACTATATTATAGGGCCACGATAATCAAAACAGCATGGTATTGGCAAAAAAATAGACACTCAGACCAATGGAACAGAATAGAAAGCTCAGAAATAAAACCACATATATATGGTCAAATAATCTTTGATAAAGGGGACAACAACACACAATGGAGAAAAGAAAGCCTCTTCAACAAATGGTGTTGGGAAAACTGGAAAGCCACATGCAAAAGAATGAAACTCGACTACAGCCTGTCCCCGTGTACTAAAATTAATTCAAAATGGATCAAAGACCTAAATATAAGACCTGAAACAATAAAGTACATAGAAGAAGACATAGGTACTAAAATCATGGACCTGGGTTTAAAGAACATTTTATGAACTTGAATCCAATGGCAAGAGAAGTGAAGGCAAAGATAAATGAATGGGACTACATCAGAATTAAAAGTTTTTGCTCAGCAAGAGAAACTGATATCAAAATAAACAGACAGCCAACTATATGGGAACTGATATTTTCAAACGACAGCTCAGATAAGGGCCTAATATCCAAAATTTACAAAGAACTCATAAAACTCAACAACAAACAAACAAGCAATCCAATAAAAAAATGGGAAGAGGACATGAACAGACACTTCTCCCAGGAAGAGATACAAATGGCCAACAGATATATGAAAAGATGCTCAGCTTCATTAGTTATTAGAGAAATGCAAATCAAAACTACAATGAGATACCACTTCACTCCTGTTAGATTAGCTATTATCAACAAGACGGGTAATAGCAAATGTTGGAGAGGCTGTGGAGAAAAAGGAACCCTCATTCACTGTTGGTGGGACTGTAAAGTAGTACAACCATTATGGAGGAAAGTATGGTGGTTCCTCAAAAAACTGCAAATAGAACTACCTTATGACCCAGCAATCCCTCTACTGGGTATATACCCCAAAACCTCAGAAACATTGATACGTGAAGACACATGTAGCCCCATGTTCATTGCAGCACTGTTCACAGTGGCCAAGACATGGAAACAACCAAAAAGCCCTTCAATAGAAGACTGGATAAAGAAGATGTGGCACATATACACTATGGAATACTACTCAGCCATAAGAAATGATGACATCAGATCATTTACAGCAAAATGGTGGGATCTTGATAACAGTATAAGGAGTGAAATAAGCAAATCAGAAAAAAACAAGAACTACATGATTCCATACATTGGTGGAACATAAAAATGAGACTAAGAGACATGGACAAGAGTGTGGTGGTTACCAAGGGTGGGGGGGGAGGGAGGACGTGGGAGGGAGGGAGGGAGAGAGTTAGGGGGAGGGGGAGGGGCACAGAGAACTAGATAGAGGGTGACGGAGGACAATCTGACTTTGGGCGAGGGGTTTGCAACATAATTTGTTGACAAAATAACCTAGACATGTTTTCTTTGAATATATGTACCCTGATTTATTAATGTCATCCCATTACCATTAATAAAAATTTATTAAAAACAAAAAAAACAAAAAAAATAAATAAATACTACTGATGCCTGGCTCCCATCTAAGAAACTCTGATTTCACTGGTCTGGGGTGTCACCTGAGAATGGAGAGGTTGTCAAAGCTCCCCAGGTGATTCCAATGTGTAGCCAAATGTGGGAACAACTGGCCTAATAGTTAAGACACCTTTCGTGTCAAGGCTTCATCACTTACAGCTGGAAGACCTTGAGCAAGTCACTCCTTTTCTACCTCAGTTTCCTAATCTGTACAATGGACATAGTGATGGCACCTACCTCCTAGGTACTAATAAAAGAAAGAATGCATGGCAGTGGTTTGTCTCAGTCCGTACCACATAGTAAACAGGCAGTATGTGTTAATTATTGCTCTTCTAATTATTTTCATCATTATTTTTCTTGTCCTCTGAAACCAAAGACTCTTATATTGGTAAGGACTTGAGGGATCATCTATGTTCAGGAAT
This sequence comes from Saccopteryx bilineata, assembly GCF_036850765.1. Lineage (NCBI taxonomy): Eukaryota > Metazoa > Chordata > Mammalia > Chiroptera > Emballonuridae > Saccopteryx > Saccopteryx bilineata. Next base: position 180,559,809 of record NC_089492.1, read on the forward strand.
TACTTTTAAAAAGCTCTGACAGGTAGCTATTCAATTTAGGCTTACTAGTGCTATTCCCACCAAATGGAAATCTTCCTGATGTTTAGATTCCCACACAATCTGAAGGCATGATATGGAGGAATTGGGGGTTTAAGTTAGACAAAAAGGGTAGCATTCTAAAGCTTCATTCATTCAACAAGCACATATTGAACATATTATAAGAAAACATATGCCTGTAAAGAGAGAGAGAGAGAGAGATAAAAAGATAGATAGACTGACCTGTGGTGGCACAGTGGGTAAAGCGTCGACCCGGAATGCTGAGGTTGCTGGTTCAAAACCCTGCACTTGTCTGGTCTAAGGCACATATGGGAGTTGAAGCTTCCTGCTCCTCCCCCCTTTCTCTCACTCTCTCTCCTCTCTAAAATGAATAAATAAATAAGATAGATAGATAGATAGATAGATAGATAGATAGATAGATAGATAGATAAACTTATTATAAGTATTTGGCTCATGCAATTATGGAGGCTGACAAGACCCAAGATCTGCAGTTGGCAAACTGGAGACCCAAGGGGATGAAAAGGGTGCAACTCCACTCTGTAGGCTTGAGACCCAGGAAGAGCCAGTCTTAGTTCAAGTCCAAAGACAGGAAAAAGCTTATCTCTCAGTTAGAATACAATCAGGCAGGAATAATTCTGTATTACTTGGGAGAGGGTCAGTATTTTTCTTCTACTCAGACTTTCAACTAATCAGATGAAGTCCACCCCCACAGGCAGAGAATCTGCTTTAGTCCATGGTAAGATTCAAATGTTAATTTTAGGCAAAACAAAACAAAACAAAAAAAAACACCTTCACAAAAACACCCAGAATAATATTTGACCAAATATGGCAACATGGGTAACATGGCCCAAGGGAGCTGATATCTTATAAATCTAAGAACCAAAGCTATAAGAAAATGGATCAAGAAGCTAGAAAGGATCCAAGGTTCAGGTGATTCTTAGAAATTTTGACTGCCTACTTTCAGATTTCTCTTTATAAAAGACAAAAATATATATTTATTTTATCAATGCACCTGTTTTTTAAATTTTTTTCTTCTGTATACAATTTAACTAAATTTGTCTATTAACTTAGACCTCAATGACCCCTAATAATCACCTTTCTCCTTCACTGCTCTGTGTAGTGCTCTTCATGCAGTAGGCTGCACTATAAATATATATGTATCCTAAATGTTCAAAGCAGAAACCAGAACTATATCAGCAGTCAACCCACTAGACAACTCCCACTCATTGCAACTGAAATTTTTTCAACTTTTAGATATTTGTACAACTACAGAATACTATCAGCCATGAGCAAACCTAAAAGGTCACCCAGGGCCCAGACAGAAAGAGAATCCAAAATGACTTCTTTAAAAATAGTTCAGTAGCAAGAAGAAAGATGTCAATGGAGTAGGCGGACATTCCAACTGCCACCTCCCAGGACCAAATTAGATTACAACTTAACTTAAGAACAATCATCTTGAAAAACCAACTTTGGACTAAAATAAGAGGAATCTATAACCAAGGATCACAGAAGAAGCCACACCAAGAGTGGTAGGAACAGCAGAAACGTGGAAAGGGCTGCCCTGCTCCCAGGAGCGAGCAGCAGCCTGGAAGGACTCTCACTGCAGAGTGGGTTGCCCTGAGAGGTGTGGATCTTCAGCTCCAGACCCAGAGCCCCAGCCTAGAGCCCCAGAGCTTAGAAGAGGCACCCAGACAGCATTTAGCTGTGAAAAGAGCCGAGTTTCTGTCCACAAAAAAAGAGACTCACCTCTTGGACGCAGAGTCTGTTTTAAAGGGCCCACACAGAAAACCTCGTTCTCAGCCACTTACCCAGGGCTCCGGTGGGGAGAGCTGAGAGAACTGGAGTTGCAGGAGAAGAGTGTGAAGTTGGATGCCCAAGGAGAGACATTGTTGGGGACAGCCACCAAACCCCTGTGCTGAGTTATTCTCCAATACGGCAGTCACCATCTTTCTTGGGTGGAGCAACCCTTTGTGCAGCATCAGCCTGGGGAAAAGCAGCTGCTCTGCCCTCAGGAGTCTCTCCTAACCCAGGGATGGTGACAGGTCATCTGAGGCCAGGAGGCAGGTGGCACATCAGTGACTCGGTTTTCTGGTGCTGAGACCAGAACTCCACCCCTCCTTCCAGCACTCTCCCGATTCTATGTCTGGTGCTTCCACCTCACTAGAGACTCAGTTGAAACTGTCCAGAGAGGGGGAAGACCACACCTCTGGGTCTTAGAGGCCAAACCCACCAGACTCCTGGGGCCATACCTTACTGAGGTCTGTGAAAAAAGTCTAGACAGACTGACATCTGGGCCCAAGGGGCGGAGACACACCCACAACCCTTCCTAATCACTAAATTGCTACAGGCTCTAGATTCTAGCAAAGGTTTCTTCAGTGGCTTAGCCCAACAAGCAGCCAGCAGACAGAGGCTGTAGGTGGCGAGACTCAGGAAAACTTGGCCGTTTGAGCAGACTTTCCCCCAGGACTAGAGTAGATAAAAGCCAGTCTAGGAGTGTAGCTTGGTATTTCCATGTACACCTAGGCCCAGCAGAGGCAGCCACAAACTCTGCATTGCTTGTAGCTCCAAAAGAGTTCCTGAGGGCCAGTCACAGGCAGTGTCTCCTACTGGTCTGTGCTGGGATCCTGCTTGGGAGACCCAGGGCTGGCACATCCAGGGGCCAGCTCTGGAAAGCATTGGTTCAAGACCTAACAACTCTTACTAGAGTGGTATCCTAAGGAAAAGCTCCTCACACCAGGCTCAGCTGAGATGAGTTCCACTTTCTCTGATCAGCACCTGCACAGTAGTTCATGTGCATTGGATAGGGTGGAGCATCATAGCCAGCCAGCCTGGTCACTGGATATTCTGTCCTGCTAGGCTGGATTCCAAAGGGGGAAGGGAGAGAGGCTTGGAGCATGGGCATTTAAAGTGTGGGTCCCTGTGAGTCTATTGTTGGATCTGGTCGAGTGGTTTAGCCACCTTTAGGAGGGGCACAGGCAGCCCCAGGAAAGGACTCTCTCAGTCTTCTTTCCTGAGACTGAAGTCTCAACAGCTGAAAGAACTCCATAGGGGACTATCAGCCAGACTCAGTCTGAACCTGCTGCTCATCTTGTTGGGGAGAAATAAAATTTGAGTATCCAGCAGTGGCTGAGGGATTAAGCTCTGGAGTAGGGGCCACATTCCCAGTACTGAGCTCCTGACCAAGAGACTCCTGAAGTAGGGGGCACCACAAACATAGTGTTCACAACCTCAGCTTCCCTAATCCACCAAGCATGCAACTTGTAGAGGGGTTGGTTGGGTAAGGTCAATCTAAGCCCACACTATAGTCATAACTACAGAAGACTCTGTGGGAAAACCAGGCAGCTGCAAGAGGATGAGGAGCAGCTGAAAAGTGGAGATGAATCTTACAGAGCTTGCGGATTTTACAGAGCTCTTGTCATCTCTAAGTAGGAGGAAGCTGATCCTTATACAAAGGTTGGACCTTCCCAAAGTACCCTGACACAGAAAACGCAAACACAAACAGTGAAAAGTGCAGTAGCTGCAGACTAGTAGCCCACAGCGGGTTATAAACAACAGCTGACGCCAACCAAAGAAGAACTAGAGCCAACACTACTGGAAGTGGGTGGCAGACAGCACCAACCTTAGGCTCAACTACCTACACAAGCAGCACACCCAAAGGTGCAGTCTAACAGGCACCAGACACTGTGGAGAATAAATATGCTGAACAGGACAGACATTGCATAGTGTGTAATGCACATAATCAAGGTTGACCCTTAGAGCCTGCCAGCCTGAAGGGTTAAACGTACCCACAAAAAGACCATCTGCATCTAATACTCACCTACAACAAGAGGGGAAATAGTACCCTTAAGAAGCATTCCTAAAACAAAGAAACCAAATGGCCTGGAGGACAGTACCACCAAGCCCATCTTCTTCATGAAGACCACACAAAAATTTCAAAGTCAGGCAGCACTACCTAATGCACAGACAAAATGGGCATACAGAGAAATATGACCTAAATGAATCAACAAGAGAAATCCCCAGAGAAAGAACTGAATGAGATGGAAGTAACCAAAACACCATATGCAGCGTTTAAAACAGTGATTTTTAGAATGCTCAAGGACCTTAGAGCAACAATGGATGGAAACAATAAGCACCTAAATAAAGAGATAGCAAGCGTCAAAAAGGACATTGAAATCATTAAAAAGAACCAGTCAGAAATGACAAATACAATATCAGAAATGAACACTGCACTAGAAGGAATTAATAGCTGGATGGATGAAGCAGAGGATCGAATCAGTGATTTAGAGGACAAGATAAATGAAGCACAAAAGCAGAGTAGCAAAAGAAAAAGAAGCTCAAAAAGTCTGAGGAAACTCTAAGAGAGCTCTGTGACAACATGAAGAGAAACAGCATCCGCATAATAGGGGTTCCTGAAGGAGAAGAGAACAAGCAAGGAATAGAGAACCTGTTTGAAGAAATCATACCTGAGGAGAACCTGAAGATGGCAGCAGAGTAGGCAGACGCACCAACTCCCAGCTCACACCACCAAACTGGATTACAAACTAATTTATGAACAATTAGTGTGAAAAACCAAATCTGGACTACAAGAACAGCTCTCAAAAACCAAGCAGCAAAGAAGAAGCCACAACAAACCTGGTAGGGAGCACCTGAATCTCCCCTGCTTACAGGAACGGGGAGGGGTGTGAAGCTGAGAGCCCAGAAGGGATCTCACTCCAAGGAAAAGAGCAGTAAATACTGTTCACAGCCACTTGCCTGGCAACCAGGGAACAAGGTGTATTGAAAGGGCCAGCTTATCTTCCAAAAGAGAAAGGGGAGAGAGTGAGACAGTGAGGGGCAGAGGAATGCAGGGGACGACCTGAAAAGTTGACTAATTCAGTGATGGAGGCGGCCATAGCCGTGGGAGGGGTTGATTCTTCCACAAAACAAAAGTCAAAGTGCTTCTGGGCACAGATGTCTAGGCATCTCTCCAGCTCCAATCAGCACAACAAGGCACAGCTAAAAACAAGAAGTGGGGAGGAGGGGCAGCAACTCAGATCTCCATGGAAATCTGAGATACACCTCCCTCTACTGCAGCTGAGAAAGCAGAAACCCACCCCCAAAGAGATTAACTGGCAGAAGAGGACTTCAGAGCCTCAGGTTACACCCACTGTATTCCTGGTTACAGTTTCAAATAAACCCCCTGCTGAGATCAGCAAACAAGACAATCACCTGTTAAGAAAACAAACAAATCAGCCCTGGCCGGTTGGCTCAGCGGTAGAGCGTCGGCCTGGTGTGCAGAAGTCCCGGGTTCGATTCCTGGCCAGGGCACACAGGAAAAGCGCCCATCTGCTTCTCCACCCCTCCCCCTCTCCTTCCGCTCTGTCTCTCTCTTCCCCTCCCGCAGTCGAGGCTCCATTGGAGCAAAGATGGCCCGGGTGCTGGGGATGGCTCTTTGGCCTCTGCCCCAGGCGCTAGAGTGGCTCTGGTTGCAACAGAGCGACACCCCGGAGGGGCAGAGCATCGCCCCCTGGTGGGCAAAGCATCGCCCCCTGGTGGGCGTGCCAGGTGGATCCCGGTCGGGTGCATGCGGGAGTCTGTCTGACTGTCTCTCCCCATTTCCAGCTTCAGAAAAATACAAAAAAAAAAAAAAGAAAAAAGAAAACAAACAAATCAGACATCAAGGGGTCCAAATCTGAAAGCAGATTACAAACAATAGCTGATGCCAACCGAAGAAGACCTAGAAATAAGACAATTGACAGTACATATGCTGTCTACAAGAGACACACCTTAAAACAAAAGATGCGCATAGGTTGAAGGTAAAAGGATGAATAAAAACATTTCATGCAAATGGAAATGAAAAAAAAGCTGGGGTAGCAATACTTATATCAGACAAAATGGACTTTAAAACAAAGAATATAGTAAAGGATAAAGAAAGCAATCAAACAGGAAGATATAGCTATTATAAATATCTATGCACCTAATATAGGAGCACCTAAATATATAAAGCAGACTTTGATGGATATAAAGGGCAAGATCAACAGCAATACTATAATATAGTAAGCGATTTCAATACCACACTAACATCGCTAGATAGATCCTCAAGAAAGAAAATTAACAAAGAAACAGCAGACTTAAAGGACACACTAAATTCAAACCCTTTACATGTTTTTCATGGATATAAATCTCAGTTGTTTACCATCACTTCTCATTGATCATAATCAAAATATAGACTTTCAAGGGAAAGATTGGTCCTCAAGTAGAAATATCTATTTCCATGGTAACACTTTATTAAGTTATGGTTTGGAACAAGGAACTGACAAAAGTAGTTGACTGGAGATTTTGAATGTTAAATCCATGCCATCAGTTAAAGTGTTGGGGGATTTGAACACTTTCTAGAATGACTTCAAGTGTTGGGAAGAATGAGTCACTAGTCAGTTCATAAGTGCCATTCCTAGCTCAGGCAGGTGGCTTTTTATCAGGGTTTACCAGGAAGAGTTGAAGAGATAGGCATGAGTTTAGTTACTGACCCTGAATTGAAGAAGCAGACTTTTCTTTGCCAAGTAACTCAAGCTTTTCTGACAAGACTTAGGAATTAATTATTCCACATGAGAATTTCCCTCTCTTGGGGTCAATTAAGTGCTCATTAGAGCAATGGCTGGCACCCTTGACTACTGGAGAGTTACTTCAGTAATACTGATACCAGCGTTCCACACCAGAGATTCTGATTCAATCCATTTGGACTAGGGCTCAGGCAACGTTGAGTTTTCAAGGGTCCCTCATGAGTCTAAAGTGCATCCAAGGTTGAGAATCAGGCACTAAAATCTCCAGGCTGAATGATGTTCATGGGTTCTCTTGCTATGAAGCAGGTCTACACTGGTCACACTTCCACTTATTGTTTGTTACAGAGCAGACTGAGGACTTTCGTTAACCTGTCAGCAACTCTCTGGGGTGATATTATTATGAACACCATTTGTAAATGAGAACACTGAAGTACACAGATGTTAAAGGGCTGTGGAGTTTGCATAGCTAAAAAGCAGAGAGCTGGATTCAAACTTTAATTTGCTGTCAATCAAGCCCATTCTGTTAAACATCATTATAGTGCCCTTTACATCAGTGGGTGGCCCACTGGCTATTGAGAAAATGCCCTATTCCCTAATTCTCATCCCCTTCAAAAAAGACACAGAAGCAGGAAGAAAAGATAAATGCATCTCATAGGCAACAGGTCTAATGAAAAACTCACAGAATCTTAGTACTGGTGGCAACCGTCAGAGATACCCAATTTAACCACTTCATTTTATAGATGGGAAAACATAAATCAGATTAAGTGATTTATGTTTAATAAACAGGTTGACTTCAGAGCCCTATCTATAAGTTTTCCCTGCCCCCTTGAGTCACTATTTCTCACCTCATAGATGATAGGACACAGTGGACCAGCCAATTTAATCCACACTGGTTAACATGAGTGTGGTAATGGAGAGAAGAGAGGAGGAGGGGTTTGCCTGTGGCTAGGAAGATTGGGAAGAATTTCATGGAGGGAGTGGCTTGTAAGCCAAGGTCAGGGAGGCTTCTAATTCACTGAGTGGAGAAAAAGAACATTCCATAGGGAGGGGAAAGTGTAAGCAAAAGCAGGAAGAGGAAAGATTAGTTCTACTAACAGAGGGCATTGTCTTGAGCAGAAGGGGTGTGTGAGCAGAAGAAACCAGAGGCAGGATGAGGATGACAGAGCTTGGACACCATCCAAAGGCATGCTGCTCCAAAGGCAACAGGGTCAGGACTACCGTGTTCAGTGAAGAATGACTGTATGTCAGAAGCAACATGTTGCAGACCTAAGTGCACAGTGATGAGCATCAGAGAAAAGTCAGTGACTCCAGCCTCTCACAAGGCAGGGAAGACCTGATGAACTGCAGTAGTGGGGAAGGAGAGAGTTGAGAGTCAAAAGAGTGTGAGGGAGAGAGAAACAAACACTGCAATGAGGAAGCAAGGATGTGAGAGACAAAATCAACCTCTGTGGGTGATGGAACTTTATTCAGACTGGACCCAACACCATAAAACAGAACCTGGAGAGAAAAAGAAAAGGTGTGATGATAAGTCCTTCTGGTCATTTTAATAAAGCTCTCCTTTATGAGATAAGAGTTTGAAGGGAGAGGAAAGCCCTTTGAGTAAGAAACAGGACAGGTACAGAGGTGCACTGTGGGGCAGGAGGAGGGGAGAGGAATGGAGGTAAAAGAAAAAGGCAACAGGAAAGAAAACAGGGTGCAGAAGGGTCTCAAAAGAAAACATCCATATTTTGCCCCTTGGCCTAGTTGGGTAGACCAGATAAAATCAATGTGGACAGGAAGTGGCCATGGACAAAACTCTGGGAGGAATGTCACTGAATCAAATCCTCTGAATGTAGCATATTCCACAGTAGCATTTGAGATTAGAGAAAGTGACAGAATTCCATGTACATGATTCAATCTAAGCGATTTTAAAGAAGATGTAGGCAGAGTTAAAGAACTCAACTCCCAGAGACTAGAAAAAGCAGGGAGTCCCAACACTCCTGGGCCTGAGGAGGGAGCAGTGAAGGAAGGGCTGAAGTCACAGAGAGGACAGCCACTGTCATCCCCATGGTGCCAGCAGAAGGGTGAGGAGAGAAGAAGCATCGACTGCCAGGTTCCTGCATGTTTCTCACTGACTGACCACCATGGGAGTGGAGGGCAAGAAAGCCCAGGAGATGCAACTTTTAGGGACCAGCTTTCCTAAGCCCAGAGCAAGGCAGAGAAGGGCAGGAAATGGGTTTGGGGGAGGGCAGATGGAGGAAAACAAGAACCAGCAAGCAAAAGGCCTTGCCCTGAGTCCTTTGGAGCCCACTGGCATGTGACAGGCACTGCTCTTCTGTCTGAACTGGTAGGTGACTGCAATCAGCTTTATCTTCTCCAATGTCTGATAACTAGCATCTTTGGAATCTTGGGTGAGTGCTTTGTTTTGTAAAACCCACAACCAGATGAACACGAACCTTCTATGTGATGGCAAAGCTTGCCCTTTTATGCCCATAGTTTCCATAAACTAAAATGTATTATGCAATCTGCTAAAGTACTTCTGTCCTAAGTGCAAGAGGAAGCTCAGGAGACATGGTTTGGCAGGTGAATGGCTAAAATTCCCAGATATTTGGTTTTTGAAGACAAAAGAAAAATTATTGCATCACTCATAAAGCTTTAGGCCACACCAAATGCCAGAGAATTAAAATGTATAGGCTTTAGAGCAAGAGAAAGGGAATGCAGAAAACAACTTGTAATCAGAATGTAGTCATGTAAGATTAGAAAAGATACTTGCAGATGAGATGATATGTTGCAAAACCTGGGGAAATGTGCAACTGATAACGGAAGTGCCGTGCTTTCCATCCATGAGCTCACTCACTTCCCACTGCACTCTGTGCCCAGGCCCAGGAGAACAGCAGCCCCAGTGACAATCCCCAGGCCTGCTAGCTCTTCATCCAAGTCTGACATGGTACTAAGATTCCATCAAATCAAAACTGCATTGTCACTTAAAAATAGCTTTTCTCAAGGAGAAAAAGACACTGTCACATCATATTACCCATCAATTTCCAAAAACATAAAATTAGAAAAGGGAGAAAATAAACTTCTATCAAACTGTAAATCTTCCAACTTTCAGACTGCCAACTAGGAGCTGTTTTCCTGATTACAGTAATTTTCATGAAAGCGCCAATGAGTCTAAGTTCACTAGAGAGGGTTTTCCTCTTTGAAAGGGTAGCCTGCTAGCTGAAATGACTCTCCCATTTGTGAAACAAGGAAAAAGAGATACTTTTGACCCAGGAAAAAATCATCAGTCACTTAGCATCCTACTTCTAAATATTACTGCCTTCAGGCTTTTGTCTCAAGACCTCACAGGGCTTTCCTGCATCACTTGTTTTTCGAGAATATCAGCTAGACTAGAGGAGCAGTAGAAAGGGATGAGCATCAACCCCTATTTCTAGCCCAGCATCAGCAAGGCCTCCCAAAGTCAACTAATTAGAGGAAACTACCCATGGTTTTTGGCCAAGGGACACCAATGACAATAAAGTATAAGTCCCTTTTAACATAAAATACTCACTACCTCTAAACCAAGATAAAGGTTCACATGTGACCAGTGCTAAAACAAAGAGGAATCTACAATGCACGACAGAGGGTTAGGGGATTTGCTTTGTCAAGAACCCCAGGGAAGTCTTGACCTGGATCTGAAGGAGATTCAGTTAGACAAAGAGGGTTGAGGAGGTATGTACAAAGTCCTGGTGGTAGAAAGAACCATATCAAGTAGGGGAAATTGAAAATAGTCAGTGTGCCTGGGACAGAGACAGTTGGAAGGTAGGAAACTCCGGGGCCAAGAAGGTCCCAAGGTCCTTGTACCAATGTTCAATGTTCAGGAGTTGTTTTTGTTTGGTTGTTTGCTTATTTATATCCTTCAAGCAATGGGCAATGGGGGGGGGGGGGTGATCTCCTAAAAAGTTTCCATCAGGAAAATGGCATTAGCAGACTTGCCTTCCAAGACAATTGCTCTAGCTGTATGTAGTAGAGTAGTCTCACCTTATTTGAGAGGGATACATTCCAAGACCCCCAGTGGATGCCTGAAACTGTGGATAGTACCAAACCCTATATACGCTGTTTTTTCCTATATATACATGTGATAAAGTTTAATTTATAAGTTAGGCACAGTAAGAAAACAATAGCAACTAATACTAAAATAGAGTAATTATAACAATATACTGTAATAAAACTTATGTGAAGTAAAATAACTTCACATAACTTGAACACAAGTACTGCAATACAGTGATAGTCAATCTGATAACCAAGATGGTTCTTAAGTGACTAACAGGCAGGTAGCTTATACAGCAAGAAGATGATGGGCAAAGGGATGATTCACATCCAGGCAGGACAGAGCAGGAAGACACAAGATTTCATCACATTACTCAGAATAATATGCAATTTAAAACTTATGAGTTGTTTATTTCTTAAATTTTCCATTTAATATTTTCAACCATAGTTGACTGTGGGTAACTAAAACTGGGGAAGTGACACTAAAGATAAGGGGGGACAACTGCATAGAGAATGAAGCACAGAGGACAAGAGTGATATGGGAGGCCAGTTAAGAAACCACTGCAAGAGTCCAAGGGAAAGATAATAAGAGCTCAAACCAGAGTGGAGATAATGGCCAGATCTGAGAGATATTTACAAGAAAAAGTCATTGGACCTGGTGACAGATTGAAAATGAGAGGGAAGGAGAGAGGTATCAAGGATGGCACCTTCATTTCTAGCTTATGTAACTGATGAAACCATTCACCAGATGGGAAGTACTAGAAAAAGACTGAGTTGTATGTGTGCATGGGGGGGGGAGGGGAGTAGATAATGAGTTTGGGTTAGGGCATGTTGTATTCAGATGCCCTTGAGAAATCCAAGAAGAAATATGCAGAAAGAAGTTAAGGAAGCAAGTCTGAGAAGAAGTCAAAATTGGAAGTGAAATCTGGGAGTCATTTTCATGAAGTTAATTAAAGCCATGAGTATAAGTAGAGAGAGTACAAAGTTAAAGGAGAAAATGAAGCTGGGTAGGGTAGAACATGAAGAATAGAGTGTGGTCCAAGAGGTAAGAAGAAAATACAGATGGTCCAAAAGCTTCCTAGCAACCTAGCAAAAAACATTTCAGGAAGGAGCGTGTGACCAATGGTAGCAAACACTGGAAAGGTCAAGAAGGATGAGTTTTAGAAATAGGTCCTTTGAAATAATTAATACAGAAACGATTGTGATCTTAGGAAGAAATAAATCAAGAATGTTTCTGCACAGTTCTCTAATTAAAATTTTTTTGGAGAAAAAATATATAGCCTGCAAACATTTGTTTCTCCTCAATTTACTGCCACCAAAAAAGCAATCTGTGCTTTTAGTCTTCTAGAATCAATCAGATTGGAGACTCATAGGTAACTTAGTGGGTGAGAAGGAGTGAGATAGAACCAGCAGAGGAAAGAGAGAAGGACTCATGGCATTGGCCTGGCAGGGCTGGCTCCTTGATACATTTGCTTTAATTACCATGAACTGTGTGGCTTAAAACAACATAAATTTATTCTCACAGTTCTGGAGGCTAAAAGTCTAAAATCAAGGTGGTAACAGTACCATGCTCCTTCCAAAAGCTATAGGAGGGGATTCTTCCTGGCCTCTTCCAGCTTCTGGTAGCTCCTAGCATTCCTTGGCTTGTGGCCACATAGTCCAATCTCTGCTTTCATCAAATGGTCTTCTCTGGGTTTCCTTCTCTTCTCTTTTTTCCTCTCCTCTCCTCTCTTCTCTTCTAAGGACATTTACCATTGGATTTAGAGCCTACACTAACCCAGGATAATCTCATCTTGAGACACTTAACATCATTACAACTGCAAAGACTCTTTTTCCAAATAAGGTCACAACTGTAGTTTCCAATGGACTTATCTCTGTAGGAACCACCATTCAACTCATTATACACTCCCATTCTCATCTCCTAGAACACCATTTTATCTTATAGGAAAGTCTTCCCAAAACTGAAAAGCCAATTATCTTATCCCTGCCCTTTAACAACCAGCCCCAGCCTCATCCAGTTGGGTCACAACTGATGTAAACTTGAGTGTCCTTCCCCTGGCCAGTTGATAAGGGAGACTATTCTTTTTCCTATAGGAAGGTAAATGTTCCAGATCCCAGATTTCACTGTAGCAGGAAAGTAATTTTATTTTGCTAAACTGCATCACTAAGTTCTATCACCTTTTTTGGTCAGGACCTCAGCTATCTCTTAGGATAAATGGCATTTTATGGATATGGGGGAGGGGAGGGGAGGGGAAATAACCACAGTTTAAGTACATTCTAGTTTTCCAAGTTCCAAATAAACTAGATACAAAGACCATTTGCACACTAGCGATTCTGTTAAGGTTTCCTATATCAACTACTAAATGAGAATTAGAATTCCAGAGAATTGATTAATAATTTGTCACTTTAACCATGAGGTTTCATAACATGTCTGTGGGTTAGATGAAGACACTTGGTGGCTGCTTTTTCCACTGAGTATGGGAGAATGATGCACATGGTTCAAAGTAGTCTTCACATGAATAATTAATTAAAGAGGTTTTTACGGGCTTTATGACTCAAGAATTGTATCTTCTTTCCAAGATGAGCAAGAACAAAAAAGAGTGCTTCATTTGCTGCTATAATAAAGCAAGGTTTTAATAATAATAGCTGGAATTCCACTCCTCCCAAGATCTCATGGCTCTCTATGTATACATTTAATTTATCTTCACAAGATTCCACAAAAGCACTTTCAAATATCACTTCATTTGGGAAAACTAAGGCATGGAGATGATAAATGACTGCTCAGCCACATTTGGGGCACCCATGAAGAATTTAACCCTTCTTGCCATCAAAAAAACATGTAAGCCTTAAAATTGTCCTTCAGAAGTTTGTCTGTAGCTAAGAAATAGGACACCAGCCATATTTTTCAGGTTCTGTGTCTTGTCTGGTAATCTATGGTTCCCAAATAAGGCACTGGTTAAATCGGCTTGTTAAAAGTATATCATCAGACCCACTGACTCAGAATCTCCACAGGGTAGAACCAGGGTGTTATCAACTATATCACACCTTCCTTTTCTAATGCTAACATTTGAGTCCTCTTCCATGGGACTCCCGGGAGCTTTGCTTGGCTGCCTCTAGGCACCTGGTTCCTGGACTTTCCAGTAGTACCAGGAGCTGAATGGACATGTTTGGTCTTTGATATCCACATCTGGGCCCATATCACCTCCTGGCAGATAAAACTGTGCTGAAGAATGGTCCCGCTAGTCACAAAAATAAGCAGGGAATACCCTGCACCAGGACCCACCTCAGGCATACCAGTGAAGTCCCTTCTCTGTGTCCCAGCCTCCAGTTAGTAGTGGATAAAGCATGAATTCAGACAGCCATGTGAACGTGGGCTAGTCTTAACCTCTCTCTGGGCTTGAGCCTCAATTTCCTCCTCTGAACAATAGATATGGGTACAAGGTGGGGACTGGAACTGTGGTATAAAAGGAGGGTTACTAAAAAAAATCAAATTAATGCATGTTAAATGCCTGGCATGGTATTCAACAATGCCAATTCTCTTTCCTATCCCTGAAAGGCCTCATTTCTGTTACATGCATTCTAGGAATCTGTTTCATCTTTCTATAAGAGCAAGGGCTTGGCAAATCATTCTGTCTGTACATTTAAGTTAGAGTTTACATTTAATAATTTTAACTTCCTGATTTTCCTGGGTTGGTTGAGGAGAACCATTAACTGTAGCTCTTGGTTGAATTAACCACTCTCTATAGCTACTCATCTGATCCTTACCCTGCAGAATTATGCAGGTGGAAAATCAACTCTGCATTTTGGAGTATCAGTCTGGAGGTTTTCTGAATAACCACTGCTTATTGCTTTTGTTCATGAGGCTCTATCTGTGGCATTGCTTTCCCAACCAATACTCTTAAGACTATCCAGGTTAGGGCTCATTTGAGAGTCTTCCTGCCCCAAAGCCTCAAAAGGAATTTTGTATACTCCACAGACATTCCATTTTGCAGCAGGCTACCTCAAACATAACCTTCAAATTCAAAGAGGTAACATCTCAACAAGCAGAAATGTGATTTTATTTATTTTGTATATGGAACAGAGTTTATCCTCCCAGTTACAGAAATTCAGAGCTCAGGAGACTGTAGAGTGACCAACTATCACAGTTTTCACAGAACTGAAGTATTCACTGGACCTGGGAGTTCTCCTTTTAAAATCAAGAACATCATGGGCAGATTGAGACAAGTTGGCCACCTTAGCAGAAAAGGAGTGAGTGAATAGAACACGTTTCCATTCTCTTCCAATTGGAAGAGGGTAAAGTTCTTTTTAGGGGGTCATACACATCCCACCTATGGGTAAAACTTGCCCAGGTAAGATGTGCTCCTTGGCAGTCTCAGGTACAATTATACACTTCATGCTGGACTCCAGACTCTGGAGAAATTCAGGCTCTTGAAACTAAACAGTGTTGGGGAGTGGCAAACAGCAGCTGGAACTTCTCACTTCAGAAATCATGGGAATGTCCAAAGCATTGTCTTTCAGTCAAGCATTATATGGGGCCAGTCTTGTGGTAGATGGAGAATGGGAAAGTTGATGGACTCTGTCACTTAATGGTGTGGCCTTGGGAAAGCATTCTCTAAATCTCAATTTCCCTACCTACACTTTAGTGACAAAAATATCTCCTTCACAGGGCAGTAGCAAGAATCCTGTATGTTAAAAGTGTACACTTAAATGAAAGCACTGAATTCATGCCAATTCCTCTCCCCATCTCTATGCCCATGATAAGACAGCTATTAAGGGATGGTGTGATGATACCCTCTAAACCAGGCGTCCCCAAACTACGGCCCATGGGCCGCATGCGGCCCCCTGAGGCAATTTATTCGTCCCTCCGCCACACTTCCAGAAGGGGCACCTCTTTCATTGGTGGTCAGTGAGAAGAGCACTGTATGTGGTGGCCCTCCAATGGTCTGAGGAACAGTGAACTGGCCCCCTGTGTAAAAAGTTTGGGGACCCCTGCAGTCTAAACATTTCCCCATAAATTAAGATTCTACCAGCCCTGGCCGGTTGGCTCAGCGGTAGAGCGTCGGCCTAGCGTGCGGAGGACCCGGGTTCAATTCCCGGCCAGGGCACACAGGAGAAGCGCCCATTTGCTTCTCCATGCCTCCGCCACGCTTTCCTCTCTGTCTCTCTCTTCCCCTCCCGCAGCCAAGGCTCCATTGGAGCAAAGATGGCCCGGGTGCTGGGGATGGCTCTGTGGCCTCTGCCCCAGGCACTAGAGTGGCTCTGGTCGCAACATGGCGACGCCCAGGATGGGCAGAGCATCGCCCCCTGGTGGGCAGAGCGTCGCCCCATGGTGAGCATGCCGGGTGGATCCTGGTCGGGCGCATGCGGGAGTCTGTCTGACTGTCTCTCCCTGTTTCCAGCTTCAGAAAAATGAAAAAAAAAAAAAGATCCTACCTCTTGGTATTAGAAGTATAGAACATCAGAATTGGGGGGAAAATGTTATAGTATTCTGATACACTATTTTCCAGAATGAGTGTCACTAATGATCCATGAACCTATGAATTATAAAAATCCAGATTCTCCAATCTAGCCATTTGATAAAGAAGCCAATGCCCAGAGTGACAGTTGGTTGATAGACCTGTTAGATTGCAGATCTAAATTCCAATCCTCTAAATTCCAATCTTCTGATCCAGAATTTGGTGTCAAGAATTTGGTGTCTGACAAAGAGTTGGGTGAGTAAGAATAAAAGCCTTGAGAACATTGTACTAGGTGAAATAAGTAAATCAGAAAAAGCTAAGAACTATATGATTTCACACATAGGTGGGATATAAAACTGAGACTCATGGATGCAAATAAAAGTAAAATGGTTACTTAGTGAGGGGAGAGGGGTGAGGGGAGTAAAGAGGGTCAAATATATGGAAATAGAAAATGATTTGACTTTGGGTGATGGTCAGGTAACTCAGTCAACAATTCAAATGCTATAGAGATATTCACCTGAAATCTGTCAATGTCATCCCATTAAATTTAATTTCAAAAAAATTAAAATTAAGAAAAAAAGATACTAACACATTACTAGTGTTTGATTAAAAAAAGTGAAAGTGAGTTTTCCTAGACAGTAGTGGAAACAACAGGTAAGTATTGAACACCTTGGGGAGGCCAATAGAGAAAGGACAGAAGAACTGATGTGAAAGAAGGCAGCAAACTTTACCCAACTAAGTTGGCTTCAGGGTGACCCTAATCAAGAGACTATGCTTGACAGCTTGGTGATAGTGACCCAAACTTGGTTACTTTTTTAGAGGGTACCACTCTGGCTACTGTGATGATTAGTAAGAAACAGGAGACCCTGACCAGGAAATGTAGAAATAGCAGCCCCCCAATAAAATAGGGTTCTTGCACCCACTTTCCCAGGCTATCAGAGGAGCATCTTTTATATCTAAGGCATGGGTTATAGCAGGCTCACCCCATTTCATATTATCTGTAATTTTGTAGTACTTTTGCTTACGCCTCAGGGCTGCCTCTATAAATTAGCCTTGACCCTTAAGTTGGCTCTCCCCTTGATAAATCATGCTGGTAATGTGAAATCACTTTGTAAGCTGGGAAGGAATTGAATGTGTAATTGAAAAGCTGCACCCAATTTGCTTAGCCCAAGAATCTGACAGTTCAAAAGGTAGAGAGTGCTTGCCAAGAATGAATTGTGAAATGAATTAGAAATTAAAGCAGTTGCTACTTTGCAGCTCACGAGTAGCCCTGACAGCAGCAGTGTAACTCCATCATCTTGACCAAGACAAAACGATGACTATGATTTCAAGTTACTTGAACTGTATTTTTCCCCCTAAACTGTGATGAGAGTCAGGATTCAGAGTTAATTCCCTTCGCTGTACTAATCTGTGCAGAAAAATGAGCCTGTTTATCAGGTTCTCGGGAAGTTGGAGATTTAGCTAGATTTAGTAATACCCTATGACAAAGACAAAGTATTTCTAAGAATAATAGAAGCAATGTAGAATGAAATATTCTAAAAAGTGTGTTCAATTATGCATTAAACTAAATGGAAAATAAATTATAGGTGAGATTGCACATAACAAAGATATCTAAGCCCTATCCCTGACCCACTTCATTCTTTTTATTTTTTATTAAATTTAATGCAGTGACATTGATAAATCAGGGTACATATGTTGAGAGAAAATATCTCTAGATTATTTTGACATTTGATTGTGCTGTATACCCCTCCCCCAAAGTTAAATTGTCTTCTGTCACCTTCTATCTGGTTTTCTTTGTGCCCCTCCCCTCCCCTAACCCCTCTCTCCTTCTTCACCCCATCCACCCTCCCCCAACCTCCCACCCCTGTTGCCATCACATTCTTGTTCATGTCTCTGAGTCTCAGTTTTATGTCCCTTCTATGTATGGATTCATCTTAGTTTTTTTTCTGATTTACTTATTTCACTCCGTATAATGTTGTCAAGGTCCATCCATGTTATTGTAAATGATCCGATGTCATCATTTCTTATGGCTGAGTAGTATTCCATAGTATATATATATATGTACCAAAGCTTTATAATCCACTCGTCCTCTGACGGACACTTGGGCTGTTTCCAGATCTTCGCTATTGTGAACAATGCTGCCACAAACATGCGGGTGCATTTCTCCTTTTCGAGCCGTTCTATGGTGTCCTTGGGGTATATTCCTAAAAGTGGGATAGCTGGGTCAAAAGGCAGTTCAATTTTCAGATTTTTGAGAAATCTCCATACTGTTTTCCACAGTGGCTGCACCAGTCTGCATTCCCACCAGCAGTGCAGGAGGGTTCCCTTTTCTCCACATCCTCGCCAGCATTTATTCTGTGTTGTTTTGTTTATAAGCGCCACTCTGACTGGTGTGAGGTGATATCTCATTGTGGTTTTAATTTGCATTTCTCTAATGATTAATGATGTTGAGCATTTTTTCATATGCCTATTGGCCATCTGTATGTCCTCTTTGGAGAAGTGTCTATTTATCTCTTTTGCCCATTTTTGGATTGGATTGTTTGTCTTCCTGGTGTTGAGTTTTCAAGTTCTTTATAAATTTTGGTTATTAACCCCTTATCAGACTTATTGTCAAATATGTTCTCCCATTGTGTAGTTTGTCTTTTTATTCTGTTCTTGTTGTTTTTAGTTGTGCAAAAGCTTTTTAGTTTGATATAGTCCCATTTGTTTATCCTGTCTTTTATTTCACTTCCCCGTGGAGATAAATCAGCAAATATATTGCTCCGAGAAATGTCCGAGAGCTTACTGCCTATGTTTTCTTCTAAGATGCTTATGGTTTCACGGCCTACATTTAAGTCTTTTATCCATTTTGAGTTTATTTTTGTGAGTGGTGTAAGCTGGTGATCTAGTGTCATTTTTTTTGCAGGTAGTTGTCCAATTTTCCCAACACCATTTGTTAAAGAGGCTGTCTTTACTCCATTGTATTTCCTTACCTCCTTTGTCAAATATCAGTTGTCCATAGAACTGTGGGTTTATTTCTGGGTTCTCTGTTCTGTTCCATTGATCTATATGCCTGTTCTTATGCCAGTACCAGGCTGTTTTGAGTACAATGGCCTTGTAGTATAACTTGATATCAGGAAGTGTGATACCTCCCACTTTATTCTTCTATTTTAAGATTGCTGAGGCTATTCGTGTCCTCTTTTGGTTCCATATAAATTTTTGGGATATGTGTTCTATATCTTTGAAGTATGTCATTGGTATTTTAATTGGTATTGCATTGAATTTGTAGATTGCTTTGGGTAATATAGACATTTTAATGATGTTTATTCTTCCTAACCATGAGCACGGTATATGCTTCCACTTGTTTGTATCTTCCTTGATTTCTTTTATCAATGCTTTGTAATTTTCCGAGTACAAGTCTTTAGTCTCCTTGGTTAAGTTTACTCCTAGGTACTTGATTTTTTTGGTTGTAATTGTGAAGGGGATTGTTTCCTTAATTTCTCTTTCTGACTGTTCATTGTTGGTGTATAAAAATGCTTCTGATTTCTGAGTATTGATTTTATATCCTGCCACTTTGCTGAATTTATTTATCAGGTCCAGTAGTTTTTTGACTGAGACTTTAGGGTTTTCTATATACAATATCATATCATCTGCAAATAATGATAGTTTTACTTCTTCTTTTCCAACTTGAATGCCTTTTATTTCTTCTTCTTGTCTGATTGCTGTGGCTAGGACTTCCAGGACTATGTTAAATAAGAGTGGTGAAAGGGGGCACCCCTGCCTTGTTCCTGACCTTAAGAGTATTGCTTTTAATTTTTTACCATTGAGTATGACGTTGGCTGTGGGTTTCTCATAGATGGCTTTTATCATGTTGAGATATGTTCCCTGTATTCCCACTTTGCTGAGAGTTTTGATCATGAATGGGTGCTGGACTTTATCAAATGCTTTTTCTGCATCTATTGAAATTATCATATGGTTTTTCTCCTTTTTATTTATGTGATGAATCACATTGATTGATTTACAAATATTGTACCAGCCTTGCCTCCCCAGAATAAATCCCACTTGATCATGGTGTATGATTTTTTTCCATATATTGTTGGATCCGATTTGCTAATATTTTGTTGAGGATTTTAGCATCTATATTCATCAGAGATATTGGCCTATAATTTTCTTTCTTTGTGTTGTCTTTGCCTGGTTTTGGAATCAGAATTATGCTCGCCTCATAAAAGGAGCTTGGAAGTCTTCCTTCCTCTTGAATTTTTTGAAATAGTTTGAGAAGGATAGGAGTTAGTTCTTCTTTGAATGTTTGGTAGAATTCCGTTGTGAAGCCATCGGGCCCTGGACTTTTCTTTGTTGGGAGTTTTTTGATAACTGTTTCTATCTCATTTGGTGTAATCGGTCTGTTTAGGTTTTCTGATTCTTCCAGATTGATTTTTGGAAGATTGTATGTTTCAAGGAATTTGTCCATTTCATCTAGGTTGTCTAGTTTTTTGGCCTACAGTTCTTCATAGTACTTTCTTACAATATTTTGTATTTCTGTTGTGTCAGTTGTTATTTCTCCTCTCTCATTTCTAATTTTATTTATTTGAGTCCTCTCTCTCTTTTTCTTGGTGAGTCTACTTAAAGGTTCATCAATCTTGTTTACTTTTTCAAAGAACCAGCTCCCAGTTTCATTGATCCTCTGTATTGTTTCTTTAGCCTCTATGTCATTTATTTCTGCTCTGATCTTTATTATTTCCTTCCTTCTACTACATTTGGGCTTTACTTGCTGTTCTTTTTCTAATTCTTTTAGATGCAGGGTTAAGTTGTTTATTTGAGCTTTTTCTAGCTTCTGAAAGTGTGTCTGTAGTGCTATGAACTTCCCGCTCAGCACTGCTTTTGCTGTGTCTCATAAATTTTGAGTTGTTGTATGCTCATTGTCATTCGTTTCTAGGAATTTTTTAATTTCTTCTTTGATCTCATTCTTAATCCATTCATTATTTAACACCCTGCTATTTTGTTTCCATGTGTTTGAGAATTTTTGAGCTTTTCTGCTGTGATTCATTTCTAGTTTCATGCCGTTGTGATCGGAGAAAGTGCGTGATATGATTTCAGTCTTCATAAATTTGTTGAGAGCACTTTTGTGCCCTAACATGTGGTCTATCCTAGAGAATGTACCATGAGCACTTGAAAAGAATGTATATTCTGCTGCTTTAGGGTGAAAGGATCTGAAGATATCTATTAAATCGAGTTGATCTATTGTTTCCAATAAGTCTGCTGTTTCTTTGTTAATTTTCTTTCTTGAGGATCTATCTAGTGATGTTAGTGGGGTATTGAAATCCCCTACTATTATAGTATTGCTGTTGATCTCACCCTTTAAATCCATCAAAGTCTGTTTTATATATTTGGGTGCTCGTATATTAGGTGCATAGATATTTATAATAGTTATATCTTCCTGTTGGATTACTCCCTTTATCATTATGTTGTGGCCTTCTTTATCTCTTGCTATATCCTTTGTTTTAAAGTTCAATTTGTCTGATATAAGTATTGCTACCCCAGATTTTTTTTCATTTCCGTTTGCATGAAATGTTTTTTTCCATCCTTTTACCTTCAATCTATGTGTGTCTTTTTTTCTAAGGTGTGTCTCTTGTAGACAACATATGTATGGGTCCTGTTTTCTTATCCACACAGCTACCCTATGTCTTTTGATTGGATCATTTAATCCATTTACATTTAAGGTTATTATTGATATGTAGTTGTTTATTGCCATTTTCTTCTTTAAAGGTGTATTCCTTTTTTTGCTATATTCTTTTCCCACTTTGATCTGTTTACAACAGGCCCTTTAACATTTCTTGCAGCGTTGGTTTGGTTGTAATGAATTCCTTGAGTTGTTTTTTGTCTGGGAAGCTTTTTATTTCTCCTTCGATTTTAAACGGTAGCCTTGCTGGATAAAGTAGTCTTGGTTGTAGGTTCTTGTTCTGCATTACTTTGAATATTTCTTGACATTCCCTTCTGGCCTCAAGTGTTTCTGTTGAGAAGTCAGATGTCATCCTTATGGGGGCTCCTTTGTAGATGATAACTTTTTTTTCTCTTGCAGCTTTTAATATTTTCTCTTTATCGCTTAGCTTTGGTATTTTAATTATGATGTGTCTTGGTGTAGGTTTCTTTGGGTTTCTCTTTAATGGAGTTCTCTGTGCTTCTTGGACTTGTGAGAGTTTCTCTTGCATTAATTTAGGGAAGTTTTCAGTTATGATATGATTGAACAAAGTCTCTATCCCTTGTTCTTTTTCTTCTTCTTCAGGAACCCCTATGATGTGGATGTTATTTCTCTTCATGTTGTCACAGAGCTCTCTAAGAGTTTCCTGTGACTTTTTGAGTCTTTTTTCTCTTTTCTTCTCTGCTTTCATGCCTTCATTCCAGTTGTCCTCCAACTCGCTGATTCGATCCTCAGCTGTATCCATCCTGTTTTTAATTCCTTCCATTGTGGTCTTCATTTCTGATATTGTATTTGTCATCTCTGACTGATTCTTTTTTAATATTTCAATATCCTTTTTTATACTTGCTATTTCTTTATTTAGGTTTTCAAACTGCCCCTCCATTGTTGTTCTAAGATCCCTAAGCATCCTTACAATCATTATTTTGAACTCCGCATCTGGAAGTTTGATTATTTCCATATCACTCAGCTCATCTCTCAAAGGTGTCTCTTGTGGTTTCATTTGGGTTGCACTCCTTTGTCTTCTCATCATGGTGTTTTATTTGTAGAGTTGGTTGAGTCTAGGCTTGGTGTTGTCTGCCTCCAGTTTTCAGTTGTGTTATTTCTAGGTCTTCTTGGGTTGGTATCAGCTATTATTTGTAATCCACTTTCAGATTTGGGCAGCTTTGAAGTCTTGATTTGTTTGTTTTCTTAACAGGTGATAGTCTTGTTAACTGATCTCAGCAGGGGGCTTCCTTGAAACCAGGAATGCTGTGGGTGTAACCTGAGACGCTGAAGCTCTCTTCCACCAACTAATCTCACTGGGGGCAGGGTTTTTTCTCAGCTTCAGTAGGGGGAAGTGTATCTCAGATCTCCATAGAGACCTGAGTTACTGCCCCTCCTCCCCACTTCTTGTTTTCAGCTGTGTCTTGTTGTGCTGATTGGAGCTGGATAGATGTCCGGAGATCTCTGATCCGGAAGCACTTCAGCTCTGTTTTGTGAAAGGTTCAGTCCCTCCCCCAGCTATGGCCGCCTCCAGCACAAATGAGTCAGCTTTTTTATTTTGTTTCTTGCATACTTTAGCCCCTCACAGTTTGTCCCTCTCCTTGTCCTTTCCACTTGGGAGATAAGCTGGTCTTTTCAACCCACCTTGCTCCCTGGTCGCCAGGGAGCAAGTGGCTGTGAGCAGTAGTTTCTGCTCTTTTTCCTCTGTGAAATCCTCTCTGGGCTCTCAGCCTCACCCCCCCCTTCCGTTCCTGTAAGCAGAGGAGATTCAGGCACTCCTTACCAGGATTATTGTGGCTTCCTCTTTGCTCCTTGGTTTTTGAGAGCTGTTCTTGCAGTTCAGTCTTGGTTTTTCATGCTGATTTTTCCTAAATTAATTTGTATTCCAGTTTGGTGTTGAGAGCTGGGCGTCTGGGCATCCGCCTACTCCACTGCCATCTTCAAAAGGCCTCTGACCCACTTCTTATTGAATATGCTTCATATTCAATATGCTTCATTGAATATGAAGCATATTCAATGGCTCAGAATTCCAATTTAGGCTTTTCCATTATCTGAGAGTCTTCCTATGAAACCTTTTCTAAGCCATAATGGCCTTAAAGCAAAGATGCAATTACCATTAATTTATATGGAAAATTTTTTAGCATTCTCAGACCCCCAGAATAATCTACCAAATCATACCAAATAACACATAAAGCTTAAAATAACACTAATGTATAGTAAAAGCAGTACAACTCTCATCACTTGGTGTGCATACTGCATCTGTAATGACTTGCAGCAAAACAAATGCTCAACACTATTTTTGCTTTTTTTCCTAAAAGCTAAAATCCTCTTCTGATTTCTTTTTGTTAGTGAAAACAGATGCTAATTAGGTCTTTCATAAAAGCAAAGTGGTATAATGGGAACTTTCAAAAAGTGGGAGATATCTAGCTACCAAAAGAAATTGATGATCTCTTGAAGTCTGGCAAATGGGTTTGACATGTAGTAAGAAAATAATAACAATAATTGTTTATGTAAATGCTTATCTTGTGCCAGGGAGAAGTCAATCACTTTCATGCACCTTATAGTTGACACAAAAATAAGCATTCAATAAATGTTGGGTATTGTTACAGTTTTACAGTTCTATGAATGATGTACTTTTATTGTTCCCATTTTGCAGACGAGCAGTATGAGGTCCCAAAACACTGGGTATTCGCCCAGATTCCCACAGCGTATGTTTTGGACCTGGGCTGTCAGCTCCTTCCTATCTGACCCAAGAGGCCATGCTTTACACTACTATGCTGTACCTTCCTGCTCTCTACATTGCCCTTGTAGAAAGCTTTTGTCCATGTGGCAAAATCAATTATGCCACTAATGGTAAGAATCAACATAGATTATACATGTGAATTGTTAGCATTATGTACAGTTAAGTATGGGCTTTGGAACCAACTTTTCTATTTACCACTTCATTTAACCTTCCACAAGTTAACTTAATCTCTGTTTTGTTGAGTTTTATAAGTTCTTTGTATATTTTGGATATTAGGCCCTTATCTGAGCTGTTGTTTGAAAATATCATTTCCCATTTAGTTGGCTATCTGTTTATTTTGTTGTCAGTTTCTCTTGCTGAGCAAAAACTTTTTAGTCTGATGTAGTCCCATTCATTTATCTTTGCCTTCACTTCTCTTGCCTTTGGAGTCAAATTCATAAAATGCTCTTTAAAACCCAGGTCCATGAGTTTAGTACCTATGTCTTCTTCTAAACAAACTTTATTGTTTCAGGTCTTATATTTAGGTCTTTGATCCATTTTGAGTTAATTTTCGTACAAGGGGACAAGCTGTAGTCGAGTTTCATTCTTTTGCATGTGGCTTTCCAGTTTTCCCAGCACCATTTATTGAAGAGGCTTTCTTTTCTCCATTGTGTGTTGTTGGCCCCTTTATCAAAAATTATTTGACCATATATATGTGGTTTTATTTCTGGATTTTCTATTCTGTTCCATTGGTCTGAGTGTCTATTTTTCTGCCAATACCATGCTGTTTTGATTGTCATGGCCCTATAATATAGTTTGAAGTCAGGTAT
Source organism: Saccopteryx bilineata (assembly GCF_036850765.1). NCBI lineage: Eukaryota > Metazoa > Chordata > Mammalia > Chiroptera > Emballonuridae > Saccopteryx > Saccopteryx bilineata. Next base: position 180,585,056 of record NC_089492.1, read on the forward strand.
TGTAATGCCCCTAGCTTCATTCTTTTTCTTTAGGATTGCTTTGGCTAATCGGGGTTTTTTATAGTTCCATTTAAATCTGATGATTTTTTGTTCCATTTCTTTAAAGAATGTCATAGGAATTTTGATGGGAATTGCATTAAATTTATATATTGCTTTGAGTAATATGACCATTTTGATTATATTGATTCTTCCTAACCAAGAACAAGGAATATTTTTACATCTCATTGTATCTTTTTTGATTTCCCTTAACAATGCTTTGTAGTTTTCATTATATAAGTCCTTTACATTCTTTGTTATGTTTATTCCTAGGTATTTTTTGTTGTTGTTGTTGCAATCGTGAAGGGGATTATTCTTTTGAGTTCGTTCTCAAATGTTTCATTGTTGGCATATAGAAAGGCTATTGACTTCTGTATGTTAATTTTGTATCCTGCGACCTTACTGTATTGATTTATTGTTTCTAGTAGTCTTTTTGTGGATTCTTTGGGGTTTTAAATGTATAGGATCATATCATCTGCAAAAAGTGATACCTTTACTTCTTCTTTTCCTATATGAATGCTTTTTATTTCTTTGTCTTGTCTGATTGCTCTGGCTAAAACCTCTAGTACCACATTAAATAAGAGTGGAGAGAGTGGACAACCCTGCCTTGTTCCTGATGTAAGGGAGAAAGCCTTCATTTTAGTGCCATTTAATATGATGTTGGCTGATGGTTGGATTATCATATACGGCTTTTATCATGTTGAGATATTTTCCTTCTATACCCATTTTGTTGAGAGTCTTAAACATAAAATTATGTTGTATTTTATCAAAAGCCTTTTCTGCATCTATTGATAAGATTATGTGGTTTTTGTTCTTTGTTTTGTTGATATGGTGTATTACATTAACCGTTTCACATGTGTTGAACAATCCTTGAGATTCTGGGATGAATCCCATTTGATCATGATGTATTATTTTTTTAATATGTTGTTGTATTTGATTTGCTAGTTTTTTGTTTAGTATTTTAGCATCTGTATTCATGAGAGATATTGGTCTGTAGTTTTCTTTTTTTGTGCCATCCTTGCCTGGTTTTGGTATGAGGGTTACGTTGGCCTCATAAAATGTGTTTGGAAGTATTGCTTCTTCTTCAATTTTTTGAAAGACTTTGAGTAGAATAGGAACCAAGTCTTCTTTGAATGTTTGATAAAATTCGCTGGTATATCCGTCAGGGCCTGGACTTTTATTTTTGGGGAGGTTTTTAATAGATTTTTCTATTTCTTCTCTACTAATAGGTCTGTTTAGGCTTTCTGCTTCTTCTTGACTCAGTCTAGGAAGGTTGTATTGTTCTAGGAATTTATCCATTTCTTCTAGGTTGTTGAATTTAGTGGCATAATGTTTTTCATATAATTCTACAATAATACTTTGTATATCTACGGTGTCCGTGGTGATCTCTCCTCTTTCATTTTGGATTTTGTTTATATGAGTTCTTTCTCTTTTTTCCTTGGTAACTCTTGCCAAGGGTTTGTCAATTTTGTTAATCTTTTCAAAGAACCAGCTCCTTGTTCTATTAATTTTTTCTATAGTTTTTCTGTTCTCTATTTCATTTATTTCTGCTCTGATTTTTATTATCTCCTTTCTTTGGCTGGTTTTGGGTTGTCTTTGTTCTTCTTTTTCTAGTTCCTTAAGGTGTGAAGTTAAGTGGTTTACTTCGGCTCTCTCTTGTTTGTTCATATAGGCCTGAAGTGATATGAACTTTCCTCTTATTACTGCTTTTGCTGCATCCCAGAGATTCTGATATGTCGTATTTTCATTTTCATTTGTCTGTATATATCTTTTGATCTCTGCACTTATTTCTTCTTTGACCCATTCATTTTTTAAAAGTATGTTGTTTAGTTTCCACATTTTTGTGGGATATTTTTCCTTTTTTTTTGCAGTTGAATTCTAGTTTCAAGGCTTTATGATCCGAAAATATGCTTGGTACAACTTTGATTTTTTTGAATTTGCTGATGTTGTTTTTGTGGCCCAACATATGGTCAATTCTTGAGAATGATCCATGTACACTGGAGAAAAATGTATACTCAGTCACTTTGGGATGAAATGTCTTGTAGATGTCTATCATATCCAGGTGCTCTAGAGTTTTGTTTAAGGCCACTATATCTTTATTGATTCTCTGCTTGGATGATTGATCTAGAGCCATCAGTGGTGTATTGAGGTCTCCAAGAATGATTGTATTTTTGTCAGTTTTTGTTTTAAAGTCAATAAGTAGCTGTCTTATATATTTTGGTGCTCCTTGGTTTGGTGCATATATATTAAGAATTGTTATGTCTTCTTGATTCAATGTCCCCTTAGCCATTATGAAATGGCTACTTTTGTCTCTGAGTACTTTTGCTGTCTTGTAATCAGCATGATCAGATATGAGTGAGTATTGCTACACCTGCTTTTTTCTGGATGTTATTTGCTTGGAGTATTGTTTTCCAGCCTTTCACTTTGAATTTGTTTTATCCTTGTTACTTAGATGAGTTTCTTGTAGGCAGCATAAAGTTGGATTTTCTTTTTTAATTCATTCTGCTACTCTGTGCCTTTTTATTGGTGAGTTTAATCCATTTACATTTAGTGTAATTATTGACATTTGTGAGTTCCCTATTGCCATTTTATAGATTGCTTTCTGTTAGTTTTGTGTCTTGTTTGATCGTTCTCTTTCATTTTTCTATCTTTTGTTTTTATTTGGTTGTATTCCATACATCTTTCCTCTGTTGCTATCTTTTTAAACCATGTGCTTCTGTGGTGGTTTTTTCAATGGTGGTTACCTTTAAGTAATGAAAAGTGTTCCTACCTTGTTGTCACAGTTTAAATTTGGTTTTATTGAGTTCTTCTTGGAGCTTTTACTTGTGGCTTTGTTTTTTTGTTGTTGTTCTTTGAGTTTTTTTTGTTGTTGTTTTTCTTTGTATCTGATTGGAAAACCCCCTTTAGTAATTCCTGGGGTGGAGGTTTTCTGATGATAAATTTCTTCATCTTTTCTGTATCTGTGAATGATTTTATTTCTCCTTCATATTTGAAGGATAGCTTTGATGGGTATAGTATTCATGGCTGAAAGTTCCTCTCCTTCAGAATTTTAAATATTGAGGTTCACTCTCTTCTAGATTGTAGAGTTTCTGCTGAGAAATCTGATGATAATCTAATGGGCCTTCCTTTATATGTTGTATTCTTCTTTCCCCTGGCTGCCTTGAGAATTTTTTCTTTACCATTGGTTTGTGCCAATTTCATTATGATGTGCCTTGAAGTAGGTTTTTTGGGGTTAAGAAAACTCAGAGTTCTGTTTGCTTCTTGAATTTGAGGCTTTAGTTCTTTCAACAGGCTTGGGAAGTTATCATCTATTATTTGTTTGAGTATGTTTTCCATTCCATTTTCTTTCTCTTCTCCCTCTGATATACTTATTATTCCTATGTTATTCTTTTTTTTAAATTTAATGCAGTGACATTGATAAATCAGGGTACATATGTTGAGAGAAAATATCTCTAGATTATTTTGACATTTGATTGTGCTGTATACCTCTCTCCCAAAGTTAAATTGTCTTCTGTCACCTTCTATCTGGTTTTCTTTGTGCCCCTCCCCTCTCCTAACCCCTCTCTCCTTCTTCACCCCATCCACCCTCCCCCAACCCCCGACCCCTGTTGTCATCACATTCTTGTTCATGTCTCTGCGTCTCATTTTTATGTCTCTTCTATGTATGGATTCATTTTAGTTTTTTTTCTGATTTACTTATTTCACTCCGTATAATGTTGTCAAGGTCCATCCATGTTATTGTAAATGATCCGATGTCATCATTTCTTATGGCTGAGTAGTATTCTAGTATATATGTACCAAAGCTTTTTAATCCACTCGTCCTCTGATGGACACTTGGGATGTTTCCAGATCTTCGCTATTGTGAACAATGCTGCCACAAACATGCGGGTGCATTTCTCCTTTTCGAGCCGTTCTATAATGTCCTTGGGGTATATTCCTAAAAGTGGGATAGCTGGGTCAAAAGGCAGTTCAATTTTCAGATTTTTTTTTTTTTTACTTTTTTTTTTTTTTTTAATAAATTTTTATTAATGGTAATGGGATGACATTAATAAATCAGGGTACATATAATCAAAGAAAACATGTCTAGGTTATTTTGTCATTAAATTATGTTGCATACCCCTCGCCCAAAGTCAGATTGTCCTCCGCCACCCTCTATCTAGTTCTCTGTGCCCCTCCCCCTCCTCCTAACTCTCTTCCTCCCTTCCTCCCATGTACTCCCTGCCCCCAACCCTGGTAACCACCACACTCTTGTCCATGTTTCTTAGTCTCATTTTTATGTTCCACCAATGTATGGAATCATGTAGTTCTTGTTTTTTTCTGATTTACTTATTTCACTCCTTGTAATATTATCAAGATCCCACCATTTTGCTGTAAATGATCTGATGTCATCATTTCTTATGGCTGAGTAGTATTCCATAGTGTATATGTGCCACATCTTCTTTATCCAGTCTTCTATTGAAGGGCTTTTTGGTTGTTTCCATGTCTTGGCCACTGTGAACAGTGCTGCAATGAACATGGGGCTACATGTGTCTTCACGTATCAATGTTTCTGAGGTTTTGGGGTATATACCCAGTAGAGGGATTGCTGGGTCATAAGGTAGTTCTATTTGCAGTTTTTTGAGGAACCACCATACTTTCCTCCATAATGGTTGTACTACTTTACAGTCCCACCAACAGTGAATGAGGGTTCCTTTTTCTCCACAGCCTCTCCAACATTTGCTATTACCCGTCTTGTTGATAATAGCTAATCTAACAGGGGTGAGGTGGTATCTCATTGTAGTTTTGATTTGCATTTCTCTAATAACTAATGAAGCTGAGTATCATTTCATATATCTGTTGGCCATTTGTATCTCTTCCTGGGAGAAGTGTCTGTTCATGTCCTCTTCCCATTTTTTAATTGGATTGTTTGTTTGTTTGTTGTTGAGTTTTATGAGTTCTTTGTAAATTTTGGATATTAGGCCCTTATCTGAGCTGTTAAAATATCATTTCCCATTTAGTTGGCTGTCTGTTTATTTTTATATCAGTTTCTCTTGCTGAGCAAAAAATTTTATTCTGATGTAGTCCCATTCATTTATCTTTGCCTTCACTTCTCTTGCCTTTGGAGTCAAGTTCATAAAATGTTCTTTAAAACCCAGGTCCATGATTTTAGTACCTATGTCTTCTTCTATGTACTTTATTGTTTCAGGTCTTATATTTAGGTCTTTGATCCATTTTGAATTAATTTTAGTACACGGGGACAGGCTGTAGTCGAGTTTCATTCTTTTGCATGTGGCTTTCCAGTTTTCCCAACACCATTTGTTGAAGAGGCTTTCTTTTCTCCATTGTATATTGTTGGCCCCTTTATCAAAGATTATTTGACCATATATATGTGGTTTTATTTCTGGGCTTTCTATTCTGTTCCATTGGTCTGAGTGTCTATTTTTCTGCCAATACCATGCTGTTTTGATTATCGTGGCCCTATAATATAGTTTAAAGTCAGGTATTGTAATGCCCCCAGCTTCATTTTTTTCCTTAGGATTCTTTTGGCTATTCGGGGTTTTTTATAGTTCCATATAAAACTGATGATTTTTTGATCCATTTCTTTAAAAAATCTCATAGGGATTTTGATGGGAATTGCATTAAATTTGTATATTGCTTTGGGTAATATGGCCATTTTGATTATATTTATTCTTCCTATCCAAGAACAAGGAATATTTTTCCATCTCATTGTATCTTTTTCGATTTCCCTTAACAATGCTTTGTAATTTTCATTATATAGGTCCTTTACGTTCTTTGTTATGTTTATTCCTAGGTATTTTATTTTTTTTGTTGCAATCGTGAAGGGGATTATTTTTTTGAGTTTGTTTTCTAATATTTCATTGTTGGCATATAGAAAGGCTATGGACTTTTGTATGTTAATTTTTTATCCTGCGACCTTACTGTATTGGTTTATTGTTTCTAATAATTTTTTTGTGAAGTCCTTCGGGTTTTCGATGTATAAAATCATATCATCAGCAAAAAGTGATAGCTTTACTTCTTTTTTTCCGATATGGATGCCTTTTATTTCTTTATCTTGTCTGATTGCTCTGGCCAGAACTTCTAGCACCACGTTAAATAAGAGTGGAGAGAGTGGACAACCCTGTCTTGTTCCTGATTTAAGGTAGAAAGTCCTCAGTTTTATGCCGTTTAATAGGATGTTGGCTGATGGTTTATCATATATGGCCTTTATCATGTTGAGATATTTTTCTTCTATACCCATTTTGTTGAGAGTCTTAAACATAAAATTGTGTTGTATTTTATCAAAAGGCTTTTCTGCATCTATTGATAAGATCATGTGGTTTTTGTTCTTTGTTTTGTTGATATGGTGTATTACGTTAACCGTTTTGCGTATGTTGAACCATCCTTGAGATTCTGGGATGAATCCCACTTGATCATGATGTATTATTTTTTTAATATGTTGTTGTATTCGGTTTGCCAGTATTTTGTTTAGTATTTTAGCATCTGTATTCATTAGAGATATTGGTCTGTAGTTTTCTTTCTTTGTGCCATCCTTGCCAGGTTTTGGTATGAGGGTTATGTTGGCCTCATAAAATGTGTTTGGAAGTATTGCTTCTTCTTCAATTTTTTGTAAGACTTTGAGTAGAATAGGAACCAAGTCTTCTTTGAATGTTTGATAGAATTCACTAGTATAACCGTCTGGGCCTGGACTTTTATTTTGGGGGAGGTTTTTAATAGTTTTTTCTATTTCCTCCCTGCTGATTGGTCTCTTTAGGCTTTCTGCTTCTTCATGACTCAGTCTAGGAAGGTTGTATTGTTCTAGGAATTTATCCATTTCTTCTAGATTGTTGTATTTGGTGGCATATAATTTTTCATAGGGTTCTACAATAATTCTTTGTATATCTATGATGTCTGTGGTGATCTCTCCTCTTTCATTTTGGATTTTATTTATTTGAGTCCTGTGTCTTTTTTCCTTGGTGAGTCTTGCCAAGGGTTTGTCAATTTTGTTAATCTTTTCAAAGAACCAGCTCCTTGTTTTATTGATTTTTTTCTATAGTTTTTCTGTTCTCTATTTCATTTATTTCTGCTCTGATTTTTATTATCTCCTTTCTTTGGCTGGTTTTGGGTTGTCTTTGTTCTTCTTTTTCTAGTTCCTTAAGGTGTGAAGTTAAGTGGTTTACTTCGGCTCTCTCTTGTTTGTTCATATAGGCCTGAAGTGATATGAACTTTCCTCTTATTACTGCTTTTGCTGCATCCCAGAGATTCTGATATGTCATATTTTCATTTTCATTTGTCTGTATATATCTTTTGATTTCTGCGCTTATTTCTTTTTGACCCATTCATTTTTTAGAAGTATGTTGTTTAGTTTCCACATTTTTGTGGGATATTTTTCCTTTTTTTTGCAGTTGAATTCTAGTTTCAAGGCTTTATGATCCGAAAATATGCTTGGTACAATTTCAATTTTTCTAAATTTGCTGATATTGTCTTTGTGGCCCAACATATGGTCAATTCTTGAGAATGTTCCATGTACACTAGAGAAAAATGTATACTCTGTCGCTTTGGGATGAAGTGTCCTGTAGATGTCTATCATATCCCGGTGTTCTAGTATTTCGTTTAAGGCCACTATATCTTTATTGATTCTCTGTTTGGATGACCGATCTAGAGCCGTCAGCGGTGTATGGAGGTCTCCAAGTATGATTGTATTTTTGTTAGTTTTTGTTTTAAGGTCAATAAGTAGCTGTCTTATATATTTTGGTGCTCCTTGGTTTGGTGCATATATATTAAGGATTGTTATGTCTTCTTGATTCAACTTCCCCTTAATCATTATGAAATGACCATTTTTGTCTCTGAGTACTTTTTCTGTCTTGTAGTCAGCATTATTAGATATGAGTATTGCTACGCCTGCTTTTTTTTGGGTGTTGTTTGCTTGGAGTATTGTTTTCCAGCCTTTCACTTTGAATTTGTTTTTATCCTTGTTGCTTAGATGTGTTTCTTGTAGGCAGCATATAGTTGGAATTTCTTTTTTAATCCATTCTGCTACTCTGTGTCTTTTTATTGGTAAGTTTAATCCATTTACATTTAGTGTAATTATTGACACTTGTGGGTTCCCTACTGCCATTTTGTAAATTGCTTTCTGTTAGTTTTGTATCTAGTTTGATTCTTCTCTTTTGTTTTTCTATCATTTGTTTTTGTTTGTTTGTGTTCCATACTTCTTTCCTCTGTTGCTACCTTTTTTAAGTCAAGTGTTTTTGTGGTGGTTTTTTCAAGGGTGGTTACCATTAAGTAATGAAAAGGGTACCTACCATATTCATTGTAGTACCCTATCTTATAAGTATTTCTGCACTTCATTGTCCTTTGCTACTGTTAATCTCCATCCTCTCCCCCCTTTTTTTCCTTTGTTGTCACAGTTTAAGTTTGGTTTTATTGTGTTCTTGGTGGAGCTATTACTTGTGGTGTTGTTTTCTTTTGTTCTTTGAATCTGGTTGGAAAACCCCCTTTAGTATTTCCTGGAGTGGGGGCTTTCTGTTGATAAATTCTCTCATCTTTTCTGTATTTTGAATGTTTTTATATCTCCTTCATACTTGAAGGATAGCTTTGATGGGTATAGTATTCTTGGCTGAAAGTTCCTCTCTTTCAGGGCTTTAAATATTGGGGTCCACTCTCTTCTCGCTTGTAGAGTTTCTGCTGAGAAATCTGATGATAATCTAATAGGCCTTCCTTTATATGTTGTACTCTTCTTTTCCCTGGCTGCCTTGAGAATTTTTTCTTTGTCATTGGTTTGTGTCATCTTTATTATGATGTGCCTTGGAGTGGGTTTGTTGGGGTTAAGAAAACTCGGTGTTCTGTTTGCTTCTTGAATTTGAGGCTTTAGTTCTTTCCACAGGCTTGGGAAGTTCTCGTCTATTATTTGTTTGAGTATATTCTCCATTCCATTTTCTTTCTCTTCTCCCTCTGATATACCTATTATTCTTATGTTATTCTTTTTGATGGAGTCAGACAATTCCTGTAGGGCTTTCTCGTTTTTTATTATTTTTGAGTCTCTTTCTTCTTCTCTCTGTTGTGCCTCAAGTTGTTTGTCTTCTATTTCACTAATCCTATCCTCAATCTGGGCTGTTCTGTTAGCTAAGCTTGTTACCTCGTTTTTCAGCTCGTGAATTGAGTTTTTCATTTCTGTTTGATTTGTTTTAATAGTTTCAATTTCCTTGGTAATATATTCTTTGTGTTCATTGAGTTGTTTTCTGATCTCCCTATATTGCCTTTCTGTGTTTTCTTGTATATCTCTGAGTATTTTTAAGATTTCTATTTTAAATTCTCTGTCATTTAGGTCCAAGGCTTCCAATATGTTAAGTCTTTTCTCCATAGATATTTCCACATCTATTTGTGTTACCTCTCTTTCTTTTGTATTTATAATATTCGATTTCCTCTTTCTTATTGGCATCTGAGGGTGGTCTTGTTGATAGCACTAATTAGAATTAATAAAGAGTAAAAAGTAAAAAAAAAAAAAAAAAAAAAGTAAATCACGCCACAAAAAAAAAACATTAATAATTTATTATTTCCCCCTTTTTTCTTTCTTCTCTTTCCCTCCTCTCCCCTCCTCAGGGAAATATTGTGCCTATAATGGAGGGCCTGATTTGGGGTGAAAAGTTCAAGGGGCAAAAAAAGGGAGTAGGGACCTACTAAATGCACAAAAAAAAAAAAGAAAAGGAAGAAAATTTTAGACAAGCATAAGATGATTTGCTTGTAAGTGATGGTCAACTAAGAGATATAATGAGAGGGATAAGAGGGAACCAGAAAAAAGGACCAAAAAAAGAAAAATGAAGAAGAAAAAAATAAAAATAAGTAAAAATCTGTTGTATTAAGTGGAGCGAAGACTAAGTACAATGGAGACCTTGGGTTGGGAGGACCCAAAATCCCACAAAAATAAACAAACAAGAAAAAAACAAAAACAAAAGCAAAAAAGAAAAATAAAGCCAAAAAAAGCCTTGAGTCCCAAATTAACTAATTTGTTCGTGATTGAGGATTAAATGGGAGGAAAGGAAAACGATAAAAGAAAAAACAAATAGAAAGGAAAAAATAAGAAAAAGAGAAAAACTAAGAAAGAAATAAAAAAGGAAGAGAAAAATACAAAATAAAGCAAATAAAAAAAACAAACAAAAGAGGAGAGAGTGAGAGATAAGTGTTTTGGAGTATAACCTTAAAGGAGGGTGAGGATGAAGAAGAGAAATAAAATGTAACACTCATGGGTAGTGTAGTTCAAGAAAAGGGAAGCATAAGATGGGCAGAGAATAGAAGGACCGAGGTGGAGGAAATAAAGGCAATAAGATAGAAGAAACAAACAACAACAACAAAAAAAATTAGTGGAACAAGTTGTAAAGTCTGTGGATTTTTCTTGATTTTGAGAGGTTAACTTCTTCCTTTTTCTTTTCTCTCCCTCTTCCTGGTCGGTGACTCTGTACCTTAGGCTCTTCCCCTGTGTCACACTTAGGTAGGGATTTGCAGTTGATGGGATTCTATGGCGATGTCATATAATTGGCTTTAGTCTTGCTGGTAGTCAAGGCTTGTTGGTGTTTGCAGGGTCCAACGATGAGAGTTTGCTTTCCTGGATTCTCTCTCCTAGTCCCCCCTTCCTGAATTAGCAGCCTGGTGATCCAGCTATAAGGCTGCAACTGCTTCTGCCTGGGGAGTAAGAGGCTCAAAGAGCTGGGAAATCCCCACTCTATCCCCACTCAGTGCAAGGCTTTGGGAAAGGCTCCGGCAGACAGGGCCTCCAGTGTAATCAGGCGTGGGTGGGAGTCAATTGTATTCAAGGTGACTGTTCAGCGCCTAGCATTCAGTTGGACCTCTCAACCCAGGCTTTCCACACTTTGTAGCCTGTTTTGGCTGGGAAGAAGAGGCACTAGTCTGTGCTTGCGAGTAGTGTAGTATAGATCTTATTATCTGCCAAGTCCTTCTTGTTAGCATTTATCCCTGAATATGGAGGCTCTATCAATCAGAAGTTGCCCCCGCCCCTTTAGCGAGAGGCACTAAAAAATATCACGCCTCTTGTCTTGGGTCGCTGAACTGAGAGAGATCTTATCAGTTAGATCCGAGGGTGCGCAGATTTCATGGGTTAAGCTAATTTCAGTGATTGGGTCGCAGCTGTGCTCCTGAGGGTATTTTAGGCTGCCTGCGCACACCCCTCCCCCAACGCTTGATTGTTAGCTTGAATGGCTGGGTGAGGTGCCCCGCCCATGGAGAGAATCTCCCAAGTAGAAGACCACCCTGGAGCCTCTCCCGCTCGCCCTGCCGCTGGCGGCTGGATAGCACCAGGCGCAGGATAATGGGGCACCCTGGGTGTGCGGGCCAGTAGGGCGCTCTGGGCGAGTGGAATGCCCAGGGCACGCGCGCGAATGGGGTGCTCCGGGCACCGGTGGCTGACGACTCTCACTCGCAGTGCGCGGGCCGCTGGGAACGTTAGCGGTCCTCGCTCTGCAACCGGACCGGGCGCGTGCCGGCGGCTGCTCACTGCTCCCGAGTGTGGGCAGTGCTCGCTCTGCGACCGGACTGGGCGCGCGCCCACAGCTGCTCGCGGCTCCCGAGTGTGGGCGGTGCTCACTCTGCAACCAGACCGGGCGCGCGCCCGCGGCTGCTCGCGGCTCCCGAGTGTGGGCCGACTCACCACAGGCACACTCCCTTGTGGCTTGAATGAACGTCCCTGCGGTAGCTTCCACCACACCCTCGTCTCTCAGATTCAAGTGATAACAGTCCTTTCGCTTTCAGTTTGTGTGGAACTCCGGAATGCTCCGAGGATAAATTTTTCTGTTTCTAGTTGATAAATTTGTTGTGATTTAGGGGAGATCTGTCGGACGCGCTTCTCACGGCGCCATTTCCGTGACGTCACTCGATTTTCAGATTTTTGAGGAATCTCCATACTGTTTTCCACAGTGGCTGCACCAGTCTGCATTCCCACCAGCAGTGCAGGAGGGTTCCCTTTTCTCCACATCCTCACCAGCACTTATTCTGTGTTGTTTTGTTGATAAGCGCCATTCTGACTGGTGTGAGGTGATATCTCATTGTGGTTTTAATTTGCATTTCTCTAATGATTAGTGATGTTGAGCATTTTTTCATATGCCTATTGGCCATCTGTATGTCCTCTTTGGAGAAGTGTCTATTCATTTCTTTTGCCCATTTTTGGATTGGGTTGTTTGTCTTCCTGGTGTTGAGTTTTCAAGTTCTTTATAAATTTTGGTTATTAACCCCTTATCAAACTTATTGTCAAATATGTTCTCCCATTGTGTAGTTTGTCTTTTTATTCTGTTCTTGTTGTCTTTAGTTGTGCAAAAGCTTTTTAGTTTGATATAGTCCCATTTGTTTATCCTGTCTTTTATTTCACTTCTCCGTGGAGATAAATCAGCAAATATATTGCTCCGAGAGATGTCCGAGAGCTTACTGCCTGTTTTCTTCTAAGATGCTTATGGTTTCATGGCCTACATTTAAGTCTTTTATCCATTTTGAGTTTTTTTTGTGAGTGGTGTAAGCTGGTGATCTAGTTTCATTTTTTTGCAGGTAGCTGTCCAATTTTCCCAACACCATTTGTTAAAGAGGCTGTCTTTACTCCATTGTATTTCCTTACCTCCTTTGTCAAATATCAGTTGTCCATAGAACTGTGGGTTTATTTCTGGGTTCTCTGTTCTGTTCCATTGATCTATATGCCTGTTCTTATGCCAGTACCAGGCTGTTTTGAGTACAACGGCCTTGTAGTATAACTTGATATCAGGAAGTGTGATACCTCCCACTTTATTCTTCTTTTTTAAGATTGCTGAGGCTATTCGTGTCCTCTTTTGGTTCCATATAAATTTTTGGAATATGTGTTCTATATCTTTGAAGTATGTCATTGGTATTTTAATTGGTATTGCATTGAATTTATAGATTGCTTTGGGTAATATAGACATTTTAATGATGTTTATTCTTCCTAACCATGAGCACGGTATATGCTTCCACTTGTTTGTATCTTCCTTGATTTCTTTTATCAATGCTTTGTAATTTTCCGAGTACAAGTCTTTAGTCTCCTTGGTTAAGTTTACTCCTAGGTACTTTATTTTTTTGGTTGTAATTATGAAGGGGGTTGTTTCCTTAATTTCTCTTTCTGACTGTTCATTGTTGGTGTATAAAAATGCTTCTGATTTCTGAGTATTGATTTTATATCCTGCCACATTGCTGAATTTATTTATCAGGTCCAGTAGTTTTTTGACTGAGACTTTAGGGTTTTCTATATACAATATCATATCATCTGCAAATAATGATAGTTTTACTTCTTCTTTTCCAACTTGAATGCCTTTTATTTCTTCTTCTTGTCTGATTGCTGTGGCTAGGACTTCCAGGACTATGTTAAATAAGAGTGGTGAAAGGGGGCACCCCTGCCTTGTTCCTGATCTTAAGGGGATTGCTTTTAATTTTTTACCATTGAGTATGATGTTGGCTGTCGGTTCCTCATAGATGGCTTTTATCATGTTGACGTATGTTCCCTGTATTCCCACTTTGCTGAGAGTTTTGATCATGAATGGGTGCTGGATTTTATCAAATGCTTTTTCTGCATCTATTGAAATTATCATATGGTTTTTCTCCTTTTTGTTTATGTGATGAATCACATTGATTGATTTACGAATATTGTACCAGCCTTGCCTCCCCAGAATAAATCCCACTTGATCATGGTGTATGATTTTTTCCATATATTGTTGGATCCCGTTGGCTAATATTTTGTTGAGGATTTTAGCATCTATATTCATCAGAGATATTGGCCTATAATTTTCTTTCTTTGTGTTGTCTTTGCCTGGTTTTGGAATCAGAATTATGCTTGCCTCATAAAAGGAGCTTGGAAGTCTTCCTTCCTCTTGAATTTTTTGAAATAGTTTAAGGATAGGAGTTAGTTCTTCTTTGAATATTTGGTAGAATTCCTTTGTGAAGCCATCGGGCCCCGGACTTTTCTTTGTTGGGAGTTTTTTGATAACTGTTTCTATCTCATTTGGTGTAATCGGTCTGTTTAGGTTTTCTGATTCTTCCAGATTGATTTTTGGAAGATTGTATGTTTCAAGGAATTTGTCCATTTCATCTAGGTTGTCTAGTTTTTTGGCCTACAGTTCTTCATAGTACTTTCTTACAATATTTTGTATTTCTGTTGTGTCAGTTGTTATTTCTCCTCTCTCATTTCTAATTTTATTTATTTGAGTCCTCTCTCTCTTTTTCTTGGTGAGTCTACTTAAAGGTTCATCAATCTTGTTTACCTTTTCAAAGAACCAGCTCCTAGTTTCATTGATCCTCTGTATTGTTTCTTTAGCCTCTATGTCATTTATTTCTGCTCTGATCTTTATTATTTCCTTCCTTCTACTACATTAGGGCTTTACTTGCTGTTCTTTTTCTAATTCTTTTAGATGCAGGGTTAAGTTGTTTATTTGAGCTTTTTCTAGCTTCTCAAAGTGTGCCTGTAGTGCTATGAACTTCCCGCTCAGCACTGCTTTTGCTGTGTCCCATAAATTTTGAGTTGTTGTATGCTCATTGTCATTCGTTTCTAGGAATTTTTTTATATCTTCTTTGATCTCATTCTTAATCAATTCATTATTTAACACCCTGCTATTTTGTTTCCATGTGTTTGATAATTTTTGAGCTTTTCTGCTGTGATTCATTTCTAGTTTCATGCCGTTGTGATCGGAGAAAGTGCTTGATATGATTTCAGTCTTCATAAATTTGTTGAGAGCACTTTTGTGCCCTAACATGTGGTCTATCCTAGAGAATGTACCATGAGCACTTGAAAAGAATGTATATTCTGCTGCTTTAGGGTGAAAGGTTCTGAAGATACCTATTAAATCGAGTTGATCTAGTGTGTCCAATAAGTCTGCTGTTTCTTTGTTAATTTTCTTTCTTGAGGATCTACCTAGTGATGTTTGTGTGGTATTGAAATCCCCTACTATTATAGTATTGCTGTTGATCTCGCCCTTTAAATCCATCAAAGTCTGTTTTATATATTTTGGTGCTCGTATATTAGGTGCATAGATATTTATAATAGTTATATCTTCCTTTTGGATTACTCCCTTTATCATTATGTAGTGGCCTTCTTTATCTCTTGCTATATCCTTTGTTTTAAAGTTCAATTTGTCTGATATAAGTATTGCTACCCCAGATTTTTTTTCATTTCCGTTTGCATGAAATGTTTTTTTCCATCCTTTTACCTTCAATCTATGTGTGTCTTTTGTTCTAAGATGTGTCTCTTGTAGACAACATATGTGTGGGTCCTGTTTTCTTATCCACACAGCTATCCTATGTCTTTTGATTGGATCATTTAATCCATTTACATTTAAGGTTATTATTGATATGTAGTTGTTTATTGCCATTTTCTTCTTTAAAGGTGTATTCCTTTTTTTGCTATATTCTTTTCCCACTTTGATCTGTTTACAACAGGCCCCTTAACATTTCCTGCAGCATTGGTTTGGTTGTAATGAATTCCTTGAGTTGTTTTTTGTCTGGGAACCTTTTTATTTCTCCTTCGATTTTAAACGGTAGCCTTGCTGGATAAAGTAGTCTTGGTTGTAGGTTCTTGTTCTGCATTACTTTGAATATTTCTTGCCATTCCCTTCTGGCCTCAAGTGATTCTGTTGAGAAGTTGGATGTCATCCTTATGGGGGCTCCTTTGTAGGTGATAACTTTTTTTTCTCTTGCAGCTTTTAATATTTTCTCTTTATCGCTTAGCTTTGGTATTTTAATTATAATGTCTCTTGGTGTAGGTTTCTCTGGGTTTCTCTTTAATGGTGTCCTCTGTGCTTCTTGGACTTGTGAGAGTTTCTCTTGCATTAATTTAGGGAAGTTTTCAGCTATGATATGATTGAACAACATCTCTATTCCTTGTTCCTTTTCTTCTTCTTCAGGAACCCCTATGATGCGGATGTTATTTCTCTTCATGTTGTCACAGAGCTCTCTAAGAGTTTCCTCTGACTTTTTGAGTCTCTTTTCTGTTTTCTTCTCTGCTTTCATGCCTTCATTCCAGTTGTCCTCTAACTTGCTGATTCGATCCTCTGCTCTATCTATCCTGTTTTTAATTCCTTCCATTGTGGTCTTCATTTCTGATATTGTATTTGTCATCTCCAACTGGTTCTTTTTTATACTTCCTATTTCTTTATTTAGGGTTTCAAACTGCCCCTCCACTCTTATTCAAGGATCCCTAAGCATCCTTACAATCATTATTTTGAAATCCACATCTGGAAGTTTGATTATTTCCATATCACTCAGTTCATCTCTCAAAGGTGTCTCTTGTGGTTTCATTTGGGTTGCACTCCTTTGTCTTCTCATCATGGTGTTTTATTTGTAGAGTTGGTTGAGTCTAGGCTTGGTGTTGTCTGCCTCCAGTTTTCGGTTGTGTTATTTTTAGGTCTTCTTGGGTTGGTATCAACTATTATTTGTAATCCACTTCCGGATTTGGGCAGCTTTGAAGTCTTGATTTGTTTGTTTTCTTAACAGGTGATAGTCTTGTTAACTGATCTCAGCAGGGGGCTTCCTTGAAACTGTAACCAAGAATGCTGTGGGTGTAACCTGAGATGGTGAAGGTTTCTTCCATCAAGTAATCTCACTGGGGGCGGGGTTTTTTCTCAGCTTCAGTAGGGGGAGGTGTATCTCAGATCTCCATGGAGACCTGAGTCACTGCCCGTCCTCGCCACTTCTTGTTTTCAGTTGTGTCCTGTTGCACTGATTGGAACTGGATAGATGTCCAGATATCTCTGATCTGGAGGCACTTCAGCTCTGTTTTGTGAAAGGTTCAGTCCCTCCCCCAGCTATGGCCGCCTCCAGCACAAATGAGTCAGCTTTTTTATTTCGTTTCTTGCATACTTTAGCCCCTCACAGTCTGTCCCTCTCCCTGTCTTTTCCACTTGGGAGATAAGCTGGTCTTTTCAACCCACCTTGCTCCCTGGTCACCAGGGAGCAAGTGGCTCTGAGCAGTAGTTTCTGCTCTTTTTCCTCTGTGAAATCCTCTCTGGTCTCTCAGCCTCACCCCCCCCCCTTCCATTCCTATAAGCAGAGGAGATTCAGGCACTCCTTACCAGGATTATTGTGTCTTCCTTTTTGCTCCTTGGTTTTTGAGAGCTGTTCTTGCAGTTCAGTGTTGGTTTTTCATGCTGATTTTTCCTAAACTGATTTGTATTCCAGTTTGGTGTTGAGAGCTGGGCGTGGGTGTGTCTGCCTACTTCGCTGCCATCTTGGAGCTCCGTCTATGTTATTTTTTTTGATGGAGTCAGATAATTCTTGTAGGGCTATCTCATTTTTTTTAATTTTTGAGTCTCTTTCTTCTTCTCTCTGTTGTGCCTCAAGTTGCTTGTCTTCTATTTCACTAATCCTACCTTCTATCTGGCCTGTTCTATTGGCTGAGCTTGTTACCTCATTTTTCAGCTCGTGAATTGAGTTTTTCATTTTTGTTTGATTTGTTTTTATAGTTTCAATTTCCTTGAAAATATATTCTTTGTGTTCATTGAGTTGTGTCTGAGCTCCCTAAATTGCCTTTCTGTGTTTTCTTGTATATCTCTGAGTATTTTTCATATTTTTATTTTAAATTCTCTCTCGTTTAACTCCAAGGTTTCCAATATATTAAATTTTTTCTCCATAGATTTTTCCTCATCTATCTGTGTTACCTCTCTTTCTTTTGTATCCATGATATTCTATTTTCTCTTCCTTAATGGCATCTGAGGGTGGTTTTGTTGATAGTATTAATGAGATTTAATAAAGAATAAAAAGTTAAAAAAATAAAAAATCAAGGAGTTTTTTTAAATTAATAATTAAATAAAGAAACAAAAAATAAAATAAAAATTAAAAAAAAGAAAATTATTCCCCCCCTCTTTTTCTCTCCTCTCTTCTCCCCTCTTTCTTGAGAAAATTTTGTGGTGTACTCTGAATTATATTGTACTAAATAGAGCAAACAATGCCTGTAATGGAGGGCCTGAATTGGGGAGAAGTAATAAAAGGGCAAAACAAACAAACAAACAAAAACAGGAAAAAAAGGAGGTGTGGGCCCACAAAAAGCAAATAAGGAAAAAATTTGATTCAAGAATAAAATGATTTGCTTTTAGGTGTTGGTTGACTAAGAGTTATGATGAGAGGAATAAGAGGGAAACAGGAAAATGGTGGGACAAATTAAAAAATTACTATTGTATTTAGTGGAACAAGAACTAGATAAAATGGAGAGCCAGGGATGGGAGCACTGCTAGTGAGTTGAAAAGGTAAAATAAAAAAACCCAAAATGCCACAAACATAAGTTTCAGTCCCAGATAAGATAATTTGTTCGTTATTGAGGTTTGAATGAGAGGAGACGTAAAGGAGAGAGGAAGAAACTAATATAGAGGGAGAAAAGAAAAAGAGAGAGAGAGAAAAAAAAGAGGGAACCACTAAAAGAGGAAAAAAGAGGAGACAGAGAGAGAGGGAGAGAGTTAAGGGTTTTGGAGTACAACCCTCATAGAGAGAAAGGAAGAGGAAAGAAAAGATAATGGGAGATGTAACACTTATGGGTAGTGTAGTTAAAGGAGAGTAGAGAGTAAAACCGGCAGAGAGTTAAACGACCAAATTGGAGGAGGAAAAAAATATATCAGGAATGAAGATAAGAGAAACAAACGAACAAATATAATAAAATGGGATAGGTTATAAAGTCTGCAGATTATTCTTGATTTTGAGAGGTTATCTTCTTGCTTTTTCCTTTCTCTCCCTCTTCTTGGTCGGTGATTCTGTACCCGGGTTCTGCCCCTTTGGCACGCTCAGGTAGGGTTTTGCAGTTCATAAATCTCTATGGCGATGTCATGTATTGTGCTTCAGTCTCGTTGGCAGTTGAGGCTCATTAGCATTTATAGGCTGCACCAGTGAGAGAGTCCATGTTCCTGGAGCCTCTCTCCTAGTCTTTCCTTCCTCAATTAGTAGCCTGATAATCCAGCTATGGGGTTGCTGCTGCCTCTGCCTGGATAGTAAGAGGCTCAAAAAGCTGGCAAATCCCCACTCTATTCCCACTCAGCACAGGGCTCTGGGTAAGGCTTAGTCAGTCAGAGCTGCTAGCATAATCAGGCGGGGCTTCTGCCCACTCAAAGACCTCTGGCTCTGCCGCTCTGTCCGGTAACACGGGCGGGCGCGCACTGCCGACACAATCGGAGCAATCTCTCACTCACTATCTGCGTACAGACCAGGATATCCGGCCAGCAGTCTCACCCTCTGAGTGAAACCCCCACCCGCACAAAAAAGTTCCAGCATTGGAATTGGCTCTCTCTCCGTCCTCGTGCGCAGCTTTTTCAGGGTGCTGGGGTGGCCCGAGATTCCGCTTTTGGCCCACACAAAGGCCCCTGACTTTGCCCCTCTGTGAGATAACATGGGCTCCCAGTCCTGAGGTGCTGGGAGGAATCTCTTGCCCACTCTCCGTGCACGCCGACCAGGATATCAGACCAGCCGCCTCACTCTCTGAGTGAAACCCCCACCCGCACGGAAAAGTTTCAGCGTTGGAATTGGCTCTTACTCCCTTCCCGTGTGTGGCTTTTTCAGGGTGCTGGGGCGGCCTGAGATTCCGCTTCTGGCCCACACAAAGGCCCCTGACTCTGCCCCTCTGTGGGATAACACGAGCGCCCACTGCTGAGGCACTCAGAGGAATCTCTCACCCACTATCTGCGTGCGCCGACCAGGAGATCAGGGAAAATGGCTGCCCCACTTGTCTTTCTTTGTCTGGGTTTGGCACAAGTGTTAGCTTGTATTGACTGGGTTGCCACAGGCACAGTTTTTCCTCGGCTTGGATCTCCATGCCACAGCCTGGTTTGGCCGTTTGTGCCGCGGTCTGGATCTATCCACCCCTTTTGCCCACCTCAGTTTCTATATTCTCAGTTCCCAGTGAGAGCAGCCCTATTTAGGTTAGTGAGGAAGGCAGAGTATTTCTTACTCCCTATTTCCTTCAGGGTTTCATCATATATTTAGCCAATTTTTCGCTCAACCATACCTTCGGGTGTATTGGGAAACATCTGGAGGCTCCAAGGATAGGTTTTTCTGTTTCTGGTTGAAGATCTTGTTGAGTTTTGGGGGAGATTTATCGGTATCGCTTCCCACTGCACCATTACTCTGACGTCATCTCTAGAATATTTTATTAGGATAGTATTTTAAATTGAATTTATTGGGATGACAGTGATTAATAAAATTACATAGGCTTCAGGTGAGGGCAGATAAATATTAAGTAAAATGCTCAGGAAACACCTCTCTAATAAGTGGTTATCTGAGCAGAGAGCTGAATGAAGTGAGGGCATGAGTCATGCTGAAGTCTGGGGAAGAACATTTCAGGAAGAACCAGCAGCAAGTACAAAGGCCCGTGGCAGGAGATCAGTGTGACGGGCACAGTGACTGGAACAGGAAGTGGTTCAAGATGAGGCCGGAGAGGTAAGAAAGGGCCAGAGCAGGTAGGGTCTCATATAGTACTGTAAGGATTTTGGGCTTTTACTGTGACTGAGATGAGGAGCTATTAGAAGGTTTTGAGCAGAGAAATGACACGACATGGGTATTTAAAGGCTGCAGTCTGGAAAGTAGACAGTGGAATCAAGGTGGGGGCAGGGAGATGAGTTGAGTGGCCAACACAACAATCCAGGAAGGAGATGGTGGCTGTTTGAACTAGACAGTTAATGTGAGATTGGTGAGAAGTGGTCAGATTTGGGATATGGAGCCAGTAGAATTTGATGATTTTTGTATATAACATATTACAAAAAGAGAAGCTTCCAAAATTTGGGGACCAAGAAACTGAAAAGTAAGGTGACCATTTACTAGGATGGGAAAGATGAGAAGTAGCCCTTGGAGAGGCAGATGGCCTCGGTTTCTCAACATGTGAAGGTTAAGATGTCTGTTACACAGCTCCGAGGAAATATTCACTAGCCAGCCTGTGCCAGGCCAGGAGTGAGGCTGTGCCATAGGTGGGAAGTTCTGTGGACTTGGAAATGCTGAGTGAAGCAGGACAGACTGCCTTACTCTAGGACTCCTTAAAGTTTTTAACCCAAAATACTTTGTAAACATCCAAGGGAAGAATTTAATTAAATGTTACCAAACTTATGTAACTTATTAAGTTTATCATACCTATTTTGGGGAGCTTTCAGTCCCATTATTATTCCATAGAATACCCTTTGGAGAATACTGTTGAAGACAGTGAATACTAATTTTTAATATCTCTCACCTTGAAGCCAAATAGTGTGCAAAGCAATATGATTTTGGAATTTATTTCTTTTCATCAGCCCTTGATTACTTCTATGTTTCTCTGCACTTCCCCTGTGAATTAATAGAACCTCGTTCTAGTTTGAAGTAAAGATTTTTTTCCATTTTTCTGTATAAATTAAACTTCCAAGATCTTCACCAGTTCACCCTTTGGGGGAAGCAATCAAGTCAAGTTTCTAAACCTGCAGAATGAAGGGCCCAACATCACAAAGTGCAGGTTGAAACAGTTTGAAGTACCATTATCCATTATTTTTCTTCAACTCAGTGATCTTACAGATTCAGAACACCACCTCTTATATCCATCATGATGAGTTTTAGCCTCTTGTCCTATCACCACTGATCATAGTACTCCAGAATAAAGCAGGTGTGTTCAGGGTCTTTCACAGTCTGGCCCAGCGCACTTTCCCTGCCTTACCTCCCACCATGCCCCCAAGACACACAGAGCAGCTCCTTCTACACATACATAACCTCCTACACCTCCATACCTTTGCACATGCTGGAATCTTGCCTTGTTAAAACAGGTCCCATCTCTCTTCACCCCTATCCAAACTGGCATCTCTTATGAGACTTATCAAAAACGGAAGGGGCTTTAAGAACCTCCCTTGTGGACCCCTCAAGCAGTCAGATCTCCTCAGAAATCAGGTATTCCTGGGCTTTGGGAGCCTGGAGACACAATGGAAAACTCCAGATCATCTGAGTGAGAGCCTCCTGCTCTCAGCCCCTACGATGCCTACCATGAAAGTTCAGCATCTGGTTTTAGGAAAATTCTGCAGAAGGTTAATGACATTGATTGCACTGTGTTGGGCAGATAAAATGTATTATGCTCACTTTGTTAAAGATTACGCTGCCCACGAGGAGGCCATCGCCCAGGTGATATTAATGTGTATTGGGGTGGGCTAAAGGCAAGCAGAATCCTTGTAGCCTGGGGCTTGGTTTTGGGATTAAGCCTTTCCTACCCTTTTTTGATGTGGAGTGGTACAACCCAATCATGCCTCAGAGAAGTGACTTTGTATTAGAGACTTCCCTATTTTGTATATTGGATTAAAGGTTTGGATTTCTACACTATAAAATAGGGGCAGAACAGGAGCTTGCGCTCTTGGTTCCTGGATGATTAGCATGAGAGAGCAGAGGGAGCAGAGCAGAGAGCAGAAGGAGGCCACGTGGAGGAGAGAAGCAGCAGCCAAGATGGCGGAGTGCTGAGTGAGATGCCAGTTTGTGTAGAGTTTGTATCTGGGATAAGGAAGGAGATAGGGAACTGAGGAGAATAAGGCTGGTGAGCTAGAAACCTTTGATTCTAGGAAACTCGGGTAAGTCAGTGGCTTTGTGAGCACTGAATGTGAGTGGGTTTTGGAGCCCAGTGTGTGTTTTTACTTGCCCGCCGGGTGCAAGCTAGAATTAAAGACTATGGCCCACCAGTTTGTGGCTCCGTTGTTTCTCTACCGACTGTCCGAATCCAATGCGAACCTGCATGGGCTGGGCAGCTGTGATGGTGGCCCTGGCCCTGGCTGCTGGCTTTACACACTGATTCTTAACAATTTACCTGGCCAAAGAACCAAACCCATGGAGCCTGCAATGTGGTGCAGCAAAATCTTATGAAACTGAAGCTCAAATTTGACCAGGAACCAAATGGAGTTTTAGGGGCCAAGTTAGTTGTGTCTTAGTGCTCATCAGAAGCTAGACTTCATGAAGCTTGTTCTAGAGCTCAGTTATTCTTTCTATGTCTGCTTCCCTCTGAATCTATTCAAATCTGCTGCTCTACAAGTTGCCAAACCTTTCTTTCTCACACATTCATACTCTCAACAACTGAGATTCTCATTTTCAGACAGCCTCAGGGGCCCTGAAGGCCTTAAAATGCTTCCTCTTGGTCAGGTGCTCTCACCTTAACTACATAGTTATGGTCATAGAGGTCACCAGAGCAGAACCTTCAGCAGTGACTAGAGCCATAACAAGTATTACAATGGCTTGTCAAGTTCAAGCAAGCACCTTTCTTCTGTTTGGAGAAATCCCTAATGTATCTACAGTATATCCCTGAACAGCCATGATGATCTGCTTCCACTTTTTGTAGCATTTACTCTCCTAGTTCCCCAGATGCTGGGTCTGTGGCTCCCTGGAGACAGTACTCCTGTGGCCCTTGCCTTCACCATCCTGAGGGCAACTCAGAACTGCACTGGTTAGCTTGATCTATAACCACATGTCAGAGTGCTGCTGTCCTCATCCAACTCACCCTAAACCCTGCTAGAACCCACAATGGAGTTTCCAGTAGCATTTCTTATGATTCAAGTCTTTTCCTTTAATTTGCTTGTTTGCTTCCTTAAAGCTCATTCATTCTGAAAGAACCTGACAAACTCAGGAGGTGAGACCAAAAGACTGTTTGACCACCACCTTCAAAAGCATATTTCTCTGTCAGTCTCTAGCCAGTATCCCAAACCAGGTTGTGCATTTCCTTCTCCTTGAGTTAAGTTTATTCTCCCTCAAGGGCACCACCTATGGAGTGAACTGCTTATAAATCTCAGCATGAAGCTCAAGCATCAGCAAACTTTTCCATGGAGCCATTGTCTGCCCAGGAAGCTTATCAATCTCCCATCACCAATGGCATCAGTGCCCTTTGTCCTACCTACTCCGCTGTCACCTCCGCTGTGCTCCTGAATAGATGAAAGCTCAGAGCCCAACTCCTCTCTCTTGCTCCAGGGCAATACAATTCTGATTATTCTGATTATCCTAATAGTTGCCATTTATATTGTAATTACTTCAGAGGAAAGAAAACCAAGATTTGCTGACACCTGGTATGACCCAGGTTTTGTATTTGATGCTTTAGGAACATAATGTTATTTAATTCCTGCCCCATGAGAGGGATATAATTATCTCTATTTTACACATAAGGAAATAACTCAAAGAACTGACGTGTCCTGTCACAAAATCACATGACTGATGAGGCCCAAGCAGGGTTTCACACCCAGCCAGTCTGCCTGACATCGGGTTCCCCTGCACCATGCTGTTTCATGATTATTTATATGTCTACCCTTTCCTGCCCCCCACCTACTGTGAGCTCCTCCTTGACAGTGACTGTGTGTAATTTGTCATTGTATCTCCACTGCATCTGTCACATTGAAAGTAGGGACTCAAATAATATTTTTTCAAGGGAAGGAGCAGAGTGGGAGGGAGGAAGGGAGGAAGAGTAAGGGCCTTGGCTTTTACCTTGTTCTTGTAAGTGCTTAATAAATGTTCATGAATGAGTACCAAGGTTGAGAGAAGCCCTCTAAGCTATTGCCTGAGGCAGTCGCACGAGCTGATTGGCAGTACTCAATTTATCAGACTCCTTCATGCAAGCATGTGAAACAGAGCAAGAATGATGAAGCTGGAACTAATGTAATTTCAGATGAATCCATTAGAGTCCCTGTACCGCTGGAAACTGGGATGCAGAATTAAAGTGCTTTTCATAATTTATAGTCAAACACAAATGGAATGTGAAAAGGGAAACCCTTGCTTTATATTCTGATGCCTTTCCTCTCGCCCTGGAATTAGTTATCAAATGGTGATAGCTTCAGTAAGGGGAGAAAGCTGGGTTGACTTAGGAGCAATTCTTTCCCCAGTGAGCATTAGATGAGTGGACTTACCCAGCTCTCCTTGGGTCTTTCAGTTTTATGATTATATTGTTTGGGTGAGAGGAGGCAGGAGAGAGGAGGCATCCAGACTGGGGAAGCGTCTGTCTGATGAAATGCTGTCAGGACCAAGGGAGTGTAGAGAAAGGCTGGGATCTATTCTTCATTGTCCTGCACCCCTCCCTGAGACACTATAATGAATTAATAAATCAG
Source organism: Saccopteryx bilineata (assembly GCF_036850765.1). Taxonomy (NCBI): domain Eukaryota; kingdom Metazoa; phylum Chordata; class Mammalia; order Chiroptera; family Emballonuridae; genus Saccopteryx; species Saccopteryx bilineata. The sequence goes on from NC_089492.1 coordinate 180,610,104, forward strand.
TGCATCTGAAGGTGTGGATGTTTCCACAGCCTCTGTACATAAGAGAGGTCAGCTGAAAAAATATGAAGTCCACATCTATGAAGCTCTGTTTATCAGGATAGTCCAGGAATTTCTGCTTGCAGCAGAAATGGAGAGGGAGAGAGAAGAAAAGAGAAATTGAGATTTAATTTATTATGTCTGGGAAGAAATTGGAGGGGGGTTCAAAAAGTTCAAGTCCGTCAAGGCATTTCTCCAACTCTCAAGACTTCCCAGGTTTTAGGCTCATAGGATTTTGGAGGCAGAAGGTATCTTCCATGTGTTTCCCTTATTTGTAGTGGAGGAAACTTGGACCAAAGGGACAGAAGTTTGCAGAAAAAAGAGGCAGAGCCCAGGTTAACTGAGGCCAGCCTGCTTTGCCATGCCACTAATGAAAAAGAGCCTGTATATCCTATGTACTCAGTTCCATCTTATTCTGTTCTGAGTTCTGCCAGCACCCCCGATTCAAGCTCCTTCTTAAAATAACTACAATTCCTACTCTTTACAGATTTGCTTTAACTTACCAAATGAGGTAATATATGTGGGAAAAAAATGTTTTGCAACTTTTAAGACTCAAATGCGATAACAGATGTGGGATGAAAATGTTTTGCATATTGTAATCCCTGTAAGGTGCCATAAACCACTATGCAAATATTATCACTATAAATGCTGTTGGCATTAAAAAGAATTTACCCCTATTGCACCATCAGTGTAAATAATAACAGATTTCCATTCTTCGTATGTAACTTTTCACTTGACATTTTCTTTTTAATCTTCTAATACTTTTTCTATGTTTTCTTTTGTTTTTTTTCTCATTATACAATAAAGTAATATACATTCATTAAAGGTAATTTTAAAATATCAAGACATAAAGAAAAATGTCACCCACAGTCCCAAAACCCAAAGACAGTCACCATTAATCTTTTGATATATTTTTATTCAGTTTTCCCCCATGAATATTTTAGTAGAGTTATGATCATATGGAATTGAACATTCTATTCCTTATTTTTTTATTTAACATTATAACATATTCTTTCCTATGTTACTAAAAACTCTTTTGAGAATGTCTTAATGGTTGTCTAACATTTTTTTTATAGGTATACTATAGTCTGCTTGGACATTCTTTCTTGTTGGCTATTAGGTTGTCTCCATATATATATACTAGAAAGCCCGGCGGTCATACAAAATGACCGCCGTTCTAGATATTATAAATTGTAATTAAAATAATTTGTGCAAAGGTGTCTGATAATTCAAACTGAATACCCAGGGCAGGCGGCGAGGACACCCCTTTGCTTACTGCCCCATGGGGTTTCCCCCTTCTACTTGCTTAATTGCTTAAAGTAGAGTGCAACGAAGGAAACCACTGGCGGCACATTTCTTAAGAGCCACCGCTAGCTCAATAAACAAAGGTGATTTAAATAATAAAATGTTAATTCACATGTCAAAGATCTCTTTGTACACAACATTTCTTGTGTAGATCTTTCCATCATTTTTCAGCTCTCCTTGCAGAGAACTATCAATTATTGTATTTTTAATTTTACATCCGTTCTTTCACGAACTCTTGAACAGGCTACATAAAGTTGACCATGTCCAAATGCAGGCTCAGGTAAAAAAATGCCAACAGAGGAATGCTCAAAAATTAAAGCTTCTCCGTTTGAAACTGTTTTAATCCTTTTTGCATTTCGGTCAGCATTACTCTGTCGTTTTTTTGCATTTCTCTCCTGCCTTTGTTCAAGGGACTCATTTTGTCGAGACAGGCTTTTTTGTCTTACATCTGAGGCAAGCCTTGTTTCTCTATGCTCATCAGTCTCATTTTGCCGAGAAAGACGCATTTGCTCTGCGACTGAAGCAAGCCTTATCTTTCTCTGCTCAGTGGTTTCTTTTTGTCGAGAAAGCCATTTTTGTGCAGCTGTAGCTCCTTTTCTCTCCTCTTCAGTGCTGTATTTTCTAGGAGGCATTCTTAAAAGAAATTACATTAAGACATAGTTTTTATGTAAAACAGATGATTGCCAATGCAAACAAATGTTCACCTTCCCCCTGACACGCTCAATTTGCATTCAGCCTTAAATTGTTTCAAAAGCAGATGATTGCCAATGCAAACAAATGTTCACCTTCCCCCTGACCCGCTCAATTTGCGTTCAGTCATGGCAACTTCACCCCATTGGCTAGTACAGTTACGCAAGCAACCAATAAGCTATCGGCAATAAACAGACACTTAAGCCGCATATAATAAAGATATAATGCAACAATTAATTATGAATAAAGGTTTTCTATATTTCAATTTATAAACAACATTTTAGAATAGTTTATTTAAAATAGGAATCCTGAGAATATACATTTTTAAGGTTTTGATATGTTCATTGAATTGCTCTTAACGAAGATTTTATCAATTCACTTCTCATCTAGGCTGTAATTACAAATCACCACAAACATGATGGCTTAACTCAGCAGAAATGTATTCTCTCACCGTTCTGAAAGCCAGGATTTTAAATCAAGATTTCAGCAGCACCATGTAACCTTGGAAGGCTCCCAGAAGGAGAAGACTTTCTTGCTTCTTCCAGCTTCTGGAGGTGGCCAGCAGTCCTCGGCATTCCTTGGTATCCAGCAGCATAACTCCAATGAAGCCCCATTGTCACATGGCCCTCTTCCCTATGTATCTATGTGTTTCCAGATCTCCCTCACTTATGAGGACTTAGGGCCCACCCTGATTAACCTCATCTTTACTTGAATCTATTTGCAAAGACCCTATTTCCAAATAAGATTATATTCATAGGTTGCTGGGGTAAGGATCTCAGCATATCTTTTGGGAGGATACAATACAACAAAAAGTGTATAAGAGTTCCCATCCCATCATATGGTCCCCAGCAATATCACTTCATATTCTACTTGCTTTATATGGATCCTCAGAAAAGAACTACAATAGATTTCATAAAGATCTTTACTACTGTTGACCATAGTGGGGTGATTACTTTTCAGGGTGTTTTTAGGTTAAAGTCTTTTTTACCTAACAGACTGGATATTTATTTATGTTAATTTTGAGATCAGCATTGATCTCCTTCTTGTGTGTGTGTGTGACAGTGTCAGAGAGAGATAGAGAAAGGAACAGATAGGAACAGACCGACAGGAAGGGAGACAGATGAGAAGCATCAATTCTTCGTTGCGGCATCTTAGTTGTTCATTGATTGCTTTCTCATATGTGCCTTGACCGAGGGACTACAGCAGAACAAGTGACCCCTTGCTCAAGCCAGAGAACTTGGGTTCAAGCTAGTGAGTTCTGCTCAAACCAGATGAGCCTGTGCTAAAGCAGGCAACCTCAGGGTTTTGAACCTGGGTCCTCCTTGTCCCAGTCCACACTCTATCTACTGTGCCACCACCTGGTCAGGCTTAATCTGTTTTTGATGTTTACCTATATTCCATCTCTGCTGTGGGTTCTGCTCTACCCAGAGCCTCAGGGAGGGAGCATCTATCAGGAGTCATCCCAAAGATGGAAAAGCTCCTGGACATGGGAGTGAGACAAATCTGGGTTCAAATCCCAGTTCTGGCATTTAGCACTGTGTCACCTTGAACATATACTTCATTTCTCCAAGTCTCTACTTTCTCCTCTGTTAAATAAGAACAGAAAACATGGAAGAGGTGTACATGTTTTCTGGTGCATGATATTGCTCAGGACATGTTAGCTATAGTCATTTGTGTGTATTATAGTTGTTGTAATTGGTACTATTTTTCCTTGCTGGTTTTTCTCAGCTTCTGTGTAATACGGTTTGTCCCCCTACTTGGACATGCCATGTTTGGGCATTATTTATGGAACTCAAGCATTTTGATCTGACTCTGACTCTCTGCTACCCAGTCATTTATTGTCTGGGTACCTAACATACACCTTGCATGCCTGGATTCTTACTCAGATGTCTTCAGGTGCCTTGCAGGCTTTCTTTCCACCACCAGACTTCCCCTAACCCTGGAAGTTTGGTTTCTCCCATGTATCCAAGCATATCTCACTACTCCAAACCTGACCTGCACATCAAGAACTGGCTTTGCAGCTGAGCCCTCCTGCCTGGCCTGACACCCAATATTGCACGGTATATCCCCTTAGCCAGCCCTTCTCTTCCAATCAGTGTGGCACATTGTGATTTTCTAATACTTGATCTTTTCTGGACAACACCAGGCCCAGGTCCCTTTTCTTAATCTGTCAAATCTGTTCTTAGTTTAAGTCCTGGTTTTAAGTGTTAACTTTACTAGAATCATCCACATTCCCATCTTTGAAAAGGATTCTTTAGTACCATATACAATAATTGCTAGAATAAATAACAAAATGACATTTCCCCAAATTCAGCGGTTTTCTGTTCAAATATTTTACACTCAGCAGAATCAATTATGGGGAATAGAGTTGGGAGAAAGCGAACAGTCATCACTGAAACCCTCTGGGGCCACAGTAATACACACATTCGCTCTCACCTCTAATCAGGTGGCAAATGACTTATTGCACTTAGTAAGGTAATTATAAAACTCATTTATACATATATTATCCTATGTATGTATGTCACTTTGAGGTGCCTGCTTACAGTAACTACAGTCAAATCCATTAAAGATGATTTTTATCTCTTTTTAATGTCAGAGCTATCTGCTTGACCTCCCTTCATGCATGTTCATGGTGTCATTAACAGTTAGGCTATGCCCCTCAGGATAGCAGGCATAGAACAATGGGTCTTCCATGACCTGGAATTGTGTGTTAAATATCGTTCTTTAAATGCTGTTCCCCACAAATAGGACTTAAGTCTGTGAATCAGAAGTAGTCTCTTTGCCCTACAACACTGTAAATAAGATCTAAATGTTGGCAAACATTTTAAACTGGCAGACATCAGTGCTCTCCTTGTTGTCCTCTCTGGAGTCTCATAAGGACCATATCTCTCAATTCAAGAAAATAGCCAGAGAGTTTCAATAAGTGGTTAAAAATGCTGAGACTTTGGCTCTGATCAAGGCAAATCTTTAGCAGCAACAGAAGAGATGCCTTACTGGGCCTGACCCATTTTCTCCAGTCATGTAGCTTATTTCCATAATTTGTAACTCATAATTATCAACATTATATTATATGCCTACATACAAGCCTACATACACAAACATGCCTATTGAAAACTCCTAGGGTGACTGACATTCCGAATTCAGATTCACACACTAGCAATGGTACTCAGGTTAAGAAAATAACTCCAGGGTGGATTTCTAGAAAACTGGGAGCTGGACTGTTGTTACTGTTATTACTTAATCTTTTTTTTTTTTTTTTTTAGCAGGAGAGAGATGAGAAGCATAAGCATATATAGTTGCATCACTTAGTTGTTCATTGATTGCTTCTTGTATGTGCCTTGACTGGTGGGCTCTACCCGAGCCAGTGACCCATTGTTCTAGCCAGCAACCTTGGGCTTCAAGCTGCATTCAAGCTGGAGATGAGGTAACCTTGGGGTTTCAAACCTGGAACCTCAGTGTCCCAGGTCTACACTCTACCTACTGCTCCACTGCCTGGTCAAGCAAGTTGTTGCTTGATTCTTTTTTTCTTTTTTTTTTTCTTTTTTTTTTTTTGTATTTTTCTGAAGTTGGAAACGTGGAGGCAGTCAGACAGACTCCCGCATGTGCTCGCCCGGGATCCACCCAGCATGCCCACCAGGGGGGGATGCTCTGCCCATCTGGGGCGTTGCTCTGTTGCAACCAGAGCCATTCTAGCACCTGAGGCAGAGGCCACAGAGCCATCCTCAGTGCCCAGGCCATCTTTGCTCCAATGGAGCCTTGGCTGCGGGAGGGGAAGAGAGAGACAGAGAGGAAGGAGATAGAGAAGGGTGGAGAAGCAGATGGGTGCTTCTTCTGTGTGCCCTGGCCGGGAATTGAACCTGGGACTCCTGCACGCCAGGCCGACAACTCTACCACTGAGCAAACCGGCCAGGGCCTGTTGCTTGATTCTTAAAACTAGCATCTTGGCCTGACCTGTGGTGGCACAGTGGATAAAGCATCAACCTGGAATGCTGAGGTTGCCAGTTCAAAACCCTGGGATTCCCCATTCAAGGCATATATGGGAGTTGAAGCTTCCTGCTCCTCCCCCTCTTCTCTCTCTCTCTCTCTCTGTCTCCTCTAAAATGAATAAATAAATAAAAATAAAAATAAATAAGTAAATAAATAAAATCAAGGTCCATGAGTTTAGTACCTATGTTTAAAAAAAAAAGACTAGCATCTCATGGGAAATCAAATGCCATGGAATATTCACATGACTGAAAAAACAATAAGCAGACAAAGGAATGTAAGGCACTTGGGAACCAAATTAGAATATTCTGACATCTGACTGAGGTTAACAGCTAAAATGAGATCATTTTAATAATATTTATTTCTATTGCCCTAAAGAAAATGGGTTTGTGCTAAAGTATAAGCACTAAAGAAAAGGCTTATTCACAGCACCTACAGAACTGCTTGACCCGGTGAACTATTTGCTACTATCATCAAAGAACTGAGAGAGATTGGTAATAAATGAAGAAAGATGAGCTCTTCATTTCTCAGAGGACCAGGGCCTCAGAGCTGAGCCACATGGCCAAGTCTAGCTATGATTTGGTTGTAGAAAAGATTTGAGACTAGAAATTAGGTCTCTGATTCAGGACTGCAGCCTTCCATCAAAAGGCATTTGATTCCCTCCCCAACATGCTGATGGCCTCATAAATCAGTCATCCCTCACACCTCTCTCTCAGGGCAGTCTGCTGGGACCAAACCCAGTGCTTCCATGGCTTCTTGGCTCTCTCAAATGCTGGAGTGTTGCTTTTTTAACTGGCTGGCGGTTGGGAAAGCAACCTGTCATTCTCTGCAAAGTGGAAAGCAATATTTTCTCACACTCTTGGGCCTCTCAGTCATGGTGACAAAATGAAACACGAGTTTCATTCTGCTTCTGAATACATAAAAGCCTCCTAGCTTACAGTTCTCAATTATTTTTCTGCATCACATTATCTGTCCTAGGAATCAAGACCTATTTTAATCTCCCTTTTTCTTGAAACCCATGTCCATGCATGCCTTCATTCTTGAGAGTTGATGTTAAAGAACTGTCTTTATCTTCATCTTCATCATCATATTGTTCATAAGCTACTGGGTATTGACTTAGCTACACTATGCATGAGCCTTTCAGAAATGTGTTCAGCACCCCTACTCATTCATTTGATCTTTTAGCCAATGTTTTTTTTAATCTCCTCTCACTGTTCTATGCATTACAGATTTAGGGTTGCAAACATAATAATTGACACCCTCAAAAAGTTCAGATTCATACAGAAAATGTAGAGGTAAGAAAGTTGAAGATAAGTCAGAAAGAGAAGCTACCAGATAGACAATATCATTTTAGGAGGCTCAGAAACCATACAAAAGCCTTCATTCTTATTAAAATAAAGAAACTTCCCTGTGACCATTCAATGGGAGAATAAAAGGAAATGTTGCCTGAAGAGAAGCAAACATCAGACTCTATAGTGAAGGTTGGAAAAGAATAGTGCATCATTCTCAGAGTTTTCAAAGAAACACCTATAACTCAAGAATTCTATACTCAGTCAAATAGTTGTATATTAAATAGGGTTGCCAGATTTAGCAAGTGAAAACAAACACCAGACACTCAGTTAATTTAAATTTAAGATAACCAATGAATATTTTTAATATGAATATGTCCAAATATTGCATACCTATCCCAAAACATATTGTCTATCTGAAATTCAAATTTAACTGGGTATCATGTATTTTATCTGTCAATCCCAAAATAAAAGACATTTATATCTCAGACATTAAAGAGCTAGAAGATTTACCATACCCTGTATTTTCTAAAACAACTACTTGAGATATTCACAAAGTAAAGAATTCAAAAATTTGAATAAGAAAGTCAATATTTAAGGGGGCTAAGGATTAACAGTATTCATAAAACTAAGTTTAAAATTGTAAATATGATTAAAATTATATAGGTTACATATTATTTAAACATGATTATTTAAGGCTCTGTTCAGGTAGTTCAATAGATAAATTGTCAATCCTGCACACCAGATGACTCGGGTTCAACCCCTAGTCAGGGCAAACAAGAGAAGCAATCAATGTGTACATCACTAAGTAAAACAACGAGTTGATGCTTCTGTCTTATCTCTTTCTTCTTCTTCTTTTACTCTTGCTCTCAAGCCAATGAAAAATAAAAATAAAGCCCTGGCCGGTTGGCTCAGTGGTAGAGTGTTGGCCTGGCGTGCAGAAGTCCCAGGTTTGATTCCCGGCCAGGGCACACAGGAGAAGCGCCCATCTGCTTCTCCACCGCTCCCCCTCTTCTTCCTCTCTGTCTCTCTCTTCCCCTCCTGCAGCCGAGGCTCCATTGGAGCAAAAGATGGCCCGGCGCTGGGGATGGCTCCTTGGCCTCTGCCCCAGGGGCTAGAGTGGCTCTGGTCGCGACAGAGCGATGCCCCGGATGGGCAGAGCATCGCCCGCTGGTGGGCGTGCCGGGTGGATCCCGGTCGGGTGCATGCGGGAGTGTGTCTGACTGCCTCCCCGTTTCCAGCTTCAGAAAAATACAAAAAAAAAAAAAACACCCATAAAAATGATTCTTTAAAACTAATATAAATAGTAATAATTTTGATTCTATAATTTAGATAATGTTCGCAAGAAGTGAATACAATCAACAAGTGGGAACAAACTTTCAGCATATTGAGAGCACATTTCACACAGTGTAGCAAGGTTAGAAAGAGAAATGATACAGCTTATTGTGAGGAATGTGGTTGTATGTGTTATGTCCTTTGAACATCTCATTTGATTTTCACATAAGCCTGAGAAAATGGAAAGAGTTAATAAGGTAAGCAAGCACACACTTTTCTCCTCTGTATAGTGGGAAAAGTGAGGCTCAGAGGATCACCACATGTTTAGCTACAGGTAAGGAGCAACATCTCTTTTCTAAGTTTAGAGTGTTATTCTAAACTCAAGTGAAGTGTTCTGCTGGGTTTGTCCAACTCCAAAATCCAGTTCGTAGTTAAATAAAAGGGCAGAGAAGCCACCCTCACTTAATAAATATTTGAATCAGAACTTGTTATTTCTTCCCCAAGTATCATGTATATTGGTCTAAGAGATGTGGACCCTCCTGACCATTTTGTTTTAAATAATTATAATATCCAGTAGTTTTCCAGGAGAGACATAGTTCAACTTGATATCTAGAAGGTCATGGAACATACATGAAATCTACTGATTGACAAAAGACAAAGGCCAATCCACCTGAGTGTTAATCATGATCCATGTGACCCTACATTGGCTCCAGCTACAGGAACCCTGTTTGTAGGGAAACTGGCCTATCGAGAAGGCATGTATATATATATTACTGAGGAAATACCTAGCACAGGGGTGCTGTCCGTGTGGGATCTTGTTGAAGTCCATCCTCAGTTGGCTGCATCAGAGGATGACGTCAAGGCTATAGCTGGCCAGGCAGTGGACATGATGTCTTAAAGCTTTGGTCAGACAAGGGAAGGAGGGCACAATGTCTATGACCACCTTCCTGCTCCCAATTATCCACAAGAATCAGAAAATGAAAGGCGTGTCAAAATTTAGAAAGTACCAGAGTTGCGAGGTGTTTGAGGGGACAGATACAACGTGGTCATGTGAGCTAATACTGCCTTAAGGAGAACATTTGCACATTCTCACAATTGTAAAATTTCCTTTTCTCTCCATTTTGGTGACCAATAATACTACTGTAAAATACTACTGTGAAAATGATAATAATAAAATAAAATAAAATCCACTTAGAGAGAAAACCAACATACATAGGACAACCTGAAAACTTCAGGGAAGGACTATGTTTCTGAGTTAAAACATTACAAAATAATATTTGCAGAATTATTTTAAGTTTTTTTAATGATTCTAATTTTTAAAATCTGTATTTTTTAGTTGTGTTTAGGAGAAAAAATCCCTGGAAGTTTGAAATAACGAGTTTTATTTTCTTTGTAATTTTATATTTTTCAAGTTTTCTACAGTGGATAAAAAACAGTTTAGACATCAAGAAAAAAATATTCTAGATTTCTTTTCAATTTTAAAGAAGATATTTTTTAAAAAAAAAACAGATGTTGGAAATGTGGTCTTCTTAAAAAGTTATAAATAATTTTAGATCTATATTATCAGAAATGTGACTGTTGAGCACCTAAAATTCAAATTCAGCTAGTCCAAATTTCCATGTAGCATATGCATAAATTATGCTCCTTATGGCTGAGTAGTATTCCAGTGTATATGTGCCACATCTTCTTTACCCAGTCTTCAATTGAAGGGCTTTTTGGTTGTTTCCATGTCCTGGCCACTGTGAACAATGCTGCAATGAACATGGGGCTGAATGTGTCTTTACGTATCAATGTTTCTGAGTTTTGGGGGTATATACCCAGTAGAGGGATTGCTGGGTCATAAGGTAGTTCTATTTTCAGTTTTTTGAGGAACCACCATACTTTCTTCCATAATGGTTGTACTACTTTACATTCCCACCAACAGTGAATGAGAGTTCCTTTTTCTCCACAGCCTCTCCAACATTTGCTATTACATTTCTTGTTAATAATAGCTAATCTAACAGGTGTGAGGTGGTATCTCATTGCAGTTTTGATTTGCATTTCTCTAATAACTAATGAAGATGAACATCTTTTCATATATCTGTTGGCCATTTGTATTTCTTCCTGGGAGAAGTGTCTGTTCATGTCCTCTTCCCATTTTTTTATTGGATTGTTTGTTTGTTTGCGGTTGACTTTTATGAGTTCTTTGTATATTTTGGATATTAGACCCTTATCTGAGCCATTGTTTGAAAATATCATTTCCCATTTAGTTGTCTGCCATAAGAAATGATGACTTCGAATCATTTACAACAAAATGGTGGGATCTTGATTACATTATATGAAGTGAAGTAAGTACATCAGAAAAAAACCCAGGAACTGCATTATTCCATACGTTGGTGGGACATAAAAGTGAAACTAAGAGACATTGATGAGTGTGGTGGTTACGGGGGGAGGGGGGAGAGGGAGAGGGAAAGGGGAGGGGGAGGGGCACAAAGAAAACTAGATAGAAGGTGACAGAGGACAATCTACTTTGGGTGATGGGTATGCAACATAAGTGAACGACAGGATAACCTGGACTTGTTATCTTTGAATATATGTATCCTGATTTACTGATGTCGCCCCATTAAAAATAAAATTATTAAAAAAAAAAAAGAAACATTGATAAGAGTGTGGTGGTTGGGGGGGAGAGAAAGGAAAAGGGGGAGGGGGAGAGGCACAAAGAAAACTAGATAGAAGGTGATGGAGGACAATCTGACTTTGGGGATGGGTATGCAACATAATTGATTGACAAGATAACCTGGACATGTTTTCTTTGAACATATGCATCCTGATTTATTGATGTCACCCTAGTAAAATTAATTAAAAAATAAAAATAAAGAAATTATACTCCTTATTTTGAAAACTTAATTCCAAAAAAGAAAAATGTAAGATGTCTCAATACCTTTTATACTGATTGTATACTCATAATATTTTGCATATATTGGGTTAAGCAAAATACATTATTGGGTTAAATAAAATTAATGTCACTTGTTTCTTTTTACTTTTTAAAATATAATTACTTGAATAATTTTAAATGACACAGTGATTTGTATTTGTTGCTTACTTCATGTTTCAAATGGACAGATGATAGAACATCTACATAAAGGTTACATGGGAATCAGACTTCCTAGACAACGCTACAGGGTACCTACACAGCCCAGGAGAGTTTTCATTGGGCATATTACCAAAAAGTGAGTTATTGCTACTTAAAATTTAAGGTCTCAGTAACAAGGCCCTTGCCAGATAGCCTGGTTGGTTAGAGCATCACCCAGAAGCACAGAGGTTGCAGTTCAATCCCCAGTCAAGGCACGTTCAGAAACAGATTGATGTTCCTGTCTCTCTTTCTCTCTCTCTCTCTCCCCCTTCCATTAAAAAAATTAATAAAGTAAAATAAAATCTCAGTAAGAAGAATCTGAATCCTATCCTGAGAGTCAGGAATCATTGAGTAGGGTCCTTGGGGTTTGAATTATTTTTTTAAATCTTCCTCTACATTGTATATTCTTTTCCAATAAAATGTTTTGAATTTTAAAAAATATAAAGCAGAATGTAATTTCTATGTTGGTAAAATAAACACTACCTACAATTTACAGTGAGTTCAGAGGCAGGTAACAAATGAATATTAAGAGAGGTTCATAGAGGCCCTGGCTGCTCAGTAGTAGAGTGTTGGCCCGGTGTGTGGAAGTCCTGGGTTCGATTCTCGGTCAGGAAACACAGGAGAAGTGCCCATTGGCTTCTTGACCCTCCTCCTCTCCTTTCTCTCGCTTTCATCCTCTCTCACAGCCAGGGCTCCATTGGAACAAAGTTGGCCCGGGTGCTGAGGATGGCTCATAGCATCCACCTCAGCACTAGAATGGTTCCAGTTGCAACAGAGCAACACCCCAGATGGGCAGAGTATCGCCCCCTGGTTGGCATGCCAGGTGGATCTCGGTCGGGTGCATGAGGGAGTCTGTCTCTCTGCCTTCCTGTTTCTCACTTCAGAAAAATACAAAAAAGGAAAGAGAGAGAGAGAGAGAGGTTCATGGAAAAAGTGATACATAAACTGAGTCTGGAAGGATGCTGAACTTTTAGACAAGCAGGAGAGACAAGGCTCTCCAGCAGCCACGCTAGTGTTCTGGGAAGGGAATACATACTGAACACTAAAGCAGGTGGCTGAGACCATGCATGTGCCTGCAGTACCACCCCTCATTGGCAGCTATTTACCTTCTTTGGGTCTCGGTTTCCTCATCTGTTAAGAACAATAATGCTACCTTCAGTGTGTTGTTGCAAGGATCTCATGTAATACTTTCTGTAAAGAGCTCAGCACAAAGAACACACTCACTAAAGTAAATATTATTATTATTACTAATGGAAACTAAAGCTGTAGTGGTAAGAGAGAGTACAGCAGATTATAGAAAGTTTTGAAAACTGTGCAGAAATGTTAAGGAAAATTTAGCGTGCAGGATGAATTAGAGAGGTATCAGCTAGACTCCAAGAAGGCAGTTGCGAGGCTGCTGTGATCCAGGGGAAAGGTAGTGTAGGTATTTCATTTCCTAGAGTTGTTGTAACAATACCACAAACTGTGTGGCTTAACACAGCAATAACATAATGTCTCACAGTCTGGAGGCTAGCAGCCTGAGATCAGCAGGGTCACACTCCCTAGAGGCTTTAGGGGAAGGTCCATTTCTGCCTCTTTCTGCTTCTGGTGGTTCCAGCATGTTTTGGCTTGTGGCTACATTACTCCAAACATCAAGGCCAACATCTTTAAACCTCTGTTGTCTTCCCATCTCCTCCTTTCTGTGTCACCTATCAAATCTTCCTCTGTCTCCCTTTTATAGGGATACATGTGATTACATTTAGTACCCACCCAGATAATACAACATAATCTCCCCATCTCAGGATCCTTACCCTGATCACATCCTTTGCCATGTAAGGTAATATTCAGAGGTCTATCTTTTAAGTAAGCTATCTAACACAAGCCTGATATCTTGGGGCAACAGTTTTCAGCTTACCACAGGTGGTACAGACTTTGGCAGAGCTGATTATCTAATAATCCTGGAGCTTCCAACAGCCAACTAGTAGTCCCTGGTGTACTCGGTCTCAGGCCAACGGCAAAGGGCTGGCATATGTGGAGGAAACAGTCACCAGCAGCTATTTGCCAGGTAGGACTACTTGACCACAACCCAGCAGAATATAAACCCTGAGTGTGGGATAGAAAGAAGGAGCAGCTACGAGAGACTTTCTACAGAAAAATTGGTGGGCCCGCTGATGAAAGATGAAGCTCAGCACACACTGCACAGAGAGAGATTTCACTATCCCCAAGAAAGACTTCAGGACTTGTTTTCCAAGTAATCTGAGACTGAGGCTCCCAGGATGCTTTCTGGCACGTCCTGCATCCCCATCTCTGATGCCACTGGCAGTGTAGGGCTGCCTGGGAAACGTTAATGAATTCATTTCTCAGCCTTCAGACCTGATGAGGACCCTGGCGAGAAGCTGCCAGTGACGGCAATGCATCAAAATAGATTGTTTATCCAGCTCCCTCAGACATCACTAAACCCAGGAGACAGCCCCACGTTAGGAGAAAACAGGTTCTTGGATAGTTAGTGTCCTCACCAGATCTACTAATAGAGGGTTGTTTTTCAGTACCTTGTGAGTTGATTTAAAAGGTCAATGGGTCCTAATTAACAGGTGAGGTTTACTCATCTGCAGACTTGCAGAAGGAATGCTCTCTAGGGGATTTGGTTTTTTTTGTTTTGTTTTGTTTTTATGTCTAAACAATGTTTTATTTTTTTTAATTTTAATGGGGTGACACCAATAAATCAGGGTACATATGTTCAAAGAAAACATGTCCAGTTTATCTTGTCAATCAATTATGTTGCATACCCATCCCCCAAAGTCAGAATGTTCTCCATCACCGTCTATCTTCTTTGTGCCCCTCCCCCTCTCCCTCCCTCTCCCCCCCACCGTAACCACCACACTCTTATCCATGTCTCTTAGTCTCGTTTTTATGTCTCACCTACGTATGGGATAATGCAGTTCTTCTTTTTTTCTGATTTACTTATTTCACTCCATATAATGTTATCAAGATCCCACCATTTTGCTGTAAATGATCCTATGTCATCATTTCTTATGACTGAGTAGTATTCCATAGTGTATATGTGCCACATCTTCTTTATCCAGTCATCTATTGAAGGACTTTTTGGTTGTTTCCATGTCTTGGTCACTGTGAATCATGCTGCAATGAACATGGGGCTGCATGTGTCTTTACGTATCAATGTTTCTGAGTTTGGGGGGTATATACCCAGTAGAGAGATTGCTGGGTCATAAGGTAGTTCTATTTTCAGTTTTTTGAGGAACCACCATACTTTCTTCCATAATGGTTGTACTACTTTACATTCCAACCAACAGTGAATTAGCAGGGAAGAAATATAAAAAAACTATTAAAAACCTCCCCAAAAATAAAAATCCAGGCCCAGACAGTTATACTAGTGAATTCAATCAAACATTCAAAGAAGACTTGGTTCCTATTTACTTAAAGTCTTCCAAAAAATTGAAGAAGAAACAATACTTCCAAACACATTTTATGAGGCCAACATAACCCTCATACCGAAACCTGGCAAGGACGGCACAAAAAAAGAAAACTACAGACCAATATCTCTCATGAATACAGATTCTAAAATACTAAACAAAATACTAGCAAATCGAATACAACAACATATTTAAAAAATAATACATCATGATCAAGTGGGATTCATCCCAGAATCTCAAGGATGCTTCAACATACATAAAATGGTTAACATAATACACCATATCAATAAAACAAAAACAACATGATCTTATCAATAGGTGCAGAAAAGGCATTTGATAAAATACAACATAATTTTATGTTTAAGACACTCAACAAAATGGGTATAGAAGGAAAATATCTCAACATGATAAAGGCCATATATGATAAACCATCAGCTAACATCATATTAAATGGCACTAAACTGAAGGCTTTCCCTCTGAACTCAGGAACAAGACAGGGTTGTCCACTTTCTCCACTCTTATTTAACGTGGTGCTAGAAGTTCTAGCCAGAGCAATCAGACAAGATAAAGAAATAAAAGGCATCCATATTGGAAAAGAAGAAGTAAAGGTATCACTTTTTGCAGATGATATGATCCTATACATCAAAACCCCCAAAGAATCTACAAAAAAACTACTAGAAACTATAAACCAATACAGTAAGGTCGCAGGATACAAAATTAATATACAAAAGTCCGTAGCCTTTCTATATGCCAACAATGAAACATTAGAGAACAAACTCAAAAAAATAATCCCCTTCACGATTGCAACAAAAAAATAAAATAAAATACCTAGGAATAAACATAACAAAGAATGTAAAGGACCTATATAATGAAAACTACAAAGCATTGTTAAGGGATATTGAAAAAGATACAATGAGATGGAAAAATATTCCTTGTTCTTGGATAGGAAGAATAAATATAATCAAAATGGCCATATTACCCAAAGCAATATACACATTTAATGCAATTCTCATCACAATTTGCCTATGTGTTCTTACCGTTAAGGCAAGTGGACTGGAAATCAGATTCTTTCTTGATGATTCTTTCAAATACTTATTAAATCAACAGTGCAGGCTTCAGTGATTCAGCAATTCAGCCCCTAGTATTTTTGATGAGAAATGAATCCTCATTAAAAGTGAATAATTTGACACAAAGGCCAGGAAATTGAGAACTGAGGTCAGCAGAGCAACTTACACTCCATTCTTTGCATAGATGAGGACTGTACGCTTGATCAGAAACTCTCTGGTGAGCATTACAGGAAAAGAATTGTACAAGTGCAATTTGTACTGATTGCAAAAGTGGAGTTTGCTTGCTATAAACACAAGATAGAAATAACAGGTTGTGATAAATCTGGGTCTTATTCCACCCACCCTTGCTCCCGCGATATTAATGTGTATTTATTAGGGTTTTTTTGTTTGTTTATTCTGTTTTGTTTTGCTGTTATGCAGCTATGGAAAGAAAGCTCAAAATTCAAGGCTCATCACCAAAGAGCTGCCAAGTCCTAGTGGGTACAAACACCCACTAGGAGTCACAAAGCCTCTGAAAAACAACCCTTGGTTTCCAGGAGTTAATGTTAGATTCAGGGAGGTGTGCTGTGGCTGCCAGAGTGTAACTATTGAAGGAGCAGGAACAGGGAGTGCTGATAGGGCCCCTGTGAGGCTGAGAACAAAGAAGGTCAGAGACCCTTATCAGAAGTTTATGTTTGAAATTCGCCACTAAGCTAAACCTGGCCCATGTTGCTATGCCGGCCCCTGTTGCTATGCTGCGTGCGACCTCCTTAGCAAATAGCTAACTGCCACATCTGCTTCTGTATAATGCTTGCTCACTTAGGATATATAAGGACCTAGCTGTAAGCACCAGGCGCAACTCTCGTTTGCAGCTCCTTGTGAGTATGGTGTCTCCGGACATCTTGCGAGTTCGCCCCTGCACAGGTTAAACTGGCCAATAAAGTACCATCTACACTCCTGAAAGTCTCCGACGTTTGTTCTCGCACCCGGTGGATGCAACAGTTAACAACCTAACAATCCTCCATTTTTCATTGCCTAGGCAAAAATTATTTCCATTTTGTTACATTCATTTGTTACAGATGCTTACATTTGATTTCTGAAGAGAATAGGAATAAAAGACTGCAGAAAATGCTTCAACCTGTGTTTTCCAGATCCCTATCTCCAGCGAATCCCAGCTCACCTCCCCCTTCACAGACAAACACTTCATTGAGTCTGTTGTTTTCTTAAGAAATGTGTAATAAATCCCAGGGATCAGAACTGTTTCACACTCAGCCAAACACTTTCATGACATGCACTGAGGTTAGACCCACTGTGTGGTCAATCAACAACTCTATCTTCCTGCATTTAGACACCCTGACACTGTCTTCACCTCCAAGTACCCCTACCAGCTACTCCTGGTAGAGCTTGTCATGACTGAACAGAAATCAGTCATTGGAGAAAAGACGGGCCAGCAAGATGTCTGGCCCTAATTTAGGTACCTTTCCCACTCTAAAAGAGAAAGAGGGGCTTGATTTTGAGTCTTGACAAGAGCAAAATGAGAACGAGACAGTGTAGCAGCCATGAGAATGGGCCCTAAAATATCCTATTACCAGGAGTGCCGCTGACCCGCAGCCCCAGTGCCACTTTTCCAACAGTCATTCCTGTGGTCCCTAGGCACAGCAGGGATATGAGGGCAGGCCTGCCTGTGGGAAACACCAGGCTCTGCCCATGGGAAGCTTTGCCAAACTTGCCTTAGAATTGCATTGCAATCTAAGTCACTTCTACCCACACTTCATTGCTTCCTTCCCTTGGGTCAGACTCTCATCAGGGTCAAATGGCTTTTCAAACCTTTCCTGGTTTCCTCCCTTTTGTGTATCACAAGCATTTTTCCTAATAAATTCCTTTCACCTTTAACTGATCTTGATGTCTGCTTCTCAGAGGACATGGACTAGCATAAGTGGGGATCCCAGGAAGGGGCAGAGAGCATGTGGGAGGAGTGTGGGAGGAGGGAGGGGGAGTAAGCTATTCATATGAAGACCTAACTCACTGCCTGAGGCTTTAGCAAGGCTTCACTCAATGCTTTGTAATGTGCCTACCTGGCCAGGCTGGACTATTTTCCCCAGAATTCCTTTCCTCCTGCGATTCAGGTTAGCAACAGGCTGAAAGGGATATATCCTCTGGTGATTGCTGACAGGAGGCGTAGGAGTGGCAGCCATTTTATAGTGTGTTAAGCAGCGGCTGGGCCTGCAGTTGCCTTCCCTTTCCCCTTGGGTTGTTCTTCTTTTAAATATATTTTTCTGAAGCTGGAAACAGGGAGGCAGTCAGACAGACTCTCACATGCGCCTGACCGGGATCCACCCAGCATGCCCACCAGGGGGCGATGCTCTGCCCATCTGGGGTGTCGCTCTGTTGCGACCAGAGCCATTCTAGCGCCGTGGGCAGAGGCCACGGAGCCATCCCCAGTTCCCGGGCCATCTTTTGCTCCAATGGAGCCTTGGCTGCGGGAGGGGAAGAGAGAGACAGAGAGGAAGGAGAGGGGGAGGGGTGGAGAAGCAGATGGGCGCCTCTCCTGTGTGCCCTGGCTGGGAATTGAACCCGGGACTTCCGCACGCCAGGCCGACGCTCTACCACTGAGCCAACCGGCCAGGGCCTCCCCTTGGGTTGTTCTTAAGTGTTTCTGCACCCTGGGCCAGGGCCAGGTATATATTGTTCAGTGTAATGCCAGTGGCCGAGGCCAGGCAGGTTCACAGTGGATTCCGGCAGATGGTAGAAAAGCTGCAGAGCCAGAAAATCATTGGGCCATTCCGTTTAATGAAGTCTCACAACGGCAGACAAGCACACAGGCAGGGGAAACCTCTCAGGCAAACAAACAGCAAAATAGCCCCTCCTAGTGGCAGGCAGGCAATCCACGCACCTGCAATCCCCCATCTCTCTGGAGCCCAACCACCA
The DNA here is from genome assembly GCF_036850765.1 of Saccopteryx bilineata. Taxonomy (NCBI): domain Eukaryota; kingdom Metazoa; phylum Chordata; class Mammalia; order Chiroptera; family Emballonuridae; genus Saccopteryx; species Saccopteryx bilineata. The sequence goes on from NC_089492.1 coordinate 180,629,179, forward strand.
ACCATGCAGCACCCATAGCTTTATATAGACTGTGCACACGTGCCTCTGCCACGTGCTCATGCACTAATCCAGCAAAGTGCTTGTAGCCGGTACACCAGTGAACAAGCCTAACACAGCTGCCCCACATTCAGCAACATGGCAAAGGGCCTCAACTTCTGCAGGATACCCTCCTTTACAAGGTCAGAAGGAAAAAAAAGAACCTTTCAGTCTGCTCATGGTGGGAGGCAGAGGGTTTCCAGATCCTGTTTGTGGAGTTCTAGCCTGCCCCCCTTTCTATATGCTCTGCATTAGTGGAAAAGGCAGCAAGTGGAGACTGCCTAGCTAGCTTCCATAACTGTTAAGCCAATTCCTAGTAATTCATATATTTTTCCATCATATATATCTATATCTATAAATATATGATATATATATGTCTATATATATAACCATGAAGAATATATATAAATATATATTTACTTTTTTTTTTTGCATTTTTCTGAAGCTGGAAACAGGGAGAGACAGTCAGACAGACTCCCGCATGCACCCGACCGGGATCCACCCGGCACGCCCACCAGGGGGCGACGCTCTGCCCACCAGGGGGGATGCTCTGCCCATCCTGGGCGTCGCCATGTTGCGACCCTCCTGGGTGTCGCCATGTTGCGACCAGAGCAACTCTAGCGCCTGGGGCAGAGGCCACAGAGCCATCCCCAGCGCCCGGGCCATCTTTGCTCCAATGGAGCCTTGGCTGCGGGAGGGGAAGAGAGAGACAGAGAGGAAAGCGCGGCGGAGGGGTGGAGAAGCAAATGGGCGCTTCTCCTATGTGCCCTGGCCAGGAATCAAACCCGGGTCCTCCGCACGCTAGGCCGACGCTCTACCGCTGAGCCAACCGGCCAGGGCCTATTTACTTTTTTATTCTATAAATATATTTATATATATATTCTTCATGGTTAAACCAGGAGCGATACACTTGTGTGCTTGTAAAGCCAGTAACTGTAGCCACCATCACAGCCGCCTGGCCTATACAGGTTCGCATTTGATTTGGACAGAGGTAATGAAACAATGGAGCCAAGAACTGGTGGGCCATTACCTTTAATCCTAGCTTGCACCCGGTGGGCAAGTAATACACACACAGTGGGAAAACATTTCCCTTTCCATTCAGGGCTCCTAAAGCCACTGACTCATCTGAGTTTCCTAGAAACAAAGGTTTCTAACCTCACCAGTCTCATTCACCTCTGTTCCCCATCTCCTTCTCTCTGCACAAACTGGCTTCTCCTTCAGCACTCCGCCATCTTGGCTGCTTCTCCTCTCCTCCACTTGGCCTCTCTCTGCTCTCGTACAGCATGGGCTCCTCCTAGAATATAATCACTCCTCTCCAGAACAACGTGATCTCTCTTCCTTTTAAAACCTTTTGGTGCAAAAGCCCTCCCCCAACACATATTAACATAATCATGCCCATCCCAAGCAAGAAGGGCAATTAATATTATCACCTGGGGAAAAGGCTTTCACGTGGGCAGCGTGAAAGCCTTTTAAAAAGTGAGCATAATATATTTTATCTGCTCAACAGTACCCATTTCCCATTTTACTTCAGGGGCCTTGGGCCCTAGGAACTGCAATGGGCACTAGAGCTTCAGAAACCACACAGCGCCAACCCTTTGCTCTGCTGCAGCTCAGACTTGGACATCAGCAATATACAGGGAAGGAAACTGCATCATGAGGCTAGTGTGTGTCCACAGCCCACCTGGCAAGGGGGAAAGATGGATAATTTTGTTTTGTTTCTTAAATTAAGTTGGCTTTGTGTCCCTACATCCTTGTCTGGTAGAACATCCAAAAGCAGTTATTACTGGAACACTTAACCTCCCCACCAGCACCACCACATCCACCCCACTGTATAGAGCAGGAATCCAAGGGCTCACAGTAAGGGGAAGAGGCCTGGCCCTATCACTTCCTTCCTCTTATTTCCCAGGGCCAGTATTTTTTTTTTTTTTTGTATTTTTCCGAAGCTGGAAACAGGGAGGCAGTCAGACAGACTCCTGCATGTGCCCGACCGGGATCCACCCGGCATGCCCACCAGGGGGCGATGCTCTGCCCATCTTGGGGCGTCTCTCTGCCACAATCAGAGCCATTCCAGTACCTGAGGCAGAGGCCACAGAGCCATCCTCAGCGCCCGGGCAAACTGCTCCAGTGGAGCCTTGGCTACGGGAGGGGAAGAGAGAGACAGAGAGGAAGGAGAGGGGGAGCGGTGGAGAAGCAGATGGGCGCTTCTCCTGTGTGCCCTGGCCGGGAATCGAATCCAGGACTCCTGCACGCCAGGCCGAGCCTGGTTCTCTGTCATCTGTCAAGGACAGCCACCACAGAGAAGCCCCTCAACATTGCAATCTGCCTCAGCCTGGGTCACAAGGCTCCAAAGCCAAGAAGTCCAGGGAGCCATATCTCCTTTCCTCATAAAACCTTCCATCCTCCAAGTCTCAGAGAACCCAGTCCTCCCTGGGTCCAGCTCTCTCCACCCATTCCTCACCTCCTATAAGTTTCAATGACCTCAAAAAACAGCCTATTTATCCTTCCTCCTCCCCTGGCTTAGGGAAACCACAAAGGGACATTAGTACCTACTTCCCTCAGGATAAGACTATAATACATACTTGTTTCTTTTTAATTTTTAATCAAATAAGAATAACTTTGGGAGGAAAGATAGAGGTAGACATTGAAGGGGTTCACAAGGTGGGCTCTGGGGTGCTGACAGTATGTTATTTCTTGATCTGGGTGTAATTATACAAATGAATTTACTTTATGATAATTCATTGTGCTATATATTTATGATCTGGGCACTTATCTCTATGTGATATATTTGAATCTCTAAAAATAAAGAAAATCCAAATGCTAACAAAAATATAGAGTAAAAAATATTAAAAATCCTGTTCCCACACTTATCTTCTAACATGCACTTCTCCCCAGTATGCTTTGGTAGCCATTAGTGATATTGAACTTTTCCTTCCAAGCACATGGTCCCATTGCATTTTCTGGCCCTCTGTGGTTGGACAGGGTTGTATGACTAGTTCTGTCCAGAGAGTTGTAAGCAGAAATGTGTGTCACTTCTGGGCCAGGGCATTCAATTGCCAGCATGAGACCCTCTGGACTTACCTTTTCCTCCTGCCTCAGCAATACGCTGTTTTTCAGTTAGAGTTCTCCATCAGCCTTGGTCTCAGGGAACAATGACAAAGAGATTATTCACAGTGGACACAGGCAAGAAATAAATGTTTGATGTTTTAATCCACTGAGATTTGAAGATTGTTTGGTCCTGCATTGATTCATAGTGGGATCTTCTGGTGGTTGTGTGTGTGTGTATGTGTGTGTGTGTATGCACACATGGTGTCTACATGTGTATATCTCTGAAGAGAACACCAAGACAAGAAATTTGAAGTAGAAACAGAAATATTGGGAGGTGGGGGACATGAGTATAGTTAATGTATCTATACCTGTTAAGGTATTTTTAGCTCCATTATAGAAACCCAAATTGAAAATCATTTACGGAGTAATGCTGTTGTTTATATAAGAAGTATGATGATTCCAGGATTGGTTAGTTCAGCTGCTCAACTATGTCATCAAAGAGCCAGATTCTTTCCCCACTGCCATCCTCAGTGTGTTGGGTAACTCCTCTTTTGGTGCAAGATAGATAGCTACAGCAGAATCAACTAGGAGGTAATTCATTCTCTCTCTCTCTCTCTCTCTCTCTCTCTCTCACACACACACACACACACACACACACAGACAAATAAGATACTATTCAACAAAATGTTGGAAATGACAAAGGAGACAGATCAAGCATATTCAGGATATCATGATTATTTTAGCAATTCTGTGATGATGACTTGAAGTCTCTTTTAATTGATATATCTGGTATTAGTGCTTTTTCATGAAACATGAAGTGTTCCTTTTTGGTAGACTGCAAAACCAAGTAGGATCTTTGACAGACAAAAATAAAAGTGATAGAACAATATTTGTGATTTCCCAGTACCTTAATTTTGTCTGATGCTAAGCTTTGCCTGATGCTGAGCGAGTTACTCAACATCTCTCAAGCTTGCTTTTCTTTTCCTTCCTACAAAAGGTTAACAATTGTGCCTTCATTACAGATCTGTTGTGAGACTAAAATGAGTTAATATATATAAAATGCTCAAACAATTTCTGGCACATAGCAAATGCTATAGAACCAGTAGCTATTTCATTATAATAGGGTTTGGGGAAGAATTAAAGTAGTTAATGCATGTAAAGGACTTACAATAAGGCCTAACATGTATTTAGCATTCAATAAATCTTTGCTGCTGCTATAGCTATTATTATTATAGCTTTAAATAAGAAGATTAAGAAAGTTAAGGAGGATAAAAATATATATAGTTAAGCATTTAAAAAATGTATCAGTAAGAAATACTGTCATCTTCTTAATTATCATGTTCAAAGATAAATTTTCACTGAATACCTCTCTGTTTGCTATAGAGTAACTGATGAGTAAGAAAATAAGTCATCATCCCATATATGTCCTAACAACATTCTAAAAAACCTGAATTGTGCAAACCATCTCTTTAAAAACCTCCTTATAGGCCCTGGCTGGTTGGCTCAGTGGATAAAGCATCGGCCCAGTGTATGTTTGTTATGGGTTTAATTTCTAGTCAGGGCACACAAGAGAAGCGACCATTTGCTTCTTTCCCTCTCCCTCTCCTCCATCTCTACCTCTTCTCCTCCCACAGCCAGTGGCTCGATTAATTCAAGTGTGGCCGGGTGGTAAGGGTAGCTCATTTGGTCTGAGTGTCAGCCTCAAGTGCTAAAAATAGCTCTACTGATTTGAGCATCAGTTGCCGGTGGATCCCAAATGGGGTGCATGTTGGAGTCTGTCTTCCTATCTCTTCTAACTTGAAAAAAAAAATTAAATAAAAATTAAAAAACTTCCTATAGGCCCTGGCCAGGTGGATTAGTAGATAAAGCATCCTCCCAGCACACCATGATTGTGAGTTCTATCCCCAGTCAAAGCATGTCCAAGAAGCAATCAATAAGTACAAAAAAATGGATAAACTAGGTGGAACAAGTTGATGCTTCTCTCTTTCTTTCTCTCCTTCCCCTCCTCTCTCCTCCTCCTTCTCCTCCTCTTCCTCCTCCTCCTCCTCTTCCTCCTCCTCCTGCTCCTTCTTCTTCTTCTTTTTCTTTTTCTTCTTCTTCTTCTTCTTCTTCTTTTTCTTCTTCTGCTTCTTCTTCTTTTTCTTCTCCTTCTTCTTCCTCTTCTTCTTCTCTGTCCCTCCAATCAATGGGCAAAAATTCTTATCAAAGACAAAACTTTCTGTTAGTTTTGTGTCTTGTTTGATTCTTCTCTTTCGTTTTTCTATCTTTTGATTTTATTTGGTTGTGTTCCATACATCTTTCCTCTGTTGCTATCTTTTTTAAATCATGTGCTTCTGTGGTGGTTTTTTCAATGGTGGTTACCATTAAGTAATGAAAAGGGTTCCTACCCTGTTCATTGTAGTGCACTATTTTGTGAGTACTTTTGCACTCCATCGCCCTTTGCTACTGTTAATCTCCATCCTCTCCCCCCCCCTTTCTTTTTGTTGTCACAGTTTAAAGTTGGTTTTGTTATGTTCTTCTTGGAGCTTTTACTTGTGGCTTTGTTGTTTTTTTTTTTTTATCCTTTGTATCTGATTGGAGAACCCCCTTTAGTATTTCCTGGAGTGGGGGTTTTCTGGTGATAAATTCTCTCATCTTTTCTGTATCTGTGAATGTTTTTATTTCTCCTTCATATTTGAAGGATAGCTTTGATGGGTATAGTATTCGTGGCTGAAAGTTTCTCTCTTTCAAGACTTTAAATATTGGGGTCCACTCTCTTCTAGCTTGTAGAGTTTCTGTTGAGAAATCTGAAGATAATCTAATGGGCCTTCCTTTATATGTTGTATTCTTCTTTTCCCTGGCTGCCTTGAGAATTTTTTCTTTGCAGTTGGTTTGTGCCAATTTCATTATGATGTGCCTTGAAGTAGGTTTGTTGGGGTTAAGAAAACTTGGAGTTCTGTTTGCTTCTAGAATTTGAGGTTTTAGTTCTTTCCACAGACTTGGGAAGTTCTCATCTATTATTTGTTAGAGTATGTTCTCCATTCCATTTTCTCTCTCTTCTCCTTCTGATATACCTATTATTCTTATGTTATTCTTTTTGATGGAGTCAGATAATTCCTGTAGGGCTATCTCATTTTTTTAAATTTTTGAGTCTCTTTCTTCTTCTCTTTGTTGTACCTCAAGTTGCTTGTCTTCTATTTCGCTAATCCTCTTTTCTATCTGGCCTGTTCTATTAGCTAAGCTTGTTACCTCGTTTTTCAGCTCGTAAATTTAGTTTTTCATCTCTGTTTGATTTGTTTTTATAGTTTCAATTTCCTTGGAGATATACTCTTTGTGTTCATCGAGTTGTTTTCTGAGCTCCCTAAATTACCTTTCTGTGTTTTCTTGTATATCTCTGAGTATTTTTAGGATTTCTATTTTAAATTCTCTGTTGTTTAACTCCAAGGTTTCCAGTATCTTCAATTTCTTCTCCATAGATTTTTCCTCATCTCTCTGTGTTACCTCTCTTTTTTTTGTATCCATGATATTCAATTTTCTCTTCTTTAATGGCATCAGAGGGTGGTTGTGTTGATAGTATTAATGAGATTTTATAAGGAATAAAAAGTTAAAATAAAAATAAAAATTGAGGTTTTTTTTAAATTAATCAATAAATAAAGAAAAATAAAATAAGATAAAAATTTGAGAAAAAAGGGAATTATTCCTTCCCCTCCTTTTTTCCTCTCCTCTCCTCTCCCCTCTTTCTTGAGAAAATCTTGTGATGAACTGTGAATTATATTGTACTAAATAGAACAAACAATACCTGTAGTGGAGGGCCTGAATTGGGGAGAAATAATAAAAGGGTAAAGGAAAAAGAAAAATAAATAAATAAAAGAAAAAAATATATATATATAAAAAAGGAGGGGCGGTATAGACCCACAAAAAGCAAATAAGGAAAAAAATTGGGTCAAGAATAAAATGATTTGCTTTTAGGTGTTGGCTAAGAGTTATGATGAGAGGAATAGGAGGGAAACAGGAAAAAGGGGTGGAAAATTAAAAAATTACTATTGTATTTAGTGGAACAAGAACTAGATAAAATGGAGAGCCAGGGATGGGAGCACTGCTGATGAGTTAAAAAGGTGAAGTAAAAACCCCCCAAAATGCCACAAACTTAAGTTTGAGTCCCAGATAAGATAATTTGTTCATTATTGAGGTTTGAATGAGAGAAGATGTAAAGGAGAAAGGAAGAGAATAATATAGATGGAGAAAAGAGAGAGAGAGAGAGAGAGAGAGAGAGAAAAGATGGAACCACTAAAAGAAGAAAAAAGAAAAAGGAGAGAGAGAGAGAGTTAGGGGTTTTGGATTGCAACCCTCATAGAGAGAAAGGAGGAGGAAAGAAAAGATAATGGGAAATGTAACACTTATGGGTAGTGTAGTTCAAAGAGAGGCGAGAGTAAGACTGAGAGAGAATTAAATGACCAAATTGGAATAGAAAAAAAAACCCAAAAAATCAAGAATGAAGAAAAGAGACACAGACGAACAAATATAATAAAATGGGATAGGTTATAAAGTCTGCAGATTATTCTTGATTTTGAGAGGTTATCATCTTGCTTTTTCTTTTCTGTCTCTCTTCTTGGTCGGTGACTCTGTACCCAGGTTCTGCCCCTGTGGCACGCTCTGGAAGAGGTTTGCAGTTGATAAGTCTCTATGGCGATGTCATGTATTGGGCTTCAGTCTCGTTGGCAGTCGAGGCTCATTAGCGTTTATAAGCTCCAACAGTGAGAGGGTCTCTCACTGTGAGAGTGTTCCTGGAGCCTCTCTCCTAGTCTTTCCTTCCACAATTAGAAGCCTGATAATCCAGCTATGGGGTTGCTGCTGCCTCTGCCTGGATAGTAAGAGGCTCAAAGAGCTGGCAACTCCCCACTCTATTCCCACTCAGCACAGGGCTCTGAGTAAGGCTCAGTCAGTCAGAGCTGCTAGCACAATCAGGCAGGGCTTCTGCCCATTCAAAGACTTCTGGCTCTGCCCCTCTGTGGTATAACACGGGTGCCCACTCCTGAGGCGTTCAGAGGAATCTCTTGCCCACTCTCCGTGCGCACCTATCGCGTCACACTTTGAGTGAAATCCCTATCCACACGGAAAAGATCCAGCGTTGGAATTGGCTCTCACTCTCTCCCTGTGCGCGGCCCCCTCAGGGTGCTGGGGCGGCTTGGAGATTCCGCTCCTGGCCTGCTCACAGGCCTCTGACTCTGCTCCTCTGGGAAAACACAGGCACTCACCCCTGAGGAGTTCGGAGGAATCTCTTGCCCACTCTCCGTGCGTGCCGACCTGGATATCAGGCCAGTCGGAATCAGGCTTTCTCTCACTCCGAGAAAGCCCTCCGCCCACACGGAAAAGTTCTGGCATTGGAATTGGCTTTCGCTCCATCCCCGTGCAGCTTTCCCAGGGCGCTGGGGCGGCCAGGAGATTCCGCTCCTGGCCCGTTCACAGGCCTCTGACTCTGCTCCTCTGTGGGAAAACACGGGCGCCCACCCCTGAGGAGTTCGGAGGAATCTCCTGCCCACTCTCTGTGTGTGCTGACCAGGATATCAGGGGGGACGCCTCTCACTTCGAGAAAGCCCTCCTCCCGCACAGAAAAGTTCCACCGTTGGAGTTGGCTCCAGCTCCCTCCCCGTGCCCGGTCCCCTCAGGGTGCTGGGGCTCCTAGGAGATTCCGCTTCTTGCCCACACAGAGGCCTCTGACTCTGCCTCTCTGTGGGTTAGCATGAGCGGTGCCCACCCCTGAAGTGTTCGTAGGAATCTCTCGCCCACTATCCACGCGCGCCGACCAGGAGATGCAGAAAATGGCTGCCCTACTTGTCTTTCTTTGTCTGGGTTTGGCGCGCATGGTAGCTTGAATTGCCCAGGTTTTTCCACGGCTTGGATCTCCGTGCCACAGCCTGGTTTGGCTGTTTGTACCGCAGCCTGGATCTATTCCCTCCCTATGCCCACCTTAGTTTCTATATTCTCAGTTCTCAGTGAAAGCCGTCCTGTTTGGGTTAGAGGAAGGCGGAGCATTTCTTACTCCCTATTTCCCCCAGGGTTTGACCATATATCTAGCCAATCTTTTGCTCGACCATACCTTTGGGTGTGTTGTAAAGCATCTGAAAGCTCCAAGGATAGGTTTTTCTGTTTCTGGTTGAAGAACTTGTTGAGTTTATGGGGAAATTTATCGGTATTGCTTCCTACCGTGCCATCACTCTGACGTCATCCAAAGACAAAACTTTCCAGGAAATATTTAATTGATGCTTTTATCTGTCATCATATCTCTTATTAAACATATTTATAATATTCAATATTTAAAAATTTTGTGTTGTTTATAAGTTTTAATTTATTAGTGCACTTTATTTGATTTCACTATTTTGAACGTCTAGTTTATAGTTTTGGAATTATATCAAGCATCGTTTAGTGTTAAGCCTAGATTTCCATTGTTAATGGGTTAAGAAGGCTCTGTGGCCCAGAAGAAATGGAAGAAAACAAAAAAAGAATGTTGATTAGGTGCTTTTATATGTTTTTGTATGATGGTTACTTGCATGTTATTTTACCTATCCTTACTCTGCTTTGTGGTATTATCTCCATCTTCCCAGGTGAGGGAACTGAGTGTTTCTGTAAGATCAGGAACAAAATAACAACATCCAATTTTACCACTCTTATTCAGCATAGTACTAGAAGTTCTAGCCATAGCAGTCAGACGAGAAAAAGGAATTAAAAGTATCCAAATTATAAATAAGTAAAACTAGCATTATTTGCAGAAGACATGATATTGTGTACAGTGAACCCTAAAGATTCCACCAAAAAACCACTAGCACTGACAAATGAATTTAGAAAAGTAGCAGGACACAGAATAACTATTCAGAAACCAGTTGCATTTCTATATGTCAAAAATGAGCTATCAGAAATGGAAACTAAGAAACAATCCCATTTACAATTGCTTCCAAAATAATAAAATATTTATAAATAAATTTAATGAAGGATGTAAAAGACCTGTACATGGAATATTATAAGACAGTGAAGAAAAAAACTGAAGAACATACAAATAAGTGGAGGCATAAACATGCTCATGGATAAGAAGAATTGACATCATTAAAACAGCCATACTACCCAAAGCAATCTACAAATTCAGTGCAATTCTAATAAGATACCAATGGCATATTTCACAGAACTAGAACAAATATTCCAAAAATTTATATGGAACCATAAAAGACCCCAAATAGCAATAGCAAATGTGAGAAAGAAGAACAAAGTTGGAGGAATAACACTACTGATTACTAAACTATATATACTACAAGGTCATAATAATTAAAACAACATGGTACTGGAATAAAAACAGAGATATATACCAATGGAGTACAATAGAGAGCCCTGAAATAAACCCACACCTTTACAGTCAATTAATATTTGACAAAGGAGGCAAAAACATACAATGGATTAAAAAGCCAGTAAACAGTGTTGGAAATATTGGACAGATACATGCAAAAAATGAAACTAGACTACTTTCTTACACCATACACAAGAATAAACTCAAAATGGATTAAAAACTTAAATCTTACACTCAAAACCATAAAAACTCTTAAAAGAAAACATAAGTAGTAAAATTTCAGACTTTTCTCATAGCAATATTTTTTTCTGATATATTTCTTTGGGCAAGGGAAACAAAAGAAAAAATAAACAAATGGAATTACATCAAACTAAAATGTTTTTGTGCAACAAAGGAAACCATCAACAAAATGAAAAGACAACCCACTGAATGGGAGAACATATCGCTGATGATACATCTGATAAGGGGTCAATATTAAAAATTTATAAAACTCAATACCAAGAAAAAAATCTATTTAAAAATAGGCAAAGGATCTGAATAGAAGTTTCTCCAAAGAGGGTATACAGATGTCCAATAGACATATGAAAATATGCTCTACATCACTAATCATCAGAGAAATGGAAATTAAAATCACAATGCAATATTACTTCACACCTGTCAGAATGGCTACCATTAATAAATCAAAAACAACAAGTACTGGCAAGGGTGTGGAGAAAAGTGAGCCCTTGTGCATTGTTGGTGGGGATGCAGATTGGTGTAACTACTGTGGAAAGCAATAAGGAATTACCTCAAAAAATTAAAACTGGAACTGCTTTATGACCCAGCAATTTCACTTCTGGGAATATATCCAAAAATCCTGAAACACTAATTCAAAAGACTCTATATATCCCTATGTTTATTGAAGCATTATTTACCATAGCCAAGATTTAGAAACAGCCCAAGTGCCTATCAATAGGTGAGTGGATGAAAAAACCTATAATACATCTATACAATGGAAGACTTCTTAGCCATAAAAAAGAAGGAAACTTTACCCTCTGTGACAGCATAGATGGATCTGGATATTACTGTGCTAAGGGAAATAAGCTAGTCAGAGAAAGACAAGTACCATATGATTTCACTTATGTGTGAAATCTAATGAACAGTAAACCAACAAACAAAGTAAGACAGACTCATAGATACAGAGAACAGACTGACAGCTGTCAGAGGGGAGGGGGTTTAGAGGACTGCATGAAAAAGGTAAAGAGATTAAGTGACAAAAAAAACCCTCATAGACTCAGATAACATTATGGTCATTATCAGAGTGAAAGAGGGGATAAGTGAGATGGAAGAGGATAGAAGGAGATAAATGGTGATGAAAGGACGACTTGTCTTGGGGTAATAAACACAAAACAGTATATAGATGATGTATTATAGAATTGTACACCTGAAACCTATATAATTTTATTAACCAGTGTTACCAAAAAAATTTTTTCAATAAAAATTAAAAAAAAAGAAAATAGCTTTACAACTTCATACTTTATAAGGAAATGCCTAAAATTGCACCCATCAGAACAAATATGCATTTCCAGTCTTTGAATATGGTTCTGAATGCTTATACAATAAATGTTAAATAGCATTGCTTACCAGTATAAAATTAATAATGAAGTTGGTTCTGAGTAGGAAAAGAAAATCAGAGCTCTCTGTGTTCTTGTGGCTACTGCTCAAGATACCCATGCTCAATGTTCCACATTGACCTAGACCAACTTGAAAAAAGACAATCTACCATCTTGTGTACAAACCAAGAAGTATTCACTAACCAAGTAAAGTAACCTAAAAATAGTACATTGTTATCTAGTACAACAAACAAACAGAAACGTCTTTGGAGCACTCTGATGTGCCAGCCCTCCTATTAGGCACCCTTGCCACTGAGGTTGATACTCATTGTCCTAAGAAGCTTTTGGGGCGGAAAAGCCTGGTGAGCAAATACAACTATGAAATAGCCTCTTATAGTAGAGAGGGCTATGACTTTTATTTTGTTGTTTTATTTTAACATTTTATTTTGAAATAATTTGAGACTTAAAATTCTTACAAAACTAGTATACAGAATTCACATATACCCTTGACCCTGCTTCTTCTAATGCTAACAAATTAGAAAACTGAAGTACACTATTGGAACCAGGAAATTAACATTAGTACAATACTATTGACTAAACATCAAAACTTTTTTGGTTTCACATGCTTTTCCCTAAAAAATAAAAATGTCCAGAGACAAGAACTTAAAGAAAATATGCAAAAACTGAAAATTTTGTGTGTTTGAAATGATTATTATTATACACTGATTTTTCTTTTCATAAAAAAATTGTCTCCAGTATTTTTATCATATTATTCAAGTTTTCTAAAAAGGAACTTAAATTACCAGCATTCTTTTCTTTTCTACTCAGTAGGCTTAATTAGGCACTTTCCCAAGGAAATAAGGTTGCCAAATTAGCAAAAATTAGTACAGGATACATAATAAAATTTGAATTTCAGATATGCAACACATAATTTTTTAGTAGTATTATTATGTCTCATATGACCTTTGGTTCATGCTTATATTAAAAAATTATCTTTGTTTCTCTGAAATTCAAATTCACTTGTGCTTCCTATATTTTACGTGTCAACTCTACCTAAAAAGAACAATTATGGAGAGCGGAACTTAGTTTACTATACCTGGGCCCTGTGTCATGGGAAGGGAGCTGACAGGTCATTTTCAGGTAAGAAGATGCAAAAATTATTTTTCCAACAGTCTTACTGTGTTCTGCTATTTGGCTTCAGGGAAAGGAAACCCATTAAGCTATTTCTGAAGGTATTTAACACAGCTCTACGCCTGGCCTGACCGCTTCAGCCAGTTTCGTATGGGGAAAGGAGAATAAAAGGGTGTGAGAGGGGTGAATGGGTGGGATGGGGGGTTAAGGACAGGGTCCTGGGGGTGCAAAGGAAGATGCAAAGGCCCTCATTACCAAAAGCAAGGTAAAGAGACTTGCCTTTTTCCACATTGGCCTTAAATAAAATTGTGGAGCCATTTGGGTTCCTAAAAAACCTGAAAATCTGCCTGTCCAGGTTATTGACAATTTTTTATTACTGCCTTATTATTTATCTTTCTAAACAGACTACTCAAGATCTATTTTCAATGAGCTTGCTGCTGTGCCTAGTTCCAACATAAACATTCTGGGATCCAAAGCGGTAATGTGGGAAACGCCATAAAATGGATTCTGAGTCTTAACTTTATTTTGCATGGGAAATGTTGGCTGTTGTGGTGCTTACACCTTCTCACCAGCGATGCACTGAGAGTTGCAATGCTGAGAAGGGATGGCCTCTTCCCCTCCCCCAGCTCTAGGCCCCTGCCCAGCCTCCTCCCTGCTTTCTACACACCCCATGAGAGAAGCAGGGCAAGCTCAAAAATTCACCCGAGTGCCCTGGAGGCTGCTACTACCACCTGAGAACTGCCGTTATTTAAGCACCATTTCCTTTCAAGGTATTTTTAATTTTAAATACAACATTTTCTCAGTGTGCTGCAGCTTTTCATTTCTCTGTATAAATCCTGTTTTTGGATCTGCTTTTGCTACTTCTCTTGGAATCCCTAACTTTTAAGTGATTTGTTCCCATCATGTATGAACATATATTGACATCTAACCCTCAAAATAGTTATTCAAAATTATTCCTACTGCTTGGAGGCTCCCAAAGGCATTATGAGTAGTAGAAACAACATAGGCTCTTGAGACAGAAAACCTAGATCCAAGCACTGGCTTTCTCCTTGACTACCTATATGGCTGTGGATGATGGACAGTCTGTTAAAATGGATACAGTTCTTCCTGTTTATCTCACAGCTTTGTTACATGGAGGAAATGACAGTGGTTTATAAACTATAAACCTGTTGTGCTAACAATGTCAGTATTCTTTATGTGCTAGGCACTGAGGATTAGGTGTTTACTAAATCCTCATAATAAACTCACAGTGTAATTATTATTATTCTCATTTTATAGATGACTATACTGAGGCACAGAGAGCTTATCTTTATAGCAATAGTAAATGGTGACCACCTGGCAGCCAAGCCTACTTACCAGTATGCTGAGCTACTTACAAGTATAATGAATGCATTAAAGTCGTTATTAGAAACTGAGGGTAAAAATGCTCCTGCCCTGGCCCACTGGGGGAGAAGGCAGTGCCATTGCCATGGGCTCTCTGCCGCAACCCTTTCCTTCCTAACTGTAGATCCATTTGTGAGGCTGATTTGGCAGAATCACAACTGCTCATTGCTTATAATGGCTTTTCTGTGCCTACTTGTTATATTTTAGCTGTGATATCTAGCTAAAAGAATAGCCCAAATTGCATCCATGTGAAGACTGCTGTTCTAAGATAGACAGCCAAGCAGAAACAACTGGATATACATATTTATACTATATCTGTGAAACTTCAGACATTCCACTGGTAGCTGGATGTAACACAGGATTTTTCAAATGTCAGTCAAGTACAGACACACTTTTAAGGGAAAGTATTCTCATTGATTATGAAGACCGCAGACTCCGGTTGGAGAAATGCAGATGTGTACGAGGTTAAGATACGCCAAATCTAAACTTGGGAAACCCATGTTCTTTTCCTGCCATCACCACTACCCAGCCTGGTCATTACTATTGGCTCAGCTCTAAAATGGGATAGGCCAGGTCAGGGTTCACACAGACCAGAGACTGTAAACCTGGATGCTGAGGGCAGGTGACCTAAATGGATCCCCTGGCCTGGTAAAAGGCAACAGCAAGCAGCAGCTCGGCCTCACTTCACTATGGCTGTGAGGGACTGCACAGTCTCAGTCTCTTCATCTTCTGAGTTTTTAAGAGGAGACTGACATTCATGTCTTTATGCAAAAATCTATTATTTGCAGTATTAGAAATAAATACAATATTCATTCTGTAATATTCTGTATTGGCGATGGCACTGCCTTCTTCCTCAGCAAGGCACTGGGGGAGCCAATCAAAAAACACACCTGGGAACCACAGCCATGGCTCGAAAACCACTGGGCTGAGATGGAACAAGATTAAGAGTTCTCAAGCTCTTTCCACCAAAGAGCTTCATGGAGCTTGTGGAGGTTCCATGCAGGTCAGGGAGGCCCAACTTGTCCTGCCTCTCTCTGCTTTTCTAGTGACATTGCACTGATTTGTTTTAGGAAATGCTTTCACTGCTAATAGCTGAAGCAGTTGCTATTTAAGGGCACTTCCTGCTCTAAGACCCACATGTCTGCAACTCTAGTGGTAGATGTAGATAGAAAGTCTTTATGGTGCTCTTCTTAAAAAAAAATACTCAGTGGGCCCAGAGGACTGACACAGAGGAATATCACTATACCCATTCTGCAGCAGGTCACTGCGTAGGCCTCCGGACTCACTGTTTTTGGAGGGCTTGGTTTTTTAGACACTTCCCCTAAACCTTTGCATTTTATCAAAACTGAAGCATGAGATAGCAGTTCTAGAAAGAAACAACTAACTCTAAAGAAATTTCTAGTTCAGCCAGCCAGCCTGTTTCAGTCCCACTCAAAGTCTTGGAGTTGATTTAACGGTAATGCATACTTCCCTGAAAATGGCTCCCTAAACAGTGATTAGTCTTCGGATGCTATCTCCCCCTGCTCAAAGCTCTTCTGAGCCCTCTCAGTGCCCGAATGTTTACTCTGAGGAGAAAGCAGCTGTCATGTTCAGGAGTGCACATAGCAGACAAACTGGAAGTGACACAATAATACAAGCCTTTGGGCGCCTCCCCTGGAAACAAGTGAGGGAGTTTTTGCTACACAGTTGAAAGGATGTAAAGTGTTGACAATTCTGGCAGACCCAACAGATAAAAACTGCTGCTTAGATATAGCAGCAAACGTGTGTGTGTGTGTGTGTGTGTGTGTGTGTGTGTGTGTGTGTGTGTGTGTGTATTACAGACTCATCTACCTTCATTCTCTCGGTGGTAATGCAAGTGCTCCTATAATTATTTTACCACATTATTAAATCCCTGACCTAAGGAGGGGTATGATGACTTAGAATGGTCTAAGAGAATGTAATAGAATAAAAATGAAGGAAAAAAATACAAAGACATGTGCGGGAAATCTCTTGAACATTGCAGTGTGATTAGCTTAATAAGATTCTCAAAGGGAAAGAGCTGGAATGTCCATTATAAGGAATGATGTAAAATAGATCAAACCGCCTTATGGCATTTCATTTAAAAGGCATTTTTATGTTGAGAGAGTAGAAGAAGGAAGCTAAGGACTCTGTGATGTTTTCTCAAATCTGCACATGCCTCTAACTTTCATTCTCACAAACCTGGAACCCTCCATCAGTGAGATTTCTGAGATTAGCTTCACATCCCACAACACTACATCCTTCACTTTATTTTGTTATTTTTTATTGAATTTATTGGGGTGACATTAATAAAACTATATAGGCTTTGGGCGTACAATTCTATAATACATCATCTGTATAGTGTATTTTGTGTTCACCACCGCAAGTCAAGTCTCCTCCTTCACCATTTATATCCTCTCTTTATTCTCATTTACCTCCCCTAACCCTCACCCCTTTTCCTCTTGTAAGCCTTCTCTAGAGGGGGAATACTTTTTTACTGCCTGCATCTTTCAGTTTTGTCCAATTTGTCCCATACCTGGCATAAGGTGTCACAAGCCCAGCACTGGGCTAGTCTCTTCCTATAACATCGTGTGTTTCTACAGTGTGTCCATAAAGTCATGGTGCACTTTTGACCAGTCGCAGGAAAGCAACAAAAGACAAGAGAAATGTGAAATCTGCACCAAATAAAAGGAAAACCTTCCCAGTTTCTGTAGGATGATGTGGCAGCATGTGCGCATGCACAGATGATGACGTAACACGGTGTATACAGTGGAGCAGCCCATGGCCATGCCAGTCGAGATGTGGATGGTACAGAGGAAAGTTCAGTGTGTTCTGTGGCTCACTAAATTCAAATCCGTGACCAAAGTGCAACGTGAACATCAGCGCATTTATAACGAAGCACCACCACATAGGAATAACATTACTCAGTGGGATAAGCAGTTGAAGGAAACCGGCAGTTTGGTGGAGAAATCCCATTCTGGTAGGCCATCAGTCAGTGACGAATCTGTAGAGGCTATACGGAATAGCTACCTAAGGAATCCTAAAAAATCTGTGTGTGAGCCCACATCAAACTGCACTGAATAGTATGAAACTGGGAGAGTTTTCCTTTTATTTGGTGCAGATTTCACATTTCTATCGTCTTTTGTTGCTTTCCTGTGACCAGTCAAAAATGCACCATGACTTTACGGACTCACTGTATTTGGCTGAGAGAGATCTCAAAGCCCATGGTGACACCGATTATCACCTCCTTTCCTGGAGATATGGCTGGATCATCTTCTGTTTTTCAGAGGCAGTTGTACAGATTTTGGGGAAAAAAAAAATTACAGTTATGTCTTTGATGATTTTCTGTGCAGGAATCCTCTCCCACACTGTGGAACACTTTTCATTCTCAAAGGCTTTGAGACTCTGTGTGCTTCTAAATGAGATCAATGGTATGACCTTTCTTTGCTTTTGATAAAAACCCATAATCACAGGGAGTTTGCAAAGCAGGATGTATGCCTCTCTTTTCTGTCCTGTCTGTTTGAGATGACATGAAAGCAGCACCTATAATAAGTGCACTATTAGTGTGTCATGAACTGGAGCTCTCAAATGTGAGAAATAGGAGTGCAGCTCTAACGAAACCCTCATCTCTTCTGAGATCCTAGGCATATGTATTTCAAGTGTAAGCCTAAGCACAGAAGTTGCTGAGAAAAGCACAATTATTTAGATGCTTCTTGACAGGCTCTGTATATTAGAGGTCTTTTGCCATTTCATGCAAATTGATGTTTTTACAGGTGCCATTTTATTTAGTTGGGAAGACTTACTCTACTGTTTTTTCTCTTCAGCCCTCTTTGAATTTTCTCTACAAGGTACAAATACCAACCTGGTATAATAGGTAGAACTGTTGACCAAAAATGATCTTCAAAAGACAAAATTAACAAGTTCTAGAAAAGATCCTAGCAGTACTTTTACAATTATTTCATGGTATTTTATTTCATAAGATGGTTTTTCAATTTAGCTTAATTCTTTTCTTTTTGTTTCCTCTGGTGAATTTTAGATTCCTCAGCCTTGAAATGGAGATTCAAATAAATGCTTGGCAAAGCAGACTTGATGACCATGTCTTGTTTCACTGGAGAGGAACCACCCATTCTTTCTATAAGAGCTGTCATGGCTTCACTGAAGTGTTATCTAATAGCCTCTCTGGAGAACTATATTCACTTTCTCCTCGCCTACGCTACCCTGAAGACAATTCTATGACCTTCTTTCTGTTATGTAAGGAGATGAGTTTCATGAAAAACTACAGTTATTTGAACAATGCTTGGCCACCTTACTTGACTGAAGACAAAGAGAATAGGTATACTTCACTAATATCACCAGAGACTAAAATTTTGATTCCTATGGGAGAGTTTAGAGAACCTACCTCCCAATTTTTTTTTTCCTGCCGTTTGCATTCTGACACATAGGTCCTTATTTCTATATTTGAAGCTGAACCCGGAATTCCTAAGCTAGAGTGCATCACCTGTACCCTCATTTGCTCTCATAATTTTAAGGATGCTGGGATTGATCATACCTGTGGAACTTGATAGACTTCACATCTCTCAGAGCTTGTGCTCTTTATATATTTTCCCCTATCTGCTGACTTCAGCCCTTCCTCAAGTTCCTTTGACAAGGTTGTGAGGTTGTGTGAAGCCTGTCTGCATTCTGTTCTTCTCTCCTGATTAATTCAGTTAGAACTGGGAGTTGCTCTTTGAGAACACAGATAACTCCCTCTCCCTTGGCAACCATTACATACGTTCCTTACAAATCTCTCTCAGTCATCCCTAAGAACTGCTATTAAAGGAATTAGAAGGCCTGACCCATGGTGGCACCATGGATAAAGCAACAACCTGGAATATTGAGGTTGCTGGTTCAAAATCTAGGCTTGCCTGGTCAAGGCACATACAAGAAACTACTATGAGTTGACACTCCCTACTCATTACCCCATTCTCTCTCTCTCTCTCCTTTCTCCTCTCTCAAGAATCAATAAATAAAATCTTTAAAATAAAAAGAATTAGAAGAAATTTTTTATAATTTTATTTAGAAAATTAAATTTAACAGGGTGACATTAATTAATTAATAAGAGTACAGAGGTTTCAGGTAAACATTAGAAGAAATTTGATAATGTTAACATTCTGCATCTGGAAAGTCAGGAAAGCCACCAGAGAAAGGGCTCAGCACTGTTGTTCACAGAGAGACAGTGGTGCACTACCCAGACCCCCTTCCATGGAGGAAGTCAGGGATTCCTCAGCTGTGGAGAACCTCCTTGACTAAGATCACTCCCCTTCCTACATGCTCTAAAAGCCTGGCCATCTCAGCCAAGCGCAGGACGATTCTGATGGCTGTGCTATCTCTAGTACACCCAGTAGGCTGAGGCAAGGATGAGGCCTGTATATGCAGTCAGCTTCTCCCTCAGCCCACACCTGCTTCCTTCTGCAGATGCTGATCCCAAGGGCAGTGCCTAATTCCATTCTGCACACTGGACTCTGGGGAACCTATCTGTGACAGGAAGTGATGCTGTTATTGGACAATGGAAATGACATCATCATGGATGCTGCCCTATTATCACTACAAACAATTCTAACTAGACTCTCTAGTAAAGAGACCACAGAGATGAAATTGGAGTAAAAATAAGCTAGTGGCTAAGGAAAGTAAAACTACTCTCCTTACCTCATTAACAAAAATTGTCAATGGCATTAAATTGCTAGGTGTCTTATATTATTGCATTATTTAACCCTCACAAAAATTATATGAAGTAGTACTATCCTCATTTTATGAATAAAAAAACACCCTTGGAAATGTAAAATAACTAAACCACAGAACCAAATAAATCTAAAACTCCAGTTTCTCTAAATCCAAACCTTTGAATCTAACATTCTCATCCTTGCCTGGAATGTCCCTTTTTAAGCCCCTCCTACTCCTTTGCTGCCCAGCTAAAATGTTGCTGTATTTGATATATAGTTCACTCAAATAATGCCTTACAAATGTTCTGAAAATGGCCTTGCCTGAGAAAGATATTGCTCTCAAATAAAGCTATATTGTGCTATACCAGCTGAAGTTTACTTCATAGTTTAAGGCAGTATCTAAGGTACTTAATTGAACCTCTCTGTATAACACAGAGGTCTAAATCAAATTGAATCCTCAAGGAAAGGATTAAGAAAAAAACATATGTATATGTATATGCATGTGTGTGTGTGTGTGTGTGTGTGTGTGTGTGTGTGTGGCACATTGGCCCAGACAACAGTGTGGTGATAGCCAGAGGAAAAAGGGGGTAGGTGGAGGTGTCCAAGGGAAGTTAATGGGGATAGAAAGAGACTACTTTGGTGATGGGCACATGATAGTGTGTAGATGATATTTTGTTGAGTTGTGCACGCACAACCTCTATGGTTCTGTGAACCAATGTCAATAAAAAACAAAACCGTTGAATACAGAGCATGAAACTCTAACAACTTATTGTCTCTCTGCCATTCCTGTGTTCTAGTTTTAACCAACAAACTATGTATAAGGCTAGATAAGCATATTTGCTCTCAGAACTATCTTTATTATATGCAGCTTAAGTGTCTGTTTGTTGCCGATAGCTTATTGGTTGCTTGCATAACTATACTAGCCAATGGGGTGAAGTTGCCACGGCATTCAAATAGTCCCGCCTTCTGGCATGCCACCTCACAAATTGAGGTTAAACATTGGAGCAATTATTATGCTGTTAAGAAATCTTAACACCAGAAGGGGTCTTTGCAATGGTACAAGACTAGAGGTTCTCCAATTGAAAAATAATGTCATAATAGCTAAGTCTTTGGCTCCTCTAAAGGTGAAATACATGTTATTCCAAGAATTGATTTGGCTCCATCTCAAACAGGGTTGCCGTTTCAATTGAGATGTAGACAATTTCCTGTAAAACTTGCCTTTGCTATGACCATCAATAAGTCTCAGGGCCAAATGCTTAAGCGTGTTGGCATTTTTTTACCTGAGCCTGCATTTGGACACGGTCAACTTTATGTTGCCTGTTCAAGAGTTTGTGAAAGAACGGACGTAAAATTAAAAATAATTGATGGTCCTCTGCAAGGTGAGCTTTAAAATGATGGAAAGATCTACACAAGAAATGTTGTGTACAAAGAGATCTTTGACATGTGAATTAACATTTTATTATTTAAATCACCTTTGTTTATTGAGCTAGCGGTGGCTCTTAAGAAATGTACCGCCAGTGGTTTCCTTCATTGCACTCTACTTTAAGCAATTAAGCAAGTAGAAGGGGGAAACCCCGTGGGGCAGTAAGCAAAGGGGTGTCTTCGCCGCCTGCCCTGGGTAATTCAGTTTGAATTATCAGACACCTTTGCACAAATCATTTTAATTACAATTTATAATATCTAGAACAGCAGTCATTTCGTATGACCGCTGGGCTTTCTAGTTTTGTATAAACACAGTTCACCTTTTTGAACCCTGCTAGTCAAGGTCCTTAACTCCATGGCATTTCATGTATGTGCCTCACCTCTGGCGCCTTCTTTCCACATTTATTATTGTTTTCTGGAATTTTCTTCATTATTTAAGTATTTGTTTCATCTTTTAACATGTGTTATACCTTCCTCTCAGCTGTTTTTAATTCTTTTTAGGAAGTTTTTTCCATACTCTTC
The DNA here is from genome assembly GCF_036850765.1 of Saccopteryx bilineata. Taxonomy (NCBI): domain Eukaryota; kingdom Metazoa; phylum Chordata; class Mammalia; order Chiroptera; family Emballonuridae; genus Saccopteryx; species Saccopteryx bilineata. The sequence continues at coordinate 180,651,318 of NC_089492.1, forward strand.
ACAACTTAGTTCTAGCTTTTCCCTGGTCTCCTCTCTTGTAAGAATTGTGTCAGACTTCTTAGTCTTCTAGAAATCATACCAATATCTGAGTCAGTATAGTAAAGGAATAGTATATATGCTTCCACTCCACATTTATTAAAAATTTTCTTTTTTTTTAGTGAGAGAGACAGGAAGGGGGGAGAGATGAGAAGCATCAACTTGTAGTTGTGGCACTTTAATTGTTCATTATTGATGACTTCTCTCTCATACATGCCTTGACCAAGGGTTCCAGCTGAGCCGGTGACCCCTTGCTCAAGCCAGTAACCCTTACTCAAGCCAGTAACAATGGGATCATGTCTATGATCCCACGTTCAAATTGGCAAACCCATGCCCAAGCCAGCAACCTCAGGGTTTTGAACCTGGATCCTCAGTGTACCAAGTCAATGCTCTATCCACTGCACCACTACCTGGTCAGGCAGCTGTTTTGCTTTCTTATCACTCATGTGCTCACTGGAGTGTCCATTTTAATTTCCTTCAAAAACTTTTCTTTTGTGTTTACAACTTGGCTAACTGTTTGGTGCAAGAGGCCTATCTTTTGACCTACCTTAGCTTTTGACATGCCTTCCTCACTAAGCATAATTATTTCTAGCTTTTGATTTAAAGTGAAAGACATGAAACTCTTTTTATCTTGAATACTTAGAGGCCACTGCAGAGTATTAATTGGCTTAATTTTAATATTGTTGTATCTTGGGGACTAAAGAGGCCTGAAGAGAGGGAGAGATATAGGAAAATGGCTAGTCAGTAGATTAATCAGAACACACACATTTATTGGTTATGTTCACTATTTTATTTGGGCATGATCCATGGTGCCTCAAAACAACTACCATATTTTTTTGCTCCATAAGATGCACCTGACCATAAGATGCACCTAGGGTTTTAAGGGGAAAAATAAGAAAAAAATATTCTGAACCAAATGGTGTGTTAAAATATTTAATAAAATATACCACAATAATATTTCAGGATTGTAAACTCAACAGCAGTATTAACAACCATTAGCACTGTTATTAACAAATGAGAAGAGATTTTAATGTTTAAATACTCTCCTAGCCTGACTGGATAGTGGCACAGTGGATAGAGCATCGAACTGGGATGTAAAGGACCTAGGTTCAAAACCCCAAGATCGCCAGCTTGAGTACGGGCTCATCTGGTTAGAGCAAGGCTCACCAGCTTGAGTCCAATGTCCCTGGCTTGAGCAAGGGGTCACTCAGTCTGCTGTAGCCCCACAGTCAAGGCACATATGAGAAAGCAATCAGTGAACAACTAAGGTGTTCAAACGAAGAATTGATGTTTCTCATCCCTCTTCCTTCTTATCTCTCTATCTCTATCTGCCCCTCTCTCTGTCTCTCTTGGTCTCTGTAATAAATAAATAAATAAATAAATAAATAAATAAATAAATAAATAAAACTAACAGTCAAATATTCTTCTATTGTCCAGGAACCCCAGGAACTCATCATCGCTAGTGTTAGAATTTAAGAATCTCAGTTGTTTACAATCACTGGTATCACTTTCTTTGCTGTTTTCATATATGATACCATCTTCAGGGCCATCTAAGGCATTGCTAATGCCACATTTTTTGAGTGATCATACCATGGTTTTATTCTTCACTGACTGCCATGATGTTTTCACTCATTCACAAACTTGAGTGATAGTGGGTCTTTTCATTCATCCAGTTGTTGTCAGATCATGATTACCAGTGGCCATCCATTTTTCCACTCTTCTCACATAAAGACTTTAAATGGTTTGTTGATGGAAATGTCAAGAGGTTGCAACTGGCTGGTAAGACCCCCAGGAATTACAGCTAGATAACTCTTCATTTCTTTAAAGTTGTTTTTTTCCCACCAATACGTGCTCTAAACTGGTCAAGCACTAACAGGGCAACAAATGATGTCAGCACTTCACACAGAGTTCCAGCAGCTGCAGCGTGCCTCTCACATCTGCCCTGGATGAGGCCAGATGAATGCACCCACACAACATCACTCACCTTCCCTCCTGCGCTGCATGTAACTGATGAAACTGGAACCAGATTACTCAGCAGCTGCCGGGGTTCTGCATGCGGCATGGCGGGTATGATTACACTCCTGCTGGCGTTCATTCTACATATATTTACCGGCACAGTGCCCCGCAGCAGCTAAAAAAATTAACATTCACTTGATTAAATGCACAGGCATTTCCCCCTCCACTTTTGGGGGGGGAGGGAAGTGAGTCTTATGGAGCAAAAAGTATATACTATAGTAACATCAAGGGTCACTGATTACAGATTACTATAACAAACCTAACAATAATGAAAAAGTATGAAATATTATAAGAATTATCAAAATGTGATACAGAGACATGAAGTGATTAAATGCTGTTGGAAAAATGACACCAATTGGCTTGCTTAGTACAGAGTTGCCACAAACCTTCAATTTTTAAAAAATGTAGTATTTGTGAAGTATGGTAAAGTACAATAAAACAAAATGCGTCTGTATGGAAGACCATTATGATGAAAACTATAGAATTTTTAGAAGACATTAAAACTACATTAATGGAGAAATGTGCTATTTTTCTACTTGCTCCGTTTCTGACCTGGGCCTGTTCACCCTTCCTTAGGCAACCTGGTGGTCTCCCGCTCCCGGGAGGTCACCATATTGATACTGAACTTAGTGCGGACACCCGATTGGCATAGCGCACTACAGCCCAGAACTCCTGGGCTCAAGCGATCCTCGGGCCTCAGCCTCCCGAGTAGCTGGGACTACAGGAGCACGCCACCACGCCCGGCGAGAGACGTGCTATTTTTATGGATTCAAATCCTCATGCCAAAGCTCCCCAGTTTAATAAATTTGTCAGGATCCTTAGTCAAAATTTTAAAAACTCTTTTTCATGGAACTTAGAAGTTGATTTTAAAATTTGTATAAAAATACAAAGGGCCAAGAATAGTTAAAAAACCTTCTTGAAGAAGAACAAAGTGAGAAGCTGGCTCTACTGGGTATCATGAATTTTTCTAAACCTATAAAAAAAAATAAGAGAGTAGCATGACCAGGCAGTGGCACAGTGGATAGAGTGTCGGACTGGGATGCAGAGGAACCAGGTTCGAGATCCCATAGTTGCCAGTTTGAGCATAGGCTCATCTGGTTTGAACAAGGCTTACCAGCTTGAGCCCAAGGTCACTGGCTCCAGCAAAGGGTCACTCAGTCTGTTGTAGCTCCCTAGTCAAGGCACATATCAGAAAGCAATCAATGAACAACTAAGGTGCTACAATGAAGAATTGATGCTTCTCATCTCTCTCCCTTCCTGTCTGTCTGTCCCTATCTGTCCCTCTCTCTGACTCTCTCTGTCTCTGTCACTAAATAAATAAATAAATAAATAAAAGAACATAGTATGGTATAGCACTGGTATAATAAGAGATATACAAATAGGGTAATGGAATAGAATAGAGAGCCTAAAAGTATACCCATGCACTAAAACTCATTATCAAGTATTTTCTCAAAAGAAAAATTATTACTTTGTTTAAAATCCAAGGGTTCAGCCCTGGCCTGTTGGTTCAGCTGTAGAGCATCAGCCCGACATGTGGAAATCCCAGGTTCGATTCCCGGCCAGGGCACACAGGAGAAGTGCCCATCTGCTTCTCCACCCTTCCCTCTCTAGCAATGAAAACTAGGAAAGTAAGTATCTGGCCTTTCCATTTCTCTAGTAATTGGATCTTCTCAAGAGCAAAAACAAACACAGCATTCAAAAGGTGACTCTACATGCAAAAGAATGAAACTGGACTAGAGTTTGTCCCTCTGTACTAAAATTAACTCAAAATGGATCAAAGATCTAAACATAAGACCTGAAACAATTAAGTACATAGAAGAAGACATAGGTACTCAACTCATGGACCTGGGTTTTAAAGAGCATTTTATGAATTTTACTCCAATGGCAAGAGAAGTGAAGGCAAAAATTAATGAATGGGACTACATCAGACTAAGAAGTTTTTGCTCAGCAAGAGAAACTGATAACAAAATAAACAGAAAGCCAGCTAAATGGGAAATGATATTTTCAAACAACAGCTCAGATAAGGGCCTAATATCCAAAATATACAAAGAACTCATAAAAGTCAACAACAAACAAACAAACAATCCAATAAAAAAATGGGAAGAGGACATGAACAGACACTTCTCCCAGGAGGAAGTACAAATGGCCAACAGATATATGAAAAGATGCTCATCTTCTTTAGTTATTAGAGAAATGCAAATCAAAACTGCAATGAGATACCACCTCACACCTGTTAGATTAGCTATTATTAACAAGACAAGTAATAGCAAATGTTGGAGAGGCTGTGGAGAAAAAGGAACCCTCATTCACTGTTGGTGGGAATGTAAAGTAGTACAACCATTATGGAAGAAAGTATGGTGGTTCCTCAAAAAACTGAAAATAGAACTACCTTATGACCCAGCAATCCCTCTACTGGGTATATACCCCCAAAACTCAGAAACATTGATACGTAAAGACACGTGCAGCCCCATGTTCATTGCAGCATTGTTCACAGTGGCCAAGACATGGAAACAACCAGAAAGCCCGTCAATAGACGACTGGATAAAGAAGATGTGGCACATATACACTATGGAATACTACTCAGCCATAAGAAATGATGACAAAGGATCATTTACAGCAAAATGGTGGGATCTTGATAACATTATACGAAGTGAAATAAGTAAATCAGAAAAAACTAGGAACTGCATTATTCCATACATAGGTGGGACATAAAAGTGAAACTAAGAGACATTGATAAGAGTGTGGTGGTTATGGGGGGAGGGGGGAAAGATAGAGGGAAAGGGGGAGAGGGAGGGACACAAAGAAAACTAGATAGAAGGTGACAGAGGACAATCTGACTTTGGGTGATGGGTATGCAACATAATTGAAAGACAAGATAACCTGGACTTGTTGATCTTTGAATATATGTAACCTGATTTATTGATGTCGCCCCATTAAAAAAATAAAATTATAATTAAAAAAAAAAACAGAGCCCTGGCCGGTTGGCTCAGCGGTAGAGCGTCGGCCTAGCGTGCAGAGGACCCAGGTTCGATTCCTGGCCAGGGCACACAGGAGAAGCACCCATTTGCTTCTCCACCCCTCCGCCATGCTTTCCTCTCTGTCTCTCTCGTCCCCTCCTGCAGCCAAGGCTCCATTGGAGCAAAGATGGCCCGGGCGCTGGGGATGGCTCTGTGGCCTCTGCCTCAAGCGCTAGAGTGGCTCTGGTCGCAACATCGCGACGCCCAGGATGGGCAGAGCATCGCCCCCTGGTGGGCAGAGCGTAGCCCATGATGGGCGTGCCGGGTGGATCCCGGTCGGGCGCATGCGGGAGACTATCTGACTGTCTCTCCCCGTTTCCAGCTTCAGAAAAATACAAAAAAAAAACCCAAAAAACAAAAAAAACAAAAGGTGACTCTAACTAATTATACATATGAGAGCATTTGCATCACAACTTTATAAGCACTGTAAAAGGCTGACACAAAAGAAAATTTTACTATAATTCATTTAGCCATTCATTCTACAAATGCTTCTGGAAAATCCACTCTGTCAGGCTATGTTTTGGTGGTGCTATCATAGCTAAAAACTTTGATGAAAATAAAATAAAATGAAATGATAGAGAGTGTTAGGACATAAAGGACATGTGGAGCTTTTAGGGTATAGCATCTTTTGCAGAAAAAAGAGCTAGTGCACACAGTGCAATGGAAAAACACCAGAGCAATAAGACTTTGGTGGACAAGGCGAGGAGCGATATAAGTGGTCAGAGAGGCAGGCAGAAATCAGTTATGAAGGGCTTTGTGGAACAGCATAGAGATTCTGGATTTTTTTTTCTATGTGGAACAAGAAATCATTGGACAATTGTAAGCAGGCAAATAATATGATCTGATTTAAAAGATCACTGTGGATATCATATATAAAATGGATTGTAGTAAATTAAGAATAGAAAGAAGACTAGAGTCATTGGAGAATTCTAGGCAAGAGCTAATAAAGATTTGGATTAGAGAATAAGAGTGGAATGCTATGTTAAAATATACAAATAAATACTATATATAGACCCAAGCACATGAGTAAGTACACACAAAGAGAAACATTCACATCATAGTTAAAGCAAAAAAATTAATTCTGACACCTTGAACCTCTATAATACATCCCAATTATGATCTTGCAAGAAATAATTTAACATAGCTTGTAGACCCACTTCTACCTCTGTTCTCTAATTATTATAGAAAATAATTAGCTGAGCAGAAAGATTAGAAGTTTTTGTTTGAGAATCTGGAAAGACACAGGTAATAGAACCATGAACTCCTGGTATATAAGCCTGCTTTCCATTTTTGTTGTCCAAGTCTGCATCCATGAACTAAAGGTATATATAGTTCTATCCCTGAGCAAATGCAGTAGTTGAAATAGTCTGACTGAATTAATGAGGGGAAGAGGGTTTGAGTTTTAATTACTTGGCCTTCAGTTCTATTAAATCATCTCTTACTTTGATAAGGCACAAGTTCCTAACTGAGCTCCCTCTCTCCAATGTAAATCTCCCAAAACCATTCATCATATAGATGTCAGAGTGCTAGAGCTAACAATTATAATTGCATTGCTCCCTGGCTATAAAATCTTTAAGAGCTCTCCATCACCTAAAGGACAAAGTTTCAGCCCCTTTCATGCAGACAATGCCTCTGTATCTCTTGCTGTCTTAGCTATGGCCCCTGGACTCATTGTACCTTTTGCTTCACCAAAACTGAAGAAGGGAGACCTGTGGTTCAACCTAGTGCCCTTGCTCATGCTGTTTCCTATGTTTAGAGGCCAACCCTTCTTTCCATATAGTATATCCATTGGGCCTCAGCACAGGCCTCACCTTCTCCAAAAACCCTCCCAGCACCCTTCCAAGTTATATAAAATGCCCTTTTGTCCCCTTAAGTCAATGGGTCTTAAAGTGTGGTCCAAACAACTCTGGGGTGTCCCACAAACTATTATGGGGATTCACAAGGTCAGAACTATTTTTATAATAATGCTGGATGTTAGTTGCCTTTTCTACTGTATTACCTTCAGCGATAATAGTGCAAAAGCAGTAGTGAGTAAAACTGCTAACATCTTAACATAGATGAAGTCACTGAATTATACTAGCAGTCATTGTAATCTTCACCACCACACACTCAGGGGGAAAATAACAGTTGCATTTTAAAAGGTTCTTGATGAGGTAGTAAAAATTATTGGTTTTATCCTATCTCAATCCTTGAAAATAATACTTTTTAATATTCTACAAGATGAATTGAGAAGTACGAACAAAGCACTTCAACTGCATACCAAACTACAATGCCTGTCAGAAGAAAAGCACCTATTAGAGTTATGCTAAGCTAGCTACTTGTTTGCTTGTCTCTTTCATAGGACATTTTCATTTGGAAGAATGACTGACAAACTAGAATTATTTATTCAGACTTAGATGTTTGGAAGACATTTTCTGAGCAGGAATCAAATGAGTCTGTCACTTCAAGAAAAACAACTGAAAGTATTAGTCTGTTACCACTGATAAAATTTGAGTTTTCAATTCATGAACTGAAAAATGAGGTAACAAGCTTAGCTAATAGAACAGGCTAGATAAAAAGTAAGATTAGTGAAATAGAAGACAAGCAACTTGAGGTACAACAGAGAGAAGAAGAGACTCAAATATTAAAAAAAAAAATGAGAAAGCCCTACAGGAATTGTCCTACTCCATCAAAAAGAATAACATAAGAATAATAGGTATATCAGAGGGAGAAGAGAGAGAAAATGAAATGGAGAACATATTCAAACAAATAATAGATGAGAATTTCCCAAGCCTATAGAAAGAACTAAAGCTTCCATTCAAAAAACAAACAAAACATCAAGTTTTCTTAACTCCAAAAAACCTATTCCAAGGCACATAATGAAATTGGCACAAACCAATGACAAAGAAAAAATTTTCAAGGCAGCCAGGGAAAAGAAGAATACAACATATAATGAAGACCTATTAGATTACAATGGGATTTCTCAGCAGAAACTCTACAAGCTAGAAGAGAGTGGACCCCAATATTTAAAGTCCTGAAAGAGAGGAACTTTCAGCCAAGAATACTATACCCATCAAAGCTATCCTTCAAATACAAAGGAGAAATAAAAACATTCACAGATACAGAAAGGATGAGGAAATTTATCATCAGAAAACCCCCACTTCAGGAATTACTAAAGGGGGTTTTCCAACCAGATATAAAGAACAAAACAAAACAAAATCACAAGTAAAGCTCCACCAAGAAAACAATAAAACCAAATTTAAACTGACAACAAAAACAAAAAAATAAAAGAAGATAGGACGAAGATTAACAGTAGCAAAGGACAATGGAGTGCAGAAGTACTCATAAGATAGTGTACTACAATGAACAGGGTAGTAACCCTTTTCATTACTTAATGGTAACCACCCTTGAAAAAACCACCACAGAAACACATGACTTAATAAAGATAGCAACAGAGGAAAAAAGTATGGAATACAACCAAACAAAAGCAAAGGATAGAAAAACAAAAAAGAAGAATCAAACAACATACAAAACTAACAGAAAGCAATTTATAAAATGGCAATAGGGAACCCACAAGTGTCAATAGTTACACTAAATGTAAATGGATTAAACTCACCAATAAAAAAACACAGAGTAGCAGAATGAATTAAAAAATAAAATCCGGCCCTGGCCGGTTGGCTCAGCGGTAGAGCGTCGGCCTAGTGTGCGGAGGACCCAGGTTCGATTCCCGGCCAGAACACACAGGAGAAGTGCCCATTTGCTTCTCCACCCCTCCGCCGCGCTTTCCTCTCTGTCTCTCTCTTCCCCTCCCGCAGCCGAGGCTCCACTGGAGCAAAGATGGCCCGGGCGCTGGGGATGGCTCTGTGGCCTCTGACTCAGGCACTAGAGTGGCTCTGGTCGCAACATGGCGATGCCCAGGATGGGCAGAGCATCACCCCCTGGTGGGCAGAGCGTCGACCCTGGTGGGCATGCCGGGTGGATCCTGGTCGGGCACATGCGGGAGTCTGTCAGACTGTCTCTCCCTGTTTCCAGCTTCAGAAAAATGAAAAAAATAAAATAAAAATAAAAAAAATAAAAAATAAAATCCAACTGTATGCTGCCTACAAGAAACACATCTAAGCAACAAGGATAAAAACAAATTCAAAGTGAAAGGCTGGAAAACAATACTCCAAGCAAATAACATCCAAAAAAAAGCAGGTATAGCAATACTCATATCTAATAATGCTGACTACAAGACAGAAAAAGTACTCAGAAACAAAAATGGTCATTTCATAATGATTAAGGGGACACTGAATCAAGAAGACATAACAATTTTTAATATATATGCACCAAACCAAGGAGCACCAAAATATATGACAGCTACTTATTGACCTTAAAACAAAAACTGACAAAAATACAATCATACTTGCAGATCTCAATACACCACTAACAGCTCTAGATCATTTATCCAAAAAGAAAATCAATAAAGATATATTGGCCTTAAACAAAACACTAGACTACCTGGATATGATACACATCTACAGGATATTTCATCCCAAAGCAACAGAGTATACATTTTTCTCTAGTGTACATGGAACATTCTAAAAAATTGACCATATGTTGGGCCACAAAAATAATATCAGCAAATTCAGAAAAATTGAAATTTTACCAAGCATATTTTCTGATCATAAAGCCTTGAAACTAGAATTCAACTGCAAAATAGAGGAAAAACCCCACAAAAAAATGGAAACTAAACAACATACTTTTAAAAAATGAATGGGTCAAAGAAGAAATAAGAGCAGAGATCCAAAGATATATACAGACAAATAAAAATGACAATAAGACATATCAGAATCTCTGGGATGCGGCAAAAGCAGTGATAAGAGAATCAGTCAGAAATGACAAATACAATATCAGAAATGAAGAACATAATGGAAAAAATTAAAAGCAGGATAGATAAAGCTGAGAATTGAATCAATGAGTTAGAGGAAAAGATAAATAAAGGCACGGAAGCAGAGCAGAAAAAAGAAAAATGACTCAAAAAGTCTGAGGAAACTCTAAGAGAGCTCTGTGACAACATGAAGAGAAATAACATCTACATCATAGGGTTTCCTGAAGAAGAGAAAGAACAAATGATAGAGACTTTGTTCAAGCGTATCATAGCTGCAAACTTCCCTCAACTAAGGCAGGAAAACATCTCACATATTCAAGAAGCACAGAGAACTCCATTAAAGAGAAACCCAAAGAATCTACATCAAGACACATCATAATTAAAATACCAAAGCTAAGTGATAAAGAGAAAATATTAAAAGCTACTAGAGATAGAAACACTATCACCTACAAAGGAGCCCCCATAAGGATGACTTCCGACTTCTCAACAAAAACACATGAGGCCAGAAGGGAATGGCAAGAAATATTCAAAGTAATGCAGAACAAGAGCCTACAACAAAGACTACTTTATCCAGCAAAGCTATCATTTAAAATTGAAGGAGAAATAAAAAGCTTTCCAGACAAAAAAAAAAAACAAGGAATTTACTACAACCAAACCAAGGCTGCAAGAAATGCTAAGGGGCCTGTTGTAAACAGATGAAAGGAGAAAAAGAATATAGCAAAAAAGGAATATAGTCTTAAAGAATAAAATGGCAATAAACAATTACATATCATTAATAACCTTAAATGTAAATGGATTAAATGATCCAACCAAAAGACATAGGGTAGCTGCGTGGATAAGAAAACAGGACCCATACATATGCTGTCTACAAAAGACACACTTTAAAACAAAAGATGCACATAGACTGAAGATAAAAGGATGGAAAAAAAAAATTTCACACAAATGGAAATGAAAAAAAAGCTGGGTAGCAATACTTATATCAGACAAAATGGACTTTAAAACAAACACTATAGCCCTGGCTGTTTGGCTCAGTGGTAGAGTGTCAGCCTGGCGTGCAGAGGTCCCGGGTTGGATTCCCCGCCAGGGCACACAGGAGAGGCGCCCATCTGCTTCTCCACCCCTCCCCCTCTCCTTCCTCTCTATCTCTCTTTTCCCCTCCCGCAGCCAAGGTTCCACTGGAGCAAAGATGGCCCGGGCGCTGGGGATGGCTTTGTGACCTCTGCCTCAGGCATTAGACTGGCTCTGGTCACAACAGAGCGACGCCCCGGATGGGCAGAGCATCACCCCCTGGTGAGTGTGCCAGGTGGATCCCGGTCAGAAGCATGCGGGAGTCTGTCTGACTGCCTCCCCGTTTCCAGCTTCAGAAAAATGCAAAAAAAAAAAAAAAAAAAAAAAAAGACTATACTTAGAGATAAAGAAGGTCAATACATAATGATAAATAGAGCAATCCAACAGGAAGATTTAACTGTTATAAATATCTACGTACCTAATATAGGAGCACCAAAATATATAAAGCAGACAATGATGGATTTAAAGGGTGAGATCAACAGAAATATTATAATAGTAGTGGATATCAACACTCCACTAACATCACTAGAAACATCCTAAAAAAAGAAAATTAACAAAGAAACAGGCCTGACCTGTGGTGGCGCAGTAGCATAAAGCGTCGACATGGAACACTGAGGTCGCCGGTTCGAAACCTTGGGCTTGCCTGGTGAAGGCACATATGAGAGTTGATGCTTCCTGCTCCTCCCCCTTCTCTCTCTCTCACTCCTCTTTCTCTAAAAAAAAAAAAAATCAATAAAAAAATGTCAATTCTTTAAGAAAAAACAAAGAAACAGCACACTTAAAGGACATACTAGATCAACTCGATTTAATAGATATCTTCAGAACCTTTGACCCTAAAACAGTAGAATATACATTCTTTTCAAGTGCTCATGGTACATTCTCTAGAATAGACCACATGTAAGGACACAAAAGTGGTCTCAACAAATTTAAGAAGATTGAAATCATATCAAGGATTATCTCTGATCACAATGGAATGAAACTAGAAATCTACCACAACAGAAAAACGGAAAAATACTGAAACACTTGAAAACCAAATAGCATGTTATTAAATAACAAATGGGTAAACAATGAGATCAAAGAAGAAATTTAAAAATTCCTAAAAACGAACAATAATGAGCATACATCAACTCAAAATTTATGCGACACAGCAAAACCAGTCCTGAGAAGGAAGATCATAGCATTTCAGGCATACCTCAAGAAGCTAGAAAAAGATCAAATAAACAACTTGACCCTGCACCTAAAAGAACTAGTAAAAGAACAGCAAGTAAAGCCCAGAGCTAGTAGGAGGAAGAAAATAATAAAAATCAGAGCAGAAATAACTAATATAGAGGCTAAAGAAACAATACAGAGGATAAATGAAACCAGGACCTGGTTCTTTGAACAGGTAAAAAAGATCAATGAACCTTTAAGGAGACTCACCAAGAAAAAAAGAGAGAGGACTCAAATAAATAAAATTAAAAATGACAGTGGAGAAATAACAACTGACACAACAGAAATACAAAATAATGTAAGAAATTACTATGAAGAACTGTATGCCAAAAAACTAGACAACCTAGATGAAATGGACAAACTACTTGAAACATATAATCTTCCAAAAATTAATCTGGAAGAATCAGAAAACCTAAACAGACCAATTACATCAAATGAGATCGAAACAGTTATAAAAAAAACTCCCAAAAAAGGAAAGTCCTAAGCCTGACAGCTTCACAAGTGAATTCTAGCAAATATTCAAAGAAGAACTAACTCCTATCCTTCTCAAGCTATTTCAAAAAATTCAAAAGGAAGGAAGATTTCCAAGCTCCTTTTATGAGGCAAGCATAATTCTGATTCCAAAACCAGGCAAAGAGAAGACAAAGAAAAAAAATTATAGGCCAATATACCTGATGAATTTATATGCTAAACAAAATATTAGCAAACCGGATCCAGCAATATATGAAAAAAATCATATACCATAATCAAGTGGGATTTATTCTTGGGACGCAAGACTGGTATAATATTCGCAAACAAATCAATGTGATTCATCACATAAACAAAAGGAAGGAGAAAAACCACATGATAATTTCAATAGATGCAGAAAAAGCATTTAATAAAATCCAGCATCTATGATCAAAAGTCTCAGCAAAGTGGGAATACAGGGAACATACCTCAACATGATAAAGACCATCTATGAAAAACCCACAGTGAACATCATACTGAATGGGCAAAAATTAAAAGCAATCCCCTTAAAATCAGGAACAAGGTAGAGGTGCCCCCTTTCACCACTCTTATTCAACATAGTTCTGCAAGTCCTAGCCACAGCAATCAGACAAGAAAAAGAAATTAAAGGTATCCAAATTGGAAAAGAAGAAGTAAAACTATCATTATTTGCAGATGATATAATATTGTATGTAGAAAACCCTAACGTCACAGTCAAAAAACTACTAGACCTGATAAATGAATTCAGCAAGGTGGCAGGATATAAAATTAATACTCAAAAATTAGAGGCGTTTTTATACACTGACAATGAACTGTCAGAAAGAGAAATTAAGGAAGCAATCCCCTTTAACATTGCAACAAAAAAATAAAGTACCTAGGAATAAATTTAACCAGGGAGATTAAAGACTTGTTCTCAGAAAATTATAAAACATTGATAAAAGAAATCAGGGAAGATACAAACAAGTGGAAGCATATACCGTGCTCATGGTTAGGAAGAATAAACATCATTAAAATGTCTATATTACCCAAAGCAATTTATAAATTCAATGCAATACCGATTAAAATACCAAAGATCTACTTCAAAGATATAAAACACATATTCCAAAAATTTATATGGAACCAAAAGAGAACACAAATAGCCTCAGCAATCTTGAAAAGGAAGACTAAAGCAGGAGGTATCACATTTCCAAATATCAACTTATATTATAAGGCCATTGTACTCAAAACAGCCTGGTACTGGCATAAGAACAGGCATATAGATCAATAAAACAGAACTAAGAACCCAGAAATAAACACACACTTTTATGGAAAACTGATATTTGACAAAGAAGGTAACAGCATACATTGGAGTAAAGACAGCCCCTTCAACAAATGGTGTTGGGAAAATTGGACAGCTACCTGCAAAAAAATGAAACTAGACCACGAACATACACCATTCACAAAAATAAACTCAAAATGGATAAAAGACTTAAATGTAAGCCGTAAAACCATAAGCATCTTAGAAGAAAACATAGGCAGTAAGCTCTCTGACATCTCTCACAGCAATATACTTGCCGATTTGTCTCCACAGGAAAGTGAAATAAAAGACAGGATAAACAAATAGCACCTTATCAAACTAAAAAGCTTCTGCACAGCTAAAGACAATAAGAACAGAATAAAAAACAAACTACACAATGGGAGAATATATTTGGCAATGCACCTGATAAGGGGTTACTAACCAAAATTTATAAAGAACTTGTAAATCTCAACACCAGGAAGACAAACAATCCAATCCAAAAATGGGCAAAAAAAGTGAATAGACACTTCACCAAAGAGGACATACAGATGGCCAATAGGCATATGAAAAAATGTTCAACATCACTAATCATTAGAGAAATGCAAATTAAAACCACAATGAGATATTACCTCACACCAGTCAAAATGGCGCTCATCAACAAAACAACACAGAATAAGTGCTGGTGAGGATGTGGAGAAAAGTGAACCTTCCTGCACTGCTGGTGGGAAGGCAGACTGGTGCAGCCACTGTGGAAAACAATATGGACATTCCTCCAGAAATTAAAAATCGAACTGCATTTTGATCCAGCTATAAACTGTTAGTAATATACCCCAAGAACACCATAGCATTGTTTGAAAAGAAGAAATGCACCCCCATATTTATGGCAGCATTATTCACAATAGCAAAGATCTGGAAACAGCCCAAGTGTCCGTCAGTGGACAAGTGGATTAAAAAGCTTTGGTACATATATACTATGGAATACTACTCAACCATACGAAATGATGACTTTGGATCATTTACAACAACATGGATGGACCTTGATAACATTATACTGAGGGAAATAAGTAAATCAGAAAAAACTAAGAACTATATGATCCCATACATAGGTGGGACATAAAAATGAGACTCAGAGACATGGACAAGGATGTGGGGGTTACAGGTGGGGGGGGGAAAGAGGGAGCGGGTTGGGGAGGGGAGGGGCACAAAGAAAACCAGTTAGAAGGTGACAAAAGACAATTGGACTTTGGGTGATGGGAATGCAGCATAATCAAATGTCAAAATTACCTAGAGATGTTTTCTTTGAACATATGTACCCTGATTTATCAATGTCACCGCATTAAAATTAATTTAAAAAGAAGAATTTGTCTCACGGCTAATTTAGGCAGTTAGAAGAATAGTATAAGGATGCTAATTCTGCTTCTCAGGGGCCCCAAGAAAATTGGTGATTTCGCTCCTCTGATTTTGCCAATTGGATTTTAAAAAATAGATCAGGAACACCCTGAAATGGAACTAACAATACATGGGCATAAATTTAAAGGACTTTTAGATACTCGAGCTGATGTATCTGTTATTGCTAAGCTACATTGGCCTCTTTCCTGGCCCACTCATGCAGCAGCCACAGAATTACAAGGTAAAGGGCAGAGTAAATCCCCTCTACAAAGTTCTAGTTTTCTCATCGGGAAGATTAAGAAGGTCATTCTGGATTTTTTAAGCCTTATGTTTTCCATGAATGGCCAGTTAATTTGCGGGGTAGAGATGTTTTTAAGAATATGGGAGCGTTGCTTGTCAGTCCTAATGGTTTAGTCAGTACTCAGATGCTTGATCGGGGATTTTTGCCCAGTAAGGGACTAGGGAAAGAACAGTGAGGAATTCTCACCCCCATAGAAGTGGCACCCAATACCAGAAGGTGTGAATTAGGATATCAAAATTTAGCATAGGGGCCTTGGTAGCTCCTGCTACCCCAATAATGCATGGTGCAGTCCCAATTACTTGGAAATCAGATAATCCTGTATGGCTAGACCAATGGCCCCTTTCTCAGGAGAAACTTAGGGCAGCTGCTCAATTGGTACAAGAGCAGCTACAGCTTGGGCACATTGAACCATCTAATAGCCCATGGAATACATTTCCATATTTTGATCTTGTCGCCTCCTGGATTATCAAGGGGCATAGGCGACCCTTACAGCTTACAGGTTTTGAGCCTCAAAATTTTTGTTGTTCCTTTTTTCAAAGGATCAACAACAATGGCTCTGGGAAACTTCCACTAAATGGCAAATCGCTTTTGTAAATCAATGGACAACTTTATACTGAAACAGTAAAAAATCAGCTCAAAGACTAGAATTATATGCCATTATCATGGCTCTTCAGCATTTGCCATATTCCTCCTTTAATCTATATACAGACAGCAAATATTTACTTATGGTTGTTTCCACTATAAAGACTGCTGTCTTAGGGACAACTGCGGATGAACTATTTCAGCAGTTCCTCCTTCTTCAAAGACTTGTATGTCAACATAGAGCTCCATGTTTTATAGGACATGCTCGAGTTCACTCCATTCTCCCTGGACCTTTAGCACAAGGGAATGCCCTTGTTGATCAAGCTACCCAAAAGAAAATTATTTGGAGCAACCATGACAGATCGAGCAATTCAGTCTCATACTATTCATCACCAGAATGCTGTAGCCCTGTGTAAACAGTTGCAACTTTCTCGGGAAGCAGCACAGCAGATTGGTAAATCCTGTCCAAGGGGTCCTATACTACAATTTATCCCTTCATTTGGAGTTAACTCTCAAGGACTCCTACCAGGAAAACTTTGGCAAATGGATGTTACTCTTATACCTTCATTTGGCAAACAGGCCTATGTCCACATTACAGTGGATACCTATTCTGGATTTATAGTATCCTCTGTCAGAACAGGAGGGGTTGCTAAGCATGTTATAGCTCATTGTTTGTATGAATTTTTCTATTATTGGATTTCCTAAACTGGTTAAACTGACAATGCTCCTGCACATGGAGCAAAAGTATTTACTGTATTTTGTCAAACCTTTCAAATTATGGGTATTTCTTACAATCTTTAAAGTCAAGGTATTATTAAAGTGTACCTAGCAAGTATTTTAAGGTCAATATAAAAAAATTTAAAAGGGAGGAGTCATATCCTGCAACTCCTATGGGTGTACCATATCATGCTTTTTACTTAAAATTTTTTTAATTTCTTTTGAATGCTGATGAACAGGAGACACCAAATCTTTTTCTCCTGCAAACTTCTACCTTCTTTTGTTTGATCCAGCTAACAACACTGTTTTGTCTTTTTCCAAATAGTTCCAGATATATGGAAAAGGTTTATATAGGTGGATGGGGATCCTCAAACCTCTCAGCGAGATCTACTGAGCATGGCTTTTAAGGTACCAAGAGGCAGAAAAAGAGTAGAGATCAGGTGAACTACCAGCTTTTAGGATACACCCTTAAAGGCTCCAACGACCCAAAGGGGTCTCATAGGATCCCATCTGGGTCCTGCTTCAATAGTGAATAAGAAGGTCATTGAGCTAAAGCCTGCCAGGCTTACATGCCTTTGCTGTGAGGAAAAAGGGACACTGGAAAGGAGGCTTCCCCCTCGCTCCTCTAAGGGAGGGTTCAGTCTCTTCCAGCCCTGCTCCAGCCACCTATGACCTAACCTTGCCCAGAATGCTGGGGTTTGCCACTGAAGGCTGAAGTTGCCCAGGGCTGTCGGCCCCATCTGCAACACTGTGGACGAGCCTAGGGTATTTCTTCCAAGAAGCAGGTAAACTGATCTCATTTGCAAAAGGGCCACTAAACTATGTCTTGCCTGAATAGTCAGGTTTTTTATTCTTTTCTCGAAGATCTCTGCTGTGGGTGTTGATAGTCCTATTGTATGCTGCTTTGCTTAATATATAGTGTTTCCTTTATTTCTCCTACAGTGCCCCACTCATATATCAGGCTGGGACCTACTCCTAATTTAGAGCTCTCTTTCCCCCTTTTGCAACTTCTATTATGAATGTACCTTTGCCACCCAGCTTACTGTATCCCAAGGTTCTCTTTACCACGCCACAGTCGCAGAGCTCCAGGGAAAAGCAACCTGGTCTCATCTCTCCAGGCAGAGGAGAACAGAAGCGTCATCTCCACACATGCTGAATATGGCTTTTCCAGTCTACCTGAATCATTACCAGCTAGAAGCAGCGGTCATTGGGACTTGGACGTGAGCTTCAAAGTATAGAATTGTGACAAAAATTCCAGTGCCATGCGGATTTTCCTGGGTGTGGACTTTTCCTGGACTCCTGTTCCTTGTGACAGCTCCTAATAGACTGAACTAGGGTTGGGTTGCATTTGCAGGGATTTGAAATGGTGTTGGTGTCAACTTGGACTTGGTGAACATGTTAAGGACATTTCTCTTTTATGGATTCTTGCTGTATTGGCCAAGAGTTTGCTTAAAGCAGGGGTCTCAAACTTGCGGCCCGCCGAACAATTTTGTGAGGCCCGCAGACTAATCCATGAAGTTCAAAATATTTTGGATAAAATTAAGTAAGCCTAGGGGTCTACTTGTATTTTTCATTTCTCTAGCATCCTAGCTAGATATTAGCTTAGTTAACAGCAGTTGTGATGCAAACTACAGTTTCTGGTCGTTTTGTGACACTGAGTAAACTGCATGTACGATTGGGCTTGTTGTACTGATTTTTTTTTGTTTTCAACTGCAGTGAGAAAAGTGTTGCGTAACAGTTGCCTTTTGTAGACCTAGTGCGGCCTGCCAAATGGCTGTGATCTTGCTCTGCGGCCCAAATGCTGAGTTGAGTTTGAGACCCCTGGCTTAAAGGCTTTAATCACTGTAAAAAAAATAGAAGACTAGATAAAGAAGATGTGGCACATATACACTATGATATACTACTCATCTATAAGAAATGATGACATCGGATCATTTACAACAAAATGGTGGGATCTTGATAACATTATACGGAGTGAAATAAGTAAATCAGAAAAAAAACAAAAACTGCATGATTCCGTACATCGGTGGGACATAAAAATGAGACTTAGAGACATGGATAAGAGTGTGATGGTTATGGGGGGGGAGGGAATGAGAGAGACGGAGGGGGAGGGGGAGTGTCACAAAAAAACTGCATAGAAGGTGATGGAGGACAATCTGACTTTGGGTGATGGGTATGCAACATAATTGAATGACAAGATAACCTGGACATATTTTCTTTGAATATATGTACCCTGATTTATTGATGTCACCCTATTAAAATAAATAAAAATGTATTTATTTAAAAATCTGAGCAGAAATAAATAAAATAGAGAACAGAAAAACTATAGAAAAAATTAATAAAACAAGGGGCTGGTCCTTTGAAAAGATCAACAAAATTGACAAACCCTTGGCAAGACTCACCAAGGAAAAAAGAGACAGGATTTATAAACAAAATCCAAAATGAAAGAGGAGTAATCATCACAGATATAGATATACAAAGAATTATTGTAGAATACTACGAAAAACTATATGCCACTAAATTCAACAATCTAGAAGAAATGGATAAATTCCTAGAACAATACAACCTTCCTAGACTGAGTCAAGAAGAAGCAGAAAGCCTAAACAGACAAATTAGCAGGGAAGAAATAGAAAAAACTATTAAAAAATCTCCCCAAAAATAAAAGTCCAGGCCCAGACGGTTATACTAGTGAATTCTTTCAAACATTCAAAGAAAACTTGGTTCCTATTCTACTCAAAGTCTTCCAAAAAATTGAAGAAGAAGCAATACTTCCAAACACATTTTATGAGGCCAACATAACCCTCATACCAAAACCTGGCAAGGACGGCACAAAAAAATAAAACTACAGACCAATATCTCTCATGAATACAGATGCTAAAATACTAAACAAAATACTAGCAAATCAAATACAACAACATATTAAAAAAATAATACATCATGATCAAGTGGGATTCATCCCAGAATCTCAAGGATGCTTCAACATACGTAAAACGGTAAACATAACACCATATCAACAAAACAAAGAACAAAAACCACATGATATTATCAATAGATGCAGAAAAGGCATTTGATAAAATACAACACAACTTTATGTAAAAGACACTCAACAAAATGGGTATAGAAGGAAAATGTCTCAACATGATAAAGGCCATATATAATAAACCACCAGCTAACATCATATTAAATGGCACTAAACTGAAGACTTTCCCCCTTAAATCAGGAACAAGACAGGGTTGTCCACTCTCTCCACTCTTATTTAACATGGTGCTAGAAGTTCTAGCCAGAGGAATTAGACAAGATAAAGAAATAAAAGGCATTCATATTGGGAAAGAAGAAGTAAAGGATTCACTTTTTGCAGATAATAAGATCCTATACATCAAAAACCCCAAACACTCCACAAAAAGACTACTAGAAACAATAAACCAATACAGTGATGTTGCAGGATACAAAATTAATATACAAAATTCCATTGCCTTCCTTTATGCCAACAATGAAATATCAGAAAACAAGGTCAAAAACACAATTCCCTTCATGGTTGCAACAAAATAAGTAAAATACCTAGGAATAAACATAACAAAGAATGTAAAGAATCTATGTAATGAAAACTACAAAGCATTGTTAAGGGAAATAAAAAAAAGATATAATGATTGGGCCACAAAAACAACATCAGCAGTCAGAGTAATGGCGGAGTAGGAAGCGATACCGATAAATCTCCCCCAAAACTCAACAAGATCTTCAACCAGAAACAGAAAAACCTATACTTGGAGCTTCCAGATTCTTCGCAATACACCCAAAGGTATGATTGAGTGAAAAATTGGCTAAATATATAACCAAACCCCGAAGGAAATAGGGAGTAAGAAATGCTCCGCCTTCCTCACTAACCTAAACAGGGCGGCTTTCTCTGGTAACTGTGAATATAGAAACTGAGGCGGGCAAAGGGGGTGAATAGATCCAGGCCGCCGCAGCAAAAACGGCCGAACCAGGCTGTGGCTCAGAGATCCAAGCCGAGGAAAATCTGATCCTGTGGCAACCCGGGCAATACAAGCTAACACTCGCGCCAAACCCAAACAAAGAAAGACAAGCGGAGCGGCCATTTTACCCGGTCTCCTGGTCGGTGCGCAGTTAGTGGAAGAGAGATTTCTTCCTAAGCCGCGGAAGTGGGTGCCCGTGTTGCCCCACGGAGAGGCAGGGTCAGAGGCCTTTCTGTGGGCTGAGGGCAGAGTCTCTGGGCAGCCCCAGTGCCCTGGGAAAGCCACGCACGGGAGGGAGTGAGAACTACTTCCAACGGTGGAGATTTTCCGTGCTGGTGAGGGTTTTACTCAGAGGGAACCGCGTCCGGCCTCATATCCTGGTGTGCGCGCGCAGATAAGGAGTGAGCGATTCCTCCGAGTGCCTCGGAGGTGCGCGCCCGTGTTATTGCACAGAGGGGCAGAGTCAGGGGCCTTTGTGTGGGCCAAAGCGGAATCTCGGGCCGCCCCAGCGCCTTGCAAAAGCCGCACACGGGGACGGAGTGAGACTCAATTCCAACGCTGCAACTTTTCCCTGCGGTTGGGGGTTTCACTCAGAGCGTGAGACTGCTGGCCGGATATCCTGGTTGCAGACAGTGAGTGAGAGTTTCCTCCAAGCGCCCCGGAAGTGGGCGCCTGCTTGTGTTACCGGACAGAGTGGCAGAGCCAGTGGTCTTTGAGTGGGCGGAAAGCCCACCTGATTATGCTAGCAGCTCTGACTGACTGAGCCTTACCCAGAGCCCTGTGCTGAGTGGAAATAGAGTGGGGAGTTGCCAGCAATTTGAGCCTCTTTCTATCCAGGCAGAGGCAGCAGCAACCCCATAGCTGGACTATCAGGTTACTAATTGAGGAAGGAAAGACTAGGAGAAAGGCTCCAGGAACACGGACTCTCTCACTGTCGGAGCCTATAAATGCTAATGAGCCTCAACTCCCAACGAGAATAAAGCATAATACATGACATTGCCATAGAGACTTATCAACTGCAAACCTCTACCTGAGCGTGCCAAAGGGGCAGAACCCGGGGTACAGAGTCACCGACCAGGAAGAGGGAGAGAAAAGAAAAAGCAAGAAGATAACCTCTCAAAATCAAGAATAATCTGCAGACTTTATAACCTATCCCATTTTATTATATTTGTTCGTTTGTTTCTCTTATCTTCATTCTTGAGACTTTTTTTTCCTCCTCCAATTTGGCCGATTAACTCTCTACCGGTCTTACTCTCTCCTCTCCTTGAACTACACTACCCATAAGTGTTACATCTCCCATTATCATTTCTCTTCTCTTCCTTTCTCTCTATGAGGGTTGCACTCCAAAACCCTTAACTCTTTCTCTCTCTCTCCTTTCTTTTTTCTTCTTTTAGTGGTTCCCTCTTTTTTTCTCTCTCTCTCTTTCTTTTCTCCCTCTATATTAGTTTCTTCCTTTCTCCTTTACATCTCCTCTCATTCAAACCTCAATAACAAACAAATTATCTTATCTGGGACTCAAACCTATGTTTGTGGCATTTTGGGGGTTTTTTACTTCACCTTTTTAACTCACTAGCAGTGCTCCCATCCCTGGCTCTCCATATTATCTAGTTCTTGTTCCACTAAATACAATAGTAAGTTTTTAATTTGTCCCCCCATTTTTCCATTTTCCTCTTATTCCTCTCATCATAACTCTTAAAAAACCAACACCTAAAAGCAAATCATTTTATTCTTGACCCAAATTTTTTCCTTATTTGCTTTTTGTGGGTCCATACGCTCTTTTTTTTTTTTTTTTCTTTTCCTTTTTTTTTTTTTTTTTTTTTCTTTCTCTCTTTTTTGCCCCTTTATTACTTTTCCCCAATTCAGGCCCTCCATCACAGGCATTGTTTGTTATAACTCACAGTCCACCACAAGATTTTCTCAAGAAAGAGGGGAGAGGAGAGGAGAGGAAAAAAAGAGGGGGGGAATAATTTCCTTTTTTTAAAAATTTTTATTTTGTTTTATTTTTCTTTATTTCATTATTAATTTTTTTAAAAAAAAAAACAACTCTTTTCGATTTGTTATTTTTTTTTTTTAACTTTTTATTCTTTATTAAATCTCATTAATACTATCAACAAAACCACCCTCAGATGCCATTAAGGAAGAGAAAATCGAATATCATGGATACAAAAGAAAGAGAGGTAACACAGCTAGATGAGGAAAAATCTATGGAGAAAAAATTTAATATATTGGAAACCTTGGAGCTAAATGACAGAGAATTCAAGATAGAAATCCTAAAAATCCTCCGAGATATACAAGAAAACACAGAAAGGCAATATAGGGAGCTCAGAAAACAACTCCATGAACACAAAGAATATATGTCCAAGGAAATTGAAACTATAAAAACAAATCAAACAGAGATGAAAAACTCAATTAACGAGCTGAAAAACGAAGTAACAAGCTTAGCTAATAGAACAGGTCAGATAGAAGAGAGGATTAGTGAAATAGAAGACAAGCAACTTGAGGCACAACAGAGAGAAGAAGAAAGAGACTCAAAAATTAAAAAAAATGAGATAGCCCTACAAGAATTATCTGACTCCATCAAAAAGAATAACATAAGAATAATAGGTATATCAGAGGGAGAAGAGAGAGAAAATGGAATGGAGAACATACTTAAACAAATAATTGATGAGAACTTCCCAAGCCTGTGGAAAGAACTAAAGCCTCAAGTTCAAGAAGCAAACAGAACTCCAAGTTTTCTTAACCCCAACAAACCTACTCCAAGGCATATCATAATGAAATTGACACAAACCAACAGCAAAGAAAAAATTCTCAAGGCAGCCAGGGAAAAGAAGAATACAACATATAAAGGAAGGCCCATTAGATTATCATCAGATTTCTCAGCAGAAACTCTACAAGCTAGAAGAGAGTGGACCCCAATATTTAAAGTCCTGAAAGAGAGGAACTTTCAGCCACGAATACTATACCCATCAAAGCTATCCTTCAAATACGAAGGAGAAATAAAAACATTCACAGATACAGAAAAGATGAGGGAATTTATCATCAGAAAACCCCCACTCCAGGAATTACTAAAGGGGGTTCTCCAATCAGATACAAAGAACAAAAAAAAAACAGAGCCACAAGTAAAAGCTCCAAGAAGAACACAATAAAACCAAATTTAAACTGTGACAACAACAAAAAGAAAGAGGGGGAGAAGACGGAGATTAACAGTAGCAAAGGACGATGGAGTGCAAAAGTACTCACAAAATAGTTCGCTACAATGAACAGGGTAGGGACCCTTTTCATTACTCAAAGGTAACCACCATTGAAAAAACCACCACAGAAGCACATGAGATAAAAAAGATAGCAACAGAGGAAAGATGTATGGAATACAACCAAATAAAAACAAAAGATAGAAAAACGAAAGAGAAGGATCAAACAAGACACAAAACTAACATAAAGCAAGATATAAAATGGCAATAGGGAACTCACAAGTATCAATAATTACACTAAATGTAAATGGATTAAACTCACCAATAAAAAGGCACAGAGTAGCAGAATGGATTAAAAAAGAAAATCCAACTGTATGCTGCCTACAGGAAACTCATCTAAGTAACAAGGATAAAAACAAATTCAAAGTGAAAGGCTGGAAAACAATACTCCAAGCAAATAACATCCAAAAAAAAGCAGGTGTAGCAATACTCATATCGGATAATGCTGACTACAAGACAGGAAAAGTACTTAGAGACAAAAATGGCCATTTCATAATGGCTAAGGGGACACTGAATCAAGAAGACATAACAATTCTTAATATATATGCACCAAACCAAGGAGCACCAAAATATATAAGACAGCTACTTATTGATCTTAAAACAAAAACTGACAAAAATACAATCATACTTGGAGACCTCAATACACCGCTGACGGTTCTAGATCGGTCATCCAAACAGAGAATCAACAAAGACATAGTGGCCTTAAACAAAACACTAGAGCACCTGGATATGATAGACATCTACAGGACATTTCATCCCAAAGTGACTGAGTATACATTTTTCTCCAGTGTACATGGATCATTCTCAAGAATTGACCATATGTTGGGCCACAAAAACAATATCAGCAAATTCAGAAAAATTGAAGTTGTACCAAGCATATTTTCTGATCATAAAGCCTTGAAACTAGAATTCAACTGCAAAAAAGAGGAAAAAAATCCCACAAAAATGTGGAAACTAAACAACATACTTTTAAAAAATGAATGGGTCAAAGAAGAAATAAGTGCAGAGATCAAAAGATATATACAGACTAATGAAAATGACAATACGACATATCAGAATCTATGGGATGCAGCAAAAGCAGTGATAAGAGGGAAGTTCATATCACTTCAGGCATATATGAACAAACAAGAGAGAGCCCAAGTGAACCACTTAACTTCCCACCTTAAGGAACTAGAAAAAGAAGAACAAAGACAACCCAAAACCAGCTGAAGAAAGGAGATAATAAAAATCAGAGCAGAAATAAATGAATTAGAGAACAGAAAAACTATAGAAAAAATTAATAGAACAAGGAGCTGGTTCTTTGAAAAGATCAACAAAATTGACAAACCCTTGGCAAGACTTACCAAGGAAAAAAGAGAAAGAACTCATATAATCAAAATCCAAAATGAAAGAGGAGAAATCACCACGGACACCGTAGCTATACAAAGAATTATTGTAGAATACTATGAAAAACTTTATGCCACTAAATTCAACAACCTAGAAGAAATGGATAAATTCCTAGAACAATACAACCTTCCTAGACTGAGTCAAGAAGAAGCAGAAAGCCTAAACAGACCTATCAGTAGAGAAGAAATAGAAAAAACCATTAAAAACCTCCCCAAAAATAAAAGTCCAGGCCCTGACGGCTATACCAGCGAATTTTATCAAACATTCAAAGAAGACTTGGTTCCTATTCTACTCAAAGTCTTCCAAAAAATTGAAGAAGAAGCAATACTTCCAAACACATTTTATGAGGCCAACATAACCCTCATACCAAAACCTGGCAAGGATGGCACAAAAAAAGAAAACTACAGACCAATATCTCTAATGAATACAGATGCGAAAATACTAAACAAAATACTAGCAAATCGAATACAACAACATATTAAAAAAATAATACATCATGATCAAGTGGGATTCATCCCAGAATCTCAAGGATGCTTCAACATACGTAAAACGGTTAATGTAATACACCATATCAACAAAACAAAGAACAAAAACCACATGATATTATCAATAGACGCAGAAAAGGCTTTCGATAAAATACAACACAATTTTATGTTTAAGACTCTCAACAAAATGGGTATAGAAGGAAAATATCTCAACATGATAAAGGCCATATATGATAAACCATCAGCTAACATCATATTAAATGGCACTAAACTGAAGGCTTTCCCCCTTAAATCAGGAACAAGATAGGGTTGTCCACTCTCTCCACTCTTATTTAATGTGGTACTAGAGGTTCTAGCCAGAGCAATCAGACAAGACAAAGAAATAAAAGGCATCCATATCGGAAAAGAAGAAGTAAAGGTATCACTTTTTGCAGATGATATGATCCTATACATCGAAAACCCCAAAGAATCCACAAAAAGACTACTAGAAACAATAAGCCAATACAGTAAGGTCGCAGGATACAAAATTAACATACAGAAGTCAATAGCCTTTCTATATGCCAACAATGAAACAACTGAGAAGGAACTCAAAAGAATAATCTCCTTCACGATTGCAACAAAAAAAATAAAATACTTAGGAATAAACATAACAAAGAATGTAAAGGACTTATATAATGAAAACTATAAACCATTGTTAAGGGAAATCGAAAAAGATATAATGAGATGGAAGAATATACCTTGTTCTTGGCTAGGAAGAATAAATATAATCAAGATGGCTATATTACCCAAAGCAATATACAAATTTAATGCAATTCCCATCAAAATTCCAATGACATTTTTTAAAGAAATAGAGCAAAAAATCATCAGATTTATATGGAACTATAAAAAACCCCGAATAGCCAAAGCAATCCTAAAGAAAAAGAATGAAGCTGGGGGCATAACAATACCTGACTTCAAACTCTATTATAGGGCCACGACAATCAAAACAGCATGGTATTGGCAGAAAAATAGACACTCAGACCAATGGAACAGAATAGAAAGTCCAGAAATAAAACCACATATATATAGTCAAATAATTTTTGATAAAGGGGCCAACAACACACAATGGAGAAAAGAAAGCCTCTTCAATAAATGGTGCTGGGAAAACTGGAAAGCCACATGCAAAAGAATGAAACTGGACTACAGTCTCTCCCCCTGTACAAAAATTAACTCAAAATGGATCAAAGATCTAAACATAAGACCTGAAACAATTAAGTACATAGAAGAAGACATAGGTACTCAACTCATGGACCTGGGTTTTAAAGAGCATTTTATGAATTTGACTCCAATGGCAAGAGAAGTGAAGGCAAAAATTAATGAATGGGACTACATCAGACTAAGAAGTTTTTGCTCAGCAAGGGAAACTGATAACAAAATAAACAGAAAGCCAACTAAATGGGAAATGATATTTTCAAACAACAGCTCAGATAAGGGCCTAATATCCAAAATATACAAAGAACTCATAAAACTCAACAACAAACAAACAAACAATCCAATAAAAAAATGGGAAGAGGATATGAATAGACACTTCTCCCAGGAAGAAATACAAATGGCCAACAGATATATGAAAAGATGCTCATCTTCTTTAGCTATTAGAGAAATGCAAATCAAAACGGCAATGAGATACCACCTCACACCTGTTCGATTAGCTGTTATTAGCAAGTCAGGTAATAGCAAATGTCGGAGAGGCTGTGGAGAAAAAGGAACCCTCATACACTGTTGGTGGGAATGTAAAGTAGTACAACCATTATGGAAGAAAGTATGGTGGTTCCTCAAAAAACTGAAAATAGAACTACCTTATGACCCAGCAATCCCTCTACTGGGTATATATCCCCAAAACTCAGAAACATTGATACGTAAAGACACATGCAGCCCCATGTTTATTGCAGCATTGTTCACAGTGGCCAGGACATGGAAACAACCAAAAAGCCCATCAATAGATGACTGGATAAAGAAGATGTGGCACATATACACTATGGAATACTACTCAGCCATAAGAAATGATGACTTCGGAACATTTATAGCAAAATGGTGGGATCTTGATAACATGATACGAAGCGAAATAAGTAAATCAGAAAAAAACAGGAACTGTATTATTCCATACGTAGGTGGGACATAATAGTGAAACTAAGAGACATTGATAAGAGTGTGGTGGTTACGGGGGGGAGGGGGGAATGGGAGAGGGATAGGGGGTGGGAGGGGCACAAAGAAAACAAGATAGAAGGTGACAGAGGATAATCTGACTTTGGGTGGTGGGTATGCAACATAATTGAACGACAAGATAACCTGGACTTGTTATCTTTGAATATATGTATCCTGATTTATTGATGTCACCCCATTAAAAAAATAAAATTATAAAAAAAAAAAAAAAAAAAAAAAAAACAACATCAGCAAATTCAGAAAAATCGAACTTGTACCAAGCATATTTTCTGATCATAAAGCCTTGAAACTAGAATTCAACTGCAAAAAAGAGGAAAAATATCCCACAAAAATGTGGAAACTAAACAACATACTTTTAAAAAATGAATGGGTCAAAGAAGAAATAAGTGCAGAGATCAAAAGATATATACAGACAAATGAAAATGACTACACAACATATCAGAATCTATGGGATGCAGCAAAAGCAGTGATAAGAGGTAAGTTCATATCACTTCAGGCATATATGAACAAACAAGAGAGAGCCCAAGTGAACCACTTAACTTCACACCTTAAAAAAAAAAGAAGATATAATGAAATGAAAAAGTATTTCATGTTCTTGGATAGGAAGAATAAATATAGTCAAAATGACTATATTACCCAAAGCAATATACAAATTTAATGCAATTTCCATCAAAATTCCAATGTCATTTTTTAAAGAAATGGAACAAAAAATCATCAGGTTTATATGGAACTATAAAAAAAAAACTCGAATAGCCAGAGCAATCCTAAGAAAAAAGAACGAAGCTGGGGCATTATAATACCTGACTTCAAATTATATTATAGAGCCACAATAATCAAAACAGCATGGTATTGGCAGAAAAATAGACACTCAGATCAATCGAACAGAATAGAAAGCCCAGAAATAAAACCACATGTATATGGCCAAATAATTTTTGATAAAGGGGCTAACAACACACAATGGAGAAAAGAAAATCTCTTCAACAAATGGTGCTGGGAAAACTGGAAAGCCACATGCAAAAGAATGAAACTTGACTACTGTTTGTCCCCTTATACTAATTCAAAATGGATCAAAGACCTAAATATAAGACCTGAAACAATAAATTAATAGAAGAAAACATAGGTACTAAACTCATGGACGTTGGTTACAAAGAGCACTTTATAAATTTGACTCCAAAGGCAAGGGAAGTGAAGGCAAAGATAAATGAATGGGACTACATCAGATTAAGAAACTTTTGCACAGCAAAAGAAACTGACAACAAAACAAACAGACAGCCAAGTAAATGAGAGATGATATTTTCCAACAACAGCACAGATAAGGGCCTAATATCCAAAATATACAAAGAATTCATAAAACTCAACAACAGACAAGCAAACAATCCAATAAAAAAAATGGGAAGAATACATGAACAGACACTTCTCCCAGGAAGAAATACAAATGGCCAACAGATATATGAAAAGATGTTCATCTTCATTAGCTATTAGAGAAATGCAAATCAAAACTACAATGAGATGTCACCTCACACCTGTTAGATTAGCTATTATCAACAAGACAGGTTAATAACAAGTGTTGGAGAGGATGTGGAGAAAAAGGAACCCTCATCCACTGTTGGTGCGAATGTAAAGTAGTACAACCATTACGAAAGACAGTATGGTGGTTCCTCAAAAAATTAAAAATAGAACTACCTTATGACCCAGCAATTCCTCTACTGGGAATATACTCCCATAATTCAAAAACACTGGTATGTAAAGATACATGCAGCCCCATATTCATTACAGCATTGTTCACAGTGGCCAAGACCTGGAAACAACCAAAAAACCCTTCAATAGATGATTGGATAAAGAATATGTGGTACATATATACTATGGAATATTATTCATCCATAAGAAATGATGACATCAGATCATTTACAACAACATGAATGGACCTTGATAACATTATACTGAGTGAAATAAGTAAATCAGAAAAAACTAAGAACTATATGATTCCATATATAGGCGGGACATAAAAATGAGACTCAGGGACATGGACAAGAGTGTGCTGGTTGGGGGGGGGAGTGCGGAGGGAGAGGAGGAGCACAAAAAAAACCAGATAAAAGGTGACAGAAGAGTAAATGACTTTGGGTGATGGGTATGCAATATAATGAAATGTCAAAATAACTTGGAGGCCCTGGCTGGTTGGCTCAGTGGTAGAGCATTGGCCTGGCATGCAGGAGTCCCAGGTTCAATTCCCGGCCAGGGCACACAGGAGAAGCATCCATCTGCTTCTCCACCCCTCCCACTCTCCTTCCTCTCTGTCTCTCTCTTCCCCTCCCACAGCCAAGGCTCCATTGGAGCAAAGTTGGCCCCGGGCGCTGGGGATGAATCTATGGCCTCTGCCTCAGGCACTAGAATGGCTCTGGTTACAACAGAGCAACGGCCCAGATGGGTGGAGCATCGCCCCCTGGTGGGCATGCCGGGTGGATCCCAGTCGGGCGCATGCCAGAGTCTGTCTGACTGCCTCCCTGTTTCCAACTTCAGAAAAATAAAATAAATAAATAAATAAAAAATAACCTGGAGATGTTTTCTCTGAACCTATGTACCCTAATTGATCAATGTCACCCCATTAAAATTAATAGAAAAATAAAAAATAAAATAAATGCTTCAGTTCTCATTCTAAATTTGAAGATTTTCTCTCTCTGATTAAAACAACTGTTTATTGAATGTTAAATAATGAATTAACCTGACCAGGCAGTGGTGCAGTGGCTAGAGCATCGGCCTGAAATGCTGAGGATCCAGGTTCAAAACCTTGAGTTTGCCAGCTTGAGCACTGACTCACCAACTTGAGCATGGCGTCATCGGCTTGAGTGTGGGATCACCAACATGTTCATATGGTATATGATTTGAGCCCAGAAATCATTAGTTTGAAGCTCAAGGTCATTAGCTTGAGCCCAAGGTTGCTGGCTTGAGCCAACAGTCAGTGGCTCAGTTGGAGCCCCCACCCCTGTCAAGGCACAAATAAGGAAGCAATCAATGAACAACTAAGGTGCCGCAACTATGAGTTGATACTTCTCATCTCCTTCCTCCCTGTCTGTCCCTGTCTCTCTTGCTAAAAAAAAAAAATATATATATATATATAATATATATAAATATATATACACATGATATATATATATATATATTGTGTGTGTGCATATATATATATAAAGTTCCAAGGGTACAATTCTATATAGGTTCCAAGCGTACAATTCTATAATACAGCATCTGCACATTTCATTATGTGTTTACCATACAAAGTCTAGTCTTCTTCCAACACAATTCATCCCCCATTGACCCTCTTCCACCTATCCCTACCTCCTCCCTTTCCTCTAGTTATCATCATACTGTTGTCTGTATTCATAAGGTTTGTTCTTTGGTTTTTGTTTTTTTGCTTACTCCAGTCACCTATATTTCATCCAGACCCCAGCCTCCCTCCCCTCTGACAGCTGTCAGTCTGTTCTCTGTATCTATGAGTCTATTTCTATTTTGTATTTATATTTTGTTAGATTTCACACATACGTGAAATCATAAGTTGTTTGTCTTTCTCTGACTGGTTTATTACATTTAGCGTAGTACTTTCTAGGTCCATCCATGCTGTCATGAAAAGTGAGATTTTTTTCTTTTTAGGCTGAGTAACATTCTATTGTGTATATGTACCAAAGCTTTTTTTATCCACTTATCTACTGATGGGCACGTGACCTGCTTCCAAATCCTGGCTATTGTACATAGTGCTGCAATGAACATAGAAGTGCATATATGCTTTTAAATTAGTGTTTCAGGTTTCTTTGGGTATAATCCCAGAAATGGAATTGCTGGGTCATAAGGCCATTCCACTTTTAATTATCTGAAGAAATTACTTTTTCCACTCCCACCAACAGTACACAATGGTTCCCCTTTCTCCATATCCTCAAAAATGCATGTCATTTGTAGAATTATTCATGATATCCCTATGACAGGTGTGAGATAATATCTCATTGTGGCTTTAACTTGCATTTCTCTGATGATTAGTGACATTGAGCATCTTTTCATATATCTATTGGCCATCTGCATGTCCTCTTTGGAGAAGAGTCTGTTCATATCCATTGCCCATTTTTTAATTGGATTTTTTTCATGTTGAGTTTTATAAGATATTCACAAATTTTTTATATTAATTCCTTATCAGATGGATCACTGGCAAATATGTTCTCCCATTTAGTGGGTTGTCTTTTCATTGTGTTGATGATTTCCTTTGTTGTCCAAAATTTTTTTAGTTTGTTGTAGTCCCATTTGTGTATTTTTGTTTGTTTGTTTTCCTTGCCTAAGGTGATAGATCAGAAAAAATATATTGCTAGAAAAAAATGTCTGAGATTTTATTTTTTATTTATTCTTCTGGGATTTTAATGTTTTTAAATCTAACATTTAATTCTTTAATCCATTTTAAGTTTATTCTTGTGTATGGTGTAAAAAAATGGTCTAGTTTTATTTTTTCACATGTCTGTCTTATTTTCCCAAACATCATTTATTAAATAGACTGTTTTTACCCCATTGTATGTTCTTGCCTTTTTTGTCAAATATTAATTGACCATAAAGGTGTGGGTTTATTTTTGAGCTCTCTATTTTGTTCCATTGATCTCTATATCTGTTTTTGATTATTATAGTCTTGTAGTATAGTTTGATATCAGGTAACAAGATACCCACAATGTTGTTCTTCTTTCTCAAGACTGCTGAGACTATACAGGGCCTTTTGTGATTCTATAGAAATTTTTTAAATATTTTTTCTAGTTCTGTGAAATAGATTGCTGGTATCTTCATAGGAATTGCATTGAATTTACAGATTGTTTTGATTATTACGGGCATTTCAATTATGTTCATTCTTCCTATCCCTGAGCACAGTATGCTTCCATTTATCAATATTTATATCTTCTTCTATTTCTTTCTTCAGTGTCTTATAATTTTCTAAGTAAAGATCTTTTACCTTTTTGGTTAAATTTATGCCTCATTATTCTTTTTAGAGTAGAAGTCATTTTTGTATTTGAGAAATAGAGACAGAAAAGGAGAGAGGGAGGAGATAGATGAGAAACATCAACTAGTAGTTGTTTCACTTTAGTTGTTCATTGATTGCATCTCATACATGCCTTTGACCAGGGGGCTTAAGCTGAGCCAGGCACCCCTTGCTAAAGCTGGTGACCTTGGGTTTCAAGCCAGCAACCTTCTGGCTCAAGCCAGTGGCTTTGGATCATGTTCATGATCTCATGCTCAAGCTTATAAGCCCATGCTAGAGCCAGAGACCTCAGGGTTTTGAACCAAGGTTCTCAGCTTCTGGAGTCAACATTCTACTTACTGTGTCACCACCAGTAAGGATAGGTCTTTTTTTATGCAATAGTCAATGGAATTGTTTTCTTAGTTTCTCTTTATGATAGTTCATTATTAGTGTATAAAAATGCCACTGATTTCTGAACATAAAATTTGCATCCAACTACTTTACTGAATTCATTTATTAGTTATACTAGCTTTTTGGCAGACTCTTTAGTAGCATATCATCTGCAAATAATGACAGTTTCACTTTTTCCTTTCCAATTGAATGCCTTTTAATTCTTCTTCTTGTCTTATTGCTATGGCTAGAAATTCTAGTACTGTGGTGAATAAGAGTGATGAAAGAGGACACCTTTGTCTTGTTCCCAGGCTTAAGAGAAGTTCTTTTAGTTTTTGTCCATTGAGTATGATATTAGTGGAGAGTTTATTATATATGGCCTTTATTTGTTGAGGTACTTTTATTCTATACCCATTTTATTGAGTGTTTTAATCATAAATGAATGTTGTATCTTATCAAATGTTTTTCTGCATCTATTGATAAGATAATATGATTTTTTTATATTTATGTATTGATTTTAGAGAGAGACAAAGGAAGACAGAGAGACAGAAACATCTGTTTCTGTATGTGCCCTGATCAGGGATCAAACCAGCAACCTTTGCATATCAAGACAATGCCCTAACCAACTGAGCTATCTGGCCAGAGAAAATCATATGATATTTTATTCTTTGTTTTGTTAATGTGGTGCATTACATTGATCAATTTGTTTATGTTGAACCATTCTTGCATGCCAGAATAAATCATACATGATCATGGTGTATGATCTTTTTAAAGTATTGCCCAATCTCATTTGCTAATATTTTCTTTAGAATTTTAACATCTATGTCATCACAATATTGGCCTATAATTTTCTTTCTTTGTAGCATTTTTATCTCATTTTTGAATCAGGATAATACTGGCCTTGTGAAATAAACTTGGGAATCTTTTCTCCTGTTGAAATCTTTGGAAAAGTTTGAGAAGGATAAATTGTACTTCTTTTGTGAATGTTTGGTAAAATTCTCCTATAAAGTTATCTGGTTCAGGACTTTTATTTTCTGAAAGCTTTTTGATTACTGCTTCAATTTTATTAGTTGCAAGCAGTCCATTCAGAAATTGTAATTTTTCCTGATTCAGTTTTGAAAGAGTGTATGTTTCTAGAAATTCATTCATTTCTATTGGCTATCTGCATATCTTCCTTGGGCAAGTGTTAATTTAGTTTGTCTAGGTCATCCAATTATTTGATATATAGTTGTTCATAATATTTTTCATAGTCCTTTGTATTTTTTTGATACCAGTTTTTATATCTCCTCTTTCACTTCTGATTTTATTTGTTTTAGGTCATCTATCTTTTTATTTATTTATTTTGATGAGTCTATTAAAGTTTGTCAATCTTGTTTCTTTTGAAAGAACCAGCCCTTGATTTTATTGATTTTTTGTATAGTTATTTTAAACTCTATGTCACTTATTTTTGCTCTAGTCTTTATTATTTTCTTCCTTCTACTTACTTTGGGCTTGTTTGTTGTTACTTTTCTAAGTCTTTTAGGTGTAAGGTTAGATTGTTTATTTGACAATTTTCTTGCTTCTTGAGATAGGCTGGTAATAATATGAATTTCCCTCTTAGCACTGCCTTCACTGTATCTCATAGATTTTTGGTTCTTGTATGTTTATTTTCATTTATCTCTAGGTAACTTTTG
Organism: Saccopteryx bilineata; assembly: GCF_036850765.1. Lineage (NCBI taxonomy): Eukaryota > Metazoa > Chordata > Mammalia > Chiroptera > Emballonuridae > Saccopteryx > Saccopteryx bilineata. The sequence goes on from NC_089492.1 coordinate 180,686,591, forward strand.
ATTTTTTCCTTTATTTCATTGTTAACCTACTTATTGTTTAGTGATATATTATTTAGCCTCCATGTCTTGAGAAGAACGTATATTCTTCTGCTTTGGGGTGAATTCCTCTGTAAATATCAACTAAATCTATCTGATCTAGTACATCATTTTTTTTTTTTTTTATAATTTTATTTTTTAAATGGGGTGACATCAATAAATCAGGATACATATATTCAAAGATAACAAGTCCAGGTTATCTTGTCTTTCAATTATGTTGCATACCCACCACCCAAAGTCAGATTGTCCTCTGTCACCTTCTATCTTGTTTTCTTTGTGCCCCTCCCACCCCCTATCCCTCTCCCATTCCCCCCTCCCCCCCGTAACCACCACACTCTTATCAATGTCTCTTAGTTTCACTATTATGTCCCACCTACGTATGGAATAATACAGTTCCTGGTTTTTTCTGATTTACTTATTTCGCTTCGTATCATGTTATCAAGATCCCACCATTTTGCTGTAAATGTTCCGATGTCATCATTTCTTATGGCTGAGTAGTATTCCATAGTGTATATGTGCCACATCTTCTTTATCCAGTCATCTATTGATGGGCTTTTTGGTTGTTTCCATGTCCTGGCCACTGTGAACAATGCTGCAATAAACATGGGGCTGCATGTGTCTTTACGTCTAGTACATCATTTAAGGTCACTGTTTACTTGTTAAATATTTTTGTCTGGAAGATCTATTTATTGATGATGTTAATGGGTATTAAAATCCCTACTATAACTGTATTACTTTCTATCTCTCCCTTTATGTCTACCAATATTTTCTTTATATATTTAAGTGCTCTTATTTTTGGTCCATATATGTTTACAAGGGTTATATCCTCTTGTTGGACTGATCCTTTTAGCATTATGTCAGGTCCTTCTTTGTCTCTTGTTATATGTTCTTTGTTTTGAAGTCTGTTTTGTCTGATATAAGTATGGCTACCCCAGTTTTGTTTTTGTTTCCATTTGCATGGAATATCTTCTTCTATCCTTCTATTTTCAGTTTGTGTGTATCTTTTGCTCTGACATGGTTCTTTTATAGACAGCATACACTTGGTCTTACTTTCTTATCCATTCAGCTACCCTATGTCTTTTGATTGGTACATTTAAATAATTTACATTTAAAGTAATTATTAATAGGTATTTATTTATTGCCAGTTTTCTTTATACCTATGTTCTATTCTCCCGTCCCCTTTCTTTATTCTTCTTAAGGGAAGCACTAACCTTTCTTGTAATACTCATTTGGTGATAATAAACTTTTTTAGTTTTTGTTTTGTTTTTTGTCTGGGAAGTTCTTTAAATTTTTTTCAGTTCTAAATGACAGCTTTGCTGGGTAGAGTAGTCTTGGTTATAGGTCCTTGCATTTCATCACTTTGAATATTTCATGCCAATCCCTTCTGGCCTGAAATGCTTCTGTTGAGAATTCAGCTGACAGTCTTATAAAAGCACTGTTATAAGGTAGCTGTCATTTTCTTGATGCTCTAAAGATTCTCCCTTGCCTAACCAGTGCTGGTGCAGTGGATACAACATCAACCCAAATGCTGAGGTCTCGTGGTTCAAAATCCAGGCAAATTGGCTTGAGAACAGGGCTGCTGGCTTGAGCACAGGATCACTGACATGATCTCAAAGTTACTGGCTTGAGTCCAAAGGTCACTGGCTTGAAGCCTAAGGTTGCTGGCATGAGCTCAAAGGTCACTGGCTTGAGCAAGGATTCACTGGTTCTGCTTGAACCACCTGGTCAAGGAACATATGAGATGCAATCAATAAACAACTAAAGTGAAGCAACTATGAGTTGATGCTTTTCACTCTCTTTCCTCCCTCTCTCTCTCTCTCTCTCTCTCTCTCTCTGTCTCAAATCAATAATAAAAAAAGATTCTCTCTTTATCTTTAACTTTTGCCATTTTAATTATGATGTATCTTGGTGAGGGCCTCTTGTTTAAGTTCATCTTGTTTGGGAGTCCCTGTACTTCCTGGATTTGTGTGTCTTTTTCCTTCACCAGGTTAGTTTTCAGCCATTATTTCTTTAAACAAGTTCTCAATCTCTTGCTGTTGCTCTTTTCCTTTTGGAACCCCTGTGAAACAGATAGATGTTACACTTGATGTTGTCCCAGATATCCCTTAGACTTTCTTCAGCTTTTTAAATTCTTTGTTTTTGCTGGTCTGCTTGAATGTTTTCTGTTATGTTGTTCTCAAAATCACTGATTCAATCTTCTGCTTCATCTAATGTGCTGTTGATTCCTTCTAGTGTATTCTTTATTTCAGATATTGTGTTCTTCATTTCTGTTCTTTTCTTTTTTATGGCTTTTATGTCGTTTTTCATGCTTACTATTTGTTTGTTTAAGTTCTTACTGGGATCATCCATTCTTCCCCTAAGGTCCTTGGGGAACTCTGAATCTGGTACCATGGTTGTTTCCATTTTATTTATTTTTCTGGGGCTTTCTCTGTTCTTTCATGTGGGGCATGTTTCTTTGTCTCCCCATTTTGTTTCCCTTTTTAGTGCTTTTCTCTGTGTATTAGGTAGATCCACTATGACTCCCAAATTTGTTATAGTGGTTTTATATTATAAGTGTCTTATGAAACTCAGAGGTGTGGTCTTCCACATCACCTGAGCTATGAGCTCCAAGAATGTCTTTTGTGCGGGTTATGTGCACCTTCCTGTTGTTGTTGAGTCTTAAATTTTGTTGGCCCATTCATCAAGTGAGTTAACCCTCAGACTGGCTGACTATAAGGATAAACTTTGATCACAGTGTATAAGCCACTATGCTGGGGTTGCCCCCTGAGGCAGAGTTGTTTCCAGCAGAATTTGGTGCCTGCTGGGATCTCCATTTGGGTGTGCCATTTGTTGATTCATTGGGTCAAGCTCTGGTGTGGTCTTAAGTTCACCACTGGTTGTGTTAGTTCTGGATCCACTTGGGCACTGTTCCATTTGTCCAAGTCAATAGTAGATGCTTCCTGTAACTGGTGTTGGGCTACATTTCTGCAGCTACCATGCAATTCACTGTGGCTGCCTCTAAATGGTCTCAGTATGCATGAGAGGGACAAGCTGTGTACAAAAGCTTGCTTCCTCCTCTGATCCAAAGAAAGATCATTAAAAAGTCCAAGGCATGCTGAAGTTTGCCTCCTCCTGTCCGCCACTCTGCCAACCCTGAGATTGTCTGATCTTCCTTGAGGGCCTCCCACAGAAAGACTGTAGAGTTGGCCTAGGCTGTCTACAACACACAGACCCTTCCACAAGACACAAGCTAGATATGGTTGGGTGACCAGGTTGAGAAGATGAGGCTAGTGACTCTCCTGCTTGAGGGCAGCAAGGTCAGGCATTCTATGGGGGGAAAGTGGTCCCTACTTTAGAGCCATATCACTCAGTGTCTGTCCGAATCTGCAGCCCTTGCTCCTCCAGAAGGAAGCAGTGAAGTTTAGGTTGCGTGCAAGCAGCTGGCCTCTCTGCAAGAGCAAGCTCATCAGGTTTGGGTCTCTGGGCACCAGAGGGACAGGTCAAATGGATCTCCTACTGGGGGAATGGCAAAAGCTGAGTTCACAGGAGAAATAGGAGTGGTCCTTCCTCCATGCCAGACCACACAACCCAGGGCCTGTCTGAGTCCTGGAAAAGAGCCTACCAGGGAGACTTGATCTGAAGTTTCCAGCTCTGCACAGCACTCTGATCCCCCTCTGAGACTGACCTCATCAGGGTAGAGTCACTAGTACTCAAAAGACAGGCCAAGTAAATCAACAGATGTGTATGGGGGGCGGGAAGGGTTGGCTGTGCACAAGAGGTAGAGAAGAATGGTCCTCTTTCCAAAGTTCCTCAGCTCAACTACTGTCTGAGTCTTTGCCAAGAACTTCTCCAGAAAAACAGTGCACCAAAGGTCCCTGTTGGGTGCAGCCAGCAGACTTTCCTACAGGCCTTGAGCTCAGCAGGATGGTGTACCCAGTACTTGGTGGACCAGGCTGTGCACTCTCCAGTCTGGTGTTGTAAGAATAGGAGTGCTTGACCCTGGCAAGGTGGCATCTTGTCTCTAGCAGACTCCCTGCTCTCCTTGGTGGACTGAATACTGATGATTTTCACCACCAGATGCTATACGGGTTCTTCTTACCAATTCTGGTGCTCTCGGTTGAGGATCCTGGTGTGGGGTTGAGACTTCATGCTCCTCAGGGGAGACTTTAGCAACCAAGATGTCCCTTCAGATTCTCAGTTACCAATGTAGGTGTAGGAAGCCATTCCTTTTTTGTGTTTCTGCCTTTCTTACCAATTTCTATGTGGCTTTTTCTATAAATCCTTGGTTATAATAGTTCTTTCCAGCTAGCCTTCACTTGGTTACTCAGGTTGATTGCTCTATAATTTAGCTGTAAATTTTGTCTGGTTGTGAGAGGAGGTGAAGGTAGCTTCTACCTACTCTGCAGCCATCTTGGAACTCCACATTTCATGTTTTAAACATCAACTTTACTTTGGAAAAGTGCTAATTGTTAAAATAGAAACTAAATTTTTTAAAAATCAAGATTGAGTTTTTTTGTTTTGTTTTGTTTTTTGTATTTTTCTGAAGCTGGAAATGGGGAGAGACAGTCAGACAGACTCCCGCATGCGCCCGACCGGGACCCACCCGGCACGCCCACCAGGGGCGACGCTCTGCCCACCAGGGGGCAACGCTCTGCCCCTCCGGGGAGTCGCTCTGCCGCGACCAGAGCCACTCCAGCGCCTGGGGCAGAGGCCAAGGAGACATCCCCAGCGCCCGGGCCATCTTTGCTTCAATGGAGCCCTGGCTGCAGGAGGGGAAGAGAGAGACAGAGAGGAAGGAGGGGGTGGGGGTGGAAAAGCAAATGGGCGCTTCTCCTATGTGCCCTGGCCGGGAATCGAACCCGGATCCCCCGCACGCCAGGCCGACCCTCCACCGCTGAGCCAACCGGTCAGGGCCAAAGATTGAGTTTTAAAATAATAAAATAAAAATAATCATCATGTCACTCATGGGGCTGAGGATAAATGAGAATATGTGTATTTGAATTGTAAGAAAAGTTACAATTAGTATCAAAGTTACAAAGTTAGTATCATGCCTGAGTTTTTTAGATAAAGGAGAGGAACAGTATCACCCTGGTATTCCTGAAGAAATAGACCCATAGCAAAAAATTATCACAGCATTTTATGAGAAGTCACTCAACTTTGATGAGCCAGTGTCCATTTAGTCTTTCTAGTTCAATGCTGAGAAGAGTACAACACTCCTGAAGGACTTTATACATATTTATTATACTAATGATGAATTCAATTTACAGAATTTTATTCTGAATTGGAAAACTCCTCCTGGGTTTCTGATGCAGGAAAGTGTCTTAAAGAAAAGGTGTCCCTCCCAACTTTGTCTCTGAAATAAGGTATATTTTTACTACCAGCTCAAGCAAGCAACTGTCAGGAGCTGTGGAGCTGGTGATGGGAACAATCAGGTATAGCAGCCTCTTCTGAGGCCACACAGGGGAAATGCAATGAGGTAGAGAACTGTGTTTTCAGGCTTGGGTCTGCCCTCTAGTGGCTAAGATGCTAGTTAACTCTTCTAATACTTGCTCCCCTCCGGCACATCTTGTCCTCCCACAGGAGTGAAAATTTCGAGTTCCACGTAACTAAATAAGTAACTAGGAAGGCAGAGAAATGAGAAACAGTTCAGATGGCACACGTTGTTGAGACAGGAAGAGATTGGGCTTCTTTTTCCTTGATTATCTCTCCTCTGTTTCCCTAGAAATTCAAAGAATAAGTCTAATATACGAAGGAAAAAATGTATTTGTGTTTAAGATTGACTCTCATTCTGTGATTTTTGTTCTGCCAAATTTTAGGGGCTTTATGAAATGACGGTGATAGTAAGTTGTAATTTTCTTTTAATGTCTCATGTCATCTCCCAAATGTTTTGGACACTTTTACTTATTTATTTCCTTTCTACATCTAACCTGCCATGGCAGCCTTTTGAATTCATAATCACAGAATTACTTTCAGCTGGGATGGATATCCAAGCTCATCAGATTCCAGGCAAATAAACTATTCTCATCTCTATCACAGTTACAGATTCGAGACTTAGGCAGGATAAGTGATTTTGTCCACTGTAATTACCATATTTCCCCATGTATAAGATGCACCTTTTTTTTTTGGAAAATTTGGGGTCTAAAAACTGGGTACGTCTTTTATAGTGGTTGTAGTTTTTTTTACTTGCATTTCCTGCCTTTTCACGCAAATGAGGAGTTGTATGAATTTTATGATGAATAAGACTTGAGTTCAACAATTTTATGTAATACATTATTTTTCAAATTTTAGGCCCCAAAATGAAGATGGTGCATCTTATCCATAAAGAAATATGGTAAATACAGTGCCCAACACTAACTCAGCAGGCAATGTTGAAAAGAATAAAGGTCTTAAAGGTCTGGGTGTTGGGCATAGGGCCTGGACCCCAGACTTTCTGCCTTTTGATGCAATGTTTTTTTCACCACACCAATATCACAAGGTTTCTTTTAATAAGGTGACCAACTTTTTTACAATGAAAAAGAGGACAAAAATAAATTGAAAAAAAAATATCGTAAATAAAAGAAACATTTTATTTATTGCCACAATAATACACTATAATATGATAAATGCATAATAAAAACACTTGTAATATTTTATATTGTAATTATGTAATTTTTAATAATAATTGTAAGAAAAAAGTACTCATTTAGATACAAATACGTCACATCACACTCAATGGATTGACTCTGCATCGATAGAATACAGACATTTACAGATTAGTCTTTCAATCTCAAAATGGTGGACATGTAGGAGGACACTTTTCAAGGGAGGACGGAACTTACAAAAGAAGGACTGTCCTCCCTAAAAGAGGACAATTGGTCACCTTATGCAGCCATATGCAGTCTGCTTGATTGAAAAACTGCTAAGTTTTCATAGCAAAAAAGTATTGGACCGGGGCCTAGAGTAGCAGGAATCCAAAAGGGAGAATCAATATTGTCCTGCTAAGGAAGCCTGAGAGCCTCCTTAGAGAGTACCAGGCTGCACTAGGGAAGGTTTGGAGCATTAACCTGCTTGGTGGCTTCCTCTCTTGCTAAATGACCGAGACTGGAGACTGGAGGGTTAAGGAAGAATTATTGGATGAAGGTGGAGAGGAAGGCTTTGTGTGCTGCAGAGAGCAAATAGGAAAATAAAGGCCTATGGAAAAATGGGAACATACACCATGGAGGGAGCAGGAAAGGGAACCTGAAAATTAGCTGTGGGTTCAAACACATGTGGCTACCAAATAACCAGGTGTCGGCAAAGAGGGAAGAACCAATAACTCTCCCTTGCTAACTGCTTTGAAAATCCAAGTAGCATGTAAAAGTGTTCTATACATTTAAACTTCCATAAATCCTGTTTTTCAGCTCCAGAAAAACTGTTTTTAAAAATATATTTAATGATGTTGGTGAAGACATAAAGAAGTTGGAACCCCCGTGCATTGCTGATAGGAATATAAAATGACACAGTCGCCATGGAAATCAATTTAGCAATTCCTCCCCAAATTAAACACAGTATTACTATATAATCCAGCAATGTCAATTATGGGTATATACCCAAAAGGATTGAAAAGCAATGCTTATAGAGCATTGTTCGTAACAACCAGAAGGTAGAAACAACCCAGAATTCATCAACTAATAAATGGATAAACAAATTATGATCTATCCATATTAATGGAATATTATTCAGCCAAAAAAATGGAATAAAGTACTGATACATGCCACAAAGTGCATGAACCTCAAAAACATTATACTAAGCCAGACACACAGAAGGTTGTATGTTGTATGATTCCATTTATATGTTAGGCAGAATAAGAAAAATCAATAGAGACAGAAAGGTGATTGGTGATTATAGGTAGAGGATTTCCTTTGGGGGTGATGAAAATATTTTAGAACTAGATAGATGTGCTGGCTGCACAGCATTGTGAGTGTGCTAAATGCCATTAAATTGTATACTTTTAAATAAAAAAATTTGTGTTGTGTGAATTTTACCTCAATAACAAATAAAATAAATGTATAATGGATTAAAAATATATTCAATGAACTTTTTTAAGTAATTGATTTTTCTAAAAGTAATTGAATAAAGCTTCACAATAAAATATATATATTCAATGGCTAGTCACTTTAGTAATGAGTTACTAGTTAAAGAGACAATGAAAAGAATATTGCCATCTAAATAATTTTCATGTGTTCCTCTTGGTTTAAAATAATCAAATTTTAAAATGTTCTTTTTTTTTTCTTGGTTGGTTGTATTTACATCATTACCAACCTTTAACATCCTTTAACAATAACCTTTATTATTTATTATCCCTGACATTCACTTTTATGACATATAATCATCATTGTGCAAATAATGAGGATGAATATGAATGAAGGATTTCTTGATTCCATGTGCAGTAGATGAATTGCCACAGTTAATAAAATTCACCTATTTCACAACAGTACAGAGGAAGAGGTTAGAATTGCTTTTTTAAAAAGTAATTTGAAAAAGGGTGTGTCATTGTATTCCTATTTCACTGTTTCTAAGATGCACATTTAAAATTTTTTTAATATTGCTGATATTAAAATTAATTTAATATTGCTGATATTAAGATGCCTCTTACAGATGCTGAGGGCAGGTAGCCAACAATGCAGCAGCTATTGCCTGCACAAAAGTGCTCACTGCATGTCAGAGACCTGAGAGAAAATACCAGAGACAGCAATCTCTTTTAAGATCATTCTTGATCAAAAAATATGGACACTAAATGACCCAGTGTCAAAAATAATTCCAAAGAGTTGGATTCTGAATACAAAAAAATTTTAGGAATGCTGAACCAATTTATTTCAATTCTGTTTTTATTTTCATATTGTACAACAATAAGATAGAAAATTTCTTTGATAAATAAGTTATTAAAAGCTCTTCAGTGAGGGTAAAATAAAAATTCAAGTAATAAGAAAGCATTTGGTCATGATTTGACAGCATTTTTTTCTGTCTCATAGAACATAAAATTAAGTGTCATATATTCAATGTTTTAGATTTCATCAAAGTTGGTCATTATTTTCTATTAAAGATCTTAAATATTGGCATTATTTTAGAAAATTACACATAGTTTAAATATTAACAGTAGTATACCTTCTCATTTAAAAGGACTTAAGTCAGTTTGACCAAGTGGTGGTGCAGTGGATAGAGTGTTGAACTGGGACACAGAAGACCCAAGTTCGAAACCTCAAGGTGGCCAGCTTGAGCACAGGCTCACTAGCTTGAGGGCAAGGTCGCTGGCTTGGGTGTGGGATCATAGACATGACCCCATGGTCATTGGCTTGAGCCCAAAGGTCACTGGCTTGAGCAGGGGGTCACTCACTATGCTGTAGCCACCCCATCAAGGCACATATGAGAACACAATCAATGAACAACTAAGGAGCTGCAACAAAGAATTGATGCTTCTCATTTCTCTCCCTTCTTGTCTGTCTGTCCCTGTCTGTCTCTGACTCTCTTTCTGTTTTCTTTCTGTCCCTGTCAAAAAATAAAATAAGGCCCTGGCCGGTTGGCTCAGTGGTAGAGCGTCAGCCTGGTGTGCAGGGGTCCCAGGTTCGATTCCCGGCCAGGGCACACAGGAGAAGCTCCCATCTGCTTCTCCACCCCTCCCCCTCTCCTTCCTCTCTGTCTCTCTCTTCCCCTCCTGCAACTGAGGCTCCATTGGAGCAAAGATGGCCCAGGCACTGGGGATGGCTCCTTGGCCTCTGCCCCAGGTGCTAGAGTGGCTCTGGTCGCGACAGAGAGACATCCCAGAGGGGCAGAGCATCGCCCCCTGGTGGGCAGAGCGTCGCCCCTGGTGGGCGTGCCAGGTGGATCCCGGTCGGGCGCATGCAGGAGTCTGTCTGACTGTCTCTCCCCGTTTCCAGCTTCGGAAAAATACAAAAAAAAATAAAAAATAAAAAATAAATAAAAAATAAAATAAAATAAAAGGACTTAAGTCTGTAAAATTTACTTCCTTCAATGAATGTTTACTGATAATCTGAAAAAAACTATATTAGGTACACTGTGGAATATCAAAATAAATGACAACCCCTGTCCTAAAAGAGTTTATAGTATAGTGGATAAGTAATTATTTCCACTCTGGTGTGTTTCAATCATTTATTCCTTCAAGAATTATTTGCTGAGCAATCTCTGTGCATCAGGTCCTACTCTAATGGCTGGGAATATAGCTGTTCACAGTAGTAAACAAAACAAAGTTCTCTACTCTCATGGAACTTACATTCTGCAAGGAAGACATCCAATAAAAAGGGTAAACAAATAAATGTACATTATGTTAAATAATATAAGGGCTAAAATAAAGACTGGAAGAGGACTGGGAAATGTTGGGTGAAAGATGAAATTTCAAATAAGTCTCTAGAAAACCCTCACTGGAGAAAACCTTAAGAAAGTAGGGAGCTAAAGATGAGAAGCTCTAGCAGCAGATAAGATGAGAAGAGCAAGCAAATGGGAGGTCCTGCAAAGGCCCTGGGGTAGGAGTGCTTGAGCAATCAGGAAGAGAGTCTCACTGGAGTGGAGGAAACAAAGCAGAGTTGTTGGTGATGGAATCAGAGGCACAGGAAGGGCCCGATCTTATGGAGCCTGTTGGGTCAGGGTAAGGTCTTTTGCTACTGAGTGGGGTCAGAAGTGAGGTGAGATGTTTAAGCAAAAGAGCAAAGGCTGTGAGTTTCACTTTTAATGGGGACATTTTGATTGCTATGTTGAGAGGAGATCAAAAGGGGAAGAGAGGAGCAGGGAAGTCAGTTAGGCTGATGTAGAAATAACCACTGGAGAGGTGTGTCATCTGGGATCCCAGCAGTGTGAGTGAGGATGGTGAGAAGCAGTGGAATTCTGAATATACCGTGAAGGTGACACTCAGGATTTACTGAAGAATTGGAGATGGGATGTTCCATAAAGAGGGGAGTAACAGAGGATGCCATGGTCTTTGGTCTGATTAAATGAAATGATATTGTCATAATGAGATGAGGAAGAATTTAGAAGCTAATGTCAAGAACTCAGTTTGGGACATGTTGAGTTTGTGCTGTGAAAGTCAATTTCAGGAGGTGTGAAATTGACCTGACCTGTGGTGAAATGAGCACTGACCCCTGCTGCAGATATGGTGCATACTGATTGCTTTGAAATGATTGGCCTTTGGAGTTTCTGGTCAGTCTGTACCAGCCTGTGAACACTGTTCATTGATACTGGTGAGGTTGATGGTGTGTGTCTAGTCTCAGTGAGACCCTCAGAAGGCTCGGCCATTGGGCTTGGTCACATAGTGTAAGGACCAAGAAAAGATCAAAATGTTAGATTCAGGAAAGTGTGCTGAGATTGCCAGAGTATAGGAGCAGAGAAAGGGAGGTAATGATAGGGACCCTGTAAGGCTGAAAACAAAGGAAGACAAACGTTTGCATTCCATTGGTCAGAGACCCTTATCAGAAGTTTATGTTTGAAATTCGCCAATGAGCTAGACCCAGCCCCTGTTGCTATGCTGTGTGCGACCCCCTTAGCGAGTAGGTAACTGCCACATCTGCTTCTGTATAATGAATGCTTGCTTACTTAGGATATATAAGGACCTAGCTGTTAGCGCCAGGCGCGATTCCCGTTTGTAGCTCCTTGTGAGTACGGTGTCTCTGGACACCTGGGAATTCCCCCCTGCGCAGGTTAAACTGGCCAATAAAAGAAACATCTGTACTCCTGAAAGTCTCCGACGTCTGTTCTCGTACCCGGTGCATGCTACATCCTGGGGGCTCGTCCGGGATCTCCCTCGGTGGAGTTTTTGGGTCGGAGACTGAAGGGACAGCTCAAGCTGAGTAAGTATTTACTGAGGATCCTCATTTGGTGTGGTTTTCAGGCTCCAGAGCACTTAAACCTGAGGTAGTAGGTGGGATGCCACTGGTAACCTACCCAGGGCTTTCAGAAGCGGGACTCCACTTTCTGAAAGGAATTGTTAACTCTAGGAGTGACCGGTCACATTAGGAATTTTTGTGCTGCGCTGCGCTGTGCTTTGTCTGAGTCCAAATGACTGAGTTGAGTGTGAGACAAACTGCCATTCTTGTTGGATTGACTATTGGTGCTGGTGTTTTGATGGTTGTTCTGTTAATTCTTGAAGGTTTAGAAGCAGACAGAGTGGTATACAGAAGAATGAGACAAGAAGAGTCTGTGCCCGTTTCTCCACTCGAGTGCCTGTTAAACAACTTTTCTGACTTCCAGAAAAGGGCCCAGGGGTACGAGGGAACACCTCCAGATCAAGAAACCCTCCAGACCTTAAGACAGTTAGAATGGCCCACCTTCAACATAGGGTGGCCCACTGAAGGCACTTTTGATCTCCCTATTGTGTTTGCTGTTCGGGCCATTATATACCAGGTGCCCCATCCAGACCAATTTTTGTATATAGATGTGTGGATTGATATCACCACTGAAAAGCCGGGTTATATCAGGAAGTACATAAAGAATAGCAAGAGAGAGAGAAGGGCAGTGTGCCTAACTGCAGATAATCAGAAGGCAGGGCAGGGTAACAAGAAAGAAAAGGGAGAAGCTAGCCCCCCGGCACGGCCTAGCGTGCCATCATCTAGAATTTACCCTGTTTTGCCTGAGCCGCTGGAGGACCACCTAGACCCAGTGAATTTCCCTCCACCCTATCGGTGGCAGGAGGAACCTGATTCTTCACGGCAAGATGTGAACGGGCTTTCGAGTCCACCTCACACCCGAGGAGGGGTGGTTTATGGGGCAGGAGGAGCCGCCATCTTGCCTCCTTTGGTGGGAGGAGCCGCCATCTTGCCTCCTTCGGCGGGAGGTGCCCAGGGGAACGTGGCCATTTTGCCACTCCAGGAGGCGCCACCGGCACCGGATGCAGGTCCCCGTGCGCCACCCCGTTTTATCTATGTGCCTTTTTCCTCCAGTGATTTATATAATTGGAAACATCAAAATCCTCCCTTTTCTGAGAAACTGCAGGGATTAATATCCTTGCTTGAGACCATTTTTAGGACCCACCAGCCAACATGGGATGATTGCCAACAGGTCTTGCAAACTCTTTTTACTACTGAAGAAAGAAACGGGATAATGAGAGAAGCAGCAAAGGCTGTTTTAGAGGATGGGGGAACGGATGTGGAAGTCGAGAATGTCCTTCCTAGACAACCCCCAAATTGGGACACGAATACTTCTGGGGGAAGGGAAGCACTCTTCCAGTACCGCCGAGCTCTGTTACGGGGCTCAAAGGCAGCAGCCAGGAGACTTATTAACTTCAGTAAGGTAAGTGAGGTTATCCAGGGAAGGGAAGAATCTCCCCGCATTTTTAGAGCGGCCAATGGAGGCCTACTGGGTTTATACCCCCATAGATCCAGAGGCTGAAGAAAATCGCAGGTTAGTGAATATAGCCTTTGTGACGTAAGCTGCGTCAGACATTAGGAAGAAGCTTCAGAAGTTAGAAGGATTTAAAGGGAAAAATAGAAGCAAGCTGCTCGAAATAGCTCAGAAGGTATACATAAATAAGGAAGACCCAGACTTAAGGAGAGCGGCAGTCAAAATCCTCCTTGCCGCTCATAAGTCCAAAGGGAAAGGGAAAGGGAAAGGGAAGCAGCAACAATGAGGCAAGGAAAGAGGCCCGTCACGGAAGCGAATAGACAAGGATCAGTGTGCATACTGCAAGGAGAAAGGACACTGGAGGAGAGATTGCCCAAAGTTACAGGCCGACAGCCAGAAGCCAAAGCAAGCCCCAGAGGTCTTGCTCCAAACTTTAGACTGATGGGGCCAGGGCTCCATTTCCATTGGCTCCCAGGAGCCCATGGTCACCTTAACAGTCGAAGGAAAGCCAATATACTTTCTAGTTGACACAGGAGCCACCTATTCAGTCCTAAAGAAACCACAGAACCAAATGCAAAAGGCAACTACAAAGATAGTAGGGGCAACAGGCAAAGCAGAAGCTTACCCATGGGCCACTGCAAGAATTACTAATTTGGGCTGAGGCACCATCACCCACTCATTTCTAGTCATTCCAGACTGTCCTTACCCTCTTTTGGGCCGAGACCTCTTACAGAAACTCCATGCCACGATCACCTTCAAGCAATGAGACAGCAGCTCTCGAGAGGAAGGCAAAGAAGTCAGTCTGGAGGTAACGGTGCCCTTATCTGAAGAATACCTGATAACAGCCCTCCAGGAAGGTAAGGATGAAGCCATCGGGGTCCCAGAGGAGTTACAGGAAAAGGTGCCTGGGGTGTGGGCAGAAACCAACCCACCAGGCTTAGCCGCTCACCAGCCACCTGTCATAGTGCAGTTGCTGAGCACTGCTAGTCCAGTGTGGGTAAGGCAATACCCCATACCTGCATGGGCTAAACAGGGCATAGCACAGCATTTGAAGCGCTTATTAGCGGCAGGCATCCTTCGAGAATGCCAATCGGCCTGGAACACTCCTTTGCTCCCAGTCCAGAAGCCTGGGACCCAGGATTATCGCCCGGCGCAGGATCTGCGAGAAGTAAACGCCCGGGTAGAGACTATTCACCCCACAGTGCCAAATCCCTACACTTTGCTAAGCTCGTTGCCCCCTACTCATATCTATTACTCAGTACTAGATTTGAAGGACACTTTCTTCTGTATTCCACTGACCCCCAAGAGCCAGGAGATATTTGCTTTTGAATGGAATGATCCAGAAAATGGACTAGTAGGACAGTACATGTGGACCAGGCTTCCCCAAGGGTTCAAGAACTCTCCCACTATCTTTAATGAGGTTTTGAGCAAGGACTTGCAGGGGTTTTGAGCTGCCCACCCATCTATTGTACTGCTTCAATATGTGGATGACCTCCTCATTGCTGCAGCAGAAGAAGAACAACGTAAGGAGGCCACCCTAGACCTACTCCAGGACCTCCAGCAGATAGGGTATCGAATCTCTGCCAAGAAGGCCCAGATCGTCACCCAAACTGTAAGTTATCTGGGATATAACTTGCAAGGGAGACAAAGGACATTATCCAGTCAAAGGATTCAGACAGTGTTACAGATCCCAGAACCCACTAATAAGAGGCAAGTATGAGAATTTCTGGGAGCAGTGGGCTATTGCAGACTTTGGATACTAGGGTTTGCAGAGCTGGCCAGGCCCCTACACGAGTTGACTCGGGGTAAAGAAGAACAGTTCATTTGGACAGATAAGGAAAGGAAAGCTTTCCAAGCACTGAAGGAAGCCTTAGTAGCCGCCCCCATGTTGGCCCTACCAGACATGGCCAAACCCTGCCAGCTGTACATTGCTGAAAAGGGAGGGGTAGCCTTGGGAATCCTCAGCCAAGAGCTTGGGCCATGGAAAAGGCCCATAGCATATCTGTCCAAGAAGCTAGATCCCGTAGCGGCTGGCTGTCCAACCTGCTTGAGGGCACTTGCTGCTACCTCCACCCTAGTTAAGGAAGCTAATAAACTGACATTGGGCCAGGACATTCAAGTTATTGGGGAACACTATCTAGAGCAAGTGCTGTGTGCCCCACCGGATCGGTGGCTCTCCAATGCTCGATTGACGCAGTACCAAGCACAGCTATTGAATCCCCTGGCAGTACAGTTTTTAAAGACAGCAGCCCTAAACCCTGCTACTTTGCTACCCTTACTGGACCCAACAGTGGTCCATGACTGCAGACAGATACTGGACACTGTAACAGGGGCCAGACTAGACCTTCGGGACCAGGCCTATGAGAAGGCAGACCTCACGCTGTTCACTGACGGAAGCAGCTATGTCCGAGATGGACAAAGATATGCAGGAGCAGCGGTAACTACCCAGGACAAAATCTTGTGGCAGAGGGCATTGCCAAAAGGTACGTCTGTGCAGTAAGCGGAGCTGATCGGACTGACGCAAGCCCTCCAGATAGCTGAGGGAAAGGTGGCCAACATTTACACGGACAGCAGGTACGCCTTTGCCACTGCCCACATTCATGGTGCCATTTACAAAGAAAGAGGCCTGCTAACTGCAGGAGGAAAAGAAATTAAAAATAAAACTGAGATCCTGGCCCTGCTTGATGCCATTTGGCTTCCCTCTAAAGTGGCTATAATTCATTGCAAAGGACAGCAAAAAGGGGACTCTCCAATTGTTCAAGGAAACCGTTTTGCTGACGCTGCTGCCAGAGAAGCTGCGGAAGAAGGAACTGCAGACATTCTTCCGCTCTTGCCTCAACCTTTGCTTCCCTCAGACCCTAAGTATACTCCTGAAGAAGAGCAAGAAGGGAAGCAATTAGAGGGTAAAAGAAATAAGCAAGGATGGATAGAACTTCCAGATACCAGACTCTACTTACCCCAGGGAATTATAGGAGAAATAGTAAAGGAAATCCATGCAAGTTCCCA
This sequence comes from Saccopteryx bilineata, assembly GCF_036850765.1. Classification (NCBI taxonomy): domain Eukaryota; kingdom Metazoa; phylum Chordata; class Mammalia; order Chiroptera; family Emballonuridae; genus Saccopteryx; species Saccopteryx bilineata. Next base: position 180,702,914 of record NC_089492.1, read on the forward strand.
CCTAGGGCAAAATAAGATAGAACAACTAATCAAGAAGTACTATGTGGGACCCCATATTAGAAATATAGTACAATCTATAGTTTCCAGATGCAAGACTTGTGCTAAGGTCAATGCCATAAACAAGAAGTTTCCCCCCTTAGTTAGATATAGGGGAAAGTGCCCAGGAGAATTATGAGAAATAGATTTTACAGAGATGACTGCAGGGAAAACAGGATTCAAGTATCTACTTGTACTAATAAATACCTTTACAGGATGGACAGAAGCCTTTCCCACCAAGGGTGAAACCGCTTCTACAGTTTGTAAGATTCTACTAAGGAAGATCATCCCTAGATATGGGATCCCCATAGCAATAGGATCTGATAATGGACCAGCCTTCATTTCTAAGGTTTCTCAGGAGTTAGCTAAGAGGTTAGGAATTGATTGGAAATTACATTGTATTTACAGGCCTCAAAGCTCAGGGCAAGTAGAGAGAATGAACAGGACTTTAAAGGAAACTCTAATTAAGTTAAAGGAGGAGACCGGCAAACACTGGGTAGAGTTACTCCCTTTTACCCTATTCCGGGTTAGATGTACCCCTTACATTAATAAGTGGACCCCCTATGAGCTCATGTTTGGACAACCAGTTCCTCTAGTTCCCCAGCTCACCAGAGAGGAAATAGAGGTATCTAATCACAACTTCCTCAAGCCCCTACAGGCATTGCAGCAAATCCGGAGAGAAGTAAGAGAGCTACGGGAGCAGAGGACTGCAGCATCAGGAGACAACACTCAGAAGTTTTCACCACTGGACCCTGGCCAATGGGTTTGGATCCTTAACCACCGACGAGGGAACCTAGAGCCGCGGTGGCAAGGACCGTTCCAGGTACTGCTCAGCACCCCCTCTGCGGTCAAGGTAGCTGAGAAACCTTACTGGATCCACCTTTCCCACGTGAAACTGGCTCAACCTCCTGAGGAGGAGTCTCGAACATAGCAAGTCAAGCAAACCCCCGGAGAACCTCTAAAACTCACTTTCTCCTCTGTAAACTGCTAATTGTTTATTGTCTTTCATAAATGGGTTAGAATTAAAGGAATGGGTATTAATCAGGACAGCTGATGAAACAATAATAGCACAAAACAATACATGGGGCAACCAAGTAACTTGAGTAGATTTTTCAAAGTTCTTTGATGATGAGTTCTGTGACTCTCCTGCAGCACACAGGTCTATAGGATTAGGACCTAGAAAACCTTTGGGATCACCACAATGGGATAATGTTGAGGTGTGTTGGCCCTCTCACCATAATAGGGCATTGTGGTATACTCCCCATTATGTGTGTCCTGAGCCTCTTTCAGGATGGTGCCACACTTGTGGATCTACTACTGACTATTATTGTAAGGCATGGGGGTGTGAAACGCTTGCTAGTAAATGGAAGCCACCAAGACCTGACCCAGACATAGATCTCTTCCGCCTGGGAACTAAGTTTGGAGGGAAAAGGCCTAATGATGAAGGGGATTACCAATGTTCTATAAACAATTGTAACCCTACCATTGTCACCATGGTTGGAGTAAGGGAAAGACATGGGGAATAAGACTCTATACTGAAGGCATGGATCCAGGACCCTTCTTTACTATCAGGAGATTACCCACAAAGAATAAGCTTCTCTTTGAAGGGGGAAAGAATAAGCTAGCCCCTAGAGTGCCCAAACCACCAGCCACCTCTTTGACCAGTTCTTCCACAAGCAAGATGGACTCAGTTAGTCCAACTCCATATAGTGTACCAGGAAGAACAGATCATAAGGCACCCTATCACACTGTCCATCTGGATGGACAACAAGAAGAACTAGGATTATTAGACAAAGTGTTTACTTACTTTAATAACACTCAACCTAATATCACTGAGTCTTGCTGGCTGTGCCTTAGCCCTAAACCTCCTTTTTACATTGGGATAGGAGTTGACACATCAAAAGGAGGGGATGTAGTTCCTAGCACTATAATTCCTCCCACTACTGGAAAACAGGACCAAATAAAAGATTGTTTTTCTGGGGGATCTCTCACCCTAGCTGAGTTCCATGGAAAAGGGACTTGTTATCCCATAGCTAACTTCACTTTAACTAATTCTAATTACAGTGACTATTGTCTTAATCAAGAAACTCTGTTTAGTGATCCAGAAAAACCTAAGGTGATAAAAGCACCAGAGGGATTATGGTTTGTGTGTACCCAAGGTATATTCAAATGTATTGTTCCTACAAACCCTGAGCTTTGTGTAAGTGCATACATCACTCCTCAAGTGTACCTGTATGGAGGTAATCCTAAGTTCCTTCTTATACCACCTTTAAGAGAAAGACGAGCTCCTTCACTTCTAATACCTATCATAGTCACTATAGGTATTGTAGGGTCAGCAGCAGTAGGAGCTGCCTCTCTAATTCAGGGAGACTTGAATTTAAAGCAGTTGTCCCATACTTTCTCAAAGGACGTTGCCATACTCCAGAACCAGGTAATTTTCTTAGAGAAGCAAATAGATTCTTTAGCAGAGGTGGCCCTACAGAATAGGAGAGGGTTAAACCTCCTTTTCCTCAAACAAGGAGAGTTATGTGCTGCCTTAGGCGAAGAATGCTGTTTTTATGCCAATCATTCTGGAATAATTAGGGAGAATATTAAAGTGTTAGCAAATAGGTTAAAGAATAGAAAGTTAGAAGAAGAGGGTAACCCAGGCTGGTATGCCTCTATGTTCAGGACCTCTCCATGGCTCACTACTCTCATATCCACAATTGCTGGGCCACTACTGATACTTTTGTTAGCCCTCACTATTGGGCCTGTAGTTCTTAATAAACTCCTTGCTTTTATAAAAGAGAGAATTGAGACTGTAAAGGTAATGGTCCTATCTCAACCCTATACCATTCTTCCTACTGATGAAGAATCAAGGGTTTGATTTATGCCCCAACAGGAGTAGGGAATGTAAGGACCAAGAAAAGATCAAAATGTTAGATTCAGGAAAGTGTGCTGGGATTGCCAGAGTGTAGGAGCAGAGAAAGGGAGGTAACGATAGGGACCCTGTAAGGCTGAGAACAAAGGAAGACAAACGTTTGCATTCCATTGGTCAGAGACCCTTATCAGAAGTTTATGTTTGAAATTCGCCAATGAGCTAGACCCAGCCCCTGTTGCTATGCTGTGTGTGACCCCCTTAGCGAGTAGGTAACTGCCACATCTGCTTCTGTATAATGAATGCTTGCTTACTTAGGATATATAAGGACCTAGCTGTAAGCGCCAGGCGCGATTCCCATTTGTAGCTCCTTGTGAGTACGGTATCTCCGGACACCTGGGAATTCCCCCCTGCGCAGGTTAAACTGGCCAATAAAAGAAATATCTATACTCCTGAAAGTCTCCGACGTCTGTTCTCGTACCTGGTGCATGCTACAATGGCAGCAATATTCCTATGTATGAGGCCTGTGGGATATAAGAAACCCTAGCTAAGACTCCATTTTGGGCTTCCTGATTGTGAGGTTGTAACCAAATAACACAAACGCAGGTTCAGCTGTCTTCCGCAACAAAAGTCAAAATATCCAATCAGGTGCTGGTGCAGAGGAAAGAGGTTTGTTCAGGTGCTGTGACCTGGGAGAGTTGTGGACTCATGTCTCAAAGACCATCTCCTTTTCCTGTTCAGGCCTGGGTTCTTATAGAAATAAGGAGGGGAGGACTTTTCCCCTATCCAATATCTTTCTAGCTCTTGGCACACTGGGCCCTCTCCATTCATGTCCCTAGCTTTCAGTGTGTTGGGTGTAAGAATTCCCCCTTTCACCATCTTGGTCCATGAAGGAGACCACCTGGTACTCCCTGAGTTTCTATGGTAACAAGGTGATTCAGGCACACGTCAATACTTCCTGATCAGAGAAAGAAAGTATAATCAGCATGGCTCTTACAAAGGCCTCTCTTGCTGTGGGACAGCCTTTGGCTATGATGCATGCCCCTACTTTAACACTGTTGCTATATTCTAGCATTTTCCTGCAATAAATTGTGGATTTGCCAATATTGTCATTTTAGGTCCTATGAGTTTTCCTCAGTAATTGAATTTTGTTTCTCTGTCAGCATGAACACAGATGCCTATTAGGCATCATGGTAGATTGATTACAGAAATGGACTTTAAAGCTCCTCCATCAAAGATGAAGTCTATTTCTCCACTTTTGGAATTAGCCTTGTGACCTTCTTTTGCCAATAAAATGTGGCGATAAAGACAGTATTCCAGCCTGGGCTTAGGTCTCAGGTCTGCTTTTCTTTCCCCTCTCTGTCTTGCATCTCCATATTTGCCATGTGCACGTGCTGGGGCTAGCCTGCTGGAAGATAAAGCTTGTGAAGCAGAGTGGAGTCAGCTCAGTTATCCCATCTGAGGCCCCAGGCATTGGAGATAGTCCAGCCAAGATCAGTAAAGCCCCCTAGGTGACTCAGAACCAACAACAGATGCACAAGAGAGCCTCACAAAGCCCAGTTCAAACCAGCAGAACCACCCTACTGACCTATAGACCGTGTACAAATATAACAGCTTATTATTGTGTCGACAGACATTTCGGGATTTGACAGCATTGTTGTGACAATTGATAACTGGTATAGATATCCAAGTACAAATGTCAAGTAGGCAGTTGGATATATGGATCTGATATTCAGAGGACAAGTCTAGGCTGGAGAAGATTTTGAGAGCCATCAGCGTTGTAGTAAACATGGTCAGGTGCTCCACCAGATTCCCTGGAATCTCTTCTTATCTTTTCTGAGAGCCTCACTTAACATTTCCATGAGTGTTTCCTTCCAACATTCAGCAATTGAGTGGTTTCTTCAGAGAACAGCCCTGGGGCCACCAGAAATACTTTATTTCACAAACAGAAAGCTAGAAATGTCAGGACAACTCTTGGGCAATGACTGACCCTTGTGCAGGATTGGGGGTGGGGTAGGGTTGGCAAGATGAATGTACGAAAGCCTAGCCTTCTTTGTCTCAGGAGAACTCTGGGGCATAACTGAAGCCCTAGAGTGTTCTTACAGTGGAGATCAGGTTAAAACTAACCTCCACAGGCCCTGGCCAGTTGGCTAAGTGGTAGAACATTGGCCTGGTGTGTGGATGTCCCAGATTCGATTCCCAGTCAGGGCACACAGGAGAAGCAACCATCTGCTTCTTCATTCCTCCTCCTTCTTTCTCTCTCTCTCACTTCCCCTCCTGCAACCATAGGTCAATTGGTTCGAGCGAGTTGGCCTCAGGTGCTGAAAATGGCTATGTGACCTCTGCCTCAGACACTAAAAAAATGGCTTCATTACTGAGTAATGGAACAGTGGTCCCAGATAGGCTTTCCAGGTGCATCCCAGTCAGGGCGCATGTAGGAGTCTGTCTCACTGCCTCCCCTCCTCTCGCTAAACTAAAATTAAAAAAAAAAAAAAAAAAAAAAACTACCTACCACAAGACCACCTGAGATTATACCTTTGCCTGGCTTCCTCTCCTGTTTACCTGTGTCTTTCTCTCCCTTACTAGTCTGTCCAGGGAGTACTTTTTGAACAAATAATTGTGCGCAAATCCTCATCTCTGAGGGTCTGATTCTGGGGCACCCAGCCTGAGATGTGAATTATATTTGACATTATAAGTCTAGATGAACTATAAGATATCAAGAGGTTGGATATTCACAGTTTCTCTCTATAGTTAATGTTTTAAGGGATTATGGGAGTTTGCAGGCTTGAGGGGTTGTTTGTTTTTAAACCAAGGCAATTCAGAGTCAGCTGATTTCCTAACCAAGCCTTCATCCCCTCAAAACATAAATATTGACTTCTGTATGCAAGTATAAATATTTATAGAAGAGTGTGTGTGTGTGTGTGTGTGTGTGTGTGTGTGTGTGTGTGTGTGTTGATGTGGGGGTATGGGCCATGAATAAAGGACTCCTATGTGTTTTGTTGGCCATCAGATCCAAACTAGAATAGACTACAGAGTATATTCTGGATTCTGGAATGTTTTTCCCATTATTTAAGAGTAATACTGGTCAAGCTCCAAAAAGGAAAAATAACCATAAATGCATATCATTAGTCATTCAAAAATATATAGTCCAGGTCCCTGACTTCATGTCTGGCACTGTGCTGGGCACTGGGAATATAATATGAACCAGCAGACGTAGTCTTCCCTCACTACTCTTTAACTTTGAAGGGGAAGGGGGATGGCAAAGGAGAGGCATATGTTAAATAATTATGTCAGTAATTACTATTATTGTGTTAGAAGGAAAAAGTACAAGGTATTATTAGAGTAACTAACTGGGGATGGGACTAACAAGAAAGGCCTTTCTGAAGAAGTAACTTTCAAGCTGTGTCTGAAGATTGAATAAAGTTTAACAGACATAGAGGGTGTGTGTTGTGAGTTTGGGGCCATGAAAGAAGGTGTTTTTTTCAAACTCAAGCCCTAAACAATGTTAAAGCTGAGCTCTAGCCACAAGAACCATTCTAGCAAGACCATGTGCTGTTTGTCCTCCCTGTGCACTTTGTCCTGCCTGAAACTCCTCATCCTGGAGGCCATCTGCTAATCTCAAGATTCAGTTAATGCCTTTTCCTCTGACGCTTTTGCTGACTCCAAGAAATGTTAGACATTCCCCTTGCCCTGTGCCTTGTGCATTGTTGGCACAATGTAGGTATTTGTTAAATATTCATTGGGTGTTTAGTGAATAAATATAACAGCACATTATTCAGTAACATTTTTTTTTACATATTTAACACATTTCCACACTCTGAGTTCCTTGGAAACAGAAGCTGTATCTTGCTCATCCATCTGATGTTTGATTTGTGGCATTTAAAAATGTTTGTTGAATGAATGCATGAGGTTAAGGAACTGGGGCTGTATTATAGAAAACCAAGGAAATGAGATTTCAATGTAAATTGAGGTCAGATCAGAGAAGGCCTTAAATTTCATTTGAAGGAGTTTGGGTTTCATTGTGTAAGACAGGGGAGCTATTAAAAGCATCTGAGCAAGAGACAGACCTATTTAAAGCTGTGCTTTATGAAGATAACTGTCCACAGAGGACACCACAGGGAAAAGTGGGGAGAGCTTAGAGGCAAGTAGACCAGGTAGGAAACTTCCTAGATTAGTGGTAGTAGAAAGGGACAGGAGGGAGGAGACCCTAGGGACCAGAGAACTGATTTCCTGTGGAAGAGTTACACTGGGACATATGCCACCAGAGGCTGCAGTTTGCATAAACTCACCATAATGTCTCCTAAGTATTCTCCAGAGGCACATGTTAAGTAATTAAGAAATAGTCACATTTCCTAGAGAATAGCTAAATGCCCTAGCTAACTTCTCTCATTCTGATTTAACAAAAAGGTGAGATAGCTAATGCCAAAATTCCTTTTTGGTTAATGCCCACTAGTTTCAAACTAAATAACCACTTTAATAACACCCCAACAAAATCAATAACCTCAGTTACTTCTAGGAGATTCATGACATTAGCTCCTAGATTTTGGATTCCCTCTGATAACTAGAGTTAAACTTTCATTTTTATAGCTTCATCCCTCTATAGCTTCAATTACCAATACAGTAAACAATGCTGTGGGTTTATTTGTTCATTAAAAGTAAATAAAATGAAAAGGGAGAGAAAACATTTGTAAATGTATTAAAAAGTTTATATCAGAAGCTAGGAAATAGAAAATGTAAGATTTTCAAGGTACATTAATGTTAATTTATCTGCCCTGCATATGTTTTTAAAGATGTTTCATATTTAATCCTGAATCCAAACTAATCATCTGTAATGTGGCTGGGTTAGCATTAGCATATATTATCTTTTAATTTTTAATTGCATAAACAATATTTATAATCTTTGAGTGACTGTTCTGTGTACTCCTAAACATTCTATGACAAGAACTGTATTTTAATTTTTTTGTATCTAAAACTTTAGTCTTTGCAAAACTTCTGCAAGCTGTATTATTATCTCTATTTCACAGTTGAAAAATACAGCCAGAGTGACTCAGTGACTTGCCTGAGATCACATAGCTTATAGGAATGAAAATTAAAATCTGCTTTGTATCTCTCTGAGATTGAACCACAGCAGATTGTCTCCAACATAGTAACACAACTCAGTAAAAACAGTGAAATTTTTCCTAAAATAGTAAGTAAAATTAAAACTATCTTTCACACTACCCTATGGGCAAAGCAGAGAACAAGTCTCAGTAACCTTAACAATTTCAATGAGCAAAAGAAACTGATTATCAACAGCAACCTGTATAACCACCACAAGGTGTATACTCACTTTAAAATCATTTCCTCTTTCTAGTATTACTGTTTTCTCAGAAGGTTATGGCCCTGTGTCAAATGTCACCAGATAATATTATTGTAAAAATGTTGCAAACTTCAGTGAACTATTTCATAATAAATCTCACTCTTGATAAACATTTCCCCCTATTCTTAATGATATATACTTCTTTATAGTGTAGAACCATTCTCCAAAGCATTTAAAGGTAATGGGTTGCTTATTAAAATTTACATCAACCCTACCAGTGGTTTGGAGCTGAATGTTGCCGTTTAAATTTTCTTTCTTGAGGCCCTGGCAAGATAGGTCAGTAGGTTAGAACATCACCTCAACACCAAGGTTGTGGGTTTGATCCTCAGTCAGGGCACATATAAGAATCAACCAGTGAATGCATAAGTAAGTGAAACAGCAAATTGGTGTCTCTCTCTCTCTCTCTCTCTCTCTCTCCATTTTTCTCTCTCTCTCCTCCTTCCTCTCCCTCTAAAATCAATCAAAAATAAATATTTTTTAAAAATAAATTTTCTTTCCTGTGATGACTGATGTCTAGAAAAGTCAGGGAGTCACAACTGAACCAAACTGGTCTCTGGCTCCAAGTCCAGTGTGCTTTTATATTTTTGAAGATGATTATTTATTAGTAATTCTAAGACAATAATAAGCATAGCCTGGCCTGTGGTGGTGTAATGGATAGAGCATTGACCTGGAACACTGAGGTTGTCAGTTCGAAACCCTCCGCTTGCCTGGCAAGGCACATACAACAAGCAACAACTAAAGTAAAGCAACTATGAGTTGATACTTCTTGCTGCTCTCTCTTCTCTGTAAACTCAATAAATAAAATCTAAAAGGAAAGAAAAGAATATGCATAGTACTTTCCTTAAGAGTGCAAAGTGGAATTAGTACCCTAATCTTCTAAAGTTCTGTGCTTCTTGTGCTCCTATATATGCGTTAGTGTCAGACACAGAATGTCACCCATTGTGTTGTATGAACCTTCATAACATCATCTGCAGTGGTTTTATTACCTACATTTCACAGTTAGGGAAACAGAATTTCAGACATACTAAGGAAATTTCCAAAGTCACTCATCTTGTGAATAATAGATCCAGGGTTCAAACATAGGTCAAGCAAACCCCATGTTTGTCTTAACCCCATGAACCTCTCTTACTCAAAAAAAACAAACAACAACAAAAACTGCTGACATCTTTCAGAAAATCTTAGAGACAGGCATGAGAAAACACGATTAGTTAAAATTCCCAGATAACTACCAATTTTTATTTTAGTGTTTCTGCCAGATCTTTAATTAGAAAATCAGCACCGTGACAGTCACATTGGGACGGTTTGAAATCCCGTGCTTCCCCTGGCCCATGCTCTGCTGCAGTGACACTGCCGAAGCTGACTGTGACAACAAACCAGGTGATACATTTCTGTACCATCAGCATTTGCTCTTATATATGTGTTCTGTTTAAACAGTAACTTTCAGATGTCAAAATTTTATAGTTTAAATAGGAAATTCATAGTATTGCTAAGAAACAACATTGTTACTTAAATGTTTTTGTCCTGGAAGTTCAGGATGAATGTTTTGAATCAGCACAGATGACTAACTTCTCTCATTTCATTCCCCAAAGCATACTTTCCTGTCTTATGACACAATGTGCCAGGAGAATGCTGAATGATTTTGTTTCTTTTGAAGGAAAGATGGATGTGAGGCTGATCAGTAAAGGTTCGCAAGCAACTGCCGGCATTCAAAACAGGAATAAAGAAATCAAAACACAATCTCTTTTTCTTGGCAAAATAATCATCTGGCTTTATAATAAACAGAAACACCCTTTATTGTTAAAAGGTATTGATCTTTCTAAGACAGCCCTAGGATGTTTGTCTTCTTTGACAAGTCCATCAAGTCAGTTGCTTTAAAATTCAACAGATCGTAAAAGGGCTGAATATGATAAAGGACACACTACCAAGTATTAAGAAATTACATTATCTGACCTTCATATGTGCCATTTTTTAAAGCTTGCTTTTAGCATCTAGTAGCAAATTCAGGGTGTGGAATCTTAACAAAATATATTGAAAATATAGATTGTTTCTGATTTTTAAGCTATCTAACTTACCTATAAAATTCACATAAACTAATTTTCACTGCCACCTTTTTGCCACTCACATGCCCCACCCAGGATCCCTGATGACACTTCCATACTGTGAGATAAAGTGGGTTCAGGAGCAGAAAGGGCAGTGTTATGAAGAGCAGTTACACTGTTGGTGAGCTGACTCTAGAATGAGGAGTTGGAAAATCACAGATTTTGGAGTCAGCAGGGCTGGATTTTAAATATTGGCTTTACTGCTTACTAACATATGACCTTAACCAAGTTACTTACCCACTCTGAGCCTTGTTTCTGGTTCTTTAAAACAAGGACAACAATACATGCCTCATGAGAAAAATTGGAAAGCATTAAATGAGATGATTCATATGTCACCTTAAGTGAAGCCACAACTCACATGGTCCAGTTCCAGAGGAGTGCCCTGATTAAAGAAACAACATTTACAGGCTGTCGTGGAACAACAATTCCAATTTTATTTGTTTCTCAACATTAAAAAGATCCCAACCATAACCAATTGCAATATTTCTCATAGCTGCTGTTTCTTCTACCTAATTCATGTGTACCCGCAGTCTCTGAGGTTCCTCATTTACTTACAACGAAAGAACAATTCTCCACATGTCCTCATTTTCTCTGTCACTAATCCCTATCCCCCACCTAGCAATTTCTTTCCCAGTCTTTATTCCAAAGATGCCTTAACTTCTTTTGAAAGTCCTTTTTCTTCAACTTTAGTCTCTCCAATTCTAAGTTTTTCTGGTCATTGTGCTTAACAAATATAGAGGAACCATTCTGAGAAAGAAAGACCACTGAGTTGTTTTGGAAGGTCAATATTGGCAGATGAGGACGTTTAAATTAAACCGGAAGTTGTGGGCTTTTTTCATGTCAACATGGGAGAGTAATGTGGAAGACAATCTGCCAACATTCTACATTGATAATTTTTACCTTAAAATATATGTGAAAAAAACAGCACAAGGTCTAGCACAAAGTAAAATCTCAGTATCTGTCCATCCCTCTTTCACTCAGCATCTGTTCCAGGTATCTATTATTGCATAACAAACTATACCCAAATTAAGTTGCTGAAAAGAACAATGACAATTATTTCTCATGGTTCTATAGTTGGCTGAGCTCACCTGGCTAGTTCTTACCTGGAGTCTGTCATGTGTTTGTAGCAGGTGGCACCTGGGCTTTGAGTCATTCAACAGCTCAACTGGATAGTCTGGTGTCACAGCAGGGATGAGTGGAAGAGCTGGAGGCTGGCCAGGTATGTTTCTCTCTCTCTTTCTCTCTCTGTCTACCCCTCCTTCCCTCTGTATTCTCTCTTTCACTCTTTATGTTATTGATTTGGGCTTCTTCTCAGAATGGCAGTCTCAGGGAAGACTTCTTACATTGTATCTGGCATCCTCAGAAGGAACCTAAGTAGAAGCTACTAGGGTTCTACTTAGGTTCCTTCTGAAGTAGCCAGAGAATTTACAAAGGCATCATTTTGCATGTTAAAAGCAAGTTATAGGGGTAACCCAGATTCAAGGGAAGGAAACTACCTCAGGGCATGAAGACTAAAATTTATGGTTGATTGGAGGTCCATCCTTAGAGAATACCTATCCTATTAGCCCATTTAAGTTACTCAAAATTAAGATATGCTTTGTTATAACTTATACTCAATTTTTCTGAAGAATAGAGAATTTGGGTCAGATTGGCAGCTTTCTATGTTAAGCCAACAAAGTTCAGTATGAAAACACCTAGGCCCTTCCCTGTTGGTGAAAGGATAGAACCCTAAAATCAGATGGCCTGAATTTGACTCTTGACTCCACCCTCTACTATCTCTTAAAGCTTGAAGTAGTTTTGTATCCCAGCATTTCTAGCCTGTAATTGCAACAAACACTCTGGTCATAGGATATGTTGGGCTCCCCCATGAGTGCTAGTTAGTTGACAATAGTTTCAAAACATATGGAAATGAACTGTCTAAAAGAGAAATTAAGGAAACAATCCCCTTCACTATTGCAACAACAAAAAAAATAAAGTACCTAGGAGTAAATTTAACCAAGAAAGTTAAAAACTTGTACTCGGAAAATTATAAAACATTGATAAAAGAAATCAGGAAAGATACAAACAAGCATATACCATGTTCATGAATAGGAAAAATAAACATCATTAAAATGTTTATATCAGCCAAAGCAATCTATAAATTTAATGCAGTGCCTATTAAAATACCAATGGCATACTTCAAAGATATAGACCAAATATTCCAAAAATTTAAATGGAACCAAAAAAGAACACGAATAGCCTCAGTAATCTTAAAAAAGAAGAATAAAGTGAATGGTATCACATTTCCTGATATCAAGTTATACTACAAGGCCATTGTACTCAAAATAGCTTGGTACTGGCATAAAAACAGGCATACAGATCAATGGAACAGAACAGAGAACCCAGAAATAAACCCACACCTATATGGACAATTGATATTTGACAATGGAGGTAAAAGCATACAATGGAGTAAAGACAGCCTCTTTAACAAATGGTGTTGGGAAAATTGGACAGCTACCTGCAAATATAAGAAACTAGACCACTAACTTACACCATTTACAAAAATAAACTCAAAATGGATAAAAGACTTAAATGTAAGCCATGAAACCATAAACATCTTGGAAGAAAACACAGGCAGTAAGCTCTCCAACATGTCTCACAGCAATATATTTGCTGATTTATTTCCACGGGCAAGTGAAATGAAGAACAGGATGAACAAATGGAACTATATCAAACTAAAAAGCTTTGGCACAGCTAAAGACAATATCAACAAAATAAAAAGACAAACCACACAATGGGAGAATATATTTCACAATAAGTCTGATAAGGGGTTAATAATCAAAATTTATAAAGAACTTCTAAAACTCAACACCAGGAAAGTAAACAACCCAATCAAAAATGGGCAAAAGAACTGAATAGACACTTCTCCAGAAAAGACATACAGATGGCCAACAGGTATATGGAAAAATGGTCAACATCACTAATCATTAGAGAAATGCAAATTAAAACCACAATGAGATACCACTTCACACCTGTGGGAATGGTGCTCATGAACAAAACAACACAGAGTAAGTGCTGGCGAGGATGTGGAGAAAAGGGAACCCTCCTGCACTGCTGGTGGGAATGCAGACTGGTGCAGCCACTGTGGAAAACAGTATGGAGATTCCTCAAAAAATTAAAAATCGACCTGCCTTTTGACCCAGCTATCCCACTTTTAGGAATATACCCTAAGAACACCATAGAACTGTTCCAAAAGGAGAAATGCACCCCCATGTTTATGGCAGCATTGTTCACAATAGCGAAGATCTAGAAACAGCCCAAGTGTCCATCAGAGGACGAGTGGATTAAAAAGCTTTGATACATATATACTATGGAATACTACTCAGCCATAAGAAATAATGACCTCGGATCATTTACAATAACATGGATGGACCTTGATAACATTATACAGAGTGAAATAAGTAAATCAGAAAAAACTAAGAACTATATGAATCCATACATAGATGGGACATAAAAATGAGACTCAGAGACATGGACAAGAATGTGATGGTAATGGGGGTAGGGGGGGTGAGGGGTGGGGAGGGGGTGAGGAAGAAGAGAGAGAGGGTGAGGGAGGGGAGGGGCACAAAGAAAACCAAATAGAAGGTGACGGAAGATAATTTGACTTTGGGTGAGGGGTATGCAACATAATCAAATGTCAAAATAATCTGGAGATGTTTTCTCAGAACATACGTACCCTGATTTATTAATGTCATTGCATTAAAATTAATAAAAATAAGATTAAAAAAATTAAAAATGGAAATGCCTTTTGATCCAATCATCCCACTTTTAGGAATATATCCTAAGAATATCAAATCACTGATTCAAAAGAAGAAATGCACCCCCATGTTTATTGCAGCATTGTTTACAATAGCCAAGATCTGGAAACATCCCAAATGTCGGTCAGTGGACAAGTGGATTCAAAAGCAGTGGTACATATATACAATGGAGTACTACATGGCCATGAAAAAGAAGGAAATCTTACCTTTTGTGACAACATGGATGGACCTGGAGACTATTATGCTAAGTGAAATAAGCCAAGCAGAGAAAGAAAAATATTATATGACCTCACTCTTATGAGGAATTTAATGAAGAATGTGAACTGAGGAGCGGAATAGAGACAGAGGTGGGATCAAAGGGACCAGAGGGGAAGCAGTCAGAGGGAAGGGGGAGGAGAGAATGGGATCAGAGAAGGGAAAGAGATTAGTGAAATTATATATTCAAAACACAAGGTTATAGAGAGCAGGACAGCAAATCCTAATGGGAAGGGGGAGAGCTTTGGAGGCAGGAGTCAAAGGGGGTATCAAGGGGAAGACGGGAGTGAGGGGGAAGGAGATATATTCAGTGGGACACTTGAGTCAATGTAAGCACAATAAATTAAAATCAATAAAAAAGTTTTTAAAAAGTATGGGTAGTGTAATTTGTAATGTGAATATAGGTAATAACAGTCAGGTTACTGGCAAGCATGCTTAAGAACAGAAACTAATGAAACTTTTACTTATTTGGATTTGTGACATCTCCAAATTATTTTGTCTTTGGATTCACTGTGACACAAAATAACACCTTACCTGACCTAAAAACTTTTTTAGTCCATTTTATTATATTGGTAGGAATTCAACCAATGGCAGATTTATTTGGGTGAACCACTATAACCAGAGCTCTGAAGACAAATGCTAAGTAATTCTGGGAAGCACAGGTGGCTGGCACTGAGTGAAGAGACTGGTTTCCAAGATAGTTTGAGAAGCTGTAAGACTATCCTCACCAGGGGAAAACAAAACAGGCTCCACTGATATTTTGACAAATCTTTAGAAATAAAACAACAGAAACACCAAAAGGGCTCAAAGTCTTCCTAGGTTTGGCCATGGGGTTGAGATCTGAAAATAAAGTTTGGGGTGGGAATGAGGTACCTCATTGGAAGAAGAAGTATGTCATCCTTGTCCCCAAGTTTATGGTACAGATAGAGCAAGAGAGAAAGTTGAGAGATGTGTCAGCTAGGGCTCTTTGTGAAGCAACAGAAACCAACTCTGGCTAACCTGTATGAAAAGGAATTCTTTTGGAAGGATATACAGCATAGAGGTATAGAAGAGGAAGGAAGATCCAAAAACAGACTGGCCAAGGCATCTCCAGAAGATCTCAGTAGCAGCAATTACTAAGTGGTCTTGTCTAGATAAGAAAAGATGAACTATCACAACCATTTTTAGTCTTTACATCACAAAGTTCAAGAAGAAAGATAGCAATTAGCCCACTGGGATAATTTGCCCAATCATTGGCAAAAAAAAAAAAAAAAAAAAGGATAATCATCATGATTCAGTTCCCATTTGAATGTATCTAGTGGGAGAGGGGTAATCCCTCCAGATGAGTGTCTTTTCCCAGAGAGAGTTCAAGGGTGGTGGACTGTTCAAAGCAACATGTATCTATTACAGTAAGTAAGTTCCCAAGTTACAAACATCTGACTTATGTACAACTCCATCCTTACAAACAGATTGCTATAAGGGCTATTGATAATCAACTGAAGCTGGACATCAGTGAAAATGATATTATAGATTTACTAGACTCCCATGTCAAAGAACTAACCCATAAAGACCTTATGGAACTAGAGCAGCAGATGATAATATTTAGAGAAGAAAACAGGGACCTAGAAATTTCAGTACTGATAAAGTTTTCTATAAAAGAGTTAGTTTTCATCTCATGGAATCAGGAATGGCAAAGTTAAAGGAGCAAAATCCTGATACAGAGAGATTCACCAAAGTTTATGTACAGTTATTGAAGGCTTGAGATGCTACAGGGCCATTAATGCTGAGAAAAAGAAAAGTTCTGTACAAACCTCCCTTGATGCTACTTCAAGAAGCTGACTCCAGCAGCAGAATCAAACCCTGACTCTAACAGAAGTCCCATCCTCTCCTGTTCATCATCTTCTGCATCATCCAAGATTGTTTAAGGTTATATTTGAAAATGTCAAGTATTTGTACATACAGAAATGCAAAAATAAATACTATATTAAGACAAACATCTACATTGCATTTGACAGATAAATGCACCTGTTCCAATTTACATACAAATTCAACTTAAAAACAAACCTACAGAACCTGTCTCATTTGTAACCTGGGGGCTACCTGTACTAACTTTTGTAATAGATCCATGCAAGAGCAATAACACCAGTAGCGACATGAAGGGTCCTGCTTCAGCAGGCAGAATAATCAGGCACATGGATGGGGCATGGGGCAGTAGCATATAGCTGCATTGCCAGATAAACCTAAAGTGGCTTGTTTTACCCCAAGAAGCTAACAGGTAGTTGAAAAAGAGGGATAAGTACAGTCTGAGACAATAGCTCTGTTATTGTCTTGTACCACATTTGATCCTCCAAACTCCTAGAGCCAGGTAACATCCCAAACATAGAAGCACCCTTTTTCAAAGACTTAAGCACTTACAGAAAGAAAAGGCTACTCTTAGAACATCAAATGTTAGTTTAAACTAATCCGATCTGTTTGCTTTCTTGTTCATCTCAGTGAGGGATTGCAGTTAGAGGAAAGAGGTGGGAAAGGAGGTAGGTGACTTGGGTGCTCCAACGAAGTCGGAGTTGACCCAGGTGAAGTTCAAGAGTTTAGGGCAGATGAAGATTTTGGGCACTTGGAAAAACGAAGATCTGCAGTTGGGGAGGGCGATCAGGGTGGCCTTGGATCCCAGATACAGGGAGGAACACTTCTTCTTCTTCCTCTACACAGATAAGTTATGTGGTCCTCCAGTCCTAGATTTACAACTCAGACTCCTATTGTCATTCGGTCACATTAGGGGTCAGACTGGCTTCCTTCCATAGAAAATGCCTTGCAACCAAATCACCATTTATATAGCGTTGTGGTTAGGCAGGGAGAAAATGCATTTTGTGTTTATAAACACTGGCTTACAAACTTTTGGAACATAGTTTTTTCCTAGATTGAACTCTGTTTATAACATATCATTTATACTCTGTGATTTTGTTGATAGGATTTATTCTGAGCAATCTGGCCTGGGGAGTTCCATCATCCAGCAAACATCCCTCTCTCACACATGTAATTTGGTTAAGGCCTTAATGATACATATGGTTTTTATCATATCTGCCTTGCATCTTTATTTAGTCTGACTGATTAACTGGCTCAATCCTGTGCTTGTGTGGAGTACAGATAAACAAGGGTTTAAGAAACTCAAGGGTACCTTACATGCTTCCTGAGGACAATGAGAGACCAGGAGCTTCTCTGAGGTTCCTGCCAGAGTGCTGTCTGCTGTGCAAGGACACCCAAGTTAAGATGTTAAATGGCAAAGAGAGGAGTCAGATTACCCAGGTCAGGACACTGCAGGGGAGCAGGTGGTGACAGGTGGGTAGGAGACCTCAGGGCCCACTGCAGAGAATTATATTTGTGCCCAGTTAAGTAAGACATCCTTCCCCTTTCCCTTAGCCTGTTCTTCAGGTCCCTGGCCTACCCTAACAACAGAAGAGGAAAGAACAAAAGTGAAAACACATACCAGCCTTCTTTGGCCCTCTTCTTTCTGGAGGGTCCAACTAGTCTTGGCCAGGCTGCACCTGTGGAGGGAAGGAGTGAAGGATGGAACTGTAAGTTGGACTGGAGAGAGAGAGGGGGGGGATGTGTGTTAAAAGTCTCAAGAAAGCCATTTCCAATACAATGTTACAATGTAGAATATAAAAATCCAGGTCTGTTTCTGTGACAGCAAATGCAATAAACTTTGAAAATAAAGTCAAAATGAAGAGCTCTTTTTGGGAACTGGCATCTATGCACCCAATGTATAGACACAAGGTTCTCACCTGTAAAATGGGAGAACCGCATTTGTCTCTACATGGAATCCTTGTTCTGAACTCCAAATAACTTAACGCTGATAAACAGCATAAAATGTTCACAAATGCCAACCTCCAGGCTCAGAGAGCAAATGTTCCACGGATCTTGTGTCATCTTGTATCTTATTTAGTTCATGAGAAAACAGTTTGGGTTGTATGTTGTTTAATGACTCATTAGCTACTAACAGTGGGGTTCTCCAGTAATTTATGTGTTAAATGAATACATAAGCTAAAGTCATAGCCAAGAACTGTGCCCTGAACATACATCACATTTGGAAATAAATAACTTAATTTTACTGCTGGGCAAATAGAAGACATGGAACTAAAATATCAATAGGTTTCAATAAACTAAGTAATCCAGACCTCCTTGAACCCATTACATCTAAATGCCATTGCAGGAAATTCTATTGCCACCAACTTCTTTCTCAGTTTCTCTAAATAAATTTTGTGTGTGAATGTGTGTGTAGTTTAAGAATGCTGGAAATTTCACTTTTGTGAAAAATGAAAAAAAGACTTTGATATGCTATTTAAAAATTTTTTTATTGGAAGCGACACCGGTTAACATATGACATACTATTTTAATTGCTGGAACTTAAGATTCCATTTCAATAAAACATATTTAGCATAAACCATCGTAGATTTGCATTTCTACTAACAGTTGATATGGCATATTGTACTGGGTTTGTTGGCAGGAAGCCTATAATTAATAGTTTTATTTTTCAAAAAAATTGCATAAAGTCAAATTTCCAAAGAAAAATTGGCCAATTTTCCAAAACATTCAAAAGGGTAAATAGTGCTCCACTGAGATTTTGCTGTCTAGTATTTATTAATGTGGGTTAATTCTGGTTAGGAAGAGTAGTGAGTGATCTGTCTGGACCAGCCCCCACAGGGCGGTTGTGAAGACAGAGCATGGGTAGGACAGGGGAACTTACTGGCATTGAACATTAGGAATTTCTGGTCACTGAAACCACAGCTGACACTGATCCTCACTACACTTCCATTTCAGCCCCTAACTATTTTTAGGGCAAAGAACTTGAGATTTTACATCTGAGGTTAAGTTTAGTGATAGATGCGAAACAGAGAGTTAATGGGAACTCTCTTTCCACTCAAAACACATCATCGGGTTTGGGTAAAATGCACTTCCCTAAAATCCGAAAAGAACACAAAGAAATGACAGTGAAGGGAGACAAGAGGGCCATTTTGCAGACTGGATCTGATCCTTGGTTGAATTCCATTTGGCCTGTAGGACAAGCTCTCAGGTCTAAGTTATGGTTGCAATAGTGAAAATGCAATAAGATATTAAACATGTAAGTGGTGATGTTTTGCATTAAAAGATGAAGACAGGATGGTTTATAGTTTCCTAATCATAGACAAGACACTTAAAAAAAAGTCAGGGTGACTTGTTTCCTAGATGATACCTTGCAGGTACACAAGCAAGGGGAAACGGAGACTGCAACACATCCACTCCCTCAGGGCTAAATGCCCAGCTACTATGTCCTGCTTCTCCAGCTTGACGTGACACTATTATTCATATCAGTCTCCAATTTACATATTACTTGAATGGCTTTTATTCCCTTTCTAGGGGTCATCCCATAACAAATTTAAAAATTCAGAGATTGTCCTGGTTCACAGATTTGCTTTCTCTTGCCTGGAGTCAAAATTCAGGTTCACTCCTGAGGCTAGAAGAAAACTATTATTAGATATTGGTTTTTCCATGCTGCAATCAACCTGGGCTCCCATTTTTGGTGACTTAGGTCTCTGTTTACACACACCCAACCATTTCCTATGCACACCTCCCTCTGCAACTGTCTCTGTGCCCAGAGTAGCTCCTCTCTAACAGAATTGAGTCCATGCTGTGGGCCCAGGTGACCAGTACTAATCTCTCTTCCCTTCCTCCTTCCCCAACCCTTCCACCAATGAGTTACCCCTTGGTTCCCTCTATGCCAACATCTTCCTGTCGTCTGACCTCAGTGAGATCACTTTGGCCTATTTGATGTGTTTCATAATCCTGAATGACTTCAACAGGGAAATGACTTCAAATTTTCCACAACCTTTAAGATCCACCTATCAAAATATTTTATTATTCTCTTCCTTGGAGCAATGGTTGTTCATTTGCATTTATCTGCATAACTATAAGAGACTACACAAATGATTCTTCCTAGGCCTGCGCCAAGATGATTTGCTATCTTCACCATTTGGACCCTGCTATATGCTCCTCCTAGTAAGATGCTTATAGACTTTTGAGAAGGGTGACAAAATCCTTTCTCAGAGACTGTGAATTGGTTAAAAGTCAGATGGTGCTTTGGTGCTTTGGGACCATTTCTTGAGTCTGGGCTCAAGAAAGTTATCAATACTAATAAATAATTATATGGATAAACATTGGCAGGCTCTGTATGATTCCCTGTTCAGAACCTGATGCCACATAGGTGACTCACAATGCTGGTTGTCCTCCTAAAGTCCTATGGACAGTGCCTTAGTCCTCCAAGTTTGAAGACCAGAGGCTAATAATGACCTGGGATGATGAGTTGTCTGTGACCTAAGGCAGAAGCAGGATGTTGCAGTTTTACCCACAAGGTGGACTGATTCCCCAGCCTGGGCGTACCTCCTCTCCTTCTTTATCCCCAAAGTCAGGGCTCAGCACCCATCCACCCAAGTCTCTGATTCACATTTACAATGGGAAGTTTCTTATTCCCATTTAGGGAGTCTCCTTCCCACCTGACCCTGAGTCTCCACAGTGGGATCCCAGGAGGGACTCTCCTATTCCCTTCCACATGGCAGAGTACAGGAGTGCCTAGCATGGGCATGTTCCTCTCTCCTACTCTGCTCCTAACACTGGTGATCTCTGTACTCTCTATTTTCTCCATCAGGGTCCTGCTAGTCTGAGAGGAAGGAGGTACCATGGATAACCATTAACAGAGCTACACTAGCTCAGCTCCCTTCCAGGGGATGTTTAGCTTCCACATACCCAGGCACCATTTGCTAGCTGCTAGCCCTGGGAGGCTGGCCCAAATGCCCAACCTCACCAACCAATATCTTGTATCTTCCAGGAGTTTATGCTGAAAACCTGAATTTAGATTTCCTAGGTAAGCCCCAACATATAGTTCTGTTTTGCGTCTCTTCTACAGTCAAGGTTAGTCATCCTTCATCGGGCCTGTCACACCCACATTTAAAATACCAGTTGCGCCCTGGCCGGTTGGCTCAGCGGTAGAGCGTCGGCCTAGCGTGCGGAGGACCCGGGTTCGATTCCCGGCCAGGGCACATAGGAGAAGCGCCCATTTGCTTCTCCACCCCTCTGCCGCGCTTTCCTCTCTGTCTCTCTCTTCCCCTCCCGCAGCCAAGGCTCCATTGGAGCAAAGATGGCTCGGGCGCTGGGGATGGCTCTGTGGCCTCTGCCTCAGGCGCTAGAATGGCTCTGGTCGCAACATGGCGACACCCAGGATGGGCAGAGCATCGCCCCCTGGTGGGCAGAGCGTCACCCCATGGTGGGCGTGCCGGGTGGATCCCGGTCGGGCGCATGTGGGAGTCTGTCTGACTGTCTCTCCCTGTTTCCAGCTTCAGAAAAATGAAAAAAAAAGAAAAAAAAAGAAAAAAAAATACCAGTTGCCTCACCTTTAAATTTGAAGCCCTTCAAGTGTTGGTAGATGCCTTATTGTGCCTCATTTTCTGATTTGTAAAATGGGGGAAATAACACATGTAGAGAGTCCTTAGAATCTTGCCTGGCACAAGTGAGCTCAGTAAGTAATAGCCATCATCATCATTATAATAATAGTTTAAGATAATATCAATACAATGGCTATGTCCCTGGAATCTAGTAGAGTGCCAATCATAAGCAGGGACTAAAAAATCAGTTGTGGAGTGGATTATGTTGCGGAAGACCATGAGGACACAAGGTTTGCTGGACTGAGTGCATTGTAGGATGCAATGGGAAATGGGTAGATTGAATGTGCTCCTGTACCGCCTTCACAGTCCCCCTGGACTCTGTGTGATCACAGTGTTTCCTCTTCACTGCAGCCTCTGAGAGGGGGAAGAATGAGGTTCCTGTTTTGTAATAGTTACACTACTTAGGAAAAAGTTGAGGTTTCAGAAGAAGTCCTTCATCGACTAGCTCAGTCTGTCTCAGCACTGTGTTCCCTCACTAGGCACCACTAGGCAATGAGTGGTAGCTAAGGAGATTGCACAAGCACAGTAATTAGACTCACTTCAGGAGCAGGACTCTGCTAATGGAGGAAAAGAGCATTCAATATTCACCACAAGCTTTTTATTGGCATAGAAAATGGCTAATTAAGTCGATACATCTGTTCACTTTCATTTCTGAGCATAAACAGACAATACACTAGTTAAAGAGGAACCCAGCATTTTTGTACATGAGAACTATGCCCCAGCCCCTTGTTGAGATTCTCAGCCCATCATAAAAGCAACATTTGAAAACTTACCACTTGCTGTATATAAATCTCTGACTTGAAGTAACACAAGCAAAAACATTACCAGACACACACTGGCTACGGTGTCTTTAATTTAGCTACTGTAGACTATTTCCCCCTTGCATAGGTTTAAGAAACCTATGGGAGGAAAGAAAAAAAGCTAAATGCAATTCTTGCTCATGTTTTGTATTGTTTGACCCTGCAACCTGGCAGCATGAAAGATGGGGCAGGGGACTGGTACTTGGCTTACAGGGAGACGTGTATAGCATAAGGTGACCTAGTATAAGTGCTTCGCTTGTCGGAGGCATTCCCTGTTAAAAGAGGGCTGGAATAAACATTTAGAATCTTCTGGCCACCCAGAGAAGGGCACAGTTTGTAGCAATGGTGGAAACCAAGAGACATGGAGAGAGAAGGCATTAAGCTGAAGCCATGATGTCATGCGGTAGAGCATAAATTAGAAAGAGTAAAAGTAAAAGCAGAGGAAGTCAGACACAGAGATAAACAGGACTGGAAAACTCACTGGGAGAGGAAACAAAGGATATTTTTTTCTGAAATGACAGCTACTAGAGCTGCTTAGATCCATACACAACATGCTATAAACCAAAGTGATGAGGAGAAGAATGGAACAAACAAACTACAGCCTGGAATCCCAAAGTCAGAGAGCGTTTGGTGGATTCTGAAGCCATAGTTGCTATGCTATTCTAGCAACGCCTTCTTGCTGCCTTTCCCAAAGGGGCAGCTCAGCTGTTTCTGGCACTGACTGTACACTAGAATCACCGAAGCTCTTCAAGCAGTAAGGGTGAGGTGGAATGGCCTCAGGTCAGTTAAACCAGAGTCTCCAGGGGTTGGGTCAAGGCATTGGTATTATTAAAATGCTCCCCAAGTGGTTCTAAATTGCAGCCAAGGTTGAGAACCATCAATTTAACTGTGTTTTAAAGGACTCTTTCTAGTTTCCTACTAGATATTCTCAGTGTCGGTTTCCATTGACATAAGCAACTGCTGCAGAGAGGAACTCTTAGAGCACTGGAACCTAATATTCGCCCTTCTCCCGTATCCTTTTCAATACTAGAACTTTCCCCTGTCAGTATTAAAGATGATAGCTAACTATAGGTAGTAATTGCTTCTCTCTCTCTTTTTTTGCTATTAATTTTTATTAGAAAGTTGCAGTTTGTTATTAAGTTCTACCACTTGAAGAGATTTCTACAGTGGTACACAATATGTAATCTCTGAAACATACCTTCTCTAGAGAAAACCATTTATTTGTAGAAGTGACAGGAGGTGGTCTCCTTTATTCATGTAGGGTCCCTCCACTTTGATGAATGGAGTCACTTGTCTGTTTAGGAATATTTTATAGACCATATAGATCCAAACATAGATTAGCAAAAAAGAGGTTTCCTCTTCTAATGCACTGTACCTTTCTTTTCTTCACCTGAGCTTAGGTGCCAATTACATTTTATTGTATAGGTACACCATTTTAGTTATTTATTTATTTACTTACTTATTTATTAATTATGGGTTCACTGTATTGTACTTCACAGGTGTTGTGTCTTTTTACAGAGTAAAGCAAGACCCTCCACCACCAAAAAGATTAAGACTTGCTTTATTGCGATAACTTGCTTTATATTGTAGGCTGGAACTGAACCTGCAATATCTCCAAGGTGTGCCTGTAGTGTGATAAAATTTCAAAACACAAAGATGTAGCTGAGCTGCCTCTTACTGTTCTTTCGGTTTGGTTCATGTTGAAAACACTTTCCCAACTTTGCTGTCCTGAGTGTCACTCCTGACAGTGCTTGCCTTTCTGGTCTATTAGCTTCTGTCTTTAGACATTAATGTGATCCCCCATCTGCCCTTCTTTTATGTTCTTCAACCGGGCCCTCATCTTTGCTACTACATGTTGGAACTCCCCACCTCACCTCTCTGGTTCCTGTTTCTGCTTTCCTTTTCTAAATGCCACGCTGATGTCACCTTTCCAGCTTTACATGGCTTACCTTATTCTTAGAACTAATTTACAGCTTTTAAATGGTTTCTTTTGGCAAGTTTAAACTCTTCAATATATCAAAAATATTTACACTTTTTTTTTTAGAGAGAGAGGAGGGGCAGAGACAGACTTTTCTGCATGCAGCCGCACAGCACCCACCCAGGAAACCCACTAAGGGGGCTGCTCTATTCAACTTGGGCATTACTCAGTTGCTCAGCAACCGAGCTCCTGTTAGCTCCTGAGGCAGAGGCCATGGAGCCATCCTGGGGGGGTGGTGCGCTCAACTCCCTCCAATGGAGCCATGGCTGCAGGAGGCAGAGAGAAAGAGAGAGAGAGAGAGAGAGAGAGAGATAGATAGATAGATAGAGAGAGAGAGAGAGAAGCAAGAGGGGGAGGGGTGGAGAAGCAGATGAGCGCTTCTTCTGTGTGCCCTGACCTGGAATTGAACCTGGGCCATCCACATACTGGATGATGCTCTACCACTGAGCCAACTGACTAAGGCCTTCAATATTTACATCTTAGCTTTTAAAAAATTATATAAATAAGTTAATAACAAACTAGATACCTATTGATATTTTAGTTCTATGTCTTTTATTTGCCCAGAAGTAAAATTATTTATTTCCAGATGGTATGTATGTTCAGGACAGATAAGTAGCCTACTGTGTGGGCAACCTGGTGGTCACTGGCAACTTGACAAGACACCCTCCTTGGGTGTTAAGGGCACAAGAAGCCTGATGGAGCAGGTTGAAGAGAGAGTGAAAAGTGAGGATGTAGAAACAGTTGATTCTTATTGCCACTTTATGAGTGAAGAAAGAGGCTTAGAATGATTAACCATCCTATCGAAGGTCAACACCAGTGGGGTCAGACTTTTGACCTAGCGTCCTGGAAACGATTTCCTACAGGGAGGTTTACGCTTTGTCCTCCAACCGTAAAAATCAACATTGCATTCAAAAGAGCCCTCGACTTAAAACATTCTTTCTCCATAGCACTTCCATTTTGAAGAGAAAAATGAGAGGGCCTGAATTGGGCTGGAGCAACCATCCAAGCCTCTTGGCAGAGGGGGTCGAACCTCTACTTTTACGCAGCCCAAGCCGGCACAGCCCACTGCGGCTGCGCGGGCCGGGGAGGGGCGGGGCGAAGGCGCGCGAGCCGGCGAAAGGCGGAAGGGGCTGCGGCGCGGAACAGGGGCCGGCCGGGCCGGGCAGGGGGCGGGCCGGGCTGCGAGAGTGCGGAGCGCGCGGGTGACAGGTGCGCGGAGCCGAGGACGGCGGCAGCCTCAGACCTGAGGGAGGGGACGCGGTGGCGGCGGCGGAGATGCTGGAGACGTTGCGCGAGCGGCTGCTGAGCGTGCATCAGGATTTCACCTCCGGGTGGGTATATGGTGGGGACGAAAGGGAGCGGGGCGCCTGGGCCGGGCCGAGATGTTGACCGTCCGCCCGGGACGCCGCCTCCCTGCTGTCCCGGCACCCGGGTCCAGCCCTGTCTCGTGCTTCCCATCCCAGCCCTGCGCCGCGGAGGAAAGGAATGGACTTCCAGCGTTGGCCCGGTAGCACAAAGTAACTTGAGTCCCAACGAGCTGGCCCCAACTCGCGCGCCGGGTGGGCTGGGACGCCATGTCGTACGCTGGGGCAGCGCGGGACCCCTCCCGGCGGCGGGGAGTCACGTCAGAGAGGGCATCCTTCCCGCGGGAATGTGGCCCCGCGGCCGTCTCCGATTCCCCCGGGACTCCTGCCTGCTCGGGCCTCGGTGCTGCTGAGGCTCCCACTGCAGCGGGACCGCCGCCCCTCCCAGGCCCCGGCGCCGCAGCTTCCCCGGGTCGCGGCCGAGCAGTCCGCGTCCACTTTCAGCTCGCGCCGTAGCGCTTGCCAAGGTCGCTCCTTCTTCTCCTTTTGCTTTCTTTCTCTCCCTTTGCCCCGGTTTGAGCGCCTCAGGGAAGAAACAACTGCGGCAGTACTATTAGTGCTTAGTGGTTAAGAGCAGAAACGAAGCGCTTCCCAATCTTTGCGAATCACTTGGGCACCTTTAATAATCCTGATGCCTGGGTCGCCGCTGATACCAATTCAAGTCGACCGGGAATGGCGTTGTAAAGATTTCCAGGTGACTCCAGTGTGCGGCAAAGTCAGGGAATAACAGGTTCTCATCTCTGCCTCTTAAACAAACATATTTATGCAGGTTATTCGAATTGCCTGTTTCCATGACCCTAGGAAGGGTTATTGTGAGGATTAATGAATTAACATGTAAAACATGTCATTGTGATTACTCTCTGTTACCATTGTTACTACTTAGTGCTTAATTCATTTTATTTTTTTACATTACTTTAAAAAGATTATCACCTTTATAAAGGATCTGTTAGTTTACAAATTCTTTGGCAAATGCTCTGAATACAAGGGCATCTTGAAAATGCTGTTTTAAATTTCTTTTTTTTTTTTTTTGCATTTTTTTCTGAAGCTAGAAACAGGGAGAGACAGTCAGACAGACTCCCGCATGCACCCGACCGGGATCCACCCGGCACGCCCACCAGGGGCGACGCTCTGTCCACCAGGGGGCGATGCTCTGCCCATCCTGGGTGTCGCCATGTTGCGACCAGAGCCACTCTAGCGCCTGGGGCAGAGGCCACAGAGCCATCCCCAGCGCCCGGGCCATCTTTGCTCCAATGGAGCCCTGGCTGCGGGAGGGGAAGAGAGAGACAGAGAGGAAGGCGCGGCGGAGGGGTGGAGAAGCAAATGGGCGCTTCTCCTATGTGCCCTGGCCGGGAA
This sequence comes from Saccopteryx bilineata, assembly GCF_036850765.1. Lineage (NCBI taxonomy): Eukaryota > Metazoa > Chordata > Mammalia > Chiroptera > Emballonuridae > Saccopteryx > Saccopteryx bilineata. Next base: position 180,730,263 of record NC_089492.1, read on the forward strand.
TCGAACCCGGGTCCTCCGCACGCTAGGCCGACGCTCTACCGCTGAGCCAACCGGCCAGGGCTAAATTTCTTTTTTTTTTTTTTTAATTTTTCTGAAGCTGGAAACAGGGAGAGACAGTCAGACAGACTCCCGCATGCGCCCGACCGGGATCCACCCAGCACGCCCACCAGGGGCGACGCTCTGAAGGGCTAAATTTCTAATGAGAAAGATGTTAGCTAAAATTTTATCTTTCTGGACAGAAATGTTTATATTATTTGCCTTTTGTGTGTCAAGTAGTAACAACCTGGCAAGTAGTTGAGCACTTCCAGCATATAAAGCCTTTTTGGTGCTTTTATTTGGTGCTAATAATAATTAAAGGAGTGTATCTCTAGAAGTCATTCACTGATGGCATGCTTGCATGTTTACATTTTCCCCCTTTAAATTAAAATAGTAACTTCTTTTCAGAATATAAATTATTGTATTGAAAATTTTAGTATGATGCTGGAATGGTCTACTTGTAACATGAGCATGATACACCCCTGTTATCTTTACTTCAAGAAATTCCTTGGTAGAATAATGGTCCATTTTCTGTTAGGTGGCGTGGTTGCCTCAGAACACATTCATACATCTGATCTTTCCTTAAGAAAGTTAAACTTACCTGGGAATATGGACTCTGGACCCAAACCATCCCGGGAAAGCTGGATAACCTGACTTGAGGGAGAGGATTGAAGGGATCTGATTAGAACCCCATGGAAACTGACTTCTTGAAAGATGCCACAGAGTGGGGTCAGTTTGGGATTAGACATCCTCAGAGGGCTTTCATTCTAGTTAGGCCCTTTGTTGGCTTTCTCCTTGTACAGGTCACTCTTGGCTCACAACCACAAGACTACCAGTGTGTGCCTGTTACCTGGTAGAGGGACTCGTCTCTGAGTGATAGCTGTCTTCCAGCTGACTGGAAATTCTAAACTCCAATGTTCACTTTTGTCAGGTCCTCAAATCCCTATGCAGTTCTTACCAAGAAAACCCACTCAATTTATTTTAGTAAACTCTATGTACTTACCTTGAGGTTAACCTATTTTACACAATTGAATATTTTGCCTTGCTGAGAAAAGATGAAATTAAACACAGCACAGGTGCAAATTGCATCAAGTCCCTGAGGGATTCAGAGATGAAAGGAACATGGCTCTCACTTCCCAAATTATCAAATTGGACCTGGTGTTTCTGTAGAGCACTTGGTGTTAATGCCCATAGAAGCAAGAGCAGCTCAAATGATTGGAAACTTTAAGGGTTCAGGTTTCCCCAGAGGAACCCATCAGTAGAATCAAAGGGCTGGTGCTTTCTGAGTGCTCAGGGTGGCCAGTGTTCTTGATCGTCACTGAGAGCAGCGTCCTCATCTCCGTGCTCATTTTCAGTTTCTGAAAATTTCTATAACTGGAGCTTAAATGTAGAAAAAGTACCTTTTCTTCTAAGTAAAATAAGATTATTCTTTATTGTTCTCACAAGAGAATATCACATTAGTGATTAAAGCATATCTGATGAATACCATGAATTTCTACCTTCCATTCAAACTTAGAATACAGCTAAAGATCATCAGTTAAGGGCAGTATAGAGATTGCTGGTGGCCAGCAGGGGACTATAGATTGTCCATGGACTTGTGGCCTTTTTAGTAAATTTTTATTCATAAAATGTCAAAATTGAGACAAACCTAGAAATTATGTTCCTTTCTGATGTTAATAGGATTGAGGGAATTGGTTCTGGGCCTCACTTGAGTCCTGATTGGATTTAATTCACTTAGAACTCTTTGGAGTCTTGGAAAGTTTATGTAAAACATCTGCTTTTTAGGGACTGGCTTGCGCTCTGAGGAAACTTTTAGATAGACTGAAATGCACAATTCACATCCACCTTGGTCTTCCTCCCCCCTCCCCAGTATTAAACTTTTAAGTTAAAGAATCGGAATGAATTTTGATTAATAAGTTTGCAATTAACAAGTATTTAGGAACAATTAATGTACTAAATTTTATGTTATTGTGCAATGTAAGTGTTTGAGAGTGTTGGTTGATGTTAAAAGAATGTGAATTGCCCAATAAATGTACAAGATGAATGACCAGGACCTTAAACAGCATGTAATTAGTTAAGGATAATCCTCCCCACATACAAAATCCTCCTGGACATCAATGAGTTCATCCACTGATTGGCAGATGGGCTGCTCATTACCTGGCATCTTGGCCACCGACCCTAAAAAGGTTAGCTTTCTGCCACACCAGCAAAGACCCTCTGGACATACCATGCTCGCTCCCAGCTGGGAATCCACTCTGGGGAATAAGATAGACACTGATGCAGCTGGGCCAGACTGGCAGTGTCCACACTGAGCATTGCAGCTCTTATAGAAGGTAGCTGTTGGCTCATTTGCAGAGCAGGTCTGAAGCTGCATGAAATGGGCACAAGGATGTTCACGTTTGGGACACGGCTCTGCAGTAGAGTCAGCATTCTCCTGGGCAGCTGCTCCACCAAGCACATCATCCACCTCTTATCAGCTTTGGATAATTCTGATTTGTTACCTTGCTGTTGATATTGTGCACGTAGGGGCAGGTGTTGCAGGTGAAACAGTGGCGGTGCTGTCCCTCCTCCATGACTAGCCAATTCATTCAGCAGCCAGGGAAGATAGCAGCATGAGAGCACTGGGCCCTGCAGGCTCCCGCTGCCCACCCTGGTCTTTGATTTTTAACTTTGGAGATGTTATTTTCAAAGGCCTCAGAATTGAAGTATTCAGGCATGCAAAACCTTTCAGGGAACTGAAAATCAGATTAATTTGTGGTTTATAGCTGCCTGTCACTGGCTGGCATTTCCTGTTTGTACTGCTCTGCAGTTCTTGTGGATACAGATAGGAAACATGTTACTACTAGTTGCAATCAGAACATTAGGTGTTTGCCCCTCAAAGCACCAGCCTCCACTCCTGCCTCATACACTCACTCTCCTCCTCTCCAAC